>NC_142870.1:57912500-58537500 GCF_051225735.1 Oryctolagus cuniculus
CTCTGCTTGAATAACCCTGGTTTGTAATGTAAAAAATTGCAATGTAAAAAAATCACCCATATTACAACTTGAACCAAAGCACTTATTTCTGGCAAAGATAATAATAAGGTCACCCCTCTGTATCCACATGTTCTGTCTCTGTGAATTTAACCAAATGTAAACCATAAATGTTTAAAAAAGTGTGTTTTTACATAATATGCATGGACTTTTAAAATTAGTATTTCCTAAATAATGCAGTATGAAATCAATTCACATTGTATTAGGTATTATAAGCGATTTAGAAATTATATTTTTAAGAATTTTTTTTACTTATTAGAAAGGCAGAGTGACAGGAGAGATCTTCCCTCCAGTGAAACACTCCTCAAATGGCCACAGCATCCATGAATGAGCCTGGCTGAAGCTAACAGCAGAAAACTCCATCTAGTCTCCTGCATGGGTGGCAGGAACTAAAGTATTTGAGCCATCATCTGTTGCTTTCCCAGGCACATTATCAAAGAGATAGATAATGAACAGAGTTTCCAGGACTTGAATTGACTCTTTGATATGGGACGAGAGAGTCACAAGTGGCAGCCTAACCAACTCACTGCCTTAGAAGACCTGCACCGAGATACACAACTCCTGTCCCTAGGTATAAAGGGGTGGTTGCAAACATTGTGCTATAGCAGACTAATCAGTAAAATACATGTAGTAAAGCTTGTTGGTATGTTTTCTAGAATAGCTCTGGACTACCCTATTCACGCTCTTAGTCTTGCTTTACTAGTACTGAATATCATCTTATTTATAATCCCCATTTATATGTTTTACATTTTTTTTCAAGTTCACTGCCTAGCTCCAATTGTATTTCTGTGTGAGATTTCCCTAAATGACTAGAACTCTGAATCTGTGTAGCAATTAATACCAATATCACTCAATTTAAACTCAGCATGAACTATTGCATTAAATTGTTAGTCTTTTCCTGTGGCTTGGTTCTAATATATTCAAAGATTATAAATATCTTTAAGTGTGCATTTAAGTGAAGACTAGTGTTTAACTCTTAGTAAGTAAAGGTTTATTTTTTCTTGTTTAATAAGAAAACTAGATATAAGGATACACTACAATACGGAATTCAGCTCATGTTTATAAAGGCTGGGGTTACTGTAATTTTCTCAGTTTTTTAGCTATGGTTTTAAAATAAATGGCTATTCTAACTGCAGTAGTGATACATTATTTTTCAGTCAGTTAAAGGAAGGCTCAAAATTAGAGGTGTGATGCTAACATTAGGAAAAGAAAAAGATTCAGGGCAGAAATTTTGAAATGAAGTTTTATTTATATCTTCTATCTTCCCACTTTATCGGATTAATAATCTGAAGTATAGAAGAAAATAAAAAAATTTAACCTGTCCAAGTTGCTATTCATTATACAATTGTAATCTCGTTAATTAAGGAAAGAGAACAATGGACAATCAATAGGTCAGTGAGGTCAGCCATGGTAAAATACTATTTCTATCATCAGATATTAATGTGCTCTTCTTGTTATAAAATGTAATTGATTAGGCATATGTTCTATACTTTCCCCTTTGATGATGGATATATTTCAGTGGACATGTCCATAGTTTACAGAACTACAATGAGTTTGTGTACAGAAAAGGCAAAACATGACTTCTGATTGATGGAAATAAACTGTACATTGATTCTCATTGGAAGTATATGGACAATAAAATTGTCAAAACCTATCAAACTATATTTTTAATACTTGCGACTTTTTCTACCTTTATTCACATATAAGAGAAAAATTAAAATAAACAATGATATGTTTAGATATAATTTTAATGTACAATGTGATGTTTTGATAAGCACTCATGGAAACAAAGTCATAGGGTGGCTATCAGGAGGGAGTGCAGAGAAAAGGCGAGAATTTTGTTGAAACTTTTAGCTAAAACATAAATAATTTCTAGAGACCTAATACATGAAATAGTGACTACAGATAATAATGTATTGCATAATTAAAATTTGCTAGAAGGGGGTCAGCACTGTGGCGTATCGGGTAAATCCACCATCTGCAGTCCCAGCATCCCATAAAGGCACTGGTTCGAGTCGAGAGGCTTCACATCTGATCCAGCATCCTTGATGATGCGCCTGGGAAGGCAGCAGAGGATGACCCAAGTGCTCAGGCCCCTGCACTCACGTGGGAGACCTGGAGTAAGCTCCTGCTTCCTAGCTCCTGGCTTCGGATTGGTGCAGTCCTGGCTGCTGTGGCCAATTGTGGAATGAACCAGCAGATGGAAGACCTCTCTCTCTCTCTGCCTCCCTGTGTAACTCTGACCTTCAAGTCATTAAATAAATCTGTATAAAAAATTTTTAGAAGTGTAGATCTTAATTATTCTGATCATACATGAACCCAAAAGATAATCTTGTAGGGTGATAGATATATTAATTAGCTTGATCATGGGGATTATCTCACAATATATACTTATATCTGTTATTATCTTATTCATATACTCTTTCCTTAAAAAAACTAAGTAAAAATTATTAGATTCCTTCATCTATTTGACAGAATTTGTATTATTTTTCTATGGCTATTGTTGCAAGTTACAACAAATTTAGTGGCTTAACACAATACAAGTGTATCCCCTCACATTTCTGTAAGCCTGAAGACATTCAAAATGCATTCATAGGGTTGTATTTCTTCTGGAAGTCCCGGGGAAGAACTCCTTTCTTTGCCTTTACCAGTTTCTAAGGGACATCCATGTCTCTGAGCTCATGATCTATTTTTCCATCTTCAAAGCCATCACTCCACTCTGTGGTTCTGTCTTCATATCTCAGTTTTCTGACATAATCTTCTTGCCACTCTCATGTAAGAAACATATGAATAATCAGTGGAAGCACCCAGATGATCCAGAATAATTTCTCCATCTTAAACTTCTTAGCATAATTGAATCTAAAAATTACCTCTCAGTCATATAAGGTAGAATATTTACAGGTTCTAGGGATTAGAATTTGGACATCTTTGTTGATGCGGGTGGGGAAATGTGTGGCATTCTGCTGCCTACTCCAGAGACCAGATGATCAGACAAATAAAAAGAAAAAGTTCCCAGAGTAGCTGACATCAACTGTGAAATGAAAGCAGCTGTGCACAAATCAGAGCCATAACTATACTGGTCCAAATGTGAAAAACAGGAACTGTCAGCAATAGTAAAACCTCAGTGTTTATGACATTCTCCGAGAGGAGCTGATGAAGGCAACATGTGATTGGGTGCAAAAATCGTATAGCAGCCAATTCTTTCAACATGCAGTACACAGTCATCGTCCATAGGTGACTCCTCCTATGCATCTCGGTGCATTACAGCTGTGTTTCGTCCTAGTTGCATGCCCTGCATCTAGTGTGTGCTAAATAAATATCTGACAGTGGTCTCAGCAAATAGAGCAGTCATATCACTACCGATACCAATTAAGTGAATTCCATACTGATCTGCAGAAGATAAGATGCTGTCTTGGGCAACTGTTTTACTCCCTGGGACCAACTGAGTTGGGAAATATGTCAAATTAGTAATATTTACTTAAACACCCTAGTATTTTGCAAACATCAGTGCCAAGTTACTGTGTGCTTGACTTTAATTAGCTATCTTAAGATAGCTTGTTCCTTAATGGAAGACAACACTTTCTCTCCCCTTTTTTGCCCTGAAGTCAGTTTTTGACTATGGATATTTATTCTGAGAGTACAGTCCTTTTAATTAAATTTCCATGGATTTACAAGTCCCTTCTTTAAGTTACATTCAGGAAATCACATTCTACTCACACACAGAATGGGTTTAAAGAAACAAAAAGCTTTCACAGTCACTATTTCTATTATGCTACCCTGACCAATTTAGGACTTAGGGATACATTAGCCATGAAAACTAAGTTTCCTATTCCTATGAGTCTTTTACTGAGCTTACTGTTTTAGGTTTAGTTTGTGAGAATAGTCTGACAGCACATCTTTAAATACATATGTTTCTTTGGGAATTTTATTTCAGAAGTCTTCATGTATGTAATCACTATTTTCTTTTTAGAATCACAAGAGATCAAATCACTTTTGTACTTTTAATACAATATATCACTGCCCTAGTTTTAGCGGTGATAGATCTTTAAATCGACCTTTAATTTTCTCTTTACCATCAGAATTAGTGGCATAAACATTGAGGAATTACTAGGAAATAGCTGTTCTAAAGATTATATTTTTCTTCTGTGTCTCTGGTTTTGATTACCCAAGGAGAGTGACTATAATAACTGAATCTTATATAATCTGATAGCTCACTGGCTACTATATAGAGGACAATATTGGAAAAAAGGGATAACTTCTCTAAAAGTCAATGAATGAGTTGCTCCTTTTAAGTTATTGCAAGCTTATTACAATTGAGAAACTATAATTTTCAAGAATTACATGTAAAATGATAGAAAATTAGTTTTCTCTTTTTCTCTTGTGAAATATTTAGGTCATTTTTCATTAAGAAATAGTTTTATGGTTTGAAGGAGAATTTTCTAAGCAATCGTGAAAGCCTCTATGAATAAGGAAGAAAATGGATTTCACACTGTATACCTGCAATTTCATGAAAATTGGACAATCTTTTAAAAGAATTATAGAGCTACAAAACAGATGATAATTTTAAAAACTCGCTTAGGCCATTGTCGCCCATCTGTTGACTTCAACTTTTATTATACAAGAATAAATCCAGTCAACTATAAGTGCTATCTCTAAGTCAGAGGTCTTTGGGAGACATACCATAATCTACTAGGATCATCTATTTAAATGCCTAACAGTCTTCAAAATATTTCAAAGAAACTAATATCCTCTGGTTGTGCCACAGTGGAATCAAAGAACAATATGTTAAAATAACACTATAATGAATCTCTATAATTCAAATAATTAAATTATTATTATTTATGCAGCTAAACTAAATAGTGTCCCACTTTTTTTAAAGAAACATAAATCTTATTCATTTGAAGGCAGAGTTATGGGGTGGGGAGACAGAGTGAGATAGGGAGAGAGAGAGAGAGAGAGAGAGAGAGAGAGACATCTTCCATCTTTTAGTTCACTCTCCAAATGACCACCATGGTTGTGGCTGAGCTGATCTGAAGCCAGGAACCAGGAGCTTCTTCCAGCTCTCCCACATAGGTGCAAGGGCCCATGGACTTGGGCCATCCTCCTCTGCTTTCCCAGGTGCATTAGCAGGGAGTTGCATCAGAACTGGAGCAGCTGGTACTTGAACCAGTGCCTAAATGTGATGGCAGCAGCTTTACCTATAATGCCACAAACACTGGCCCCAGCAACACCCTACATCTCAACAGCTGCCCCAAAAATCTGCCCCATTCATATAATTTTGAATTATAGAATTATCTAACTCATTTCTTTTTTAAAATATTTTTTATTTTATTTATTTGACAGGTAGAGTTACTGACAGTGAAACGGGAGACAGAGAGAAAGGTCTTCCTTCTGTTGGTTCATCATCCAAATGGCCACTATAGCTGGAGCTACACTGATTCAAAGCCAGGAGCCAGGTGCTTCTTCCTGGTCTCCCATGTGGGTGCAGGGCCCAAGCACTTTGGCCATTTTCCACCACCTTCACTGGCCACAGCAGAGAGCTGGACTCATTTCTACAGACTACTTCTGCTATATTACCAATAGAATATACCCATGCACTTAACAAATATTTTTCACAAGAGAAATTACATGATGCTGCACCCTATTCACGTTCTATACAGTTGGAAGATTAACATGCAGAATTTATTTTGACATACATATTTTTTCAGTACTTTGCAAGGAGTTAATCAATAGCTAGATTATTATTTGGGTTAGAAGTTATTCATTATTGCTAATTTGTGGCCAGAAAATTATAGGAACAGCATAGAATTTGGCTTATCATTATTCCTAATTCCTTACCAGTCAATTTATATTTGCTATATTGACATTAATCATCTCAGTTAATCCCAATGACTTATCAAAATAAATGTTTGTTTTATACTCATGTGATATATACTAATGTTGTGCAGAGTTTTCTTACATCTGGCCAAGAAACTTACAATTCGTTTACTTATGATTTCTAGATTTTTTCGTATTTTTATTTTAAGGGGGTGAGTGAAAGAGAAGATCTTTTATCTGCTGGTTCACTCCCCATATGCCTGTATCAGTCAGGAATGGTCCAGGTCAAATCCTGGTGCCTAAACTTCAATCTAAGTCTCAAAAATGAATGACAGGGACCCAAAAGCTTGTGATATCTCTTCTCTTCCCATTATGCACATCAGCTGGATGTTCAATCAAACATGGAACAGCTGGAACTTAAATTAAGCACTGTAGTGTGGAAGGAGGGCTTCTCATGCAATGCCTCAACCACTGTGCAAAACTCTATTCCACTGATAGGAGTTTCAAATATTTGTGCTAGAAGTGTCATAAGTCACTTCTGTTTACAATACATTGACCAAAATTAGACATAGCAACCTAGTATGAAATTTTGACAAGATAAATACCCACAGGTATACATGAAATATATTGTGAGTATTTCTACATGTCATACAATCTGAAAATAACCTGTGGAATATTAAGCCTATTAACAATTTTAGTAATGCACAAACATCATTCTTCCTTCTATCTTTTTATATCTTCCATAAATACACCATGATTCTTTTGAATTTGTTTCATATTTTACTTTTATCTGCCATATATTTTCTTATCCAAAATTATCTAAATTCCTCTCATGATCTACTTAAATCTGAAATGCACTAAAGTTCCAAGTCAATTTCTGGATATTTATGAGCATTTCCAGAGCATTTGGAACTAATTAGTGCCTCTTTGACAAATTTCTATAGCACTTAAGACACAAAATAGAAAACTAAATTATCCTACGATTACATCTACATACTATGTTTAAGGACATTCTAATGTCCTAAGGAGTGAAAAAATGGCTGCATGAAATATTATGTAGTTTAACAATTTTATAAAATGCCTTAATCTATAATGATATCAATAATTGTTTCATTAGGTAGTGAAAAAACAGACTCAAAGTAGTATGTACTTGACTTCAGTTGATTAATAAAGCACTTTCAAAATTTAATGATCATGTATGTGGGAAGCAGAAAGGAAATAAGAATTTTCCTTCAAAATTCTAATTCAAGAAAAGTATGGGTAGGAGTCAGACATTACAATTAGTTTTGTTAGTTGTTCAGCTGATTTTAGGAAGAAAATAGATTACTTAAATAAGCAGGTTGTCTACAGTCCCTATCTTAAATATAAATGCTCATAATACACAGAATCTAGAAAAAAAAGACATATTCATTATTTTAAAGAAAGGATTAATTATTGGAAAGGAAAGAAAGAGTGTAACTGAAGAGTAAACTTCCCCAGAACTGCAGGCAATCAAAGCCAAAATTGACAAATGGATTAAATCAAGCTGAGAAAGCTTCTGCATTGCAAAGAAACACTAGCAAAGTGAAGATGCAACTGACAGAATGGGAGAAAATATCTGAAAACTATGATAGTGATAAAGAATTAATATCTAGAGTCTACAGAGAGCTCACGAAACTCAGCATCAACAAAACAAAGAATTTGAACAGGCATTTTTCTTTTCTTTTCTTTTTTTAATTTTTTTTAATTTATTTAATGAATATAAATTTCCAATGTGCAGCTTATGGATTACAATGGCTTCCCCCTCCCAATAACTTCCCTCCCACCCGCAACCCTCCCCTTTCCCTCTCCCTCCCCCCTTCCATTCACGTCAAGATTCATTTTCAATTCTCTTTATATACAGATCAGTTTAGTATATATTAAGTAAAGATTTCAACAGTTTGCACCCACATAGAAACACAAAGTGAAAAATACTGTTTGAGTACTAGTTATAGCATTAAATCACAATGTACAGCACATTAAGGACAGAGATCCTACATGAGGAGTAAGTGCACAGTGACTCCTGTTGTTGACTTAACAAATTGACACTCTTGTTTATGGCATCAGTAATCACCCTAGGCTCTTGTCATGAGCTGCCAAGGCTATGGAAGCCCCCTGAGTTCACTGACTCTGGTCATATTTAGACAAGGCCATGGTCAAAGTCGAAGTTCTCTCCTCCCTTCAGAGAAAGGTACCTCCTTCTTTGATGGCCCGGTCTTTCCACTGGGATCTCACTCGCACAGATCTTTCATTTAGGATTTTTTTTTTTCCCAGAGTGTCTTGGCTTTCCATGCCTGAAATACTCTCATGGGCTTTTCAGCCGGATCCGCGTGCCTTAAGGGCTGATTCTGAGGCCAGAGTGCTATTAGGACATCTGCCATTCTATGGGTCTGCTGTGTATCCTGCTTCCCATGTTGGATCATTCTCTCCCTTTTTGATTCTATCAACTAGTATTTGCAGACACTATTCTTGTTTATGTGATCCCTTTGGCTCTTAGTCCTATCATTATGATCAATTGTGAACAGAAATTGATCAACGGTGCTAGTGAGATGGCATTGGTACATGCCACCTTGATGGGATTGAATTGGAATCCCTTGGTATGTTTCTAACTCTACCATTTGAGGTAAGTCAGCTTGAGCATGTCCCGAATTGCACATCTCTTCCCTCTCTTATTCCCACTCTTATATTTAACAGCGGTCACTTTTTAGTTAAGTTTCAACACTTGAGAATAACTGTGTATTGATTACAGTATTCAACCAAAAGTATTAAGTAGAACAAACAAAAAAAATACTAAGAGGGATAACGTATTAAGTTGTTCATCAACAGTCAGGGCGAGGGCTGATCAAATCACTGTTTCTCATAGTGTTCATTTCACTGATTGGTTGAACTCTGTAATTAACACACAATTATTCTTGCGTGTTTAAATTTTAACTGAAAAGTGATCCCTGTTAAGAATTTGGAAAGCATTATGCTGAGTGAAATAAGCCAGTCCCAAAGGGACAAATACCATATGTTCTCCCTGATCAGTGACAACTAACTGAGCACCAAAAAGGAAACTTGAACAGGCATTTTTTCAAAAGAGGAAATTTAAATGAGCAAAAAAACTAATGAAAAAAATGCCCACGAATACTTGCCATTAGGAAAATGCAAATGAAAACCAAAATGAGGTTTCACTTCACCCCAGTTAGAATGGCTCTCATACAGAAATTAACAAACAATAAAAGCTGAAGGGAAATGTGGGGAAATGGTATCCGAATACAATGATGGTGGGAATTTAAACTGATACCGCCATTGTGGAAGACAATATGGAGATTCCTCAGAAAGTTGAAAATAGATCTACCATATTACCCACACATTCCATTCGGGAAATCTACCCAAATGAAATGAAGAAAGCATATGAGAGTTATCTGTACCCCTGTGTTTATAGCAGCTCAATTCACAATAGCTAGATATGGAATCAACCCAGATGCCCCTCAATATCAACTGATGACTGGATAAAGAAATTATGGTACTTATACACTATAGAATAATTCTAGGTGGTAAAAAAATATTAAATCCTGTCTATTGCAACAAAATGGATGCAACTGAAAACCGCTATACATAGTGAAATTAGCCCATCCCAAAATGTAAATACACATGTTTTCCCTGATCTGTGGTAACTCATAGAGTACTTAAAAGTTAATGTATACACTGACTTTGCTAAAAACTAAAAATTAAAATAAAAATAGATATATTTCTGTAAAAAAATTAATGTGTAAGAGTGAAATTGACATTTTGAGATTTGATGTTTGTTTAGAGTCTTTGTCTCCACTGTTGAGGAACACTATCTTTTTTTCTTAATATTTTTGGTTGAACTCTTTTAGTTAGTGTAGGTGTAATCTTATGGGTGTAAAATAATCTAAATAGATCCTTGTAAAAACTAAGAGTGGGAATAGGAAAGGAGGAAGGAGAAGAATGGAAGCTTGGGTGGGAGGGAGAGTAGAGTGGGAAATATCACTATGTTCCTGAATCTGCATATATGAAATACATTGAATTTGTATATCCTAAATAATATTGAGAAAATTAATAAATAAATGTAAAAAGAAATAAACTTTTCCATAAGACAGAAAAAGTATAAAGTGGTTGGGTTATGGAGATTTATATACTTCTCTGCATATCACCAACAAATGAAATGATGTTTCCTTCTGTGAGGAATCAGTAAAGGACTGTGAAAAAAATACATGAAGAATACCTCCAAAACATTTACTATAAGGAATAAGAATTTCCCTCCTCTCCAGAAAAAAAAAAAAAACATGACAGTGAGGAGTTAACATTTCTCTTGCAATAGATGGTATCATGAGAGGATGGAATTGGAGTTGCTCTTTGAAGAAAAATTGGGGACGTGTGCGTTGCATGGTCATTGGTTTAGAACCTGGAACATAAAATACTAGCTTGAGCATCAGGACTTCCCTGTAATATCATCTCCAGGAGGGTAGGCCCTTTGTCTTATTTCTTCCATATATCCCTACCACAAATATTATAAGATGCTCTTTAAGGAACTCAATAAATAGATTTTGGGTGAAAAGAAGTAGCAGCCTAGTTGTGAAGTTCTTAAAATTTGCATCTTGAGAAACAGAAAGTTATTTTATAGAGAAACAATGCAGATTTCAGAGTCAGGCAAGAACAAAATGCCTTTTTGGGAAGATTAATCAGACAGTTCTTTATGCGATGGATTTCATTATCAAGAGTCTTGAGGGAGGAAATTCAATTAGCAGATAATTGCAATAGCCTAAGGATGAGCTGATGGTGGCTTTGATTAAACTAGAAGAAGGTGGGTTTGGAAGAGACTAAAGGACAGTTATATAAAAACCCCACAGAGGAAAATGGTCATGCTTTGATAAATGACAAAGAATAGTGTGTGGGAGGAATGAGAAAAAGCTAGATCAACTGACTCATCATTAATTGAACACCTGTCCTGATGGAGCACTCTGGAGGAGTATAATTGAATGTGTGATGTGATTACTGTTCTTTCAGTGAAGATACAATGTTTCTGGGTAAAGTTCCATGGAAAGCAAATGATGATATCAGGCACGAATGTTGGAAGTAACTTTACATCTTTAAGATATATTAGCTAGACATGTGGAAACAAATTCACACTAGTAGAGTTTGGGAAAGCAATTTGAATTATTGGATAGATTTCATTTACCATGAGACAGACTCAGATTTCCATATTGTTTTGTCTTAGGATGTTTTGGCAATGTATATCTACAATTTCACATGTAATCTTAATCTTTGGAACTTATTTCAATCATTTTAGCATTATTTGTTAAATATAAATATGCAATAATAGCCCTTATATATGCTCCTTTTAATATCATGATGATTATGTTTATAAATCTTGAATAATAAAAACTAAATATATATGATTATGTGTATCAAAAGATTAAATTACAAAAATTTAAGTAACAGCAATCCAGTAGAGATAGGCATTTTGATACAGCAGGTTAAACCAACACCTGTGCTGCTGGCATTTATTAGTGCTGATTCATGCCCTGATTGCTCTGCTTCTGGTCCAGTTCCTGCCAATGGCCTGGGAAAGCAACAAATGATTACCCAAGTCGTTGGGCCACTTTAACCATATGCGGGATCCAAGAAGCTCCTAGATCCAGGATTTGACCTGGCTCAGCACTGGCCATTGCTAAAATTTAGAGGGTGAGCCATAGAATAGAAGATCTTTCTTTCTTTCTCTCTCTCTCTCTCTCTCTCTCTCTCTCTCTTTATTCTCCCCCTCCCTCCCCTTTCTGTAACTCTGCCTTTTAAATAGATAAAGAAATCTTTAAAAAGAGCATTCTAGTAAAGGATGTAAAACAAACTCAAGCTAGGTGGATTTAGAGATGGGATATACTGATAGCAACAAGAGATTGATTTAAAAAAGAAAAAAGCACTACATGATCAACTTTTTTTACATATTCAAAAACATGAGGGAATGCACAGAAATACAATAAAGTTATTAAAATAATAAATATATTTGCATTACATAATTAAATATATAATCATTTATAAATTATTTCTGGGTACCGCAGGGATGATCCTAGAAAACTGAGAGGTTGTATCCTCCTACAAGATGTATTTCACTGTTGTTTAGCATTGTCATGGGACTATAAACAACTACTAGTCCCAACTGTTTGTCTTGGCTCTAATCTTCTCAAGGATATGTTCTCCTGTACATGATGATATACAATGACCAAGTTTCTTCATTGTACTTCTAAATTTCAGAACACCTGGGAAACATCAAAATCATCTTTGACTTTCCTCACTTCTTGCATATATGGATAATAATAAGTCACATGCCAAGTTTCATAATTTACAAATGAAGTGTCTTAGGTATCTATCAGATCACATTCCACTCTGACTTATCATTTAACTTGTCTGGTACATTTCTTTCATTTGGATAACTGCAGTCAGTTTCTAATCAATTATTCAACTGCAACCTCTGCTAAACTCAGGCTAGAACTTTCATTCCAGTGCACAGCTCTGGTTTTGTGCTATTTTCTGTTCCAGAAACATTCTTATTCCCCACAAAATTATGCTCACTCTCAAAGCCTTTAAAACATGAAAATACATTCCCTGTCAGCCTATTTGCTCATCTCTGCTTTCTTCTGTGGTTCCTAAACTGTGATTAACTTGGCCAATTTAATATCACTTATCTGCATATTCCCTGGAGCTTCAGCTTTTGTACTATACTGGACAGAGGGTATGAAACCAAGGACAACAATGTCTCCACATAAAAAAATAACTTATGCTCTTGTAGTGTGAAAAGAAAAACATTAATGAAATGGATTTTTCCTCATGGATTTATCATGCATCTGATTACAGAATTTTGTAAAACTGAGAGTCATGTAGATATATTTGAAATGGGATAAGTATTACTTTTTTGCACCAGGAAGTTGATAGAAACAGAGTATTTGATGTTGAAATTCCAGAATGAATAAAAGTTCACTTAGTGAATTTGGAAAATCAGAGAGAGGATATATTTTATAGGTAGGGGATCTAAGTGAGCAAAGGCACTATTATTTCAAAATATAGTAATATGCCCTTAAATATACTATCTACATTGGTGTGCAAGAGGTCCCAAGAAAGAACCCTAGAGACTGGGGAATTCCATGACCAACTTAATCCATGGAACCAGTAACTGATACATATTTTTGAGGCAGAAATTAAGTTATTATAAGAATTCTCAGATATCTTTAATTTACTTTTCTTTAAATTTTATACAAAATTTAACTAATAATTTACCTCCTCTTATAAACAAGAGTCTTAATTTTGCTTTGAATTAATATCACATAAAAAATAAAACACATAAAAACAAAACTAGAAGATTTTTTTGCAGTCAAAAACACTCAATAACAGTACTATTAGAATGTGTTCTTAAGGACACATAATTTTCTACGTATTATTAGAGGAAATTTTTAGATGAATCTTGACAACATGGATTGCAAGTTGTGACACTTCCTCTTCCAGTATGGAAATTGGGGTAAAAGAGTTGGAGTTGGGAAGGACTGGTCACAGAATATCTTTTTGCTCTGCTTGTAAAATTTTATATAATGTACAACGAATGCCAGAATATTTAAAAGTAAAGAGTATTTTGCAAATATATTGCCTCAATTGCCCAGCTGGATATCAGTGATTAAAGAAAAGTGAAAATTAGGCAAAGGTACATCATCTGATATTTCCATTGTGTAAAGATCCACTGGATTTATTTTTCCTTTTTCATTACTCAATGATCATTGAATTAATTTTAGTTATCCCCAATTCTTTTTTTTTTTTTTTTAAACTTTTATTTAATGTATATAATTTTCCAAAGTACGACTTATGGATTACAATGGCTTCCCCCCCATACCGTCCCTCCCACCCACAACCCTCCCCTTTCCCACTCCCTCTCCCCTTCCATTCACATCAAGATTCATTTTCGATTATCTTAATATACAGAAGATCAGCTTAGTATACATTAAGTATGGATTTCAACAGTTTGCTCCCACACAGAAACATAAAGTGAAAAATAACAGATGATTTTTTTTTAAATGATGATGAAATCAGAGCAGACCTATTGTCATGTTTAATCCCAGTGAGAGTCAAGTTGGGAATTGATAATTTCTTTTTTTCTTTTCTTTTTTTTTTTTTTTTTACAGAAGATCAGTTTAGTATACATTAAGTAAAGATTTCAACAGTTTGCACCCCCATAGAAACACAAAGTGAAATATATTGTTTGAGTACTCGTTATAGCATTAAATCTCAATGCACAGCACATTAAGGATAGAGATCCTACATGAGGAGTAAGTGCACAGTGACTCCTGTTGTTGACTTTACCAATTGACACTCCTGTCTATGGCATCAGTAATCTCCCTATGCTCCAGTCATGAGTTTCCAAGGCTATGGAAGCCCTCTGAGTTCTCTGACTCTTATCTTGTTTAGACAAGACAAGGTCATAGTCAAAGTGGAGGTTCTCTCCTCCCTTCAGAGAAAGGTACCTCCTTCTTTGATGACCTGTTCTTTCCACTGGGATCTCACTCGCAGAGATCTTTTGCCAGAGTGTCTTGGCTTTCCATGCCTGAAATACTCTCATGAGCTCTTCAGCCAGCTCTGAATGCCTTTAGGGCTGATTCTGAGGCCAGAGTGCTATTTAGGACATCTGCCATTCTATGAGTCTGCTGAGTATCTCACTTCCCATGTTGGATCACTCTCCCCTTTATTTACTCCATCAGTTAGCATTAGGAGGTACTAGACTTGTCTATGTGCTCCCTTAGACTCCCAGTCCCTTCACCATGACCAACTGTGAACTGAAACTGATCACCTGGAACAGTGAGATGGCATTGGTACATGCCACCTCGATGGGATTGAATTGGAATCCCCTGGTATGCTTCCAACTCCACCACTTGGGGCAAGTCAGCCTGAGCATGTCCCAAATTATACATCTCTTCCCTCTCCCATTCCCACCACCATGTTCAACAGGGATCACATTTCAGTTAATTTTCAACACTTAAGAATAACTGTGCATCAATTACAGATCTAAACCAGTCAATCCCCAATTCTATAGACCTTCCTCAGACAGATAGCTTTCATAAAAATTTTGCTTGCTTAAGCATGTTGATTTGATCTGTGTCCTACAGCAACCTGTCGAACATTTCCAACTGTCTCTTAGTTGGGAAATATGGATAATCACAATTTCTACTCCATGGAGTTTGGTGCAGATTAAATGAGATAATACATGGAAAGTAGAGCTTCTGAAAAATAATTATTCCACAAATACAAATTGCAGTGCTTATCATAAAGATTATGATGTCAAAGTTACTAAGGTCCTCTCAAGTATATAAAATTTGAAAATGTATTTCTTAATTTAAAGTAAAAGTCATTTATTAAAGGATGCTATTTTTCAGAGAAGTCCTAGGTTCATTGCAAATTTGAGAGGAAAGTAGAGCGATGGCTCCTATACCCCTTCTCCCAAACAGGCATGTGTCTCTCATTGCTAATATACTGCAGCAGAATTGCGTATTTGCTGCACTGACACATCATAATCCCAAATTATGTAGTTCATAATTAGTCTCCACTCTTGGTTTCATTCTGTGTGTGTGCACAGATATCCAATAACATTTATCTACCATTATATTACCCAAAAGAGTATTTTCATTGCCATAACTTTCTTTTTACCTATTTACCATCCCACCATCTCCGACATCAGTTTGTGGAAATTTCTATATTCCTTTTGGAAGATTTATTTTTATTTATTTGAAAGGGAGTGTGTGTGTGTGTGTGTGTGTGTGTGTGTGAGAGAGAGAGAGAGAGAGAGAGAGAGAGATGTCTTCCATCTACTGGTTCACTCACCAAAGGACCACAATGTCGAGGCTGGGCCAGGCCAAACAAGGAGGCTGAGGCTTCTTCCAGGTCTGCCACTTGGGTGCAGAGGCCATCTTCTGCTGCTTTCTCAGGCACATTAGCAGGGAGCTGGATCAGAAGTTGAGCATCTGGTATTGTAGGTGATGGCTTAACCATCTGTACCATCATGCCAGTCCTCTATATTACTGTTTGTCTTGAGATAAATATAGTTCTCACAGGAAAGACTTGATTTGCTTAAAGTACTGACAGAAATTTGATCTGAACAATTACACATTTCAATCATTTGTGAGAATGAACTTTCTAATATAATTCCCTTAATCAGAAACATTACTGATTTACCAATATTATTTTGTATCATTTGAATTGCTTGTGTGATAATTCTTGTATTATGGATAGGTTTCTCTGGGTTTTTAAATATATGTTATGCAGAAAATAAGATGAAGATAAAAACACAAAGAGAAAGATAAATATAAAAATGACTATGATGATGAAGAGATGACTAAGGATTCAATCTGAGTCTTGCATGCTGGCCTTCACCTGCTCAGGCTGCACATTAACTATGATCTGGGATGGGGAGTGGAGCTAGGACTCAAATTCAGACACTCAGATATGAGAAGTGGTCATTCCAAATGGCAGCTGAACCACTGACCCAAATGCCCATCTGTATCCCACTGTTACACATTTCTTTTGAAATGCCAAATCATAAGTCACCTATAGCGTGTGGTGAGAAAAAAAGCTATATAGACATACTGATCGGGACAATTATGCTACTAATTCAAAGCAGGTGAATACATTCTTTCTGACAGTGAAAGAAAATCTTCATGAGGTATACACAGGTTATAAACCATAAGAGGCATGTAAGCCATATTTTTAAACAGTGGGAACTGGTAAATACAAAAATCATGGACCTGAACACAGTGTCTGTTTTCTGTGTATTGACATATTGGGCAAAAAGCTACAGCTTTCTTTTAGGTGTCATGACCTTTCCAGGCTTCGTTTGTAATCCATGTTTTTTTTTCTCTTCACCAAATAATCCAACAATGATGTACCTATACACTAGATGGCCCCGGAAAAATCCTGTGGCCTTAAAAAGAGAACGACTCTTTCTCTTTGGCTTAGAAGTACAGAAGTTTGGGCCAGCGCTGTGGCACATTAGGCTAGGCCTCCACCTATGGCACTGGCACCCTATATGGGTTCTGGTTCATGTCCTAGCTGCTCTTCTTTTGACCCAGCTTTCTGCTTGTGGCCTAGGAAAACCATGGAACATGGCCCAAGTACTTGGATACTTGCACCCAGGGAGGCCCAGAAAAAGCTCCTGGTACATTGGCCCAACTCCAGCTGTTGCGGCCAATTGGGAAGTGAACCAGTGGATGGAAGAACTTTCTCTCTGTCTCTCTCTCTCTCTGTAACTCTACCTCTCAAATAAATAAATTGCTAAAAAAGTACAGATGTTAAAATGCTTAGATCCAAGGACCTCTGCACTCCATTTAATCAGAAGAGGAGGTAGGAAAGAATGGGGATAATTCTAAGAAACAGTAAGAAGAGGAGATTCTTATTCATATTTCAGTCATCCCTGGGGCTACAGTTATTCTATCACTCCTAGAAATGTGGTTAAGGGAACCCATAACTGTCTGCTCTATGTTTAATTTAGTTTCAATTGCCACATAAAAAGTCCTGAGTAATAGAATGATGATAAAATGAATAGCAGTTTTATGATATATGATTAGGTTTCTGGTGATTTTTCCTTTCAGTTTATAAATGAGCCATTATATCTTTATTTACTATAATTTTTAACATATTTTAGAAGAAAATACTGCTTGAAAAGAAGGGCTTTTCCTCTATTTTCTAGAATGTTAAATTTCTGAGCTTCTTTAGTTTATTATATCAGGGTTTTTTTCATTGCAACCACTAAATACATTGCTTAACTAACAATGAATTATTTACTAGAAAGACATTTAAACAAAATGCACTGAATAGTTTTATGATATGGTACCTATAAAATATTTTCTGAATGTAGAATTATACATATTCAAATAAACAGCAATCATAATATTACTCATATGAGGAGTATTTTAGCTCTGAGATAGTACATGTGAGTCTCCAGTTGCCGTGATAACTTGTGTTTATTGAACAAAAGCACAGATGTATGAAGCTAAAAATACACAAAAAACCACGCATTTTTCCAGAAATTACACTTTTTGTTTAATCCAAACATTGGATTTTTTTGCAATCGACAACTTAGATCTTTATTATAAGTAAAAGAAAGAAAATTTTTAAAATTTAGATTTTACAATAGATTTTAAAATAAAAGTCTGTTGCATCAGGATGATGTCTTTTAGGACCTCGGTAGACATCCGTACGTGCCTACTTACCTGATTAATCTTTCTCAACATTATTAAGTTTTATTTTATTTACTACAGATATTTACATAATTATTCTCAAATATATTGTGTTTATAGAGAACGGCCATCCCAAAATGACAGTAAAGGTATATTTTGGCTTTACTTATATTGCCAAGTTACTTGTTTAATTCTTTTGAGTACTACCAATGTGCTCTCATCAGCAAGAAATGTTACAAATTATCCTTCACACTTTTGTATTTCCCTGATGGCTTCAGAATTATAATATTAAATATAGAATACTAAAATTTGTTTAAAAGAAAAATTAGAAGCAAATTTTGAGGTCAAGTCTAAAGAAGCAATGGCTTTTGTTTAAAAAGACAAACTTTGTAAGTACATATTTTTATTGCTAAAATATTTCTAATCTCAGTAAAAATCTATTGAATTATGTACAACTCTCTTATTTTCACAACTATATGCAGGATATCTTGAGCAACTACAATTTTGATATTCCTTTAGTTCCTATCTGACATCTGTTTTTTTTTGTTTGTTTGTTTTTTGTTTTTTTTTAGTCCCTTGGAAACCAATCCCCTCGGGAGACTCAATAGCATGATCCTTTATTGTAAATCAATCCTAGGTAAAGGTTGTTGAAAGGCATATTTCCAGGAATCAGTTCAATTGCCTGCAAAGGAAATTTTACAGCCTGGATATTTGAGTCTTCTACATGAAATTCCAGGCCTCTAACCAAGGCTATGAAAAAGTAGTAAAACAGTTCTCATCCAAAAATTTTCTTATTTTCAAATTTCATCTGACTTCTCCCTTTGAGAGAAGGCATTGGCAAACCTGTGCTGAGGGTTCCCAAGTGGATAATAAGAGGGCACTTTTCAATAGTTTTTGGAAGCGGGACAGGCATTTGGTACAACGGCTTAAGCTGCTGCTCAGCAACCCCACATCCCATATCAGGATACATTGAATTGAGTCTCGCCTCAATTCAAGCAGGTGATGACTCAAGTACTTACATTACTGCCAGCCAAGTGAGAGACTCAGATGGCATTTCTTACTACTGGCTTTGACCCAGCCAGCTCTGGCTGTTGGGTGAATTTTGGAACTGATCCAGGAGATGGAAGATTTTTATCTATCTACTACCTACCTACCTATCTAATCTGCCTTAATTTCTATCGCTATCATCTCTATATCTATCTCCATCTTTATCTATTTGTTGTTCTGCCTTTTGCAACATGCAGATAAATAAATTTGAAATATTTAATTTGAGAGAATGTAATTTAAAAATAAGTATCATGAGTTTTCTCTGATTAGTGGTAACTCATATAAAGAGTACAAAAATGTAATGTATATAAATAAAATTATCATTTTGGTATTTGATTATTGTATATAGCCCTTCTATATATTTCTGGAGAATAGTGGTTTTTCTACTTATTACTTATTTAATTCCTAATTTAGTGGAGGACTAAGCTTGTTTATAGGTTGAACATATGTCACTGCAAATATTAAAAGAAAAATAAGAAAGAAAGGAGAAAGCAGGGTGGGAGCCAGGAAAAGAGGGAAGTATCATATGTATCATATGTTCTTAACATTGTGTTTATGAAATACATGAAATTTGTTCTTTATATAAATAAATATAAAATATATTTAAAAATAATAAATGAGCAAATGGGTAAGTCTTTGTCACAGCAGTTAAGTCACCACTTGGAATGCCTGCATCTCATCAAAGTGCCTGGTTTGACTCCCAGCTTCTCCATTCCTAACCCAGCTTCCTGTTTATGCACACCTTCAGAAGCAGCAAATGATGGCTCAAGTACTCAGGCTGCTGACACCTTTGAGGCTCCTGGTTTTTGCTTGGTCTAATCCTGGTTATTAATGGCATTTGGACTGTGAACCAAAAGATGGAAGGACTCTATTTTTCTTTCTATCTATCTATCCATCTATCATCTCTCTCTCTCTCTCTCTCTCTCTCACACACACACACACACACACACCTATATTTCTCTGCCTTTACATTTTAAAAGATGAAAATAAATTAATACAATTTTAAAAATAAATAATATTGAACGTCTTCTCACATATTGAAAGTGAATAGTCTACAATGAAATTATAGAACCAAGGATTATGCTATCTACTGCTTTAAATGGAAAAAGCTGAAAAAATTGTGGAAAATGGAACATGATTTCTAAAATGTAACAGTAACATTTCAGCATGCTAATTGCACTTTTTGGCTGTACTTGTTTTTAAAAATCTGTCTCTCCACCTTCTAGGAACATGGAGGGGGATGGTGGATATTTATTATTTATCAATGCTTTCTGCCTAGATTCCAACATGATCAAAAACAAAGCTTCTGACAGCTCAAATCTACCTCCATGCATACATACGGTCAAATGGACCCATGTGGCCTGGCAACCACGTTTAGTTCCCTTGTGAGAACAATACTCAATACTATCATATATTCTGTCCTCTAAGAGTTGTATCTGTGGCAGATAATATGATCCATGTAACTATTATTATTATTATTATTAATTTTTGTGTTTATATAACACTAATAGAGGCTTAAACTGGTCAAATAAGATCAAATAATTTTCTCATTTTTACAAAGTAGTAAATACTATAGTATTTTACTAGGATTAAGTAGTAAATACTATAGTATTTTACTAGGATTACTGAGTAGTGTCCTGATTGGTTTTGCTAATTTGAATCATACTATGGTCCATACTACTACCACCATACATTTTTAAAAAATGTACAGATGTAATTCGACTTATTACTTCTTTAAAACCCTGTGACAAGTTTCCATAAGATGTAGAAAAAGCCTTTTCTGATTTTTACTTACATATCTTTCTGTATTGTTTATTATATTAATTTTGGACTCTGACCAAATTACATTATTTCCATCCTTCAAAACTTGTTTAAACGGGTCCTTCTTGCTGCTAAAACATTCTCCTTCTTTTATACATACATTAGACTCCAAATATTTCTTTACAATATGTTTCATTACACCCTCTAAGAAGTGTTCTGAAACATCTCCATCTGATATAAACACTCTCTCTATTTAACCATTTATTGCCCCTCCCATGCTAATAAAATTTTTTCTTTCATAGTAGCTCATACTTAGGACTGTAAGACTTTGATATCAAGAAGCATTTTTTTTATTTCTTTCTCACTACTTTTTGTCTACAAGAGGATCATAAAGAATGGTTATTATTTGAACTAAGTGAATGAAAAAATTAAGCAGGGATGGATAGATCTGAAAGAGCAATGTTTGGAGCAAATAATAAAGGGACCAAGTTTAGAAGGCCAATCAACAAAGTTGAAAATGTCAATGCAAATATTGAACATTATGGAAATATAGTTCAGAGAAGTCAAAAATCATTTTGACATAAAAAATAATAAAGTGGAATTGTTCCCAGTTCTAAGGTGTTATAATCTTCTAGATACCTTCCTGATACCCATGGATGTGATATCACTGTCAGAGACACAGTCAAAACTAATCAGGTGGACTTTGCTTTTGCAAATAGCTGAATAGAGGTGTTACTGTATTTCTGTCTTATGTAACAATATCTATCAAATAATAATATTATTCTGCAGGCATCCTGAGTGGGGAATTTCTGCTGGTTCTGATTGGGATGTGGCATGAGAGGAAGGGCCCATGCGTTATATCATGAGTGAGAAGAATGCACCTGGGCACCCTGACCTGCATGTTCCATCCCCATGTCTTCAACCAACCACAGTCAAAATTGTGTGTCTGTACTGAACATGGACAGATATTTTTCAAAATGTTAATTCAAAAACAATACTAACAGCTAGTTATAATATATTTGGCATTGTAAATAATCTTGAAGTTCTTTAAAATATATGGGAAGATATGAGTAGATCATATATAAACATTATGTCGAGTTATAAAAGAGACTTGCATGTCTGAGGATTTTGATATCCATAGGGGCATCCTGGAACCAATCCCCTGAAGATATCAAGGGATAACTTATTCTTCACACAACTTTCACTGATTCTTTCAATTTGAGGTGTCTCTGGTATATAAATCCAGATACTATTTTAGCATTTTGCTACCTACACTCTAAATTTTCACTGCTAACACATTGCTTCCCACTTATCCTTGGGCTACTTTCCAAAGAATCTGTAATGTCTCCTTGGCTCTTGAAGTGTTTGGAAGTTCAGGAAATTCTGCCCTTCCGCCAAGTTTTTCCATGTATAGACATTTTGCTCTTTCCAGCAAATGGCTTAATGTTCATGCAGATTGTGACTGCTAAGCTAGTGAGCCAATAGTCCATGTGACAGAGTTTTTAAAAATAATTAAAATCTGACTGTACCGCTAAGGTATTAAACACATATAACTGTTAACACCATTTAATTATTTTAGCATATTCTGTTACTTAATATTCCCTTGGGTTTCACTTGCTACATATCAGTGTACAATGAATTTTATAGTCAAATTAAAAACCCTCAAAATAGAATTTTAATGGAAATGCTAAAATATTCTCAAGTATAGCTGCATAAAAGTCATCGTTTTTTTAAAACCCATTTCCATCATGGTTTAAAACATATGGCAGATCTTTTTTGGAAGGCTTCTGATGGTATGTAGAATTTGTAGTTACAAATATTCAGCCATTTAAATAAGCTCACTCAACTTCACCTTTGTGAATTAGCAGAACTTAACTATTCATTGTCAGCTGATTCATGAATATAGATCTAAGCTTTGTTTGGAACATATGGCCTAAACATAATAAATTTAAATGCCTGATGTAAAGTAAATTAGAATTGGGATGGAAATGCTGATAGCTTCTTCTACAAGACTCTTATAACATCTGTCCAGAAACCTTAATTTTTTTTCAGATGTTTTTCACACATGCTGCTTCAACTCTCTGTATATGTACTGTGAGTTTCCTTCCAGAGAATCATTAGAAAAGTTAGTTGTTACTTAAGAATAAAAAGGCATATATGTGACAAAATAAAATTCAATAAGCTTACCAGTTTTAGAGGAGTCTTATATGTCACCAAAAGATGAAAATGAAATGAGAAGAAAAAAAAATTAGTTGTGGATTGGGATTTGGACATGCAAATATTCTCTATTATGTAATTTTATATAAAAATACCACTGTTATCATGTACAACATTTCTTCCCTTCTAAGCTTTCCTAACATAATAGGAAGTAAAATTCAGAAACTGATTTTCCAAGTATCTCCTGCCAGAAGAATTAGATCGCACCAATGAAAAAAAGTAATTTGAAAATGCTTGGGAGGTAAAACAAATGCAGACAAAATCATCCGTTTGTCAATAGTTATTGGCAAGCATATGACTCTGGCAGATATCATCCATGAGATTTTGCCAGGAATTCCCAAGTCGTCTTCTGGGAATCACCTATTTCAGTGCTGTATATGGGCAGCTGAGAGTAGCCAGGGTAATATCAGTCTTTACAGAGAAGTCTAACAGGAGTTTCCTGATTTTCACTCTCCTCGCACTCCCACCATGTATCCAAACTTCTAGTTTCCAATGTTAAGTCCCCCTTTTTTCAAATATCTTTAATAGTCACTGCCTGTTTAAGTCTTAATTGATAGATTTAT
The DNA here is from genome assembly GCF_051225735.1 of Oryctolagus cuniculus. Classification (NCBI taxonomy): domain Eukaryota; kingdom Metazoa; phylum Chordata; class Mammalia; order Lagomorpha; family Leporidae; genus Oryctolagus; species Oryctolagus cuniculus. The sequence continues at coordinate 57,936,190 of NC_142870.1, forward strand.
CTATTTTGCAAACTTGTGATTTGTTTGAAGAGACTGGGCTATATTTCTGTCACCTGAAAACATTACTATATTTATATAAATGTAAATCATTTTCCCACAATTCAAAGGTTTTCATCAACAGTTATTATTGATATGCTACTTCAGCAGTGAAAAATAGATAAAATTTTGTTGACATTAAGAATATAGTCAGAGATTTCCACTAGTAAGGATAGATCCTTAGCCATCAGCATTTAAAATCACAACATTGTGTTACAGAAATTTCAAGTTCAGGGGCCAGTGTTGTGGCATAGCAGGTTAAGGCTCAACACCCACATGAGAGACACAGAAAAAGCTCCAGGCTTCTGGCATCAACCTGGTCCACCTCGGTTCATTGCTGCCATTTGAGGAGTAAACCAGTGGATGAAATAGCAAGTTTCTCTCTCTTTCTCTCTCTCTCTCTCTTTCTCTCTCTCTCTTTCTCTCTCCTTCTGTGTGTGTGTCTCCTCCTGTGTCTGTAACTCTGCCCTTCAAATAAATAAGAAAAATATCTCTACAATTTCCGAGTTCATGATTTATATCCCATATTACGTAAATGTTAACTCTGAAGTTGTGTAAGGCAACCTATTAGATATACCTAATGGCCCCATTACATACAGTTTCTGCTGATGAAAAATTCACACGCTTCAAAATGTTAGTTTTCAATGGATTATAATTACACAAATGAAGTATTTATTCCTTTTATAAGATTTTTTCATTTATTTGAAAGGCAGCATTACAGAGAGAGGAAGAGAGAGACATACAGAGGAGGAGAGATCTTCCATCCACTGGTTCACTTGCCAAAATGACTACAAAGGCTGGGACTGGGGCTGGTCCAAGCCAGAGAGGAGCCCGGAGATTCCTCCAGGTCTCTCACACAGGTGCAGAGGCCCAAGCAAATGATTTATCATCTACTGATTTCCCAGGTGCATCAGCAGGGAGCTGGATCAGAGTGTAGCAGTCAGGTCTCCATAGAGAGAGACCACATGGGATGCTGGTGCCACAGGCAGATGCTTAACCTGCAACATGCAATGCTGGCAAGTGAGTATTTATTCAATGATTTTTTTTAACCATAAGGATATGGTTGATTATGTTTCTTTAATAGGTGTGGGAGAGTATTGATTCCAGTCTAGAAGATATGATATTTGTAAAAAAATACTTGGATCAAAAATATGAAAGTTTGGGTTACAAATCAAATCACATTTTAAGAAACAAATGTAGTCCTCAGTGTTGAATAATTCAATAGGTCAACTTCTGGTAAGCTGTCATTAAATAGAGCAGAAAACCCAGGCAAATAGTAGGGCTAACTGAGTTGATATAGTTTCTAAATAAATTTTATTTGAAGTACATGGAATAAGATTCTCTTTAATTTATTCTGATGAATTTCCTATGAAAAAGAAAGATTTAGTGTAAATTTGACTTCACATAGGTTAAGATGTAAGATGTGACATTAAGTAAATTGTATGGAATAAATTTTCAAATTATTGCTCAATTATAGTAATTTGAATTAACATTTTGAGTATGAGAGGGGTATAATAGTTATTTGGTGTCATTTTGGTACTCAATGGTTCTTGTAAATAAAAGCATAATTTTTAATTCTTTAAACAAACTTTAAAGTATAGCCTTAAATATAAAGAAGAGAATGGAATATAGAGTCTAGATATGGGACAAACAGGCTTTGGCGATGATTTCAGACTCTAGCAGCTGCTTTTTTTTTAAGATTTATTTATATACTTGAAAGGCAGTTACACAGAGAGAGAAGGAAAGACAGAGGCAGAGATCATCTATCTGCTGGTTCACTTCTGAAATGGCTGCAATGACTGGGGCTAAGTAGGCCAAATCCAAGAAACAGGAATTTCTTCTGGGTCTCTCACACGGGTGCAGGGGATGTCCTCTACTACTTTTCCAGGTAAGTTATCACAGAGTTAAATGGAAAGAGAAGCAGCAAGGACTCCAACTGGTGCACATATAGGATGCCTATGCGCAGGCTATGGCTTAATCCACTGCACTACTGTGTCCTCCCACCGAAGAAACTAACAGATTTAATATTAATATACATGGCTCTGTTTGTCAATATAAATTTTTTGAGAAATTATTAGTGCATCTGTGTAAAAAGTTGTTTTAATCAAACATATTATTTTTTTAAATTTATTTAATAAATATAAATTTCCAAAGTACAAATTTTGGATTATAGTGGCTTTTTCCCCCCATAACCTCCCTCACACCCACAGCCATCCCATCTCCCTCTACTTCTCCCATCCCATTCACAAAACGATTCATTTTCAATTATCTTTATATACAGAAGATGAATTTAGTATATATTAAGTAAAGATTTCAACAGTTTGCACCCACACAGAAACACAAAGTGTAAAGTATTGTTTGAGTGCTACTTATTTTGTTAATTCACATAGTACAACACATTGCAGACAGACCCTACATGGGGAGTAGGAGAAGTGCACAATGACTCCTGTTGTTAACATAACAATTGACACTCTTGTTTATGTCTTGGCTTAGCATGCCTGAAATACTCTCATGTGCTTTTTAGCATGATCTGAATGCCTTAAGGGCTGATTTTGAGGCCAAAATGCTGTTTAGGATATCTGCCATTCTATGAGTCGGCTGTGTATCCCGCTTCCCATGTTGGATCATTCTCTCCCTTTTTAATTCTATCAGTTAGTATTAGCAGACATGAGTCTTCTTTATGTGATCCCGTTGACACTTAATCCTATCATTATGATCAGTTATGAACTGAAACTGATCACTTGGTCTAGTGAGATAGCATTGGTACATGCCACCTAGATGGGATTGAATTGGAATCCCCTGGTACTTTTCTAATTCTACAGTTTGGAGTAAGTCCGATTGAGCATGTGCCAAACTGTACGTCTCTTCCCTCTCTTATCCCCACTCATATTTAACAGAGATCACTTTTCAGTTAAATTTAAACACCTTAGAATAATTGTGTGTTATCAACAATAGTATTAAGTAGAACAAAAAATATTAAAAGGGATAAAGTATTATGTTGTTCCTCGACAGTCAGGACAAGGGCTGATCAAGTCATTGTTTCACATACTGTCCATTTTACTTCAATAGGTTTCCTTTTAAGTGCTTTGTTAGTTGTCACCTATCAGGGAAAACATATGATATTCATCTCTTTGGGATTGGCTTATTTCACTCAGCATGATGTTTTCCAGATTCCTCCTTTTTTTAACTTTTATTTACTAAATATAAATTTCCAAAGTACAGCTTATGGATTACAATGGCTTTTTCCCCCTGATAAATTTCCCTCTCACCTACAAACCTCCCAACTCCTGCTCCCTCTCCCATTCCATTCATAACAAATTCATTTGAATTCTCTTTATATACAGGAGATAAATTTAGTATATATTAAGTAAAGATTTCAACAGTTTGCACCCACACAGAAACATAAACTGTAAAACACCGTTGGAGTACTAGTTATAGCATTAATTCACATTGGACAACACATTAAGGACAGAGATCCTACATGAGGAGTGAGTGCACAGTGACTCCTGTTGTTGACTCAACAAATTGACACTCTTGTTTATGGCATCAGTAATCACCCTAGGCTCTTGGCATGAGTTTCCAAGGCTATGGAAGCCTTTTGAGTTCTCTGACTTCGATCTTATTTAGACAAGGTCATAGTCAAAGTGGAAGTTCTATCCTCCCTTCAGAGAAAGGTACTCTCATGGGCTCTTCAGCCAGATCTGAATGCCTTAAGGGCTGATTCTCCATTTTGTTGCAAATGATCAGATTTCATTTTTTTTTTTACTGCTTATGGTATATTATAGAGAACAAACATATCTCATAATTTCTTTATCCAGTATTCTGTTGATGGACATTTAGGTTGATTCCATGACTTAACTATTGTGAACTGAACTGCAATAAACATTGAGGTGCGGACAGCTCTTTTATTTGCCAATTTCATTTCCTTTGTGAAAATTCCAAAGAGTGGGATGGCTGGATTGTATGGTAGGGTTATATTCAGGTTTCTGAGGAATCTCCAAACTGACTACCAATAGTGACTTTACCAGTTTGTATTCCCACCAACAGTGGGTTAGTGTACATTTTTCCCCACATCCTCCCTAGCATCTGTTATTGGTATTAACTGTGGTTTTGATTTGTATTTACCTGATTGCTAGTGATCTTGAACATTTTTTCATGTGCCTGTTGGCCATTTGGATTTCCTCTTTTGAAAAATGTCTATTGAGGTCCTTGGCCCATCTCTTAAGTGGGTTTTTTCTTTTGTTGTCTTGGAGTTTCTTGATCTCTTTGCAGATTCTGGTTATTAATCATTTATCGGTTGCATAGTTTGCAAATATTTTTCCCATTCTGTTGGTTGCCTCTTCACTTTCCTGACTGTTTCTTTTGCAGTACAGAAACCTCTCAATCTGATGTAATCACAATTGTTAATTTTGGTTTGGACTGCCAGTGCCTCTGTGGTCTTTTCTAAGAAGTCTTTGCCTGTGCCTATATCTTGCAGAATTTCTTTGATGTTCTCTAATAATTTGAGGGTTTTGAGTCATAGGTTCAGATCTATAATCCATGTTGAATGAATTTTTGTGTAAGGTGTAAGGTAAGAGTCTTGCTTCATGCTTCTGCACATGGTAATCCAGTTTTCCCAGCACCGTTTATTGAATAGACTGTCCTTACTCCAGGAATTGGTTTTAGATCCGTGATCAAATATAAGTTGGCTGTAGATGTTTGGATTGATTTCTGGTGTTTCTATTCTGTTCCATTGGTCTATCCATCTGTTTCTGTACCAGTACCATGCTGTTTTGATTACAACTGCCCTGTAGTATGTCCTGAAATCTGGTATTGTGATACATCTGGCTTTGTTTCTGTTTTCACAAGATTGCTTTAGCTTTCTCTGTGTCTATTGAGATAATCAAGTGGTTTTTCTTCTGCAGTTTGTTAATGTAGTGTATCACATTGATTGATTCGCGAACATTGCACCATCCCTGCACACCAGCATAAATCCCACTTGGTCTGGGTGGATGATCTTTCTGATGTGTTCAGCATTCTATTGGCAAGAATTTTCATTGAGGATATTTGCGTCTATGTTCATCAGGGATATTGATCTTTAGTTTTCTTTCAATACTGCATCTTTTTCAGGCTTAGGGATTAAGGTGATGCTGGCTTCATAGAAAGAATTTGGGAGGATTTCCTTTTTCAATTGTTCTGAATAGTTTGAAAAGAATTGGATTTAGTTCTTCTTCAAATGTCTGGTAGAATATAGTAGTGATTCCTTCCGGTCCTGGGCTTTTCTTTGTTGGGAAGGCCTTGATTACTGATTTGATTTCTGACTTGGTTATGGGTCTGTTTAGGTTTTCTATGTATTCATGGTTCAATTAATGTAGGTTGCATGCATCCAGGAATATATCCATTTCTGATAGACTTCCCTGTTTGCTGGCATACAACTCTTTGCAGTAATTTCTGATGGTTCTTTTTATTTCTGTCATGTCTGTTGTTTCATTCCCTTTTTCTTCTCTAATTTTATTGATTTGGGTCTTTTCTCTTCCTTTTTTAGTTAGTTGGGCCAATGGGGTGTCAATTTCATTTATTTTTTCAAAAAACTAGCTCTTAGTTTGGCTTATTGTTTGTAATGTCGTTTTTTTTTTATTCAATCCTGTTGATTTCTTCTCTGATTTTCATTATTTTTCTTCTCCTACTAGTTTCAGTCTGGTTTGCTGCTGTTTTTCTAGATCCTTGAGATGCATTGAAAGCTCATTTATTTGGTGCCTTTCCAATTTCTTGATGTAGGCACCGATTGCTATAAACTTTCCTCTTAGCACACTTTTGCTGTATACCATAAGTTTTGGTATGTTGTGTTGTTATCCTCATTTACTTCCAGAAAGTTTTTGATATCTCTTTTGATTTCTTCTATGAGCTAGTGTTCATTCATGTGCATGTTGTATATTCTCCATGTGTTTGCATATGCTCTAGGAATTCCTGAGTTGCTAATTTCCAGCTTCATTACACTGTGGTCTGAGAAGCTGCATGATATGATTCTAATTCTTTTGAATTTTCTGAGACTTGCTTTATGGCCCAGTATGTGGTTAATCCTAGAGTATTTTCCTTGTACTTCTGAGAATAATGTGTATTCTTTCATTATAGGATGAAACATTCTGTCGATATTTGTTAGGTCCATTTGGGATATAGTGCCGATAAAATCTACTGTTTGCTTGTTGATCTTCTGTCCAGTTGATCTTTCTTTCTGAAAGTGGAGTATTGAAGTCCCCCAGTACCATTTTATTGGAGTCTAAGTATCCCTTTAAGTCCCTTAACATATCGTTTAAATAAACAGGTGCCTTGTAATTTGGTGTGCATATATTTTAATAGTTACATCTTTCTGTGGAATTGATCCCTTAATCCTTATATAGTGCCCCTCTTTGTCTCTCTTAACAGTTTTTTGTGGTAAAGTTTATTTTGTCTGATATTAAGATGGTTACGCCAGCTCTTTTTTGGTTTCTGTTGGCATGGAATATCTTTTTCCAACCTTTCACTTTCAATCTGCATGCATCTTTGTTGGAAAGATGTGTTTCTTGTAAGCAGCAAATAGATGGGTTTTGTTCCTTAATCATTCAGCCAGTCTATGTCTTTTAAATATAGAGTTGAGGCCATTAACATTCAATGTGACTATTGATAAGTAGTGACTTTGCCCTGCCATTTGCCAAAGATATTTTCTAACATATGCTTTGAATTTCCTGTGATATTTTACTGGGACCTTTTTTTCCTTTACCTTCTTTCATATTGATGGCCATGTTTCTGTGTTTCTGTGTGTAACACATTTTTAAGCATCATTTGCAGGGCTGGACAAGTGGTGACAAATTCTTTCATTTTCCGTTGGCTATGAAGGGTATTTATTTCACCTTCATTCACAAATGAGAGCTTTGCAGGATATAATATTCTGGGCTGGCGGTTTTTTTCTTTTAATACTTGGCCTATATCTCGCCACTCCCTCCTAGCCTGTAGGGCTTCTCATGAGAAGTCTGCAGTGAGTCTAATTGGAGATCCTTTGAGAGTAATCTGACGTTTCTCTCTTGCACCTTTTAGAAACTTTTCTTTATGTTTCTTTATGGTGAGTTTGATTACAATGTATTGTGATGAGGATCTCTTCTGGTAATGTTTATTGGGGGTTCTATGTGTTTCCTGTACTTGGCTGTCTCTCTCCTTCTCCAAACCTGGGAAGTTTTCTGCTAGTATCTCACTAAAGAGGCCTTCTAATTCTTTCTCTCTCTCCATGCCTTCAGCATCTCCTAGAACCCAAATGTTGGGTTTTTTATAGTATTCTGTAGATGACCAACAATATTTTTTAGATTTCTAATTTCCTCTACTTTTGTTTGACTGTATACTTTCCTGTACTCCAATATGAATTTCTGTAGTTCATGAATTTGTTTTTGATAACTTCTAAATGTTCTTATCATAAATTTTTTGAAATCTGTATCTTGCATTTCTTCTAATTCATCATCTCGTAATCTTGTATTGGAGTATCATGTTCATTTGAGGGCATCATAATGTCTTCCTTGTTATTGTTTACTCAGTTTCTGCGTTTGTTGTTTGTCATTGTGAAGATATTCTTTGGTTTCCTCTCTTTTTTCCCCCTCTCTGTGGTGGTTTTTCTCATTATACTATGACTCTAGATTAAGTGGACTCTCTGCTTTTGGTGAATCTCTAGAGGATTGCGGTGAGTATGGCCAGAAATATCTGTTTGGTTCTTCAGGGTTAAGGGTGTGCCAAAGGTGACACACCCAGGTTTGGCATGGTAAATCTTTGTTTTTTTTTTTCTCTCTCTTTCTCTCTCTTTTTTTATTGAGAAGGGAAGTAATTCCGCTCAGCTGAGCTCTTCTCCTTGATGGCAATCAGTGCCTGAGCGCTAGCCACAGTGGGTATAATATTCATCTGCTCTGTCCCAAGGACCACACAAAGGATCTGTTCAGTCCTCAGTGTAAGCTCAGATTCCCCTGTAATGTCTCCCACTGTGTTGCCAAGGTTGCTGAGTTTGTAGCATCTCCCACAGAGACTACTCACATCTCAGCCATACCGGGAGTTCTCCCACACACCCTGTTTTTTTTTTTTTTTTTTTTTTTTCACTGTCCCAGTTCATAAGCTACACACATTCACAAGGTCTTAACCTCCTGTTACTTCTCCCCACCAGAGTCAGGTTTTTCTGCTTGGCTGAGGGCGGGCACAGCCCTGAGCTGGTGCAGCTCTTATGTATATCCAAAATGGTGACTGGTGTATTGTTTTACCTGCCTTTGTAAGGTGAGTAGAGAGACTCGTGTCCATACTAGTCCCTTTTTTTTCTCTCCTCTAGTTAGGCTGGTGAAATTTCCCCCATGGGGCTTCAAGCCTCATTCCTTCTAGGCTCTTCCTGCTGCTTTTCCGCCAGTGTCTCAGGCTACTGTGGTTTCACGTCACCTCCCTTTCCAGGGCTGATGTATAGACTCGGTGGCTGGGGTCCCATCTGTGGGAACCCATGCCCTCCGTGTAGGTCCACCATGTCCCACTAGTTCCAGAAGTTTCCTTTGCAGTTCTTCCCTAACTCTTCCCTGAGACTACAGTATCTCCACTTTTATTAAACTATCTTTTCCTAGACTATCAGTGTGATCCCTCCCTATTTTGCCATCTTGGAGCTGATCCAATCATATTATTTAATGTTTTGTTAAATAGATGGCATACTAAAGGTACATATGTTTTTGTATGTATTTAAACAAAATGTGTATATATTTCTGTTTAGTAATTTACTTATCAATGTATAATGAGCACCTTCTCTGTAAGACACAGCTATAAAAGTTTTATGTATATATATATACATATATATATATATATATATATTTTTGAAAACAAATCAGACAATTTTATGTTCCATAGTTTTGGTTATTTATTATTAGAGACAAATGTAAGGCATTCATGTAAAAATGTGTAGACATACCTATTAATAGATAGTGAATATAATTAAAAATAGTAATGAATTTTGAAACAAAGTATTGGAATCTATGGAATATTTAAAAGCCCACCTGATCTAGCACAGGTTGTATGTAGAGAGAAAGCCAATGAGTAAATTCTCTGTAAATTTCCTTAAAGAAGTGACATTTACAAAAGAAAGGATGATTATCAGTTAGTATTATATCAAGGAAAAAATGTTATTAGTATTAAAAGATTAGGGATTAATGCAGGTTTAAACCAAACAGAGTGTGGGTGTAGCTGAGCCAATTGGTGGTTAGAAGGGAGAAATTAAGGAATCAGACAAGAAGTCACTGACTTCTGTCTGAAGAACATTCATGGTTGGATTAGTTAAAACTTACAGGTGAGTGTGAAAAGCAAGAAATTCGTTACAAACTATGAAGGAAAATTCCTTAATAATTTGGGAGGAAGTTGTTGTTTCTGTGTAACTTCTGACTCCATATTGATCTTTCTGAGTCCTCCTTCTATCCACAGGTGACATCTACTCCAAACCAAGCTTGAATCCTTTCTCCTTTCTGAAGTTTTTCCTAATGACATAAAACAATCTGAATTGTTCTTCACATTTCAGCATCACTTAATAGCTTCTTAAAAATACTAACTAACTGAACAGAAATCTACAATCTTGACTCTGTGTTGTTTAATATTGCCAGTCTTTTATATTGTATCTTACTCCTAAATAAAGTTGCTATTCAATGATATTAATAAACCACATTATTAGATGAGAAAGTGGCATCTCATGTAAATTAATTTTAATAAAGTAAAATATGGATAAAAACTTGCTTCTGAAATAAAAATGTCAAATTTGGCCATCAATTTATATATGAAGTACAGTGTACATGACAAAGAAAATTTCATGAACATATTATTTGCAATATACTAATGTAATAAGTTAAATATTGCTCAAAATCAACTAACTGAGCACCTAAAAGGAAACCTGTTGGAGTGAAATGGACACTATGAGAAACAGTGACTTGATCAGCCCTTGTGCTGACTGTGGAAAAACAACTTACTATATTCCTTTTAGTATTTTTTCTTCTACTAAATGCTGTTGGTTGAACTCTTTAATTAACACACAATTATTCTTAGGTGTTTAAATTTAACTGAAAAATGATCCCCATTAAATATAAGAGTGGGAATTAGAGAGGCAGGAGATGTACAGTTTGGCACATGCTCAATCGGACTTACTCCAAACTGTAGAGTTAGAAGCTTGCCAGGTTTTTCCAATTCAATCCCATCTAGGTGGCATGAATCAATGCCATCTCACTAGTTCAAGTGATCAGTTTCAGTTCATAATTGATCATAATAATTGGATAAGGGTCAAAGGGATCACATAAGCAAGACTAGTGTCTGTTGATACTAACTGATAGAATTAAAAAGGGAGAGAATGATCCAACATGGGAAGCAGGATACACAGCAGACCCATAGAATGGCAGATGTCCTAAAAAATGAATCTTGATGTGAATGGAAAGGGAGAGGGAGTGGGAAAGGGGAGGGTTGCAGGTGGGAGGGACGTTATGGGGGGAAGCCATTGTAATCCATAAGCTATACTTTGGAAATTTATATTCATTAAATAAAAGTTAAAAAAAAAAAGAGCACTCTGGCCTCAGAATCATCCATTAAGGCATTCAGATGCTGATAAAAATCCCACGAGAATATTTCAGGTATGGTAAGCCGAGACACTCTGCAAAAAATAAAAGACCTAAATAAAAGATCGCTGGGAAGCCTAGGGAGATTACTGATGCCATAAACAAGAGTGTCAATTGTTAAATCAACAACAAGAGTCTCTGTGCTCTTACTCCCCATGTAGGATCTCTGTCTTCAATGTGTTGTACTATGTGAATTAATGGTATAACTAGTACTCAAACAGTACTTTATACTTTATGTTTCTTTGTGGGTGTAAACTGTTGAAATCTTTACTTAGTATATACTAAACTGATCTTCTGTATATAAAGATAATTGAAAATGAATCTTCGTATGAATGGGATAGGAGAGGTAGCAGGAGATGGGATTGTTGTGCATGGGAGGGAGGTTATGGGGAGAAAAAGCCAATATAATCCAAAGTCTGTACTTTGGAAATTTATATTTATTAAATAAAAGTTAAAACAATAAATCATTTTACATCCTACATAGTGTCAGGTCAATTTAATCACATGTAAACATAGGTGATTTAATAAAAATATGTTCATCAGAGATGAAATAGTGTGAATGTAATGTTATCATGCAATGAACATATATCAAAAATATAAATGTAGTTTCAATTAAATTTCAGATGTTATTTAAGTTTGTAGTTTTCAAATAAAGTTTAAATTATACAATAACAACAACAATAGGAAGACTTTAAATATTAGCAAATTTCTCAGTGGGTACCAACAAAACATAATTGAGAAAAATGAGATGAGAAATTTAATTATAATGTACATTTTATTACTTGGAAAATTGAGAAACTTATTTGCTATAAGCACTTTCATGGTTTAGACAATAAAAAATTGGAGCAAAAATCTTGAGCAAATTATTTTCCAGTTGCCAGGTTTTATGGGAAATAATTAAAGAAAGTTGATCAGTAGGAAAAGAGAGGAATGAAGAAAGTTATTTCAATAAAGCCAAAAATAGAATATATAAATTAGATTAAAAAATACATAAGTGTAGCTATGAAAGAAAACATTTGGATAAGTTATTAAATTACATGAAATTATATAAAGATAATTATGTATTTTATTTACCTAAAAGTTGTCTTAAGAAAATTTGATGTAAATTATACTCAAATATATAATAAAAACACAAAAAACATAAAATAATATCGGGTCAAGATAATAATACCCTACAAATTTGTAATTTTGGTAAAAAGGTCATGTTGCACAAAGAAGTAATTAATTTTTTTGAATTATAGAAACAATTAAATTAAAACACAAATGCATTCAATGAACATTATGAGATAGAAGGGATAAAATATGAAAAAAATCTTGTAAATTTGAAGTAATAAATTCAATGTTCAGCAAAGAAAAAAACTAGATAATCTTAATGATACATAAATACATGTACATTGAAAAGCAGAATCAGCAATGGACTAATTATTTAAAATAAAATAAAGGGATCTAAAAATTAGTTAAAACTATAAGGTAATTAGTTTTCTTTGTTATGTCAGAATGTTCTTCTGTCAAAAGCGGAATGTGAAGATGGGTGCATCAAATCATCTCATCAAAACTTCAGCCTGAGAGTTTGCCTTATTATTTAGTGGTAAACTAGGTTATCTTACCTGCATTTGTATCACTTTTCTATTCTGTGTACTTGATATCTAATATCTTTATCAAGATATATCTAGTAGGAATTTTTTTAAGAAATTTTGTCTCTTGTGGTTGATCCTGTTATACATAATTTTGATTTTCCTTCATTTTAAATGAATTATACTTCCAATACTTCAAATATATTCTTTTATGTGCTTATTAATTCATTTTTTCAGCCACATCTGTTACTGGTCTGATAGACTAATTTCATTTATCCTCCATGTACATTATCCTATTTTTCATTAATTCATCTATTTTTATAGTATGTTCAATTTTTGCTACTTCTAACATCATTTATTGGGGGTTTTGCTCCTAGAAGTGCTGATATATTTGTCTTTTAAGTGAATTCCAAAGCAGTTTCCATTTCCAATTTATCTCTTATATAGATCATTGAGCATTTCCTTGACAAGACGATTTATAAAGGTTAAGTTTTCCTAGAATGTCTAATTCAAAATTGTGTCTTCTATTGTTTTTATGTTAAAATATTTGACAAGTCTCATATATTTCACTTTTTCATGCTCACATTAAAATTTTTAGTTTTCACAAAAAGTAGAATTTTTTCTATTACACAATTTGAGTCTTCTTTGCACCATAAAATAATGCTTTAATGCCAATGATTTCCCAAGACCTGCAATCACTTGTAGCTGGTGTGAAAGGTCTGAGTTTGCAGGTTAAAACAGATGGGAAACTCTCTCTATATATACACTTTATTTCTGCTGTGTTAAAATCTCTATATTATGAGACATCTCCACTAAATTGAATATATGTCCCATCTGTAAGGAAGTGGTTATCTCTCAGATTGATGTTTGTTTATTGCTTTAGGGTGTGTCAACTCTTTAATGGGATTTTCAGTTAGGAAGTGCATCACAATTCTTTGGATTTTTACTTAGTTTTTCCACATTGAAATAAGGTATAAAGAATGAGAAATATAGAAAGACAAAATGGCTATATGACAGAAGTTTGAGTAATGATAATTTATGAAAATTATAAAGTAATAAATAAAAAACTGTTAACATTAATAAAAGAAATCCAGTATTGTAAAGCTTGATAACAAGGGTCTGAGTTTACAATATGATTTATTCATAATGAAAACAGTTTTATGTATTCATGGTTCATGCATTCATAATCAAACAATTTAAAAATTATCAATTAGGAAGTTGAGCATAATATTGTGACATTTAGTAGAATTGATACTCCAGAAGAAAACTTATGAGAAAAGTTTGTGGACATTGGTCTTTGCAATGATTTCTTGGGTATCACTGCAAAACTCAGGCTATAAAAATAAATAAGGAAATAGCTAAACCAAATGAAAACAGGTCTTTACAGTAAAGCATCAACAACAAAAAAGGGACAAATGGATAAATAAATCATTATATAAATATTATATATGTAAATATATAAATGAAATATAATTCAGCTTAAAAAAGGAAACCATGAATTTGGCATACCATGGATGAAACAGAAGGATATTATTGTACAGGAAATAAGCAATACAAGAAGGAAAAATGGCATGATATCACTTACATGTAAGATCTTAACAATTTTGAAAAGCTCAAATATACAAAGCTAAGAAAATAAAACAGTGGTTACTAGATTCATGGTTGGGGAAGAAATGGGAGATACAGGTCAAAGGATACAAAGTGGCAGATATGAAGTTGGATCCATATATATATACCATGAGTAGTGTATGTGTATATATATATATATATATATATACACACACAGAGAGAAAGAGTATATATCTAGTATATCTAATACATATGTATATATGTAATATATATTATAGTAAATATATGTAATATATATATACTATATATCATGAATAGTATAATTAACAATGTTTATTAAAATATGCATTCTATTCAAGTTGTTAGCTAAATGAGTGGATTATAGTATAGATTATACTCTTGCCATGGGTATATGGGTACATATGAGATGATGGATATGTTTATGTGATTCATGTTTGTGTGATTCACTATATGTAGTAATCATTTTAATATATATATCCAATGTAATGTAATATATTTAAATACATGTGTGTGTGTGTGTGTGTGTGTTTGTATGTATGTGGTACTCATCTCATACTCTGGCATTTAGCTACTAAAATTCTTGAGAAATAATAATTGTATTTTGTAAGATAATGAGATGACTAATGTCTGGGCTTCCAGATATCTTTAGCATAAAGTTTGGTTGCCAGAGAACTAATCATATCATTAAAGGGTTGACACTTTCAGGACCTTGGCCAACATCTGGAGAAGGGTCGAAGGTCAAATTGATCTCCAATGGCCAGTGATATAATCAATCATGCCTACATAATGATGCCTATAAAAGTCCCAAATTACTGGGTATTTTGTCCAATGTTGAAAACAAGGTAGATATATCTATTTCTTCAACCATTTATTAGCTATTTTTGGGAAAACATTAAAAAAAATCTTTCTTCTAGTGTTTTAAAAACATATATACATGGCTGGCGCCACGGCTCAGTAGGCTAATCCTCCACCTAGCGGCACTGGCACACCAGGTTCTACTCCCAGTCGGGGCGCCGGATTCTTTCCCGGTTGCCCCTCTTCCAGGCCAGCTCTCTGCTGTGGCCCGGGAAGGCAGTGGAGGATGGCCCAAGTGCTTGGGCCCTGCATCCCATGGGAGACCAGGAGAAGCACCTGGCTCCTGCCTTCAGATCAGCATGGTGCGCCAGCCGCAGCAAGCTGGCCGCGGCGGCCATTGGAGGGTGAACCAACGGCAAAAGGAAGACCTTTCTCTCTGTCTCTCTCTCTCTCACTATCCACTCTGCCTGTCAAAAAAAAAAAAAAAAACATATATACATGTAACATTACATATTTTTTTTAATCAAATACAGCACTAGAACTTCCTTCTCCTATCTAACTATAATTCAGTACCTGATAATCAATCTTATCACACCCTCCCTCTTACTCTCCCAAGATTCTGGCAACAAGCACTTTATTCCCAAGTTCTATGAAATCAAGTTTTTTAGATTCCACATATAAGTGAGATTGCAGAGGATTTGTCTTTCTGTGCCTGGTTTATTTCACTGATCACAAGGAATTCCAGCAGTAGCCATGTGGTTTTAAATGTCAGAATTTCATAGCTCTGCCTTTACAACTCACAGCACACCGAAGCAATCAAAGTGCTAATGTTGTACACCTTGTATGATCTACAGATTCAATAATTCTATTGATTGCGGATTGCTTGGCATACCTGATGCTGCCAATAACCCTGTCATTCTCAAGGTCTCCGTTATTTTCACTTTCTGAAGTAGCTCAGTGCTATGGGTTCAATATGGATGGTCTTCTTTAAATTCATGTTGAAGTTTGATTGTTCTTATGGAAGTCGGACATTTAAGAGATGATGAGGTTATTTGTAGGGATTAAAGTCTTTCAAGCAGGAAGGATTAGTTACTGAAATAATGAGTTATTGTGGTGGAATGAGAAAGCAAGCCTGGCTTGCTTTTGTCCTTTCTGCAGATACCTGCTTCTCCCTCTAACTTCTGCTATATTATGATGGACACAAGGCATTCAGGAGAAACATGTGCTTGATCCTGAGTTTCCAACCCTGGAACCGTGAGTGTAAATACATTTCTTTCCTCTATGAATTACACAGTCTCAGGTATTCTGTTATAGCAACAGAACATGGACTGAGATATTTAGTCACACCTTTTATAAAGTGGTTAATGGTTGTGTGGAGGACTTTTTTGGTGTGTTTAAAGATACCTCTATTGTCAGTATTTATGATGGATAATTACCACTGTTGTTTCTGATAATATTTGACAAACAATTGACTCCTGACTATAAGTTAAATGATACATGAGTGGTTCAATGAACAGAAATATAACTATTTTCTTAATTACATGATTTGCCAAGCAAACAATGTAGGAAAATAAACAAAATAATAGATAAATTAATTTGAGTTCATCTCTGTAAATTAGTTTTAAAATTAATATTACTTTTATTCTTGAAATAACATATTTTTAATTTACATTATATTATAATCAAGGGCTTAATGCTCTACCAAATAAACAGTTCCACAAATACAAAGTAAAATATCATAGTTTAGGAAGAAAATAGAAAAGGCATATAAGCAATAATCAAGTAAAAACATGTTCAACTTTATTCATATAAATTTTAAAATAGTCACAAAATCATTAAAACAGTAGTCGTGCATTATCCTTAACAATTTGATTGACAAAGGTTTAAAATGAAATTTAACAAAACACTGTGTTGCAGGAAAATGGATAAATACACGTATATCCTTCTCTTTTTTATTTTTGTTTTTTTTTTCACTTTTTAAAAAAATTTACTCCCCATGTATAAGGGAGAATACATAAATTCTTATCTTATTAAAACAAAATCAGGGGTGGGCATTCAGTGCAGTGCTTAAGAAGTCATTTGGAATGCTTGCATTCTATATTAGAGTGAATAATTTGAGTTCTGGCTCCTCAGCTTTTAATTCAACTTCCTGCTAATGTGCCTTCTGGGAGGCAGCGGTTGATGGCTGAATTCCTTGTTATCCATGAGGGAAACCAGATAGAGTTTAGGGATCCTGGCTTCAGCATGGCTCATATCTGATTGTTGTGGGTATCAGTGGAGACAACCAGTAGATGGAAGTTCTTTCCTTGTTTTTCTCCATGCCTTTGAAATAAAACAAATGAAAATAAATAATTGAATAAATAATCTCCCTATGCTCCAGTCATGAGTTTCCAAGGCTATGGAAGCCCTCTGAGTTCTCCGACTCTTATCTTGTTTAGACAAGGTCATAGTCAAAGTGGAGGTTCTCTCCTCCCTTCAGAGAAAGGTACCTCCTTCTTTGATGACCTGTTCTTTCCACTGGGATCTCACTCACAGAGATCTTTTGCCAGAGTGTCTTGGCTTTCCATGCCTGAAATACTCTCATGAGCTTTTCAGCCAGCTCCGAATGCCTTTAGGGCTGATTCTGAGGCCAGAGTGCTATTTAGGACATCTGCCATTCTATGAGTCTGCTGAGTATCTCACTTCCCATGTTGGATCACTCTCCCCTTTATTTACTCCATCGGTTAGCGTTAGCAGGTACTAGACTTGTCTATGTGCTCCCTTTGACTCCCAGTCCCTCCACCATGACCAACTGTGAACTGAAACTGATCACCTGGAACAGTGAGATGGCATTGGTACATGCCACCTCGATGGGATTGAATTGGAATCCCCTGGTATGCTTCCAACTCCACCACTTGGGGCAAGTCAGCCTGAGCATGTCCCAAATTATACATCTCTTCCCTCTCCCATTCCCACCACCATGTTCAACAGGGATCACATTTCAGTTAATTTTCAACACTTAAGAATAACTGTGCATCAATTACAGATCTAAACCAGTCATATTAAGTAGAACAGATAAAAAAACTACTAAGAGGGATAATGTATTAAGTTGTTCATTAACAGTCAGGGCATAGGGAGATTACTGATGCCATAGACAGGAGTGTCAATTGGTAAAGTCAACAACAGGAGTCACTGTGCACTTACTCCTCATGTAGGATCTCTATCCTTAATGTGCTGTACATTGAGATTTAATGCTATAACGAGTACTCAAACAATATATTTCACTTTGTGTTTCTATGGGGGTGCAAACTGTTGAAATCCTTACTTAATGCATACTAAACTGATCCTCTGTAAAAAAAAAAAAAAGAAATTATCAATTCCCAACTTGACTCTCTCTGGGATTAAACATGACAATAGGTCTGCTCTGATTTCATCATCATTAAAAAAAAATCATCTATTATTTTTCACTTTATGTTTCTGTGTGGGAGCAAACTGTTGAAATCCATACTTGATGTATACTAAGCTGATCTTTTGTATATTAAGATAATCGAAAATGAATCTTGATGTGAATGGAAGGGGAGAGGGAGTGGGAAAGGGGAGGGTTGTGGGTGGGAGGGACGGTATGGGGGGGAAGCCATTGTAATCCATAAGTCGTACTTTGGAAATTTATATGCATTAAATAAAAGTTTAAAAAAAATAATTGAATAAATAATTTAGAAAAATCAAAATAGGTCTGGATACATCTTATCAGGATGAGTCAATTCTGCACTTTCAGAATTGCTGGCTCAAGACTTACTCACTTCCCAACCTATGACAGTGTGGCTAATAGATATAGAGCCAGGATATGAACAAATGTTTTTTCTCTTGAATGGGAAAATAAACACTGAATAGCACAAATATAAACTCTGAAGCTCAACATCAAAAGATCGATGATCTTAGTAATTAACAGATGCTTTTATCTGAAGCCTACTGGATAAAAAATTCATTCATCAATTTTTACTGAAGTTGACTCCAGAAGAGAAAATTTGGATGGAGCAAAAATAATGGAAAAAATGTATGTTTTAAATACATAAATAAAGAAGGGGGAGGAGGAGGGACAATAGAATGAAGAAAGGATAGAAGGGTGAAATGAAAGGAGGGTAGGAGGAAGGGAGGAAGAAGTGGAAGATGGAAGGGAGGGAAGGAGAAAGAGAAGAAGGAAAATGGACTCGCCATTTTTAATGCTTAGTAAATGCATGCTAAATATTATAGATATTTGAAAATCTTTTTGAAGTACTTGTTCATGTCTAAGCGGGTCAAAGGGAAAACATTCTCACCATAGGTCAATGATGGCATTATTTTGTTTGTTTTGACCATACCATATATTAACCTGAATGAAGTTCATGGAAAAGCACTTTTTTTCTTCTTAATTACATAATAAGAAAAAAAAGCATCAATGCAAAAGTTGAGGCTCAGAAAACCATATCAAAATATACCATTTTGGAAAGCTGAGTACTTTGAACTGGAGAGTATTATAAGGGCCTCAAAAGATCTTTCTAAATGACCTTCCTCTGCCTTTCTTTTGCTCAAATATCCCTCAAAGTAGACGACAGAAGCTAGAATTTCTTTTCCCCAGGGCAGGTCATGGAAACTAGAACCCTTCTCTTCCAAAACAAGCCATAAGAACTGGAGATATTACTCTAACCTTCTGTAAGGCTGCCACAAAACACACCAAACATCAGAGTTAGAGGAAAGGTTTATAGTTCGGTGGGGAAAGCCCAATCGGCTAGGGGGAGAGGTCAAGAGAGTTAGAGAGCATAAGAGAGAGAGAACACATGTTTGGGAACAGCTCCTGTTAAATCTTTACCTGGGGGGCAGGCAGGGAAGTAGGAGGAGTGAATCCCATTAAGGTGGGGGTGGAGTTGACACCAACGGTTGGGCCATGGGGCTTAGGACTGAAGACTACAATGCAAGGTGGCAATGAGGGCCAGGACCTAAGGTGGCATCCACGGCACAGATGACACCACAGATAAGACTGCACCATTTACTAACATTCTCTCCTTTTGTCTTTCATAAAGCATGTGTTGTATGGATTACATCAGCCCCAAAAGTCCAGGAGCGGTGGAGGGATGATGATCTGTCTTTAGAGCTACTTCCTGCTGGCATGGGGTGATGTTGCAAGCTCCTGTCTCCTAGGTGGGGAGCCAAGTATATCCCTGTAGCAGCATTTGATTGCCCATCTGGTTGGTGAAGGCTTTGGTTTGTTCCGTTATCACCACCTGCAAATACTTAAATAGACAAAAAAGTATAAAAGACAGTGTGAGAATAGCAGCCAATGATCCTAAGAGTGGCATTATCAGGTAATGAAAGGATTTCATAGAGGAGAGGAAAATGGGGGGGGGGGGCTTTGGACCCTTGTGAAGATTGTTTGATGGATATGGTTTGAAGCTGATCCCAACCAGACTGTGAGATAGGCTGCTCATCTCTTGCAGGTAGAGGGCTTTGTCTGTTGAGAAAATTCTGAACAATCATGCAACATTAAGTGGGGGAGAAGACCACTAATACACACAGGTTGGGAGTAGAGCCATTGATGTAAGAGTGAAGGCTATGATTACAAAGGAATGAGGCCCCAAGTGGGCTAGATAGGATCTAGAACAAGGACAGAGTCATTATTGGAGGACCTAAGAAAGGTAGTGTCTAAGCCACGAATAAGTCTTCTGTTTGAGAGGCAAATAGAAACTGAGAGTAGGGGCCTGAAAATGATCAGGTGGGTTTTAAGGCTTTGCCAGTTATGAGGCCCAGACCTGTCTATCTCTTCACATGGGATACATCCTAAGGGGAGGTCTAAACCTCATTTGGGGACATGTCCTGTTGGCTTCCATTATCTAGTTGGCCTGAGAGGGGAGCTGGCCAGGTAAAGGTAAGTGGCTCTCTAACAGGTAATGCCTGCAATGATGCTGACCCTGCTTGGCTGTACCCTCAGCAATGGTGATTACTTTGGAAGCTGGGTCAAGTGAAGGGCTTTTCATCTTAGAGTCAACAAGGTCTGTTGCTCTGACCTGAAGTCATTCAACTTCAGGGCAGTTCCATTTCCAGTGAACCAACTCATGGCTGGCAGAGCTGCCAGGGCTCTTCATAAGCTCCCTTCTGCTGAAGCCCTGACTTTTCACATGGAAAGCCACTACAGTAGACTGGCTTGTCGGGTCTCCTTGATGGCAGATCACTGTGCAAAGCAGCTATTAATTGGCCTGTCCCCTATATTATATTGTTTCTGATGCTTAACTTTCTTTTCCTCCTGGTTTTTGTTAAAGCAGACCATAGGATTCAAATCAAGGGGGTGCTCAAGTCCCATCTCTGATCTTTGGTGGCCAAAACTAGAAGTCTATAGTCACAGGCATGTTCTGGTAGTGTTTTATCTGTGATGTAGACAATGCACATGAAGAAAGCTATATCCTCACTTTAAAACTTTCTCTCCTTTTGTTTGGGCTGAAAGGGAAGTTTTGCATGTTTATTGTGCCCATGGCAAAATAAATCTAGCTGTGAAATCATAATTTAAACTCTCCTTTTGGCTATGATATTATTACAGAAAATGTTAGCCATCCTTTTTATAAGATCTAAAGATCAAACTGTATATCCTGGAGAGTTCTTCGGTACACAGTCAGTTTCCCATCTTAAAGAGAACAGAGAAATAAGGGAACAAGTCAGACTTCCTAGATCACTTACTGATAATAAAAATATCAAATGAAAACTTAGCAAGAAATTTCAACCATTAAATAACAACTTATGAAAGCATTTACCAGAAGGTCCAAAGTCTTTTATAAATTTTAAGGATATATGTATTTGAAAACATTTCTTAAATATGTAACATGGTGTAGCTTGAATAACTAACAAACTCAAATACAAACTTTAAATGACTGAAACATTTTTAGTTTCTTTCTGCCAGCAAATTTAAATCATCTGATACAGAGATTCAGGTCACATAAATCAAAATGTACCTTTGATTAATTTTAGCAGTTAAATTTAGAATAATTTTTATCTATTAGCCAATAAACTAGAGCTCCTAATAATTTTCCATGAAGACATGCAATGTGTACACGTGTAACATAATGTACAACATAGTATAATAAAGCAGTTTCAGTAATAGATTCTTAAAATCTTCAACTGTTTTTTAAATTACCAATTTATCTGAATTACTTTCTGCTTTTAGTAACCTCTATTAACCATATTTTCTCTCAGTTGGAACCTGTAGTTCATTATTGCTTCATCTGCTTATAGAGCCACCCCTAGGTATTGAATACAATAGAAGTCACCGGAAATAAATCCTTCAAGAGCTATAAGAGGACAGTTAAACACAGAAGCAACAATATTTAGTTTTATGAGGATAAAATCTTATATACAAAACTGTGGATGAAAAAAGACTTAAAATAGCCATGTTTAAAATTATAAACTCATTAACCAACCAACAAGAGGTACTTGCTTACTCCACACAATACTTTCAAAAGCACCTGTAGGATTTTACAAATTATTTATCCTTTTTAGGCTTCTGGGCCTTTCTCATTAAAATAACCATCATATCTAGTAACACAGGTTCATTAGACATTTTAACTTTCAGTCGTTTGTATCAGTAGCATTTTATATTATCAAAACATAAAATTAAGCACCACTTCACATCTTGACAGGATATGTAATATAATCCAAATAGCCTGATTAGTAGGTGTCTCTAAAGATGAGAGTCATATATCTTTTGATATTTCTAAGGGCCCAAATGGAAATATCAAAATCTGAAGAATTAGAAATTTTGATTTTTTTGAATGCCAGTCAAGGTTTAAAATATCAGGTTTAAATATCAGGTAGAGGCCAGCACTACGGCTCAGTAGGCTAATCCTCCGCCTAGTGGTTTGAGAGAAATATATGGATGTAGAATTTTTGAAATTTCTCTCAGGGTTTTATGGCCCCCTTACTGCAGAGCAGAAGAGATGCCAAAGTGGCTAGATGAAAAAAAGAGCTGCAGAACAGAGGAGGAAGGTTTAGGAAGAGAGAGAAGCAGTTTTGGCTGTTAACCTAGAGCTCATATCTAAGAAATGCTTGCTAATGGTACTAGGAAATCAAGTTTGTAGGAGTTGAGGAGATGTGCTGAAGTCAGCTTGGCATTCAGTTACAAGGTGGGGATGAAACCCATCAAAAACTTGATTCTTATGGTAAAATTGGATCAAGAGGGGGAGAGGGTAAAGACCAGTTGGAGTACCAGGGCTGGAGGGTGATGGCATGGATATGGAAGGTCCATTCTCAAATTTGCCTTTGCTTCTCCAGGAGGAGGGTGTTAGAGAAGATCACAGATAAGGCTGGGGGAGTAGACACAGACAAGGAGTGGTTCTTAGATGAAGGCAAACAGGAGGTTAGAATTCCAGGGTGTGAGGGGGAGGTTCAGTGAACAAGACAGTGAGAGCCAGAGTTTTGGCTTTTTAGCGAGAGCTTTGGAAGTTAAGAATGTTTGAGCTGGAAAAAATTTAAAGCTGAGATAGGAGAACACTTAGACATAGGAAATATTTCCACTTTCCTGAAACAATCATAGGAGTGATAGAGATCTTGAACCGTGTCAGGGTCAAATGCAGACTGGTTGTCGAGATAAGAGACAAACAAGAAGAGGACTGGACAGGATGCGGGATGGAGAAGCTCCCATGATGACCCGTGGAGTTGGATTGTTGGATATTGGGCATTCTCAAGCTCATGTGTTGCATCCACTCATCAGCTAAAATAGAATATTACAAAAATCAGTGAGAGTCACACATGAATTTTTTTTTGAAAATGAGAGGCAAGGCAATTGATTGGGACAGGCAATTAACCGGGACTGACACTCCTTATCAGAGTGTGGCCCCCAACAGTGAGTTACAAACCTTTTTATAGTATTCTGTCCACTAGAGCTCACAATTTTGAACCCCTGGTATGCAGTGAACAACAAAAAAAGAATATGGTTGTAAGATAACAGTTAACAATAACAAACCCAGGCACAATAACAAACCCGATATGGTTCTAAGATAACAGTGCAGGGCACATTTCTGTCAACGTAGGCAGAACACTTGAGTTATTTCCTTTCTCCGTTCCTTGGAATTTGGGCCCACATAATTTCACAAGATACACCTTTAGCTGTTAACAAGCAACACTAATATGTACAGAAGCAAGAAATCTGCAATTAGCTTTTAGCCACACTCACTCGATTTTGATTTTGACTTTACACATGGCCATCCGACTAGGAAGGTATAGGAAGTCACAGAGCCTGTGGTAAGGCATATAGCCTGTGGAAAGCAAAAGTCCCGTGGAAGGCAACAGCCTATGGAAGGTTGTGGCACCTGGTACCAGAAATTTGAGACAAAGCAGAATGGAACCACAACCCATGGTAAAGATCGCTGTGAGAGTTCCCATTCCATGTCTTATCATAGGACATGAAAGACCAATGTGTGGATACAGATCACAGAGTGTTTGGTGGCATGGAAGGAGGTCTGGTGGTATGTTTTGTGACTGGCAGAAATCCAGGATCTCAAAGCAGCTCAGGTCCCCAAGGAAGAGCAAAGTCAATGGGGGAGACTGGATCTGAGTCATGGCACCAATGTAAAGCCACCAAAAAACACACCACACACTGGAGTTAGAGGAAAGATTTATTGTTGGATGGAGGAAGTCCAACAGGCCGTGAAGAGAGGGTGAGAGAATAAGACAGGATAAGAGAGCATAAGAGAGAAAGATCTAGAGAGAGCACGTGTTGGGGAACAGCTGCTGTTAAACCTTTGCCAGAGGGAGTGCAGGGCAGTAGGAGCAGTGAATCCTATCAGGGTGGAGGTGGAGATGACACTGGTGGTTGGGCCCCTGTGGCTTAGGACCGAAGCCTACTATTCAAGGTGGTGATGGGGGCCAAGGCCCAAGATGGCATCCGAGGCATAGATGGCATCACAGATAAGACTGTGCCATTTTACTAACACCTTCTCCTACTTTTCTGTGTAAGTGTTGGCCATAAAGAAATCCACTGATATAACTTGAGTGATTATAAATCATAATAATCATTTAGGGGGGATCCTGTCTTGCACCTCAAAGAAATGTCACCCAAAGAAATGAGGAAGAGTCTAAACGGGTCGTTCTGGGTTCCTCCTTCTGTCTATTACTATTAGACCAGGCCCTTTTTGTCAAAACGTACATCTATATCTATCATACTATGCACAAATAAGAATAGTTTCTCATGGGTCTTTGAGTTTACATTTCTAAAGGGGCCTATGTCTCATTAAATTTTGATTTACCAAATTCTTTTTTGATTGAATCTTACATTTTTCTCTTCCCAACTTCTTGTTGCTGTTTTGGGAGGGTCATCTGTGACTCTTAGAATGGAAAAGGATAGATATTTCACCTTTTCTTCCCCTTCACTGACCATATGTTAAGACCAACATTATTACAGTCCTTAATATTTTCAATCACGGCGTGAGACACATCACTTGCTGATCCCATTATTTTTCCTTATTAAACTTGCCGGACAGAAATTTGGTTCCCAATTTATACATGTGAAAGAAAAAGATAGAGAAGGAGTGAGATAGAGAAATCTTCCATGCACTATTTCATTGCCCAGAACTCCACCCAAGTTTTTAATTAGGGTGACAGAAACCAAGTGTTTGAGCCATCACCCACTGCCTCCCAGACATTTTAGTAGGTTTCGGATATGAACACCCCAAGAGGTGGCTTAGCCCAGTGTGCCACAATATCTATATCTATCTCTATTTCTATCTATCTCTATCTCTAACTCTATCTCTATCTATCTCCATCTCTATATTTATATCTATATCTATATCATCTATATCTATATCTATACCTATCTATATACTCACCATAATATATATTTTAAAAATGTAAAATTGCATGATTATGAATGTTAAAAATCAATATAAACTAATTTTAGCATATATATACATATATGTGTGTGCATATAGTTTGATAAAAATAGATCATTCTACAATATATTTTGTGGTCTGTTTCTTATGTAACAGTATATTGTAAATCCATTTTTACAACAATAAGTATTCAATTGTTCTATTTGCATTTACTTACTTGCTTATTTGTTTATTTATTTGCCATGAATGTGCCAGAAGCTAGGAAATCAATCTAAGTCTTCCACACGGTTAAGGACATAATCATTTGATTCATCACCTGCTTTCTCCAGGGTGGGCATTAGCGGGAAGCTGAAATCAGGAATAAAGCTGAGACTCAAATCCAAGGATTCCCATGTGAGATGTGGACAACCCAGCCAGCAACTCCTCAGCTAGGGCACAAGCCCATCCAAGCTGCTTCATTACTCAGTGTATCCCTTACTGTGGAATAAATATAAATTCTTCACGGAATGATGCCTTCTAATTCTTTTCTATACCTTAGCTATATGTAGTAATTTTTCTTTACAATGATTGCAATTCTTGGAATAACCCCTGTCCTGTACATTTAGCAGTTCATAGAAAAATATATGGTTAGGAAGTAATTAAAGATCTTGCTTTCACTCAAGAGTAGTATTAGATACTTTTTGTTTGATTTGTTTGGCCACAGGTCTATTTCATGTGGCCTAGTTAAGTTTGTTTTTATTGCTTTTTCCATTGAAATCTTGAAGTGGAATTTTTGCAGTTGAAAATTAAAATTCCCTTAAGAAAATAAAATGCCAGGAGCAAAATAAAATACAGCAAACATGCTCCACCTACTGAAAGAGCCCAGCGTGTTCAGTGGATGTTGAATGAACCACAAGGAAAGTAAAATATCAATGGATGGAAAAAGGACACAGGAGAGTATCTGTCCTTACGCTTCCCTTAATCAGATCCTTTTGTCTTCTCATTTTCTGGCTTAGGAGGAGTTAAAGCCGAGGTGTTCACTGGAAGGTGGAGTGGTTCCCGGGGAAGAAAGGACTGGGAATTGAGGAGGGTGAATGCTTTGACAGTTGTGAGATCCTTATAGTTAGACACTGCCTATTCTGTGATTTACCATCCTGATAAACCGGAGACTAGCAATAGCTGTATTTATCAGCAACTTCTTTTACAAAAGAATATTGTTTCAGCAATTAAATTTTAAAATGCTTGAATTTTTCTCAGCTTGAACTTCTTGCCCTCTTTCTGTCATACTTTTTAAAACAAATTTCCTGTCAAACTACAGTTTATTTTATATTCACTTTTAATAAGTATATAGGCCTGTGACTAATCCAGAGATAATTATACTGCCAATCCTATTGACAAAATTGAGATATTGAAACGGAAAAACATACATTTCCACTCTCTTTTTTTCCAGTAGTATTAGCCTGTCACTCCAGAGCTGCATCAAAGATTCCTTGGCTTCTTTCCTCAAATCAAATTTGCCCAAAGCAGTGAGAAATCACATTTTCGTAAGCAACTTAGTCAGGCTACATCTATAAGCCTCAGGAGTGAGATTACCACATTACCTTCATCAAACCCTTCTCTTATATGATATTAAGATCTTTGGAAACTGACATGATTCTCTATTAAACTCAGCTTCAGGATTTAAGGTCATTCTTAATTAGTTTCTTATGCTCTGGTTAACATGCTAACCAACAGAGCACACATTTCAAAGACAACATGATACTAATATGCAACTTTCTCATTTAAGTACTCCCATACTCATATTTGCACAGTAATTCTGTATGAAAACTCAAGATCATGAACACTGTAGCAACTGAGAGTGCTATAAACATGAAGAATTTGCAGAAAAAGAAAGAATAGCATTCATGAGCAATTTACACCTTGTTACCTAATTTGAATTTTAATAGGCAAGTTCCTTCTATAGTCGCATGCTTATGCTGGAAGGAAACATTGATTGAAAAGAGCTAAAAAAGATATTACCAGATAATTATCATACAATTTAAAATGTATACTCTATTGTTCATATGGAGCTCCTTTTTTTAAACTCACAGCATCATTGAAAATTCAGAGTTCAGAGCAGAAATGCAGTATCAAATGCAAATTGAAATTATACATCTCTAGCTACTGAACTTTTTCTTTTACATAATATAACATTATGGCAAATGGAAGCAGCCCACAATCTTCAAGGCAAATGCTGCACCACTAAATATTACATAAAGTGCAAAAATACATGTTGTAGTAACTTGTGTACAAAACATGAACAGAGAAAGAGAGTATAAGAAAGAGAAAGAATGACTGTAGTTCATTCAGAAAATCCAGTCCAAGATGTGTCGGGTTTTTCCCTTCTTCTTCAAATGACAGATGGATGTAGCTGAATGAATGAACAATGTACTCGCCCCAAATGTGCAACATCAAGACAGAAGTAATGAACAAGACTCATAACCAATAGAGGAACAGGGCCAACTTTCAACTCAGGGGAGTCTTCTGTGTGGAATCATCAGATGCCCCAGGTGCCAGCCAACTTCCTGCTGCCAGTGCTCTTTGTCCTGTTGCTGCATTTTTCCTCTGCTGGACAGTGAATCCCGCCACTCTGAAGCCCACCGGTTGGCTGGGAAAGCACTTGAGGAGCCCACATATTCCCTACCACTGCAGGTGTGACCAGGCATGCTGGAGACTGGAGGTTGTCAGATCACTGAAGAGGACAGCTGGAGAACTGCCGGGCAAGTCAAGAACCAGCAGCAGGAGAGATTCTTACACCTCTCACTGTTAATCAGTGCAATCCGAGCTGCCTACACATAGATCTCCAAAGAACAGAGTCATGAATTAAAAAACAAAAACAAATTTTTTTTTTCAGAAAACCTTATTATATATATGGTCTGAGAACTTTGATTAAAACACCTGCTGCAAACAATTTATCTTCCTTATTTTAAGTAACTAACAAAAGATAGCACACAATGAAAGTGTTTTTTGACTTCAGTGTTTCTAGCCTTTATAGGCACATATATATTTAAATGTATATATGTATATATACAAATATTATATGCATATTATGTATGTGATTTGCATTTGTAGTAATGCTTTTTTGAACACACTAAAGTGTATTGTTAATTTACAAATAGCTTTTATCTTTCAAGATAATAAAGGTTCCACAGTACAAAATGTGTCAAAGTTATGAAAAAGACAGTTCATGAGATGAATTACAAACATTAAATTGATTACAAACACGAAAAGATGGTCAATCACACAAAGAAAAGCAAACAATACAAACTAAAAATGATTTAGCAAAGGAAGTTTTTTTTTTAACCTTTTGTATTTCTAAGGATCACAAAATTTGCTGTTAAATGATTAATGAGTATATGGGAAAATAAACTCATCTTGCTTTTGTATGAGAATATATTGTGAAAGTTTTGGTAGTGAACAATTTAATGGCATCGATAAAAAAATTTAAATGTGTGTTATGTTCTCCAGATTCAATAATTCATCTGCAAGTGATAAAACTTCATTCTTTGTTATAGGTGAGTAATATTTCAGTGTGTGTATGTGTGTGTAGTATATTTTGGAAGACATCATAAGATAGACACAGAAAAACAAATACTACATGTTCCTTATAAGTGGATGCTGAAACTAAAAAAAAAATGCCTATGTGAATCAGTTGTGCTTCAGAAGCAATGCTTTGTCTAATTTTCTTTTAAATTTTTGTGAAAGAAATAAGAATCATAAACTACTATAATTGTAATAATTTGTGACTATTTTAAATTTGGTCCTATGTGAGTGAAGTTGATCATATTTTCATTGAGATTTCATGCATAGTCATTATCTGTTTTTCTGCTGGACTACGGTCTTATAATGTTTTTTTTGTTATAAGTATATATAAGTATATATTTAGTATTCCATTATAACTATAATGTAATTTAAAATATGTTATCACAAAAATAAAGAAAATATTACTTTGAAAACAAAGAAAAGATATTAAAAACAATTTAAGTGTACATACCACTCGATCTAGTGAATCTAATTTCAGGAAATGAATAAATAAATTTTCTTATTTATAAGAAAACAGAGAATGTTCACTGCAGTATCCTAATGAATGCATATAATTAACATAACCTAAAGCAATACAGATAGGGTATTTGAGGATAAATGGAAAAATGCTGTCATTAAAAAAATAAACACAAAAATGTGTATTTTATAGTCAGATTCATGTAAAAACAAAACTGAGTATGGGATACAAACATTCTTGTGTGAATTCACATTCAGAGTAGCCATACAGGGATGCTTGTATGTGCATAATTTCTGGAACAATTGACAGTGTAGTTGTCTCTCTGTATACCTAAATGCCAAATCCAAAGACTTGACAATTGTGGATTATATACTATGTATTTAGATGTACAACAATTGCATGTTGCATGTGTACTGAACGTATTCAGAATTTTTAACTTATGATTATTCTACAAAAAATAATTTCAGCTATTTACTTAGCACTGACATTGTATTAGGTACTTTAAGAAGCCTGGAGATGATTTAAAGCATAAGAGAAGATGTGGGTAGGGGCGGGTTCTGTGGCATTGCAGGTAAACTGCTGCCTGCAGTGCTGACATCCCGTATGGGAGCCAGTTCAAGTCCCGGTTGCTCCACTTCTGATTCACCTATCTGCTGGGGAATGGTAAAGCAGTGAAAGATGGCCCAAATCCTTGGGCCCCTGCACACTCATGGAAGACCCAGAGGAATCTCCTAGCTTTGGATCAGCCCAGTTCCGACTGTTGCAACCATTTGGGGAGTGAACCAGCTTATGGAAGACCTCTCTCTCTCTCTCTCTCTCTCTCTCTCTCTGCCTCTCTGTAACTCTGCCTTTTGAATAAAATAAATAAAATCTTTCAAAAAGAGATAGAAGATGTGTGGAGGTGCATGCAAATATATGTGTTTTCATATAAGGGACTTAAAAATCCACAGATTTCTGCATATTTCAAGAGATGACTGAAATTTATTAGATATTTCCTTTACATTGCACCTTTGTCGGTTGGATTTGCATTTTGTACCACAGGTAAAATGCACATAACATAAAATTTAAAATAGTAACCATCTTTGGGCCGGCACAGTGGCACAGCTGGTTAAAGCCCTGACCTGAAGTTCCAGCATCCCATATGGGCGCTGGTTCTAGTCCTGGCTGCTCTTATTCCAAACCAGCTCTCTGCTATGGCCTGGGAAAGCAGTAGAAAATGGCCCAAGTCCTTGGGCCCCTGCACCCACATGAGATTCCCAGAAGAAGCTCCTGGCTCCTGGCTTCAGATCAGCGCAGCTCCAGCCATTGCAGCCATCTGGGGAATGAACCAGCAGATGAAGACCTCCCTCTCTGTCTCTACCTCTCTCTGTAATTCTTTTTTTTTTTAATAGTAACCATCTTAAGTGTACAGGTCAATGGTATTAAGTGCTTTCATATAGTTGTGTAATGATCACCACCATATCGCTCTGTAATTTTTCATCCCATAGACATAAAACTCTCTCATACAGCAATTCACCATTCACTTTATATCCAGACCCTTGCCAATACCTTTCTATTTCCTTCTTTGAAATTTGACCACTCTAAGTGCTTCATATAAGTGGGGTTATACAGTGTTTGTCATTTTATGATTGACTTATTCACTTAGAATTATGTCTTCAACATTCATTCATGTTATAGTGTATGTCAGAGTATCTTTCCTTTTTATGGCTGAATGAAATAACCCTGTGTGTCCTTACGACATTTTGCTGATCAATTAATCATATTTACTAGGGTTATTTCTGTGTTTCAGCTATTGTAGACAATGCTACTTTGAACATTAGTGTACACATGTCTGTTCAGAATCTTATTTGCAACATTTTGAGTATACATAGAAACAAGTTCTGGGTCATATGATGATTTTGTTTATAAAAAATACTATACTGTTCCTTTCTTTTTAAAAAAAATTCATTTTATTTGAAAGAGTAACTGAGAGGTAGAGAGAGAGAGAGAGAGAGAGAGAGACCTCTTACACTCTGGTTCAGTCTTCAACTGGCTACAATGCCAGAGCTGAGTCAGTCTGAAGCCAGGAGCCAGGAAATTCTTCCAGGTCTCCCACATGGGTGCAGAGGCCCAAGCTCTTGGATTATCTTCCACTGTTTTCCCAAGTGCATTAGCATAGAGCTGCACAGGAAGTGAAGCAGCCGGGACATGAACCAGTGCCCATATGGGAAACTGAAACTGCAGGCCTGGGCTTTAACCCACTGTGCTACAGTGCCGACCTCCAACACTGTACTATTTCAATCATGATTATACCATGTTACACCCTCACTAACAGAGTGCAACAATTTGAATTTCTCCACATTCTTCCCAATACTAAAGTTGTTTCACTTTTTTTGTATGGTCGTCATTCTAATGTCTGTTTCCTTATTGATTAGTGCTGTTGAATCTTTTTTCATGTGTGAACTGGACAGTCTATAAAATTTATTTTACTATTTTCAATCAAGGTGCTTTTTTATTGTTGTTGAGTTTTATTTCTCCATATAGTCAGTATTTAATCTTTTATCAGCTCTATGCTTTTTTAAAATTTTATTTATTTATTTGAGAGTAGAGTTACAGACAGTGAGAGGGAGAGACAGAGAGGTCTTCCATACATTGGTTCACTCCCTTAATGGCCACAACGGCCAGAGCTGTGCCTATCCGAAGTCAGGAGCCAGGTACTTCTTCCTGCTCTCCCATGCAGGTGCAGGGGCCCAAGGACTTGGGCCATCTTCTACTGCTTTCCCAGGCCACAGGAAGAGCTGGATTGGAGGAAGAGCAGCTGGGAGATGAACTGGTGCCCATATGGGATGCTGGCGCCACAGGTGGAAGATTAACCTACTGCCACACGGCGTTGACCTCCAGCTACATTATTTGAAAATATTTTCTTGCATTATGCGGACTGCATTTTTATTCTATGAATAGTATCTTTACAAAGAGAAACTTTAAAAAATGTTCCAGAAGTACAATTTATCTATATTTCTTTAGTTGTACCAGGTGGTAACCAAGAGCCAGGAACTTAAGCGAGGTCACCAAGAGGAAGGTAAGAGCCCAGATACACTTGGGCCATCTTCCATGCTCTTCTTAGGCCATTAAGTAGGGAGTTGGATTAGAAGTGGAGTAGCTGGGATATGAACCAGCACAGAGATGGGATGCTGGCATTTCACGTGTCAGCTTTACTTATTATGTCACAAAGCTGGCCCCTAAACTAATGATTTAATATCATTTTTCTTTTCCTTTTTTTTTCTTTTGAGTGAAAAACTTGTGTATTTTTAACTTTTATTTAACAAATATAAATTTCCAAAGTACCGCTAATAGATTACAGTGGCTTTTTCCCCGCCATCTCTTCCCTCCCACCTGCAACCTTCCCATCTCCCACTCCCTCTCCAATTCCATTCATATCAAGTCTCATTTTCAATTATCTTAATATGCAGAAGATAAGTTTAGTATATACTAAGTAAAGATTTCAACAGTTTGCACCCACACAGAAACACAAAGTGTAAAGTACCGTTTGAGTACTAGTTATAGCATTAATTCACATTGGACAACACATTAAGGACAGAGATCCTACATGGGGAGTAAGTGCACAGTGACTCCTGTTGTTGATTTAACAATTGAAACTCTTGTTTATGATGTCAGTAATCTCCCAAGGCTCTGGTCATGAGTTGCCAAGGCTATGGAAGCCTTTTGAGTTCGCCGACTTCGATCTTATTTAGACAAGGTCATAGTCAAAGTGAAGTTCTCTCCTCTCTTCAGAGAAAGGTATCTTATTCTTTGATGGCCCGTTCTTTCCTGCTGGGATGGGATCTCACTTACCACGGACCACGGTGATCTTTCATTTAGAGTTTTTTTTTTTTTTTTTTTTTTTTTTTTTTTTTTTTTCCAGAGTGTCTTGGCTTTCCATGCCTGAAATACTCTCATGGGCTCTTCAGCCAGATCTGAATGCCTTAGGTCTGATTCTGAGGCCAGAGTGCTGTTTAGGACATCTGCCATTCTATGAGTCTGCAGTGTATCCCGCTTCCCATGTTGGATTGTTCTGTCCTTTTTAATTCTATCAGTTAGTATTAGCGGACACTAGTCTTGTTTATGTGATCCCTTTGACTCTTAATCCTATCATTATGATCAATTTTGAACTGAAATTTTACTAAATGACAAATATTTAATAATTTATTGCTGGACTCTTGGTTCTATTCCTTTAACCACCATGTCTCCTGTATAGATTACTATGCTTTTATAAAAGTTTTGAATAGGAAATATGAGTCCACAATTTATTCTTTTTGTGGTTATTTTTTTCATAGTTCTTTGAAATTACGTATGAATTTTAGGATGTACTTTCTATTTCTGAAAAAAATCAGAGGAATTTTGATAGGGCTTGCATTCAATTTGTATATCCCTTTGAATATAAACACTAATAACATTAAGCTTTCTAATTTATGTACATAAAAATGCTTTTCACTAATTTATTTGGAGAAATATATTTTGTATCTTTTTGTAAACTCATTTGCTTGGTTATTGTTTTTTATTATTCTTGATGCTACATTAAATTGAATTTGCTTATAATTTCCTTATCAGATTATTCATTACTAATGTGTAGAGATGCAACTAATATGTGTGTCAACTTTGTACCTTAATACTTTGATTAATTTTTAAGTAATTCTAACAAGGTTTCGTGTTGATTTTAGGCTTCTTTACATATACTCTGTAAAAAGTTTTTTTCTTTTTTCCTTTGTAATTTTGATATATTTTAATTACTTTTCTTTCTTAACTGCTTTAGGTAGTACTTTCAGTACTATGGCTGAATAACACTGGTAAAACTAAGCATTCTAGCCTTTCTCCAGATATGAGAAAATGTTTCTAGTTTTTCTATTTGGAATGCAAAGTTAGATGTGCTTTTTTTTAAATGCATACCTTTATTATGTGGCGGCAGTTCCCTTTTATTCCTAGTTTGAGTATTTTTATATGAAAGTATATTGAATTTTGTGAGATGCATTTTCTGAGACAAATGGGCTATGTGATTTTTCCCTTCAGTTTTTCATATGGTATCTTATATTGATTGTTTTCTGTGTGTTAAAATTCCATTGAATTCCAGGAATAAATCTCACTTTCTTATAATATATAATCCTTTCAACATGATGCTGAATTTGATTGACTAGTGTTTTATTGAAGATTTCTGCTTCTATATTTATGAAAAATATTTGTGTGAAGTTTTCTTGTGTTGTCTTTGCCTTTGTTATCACAGTAACACTGGCTTCAAAGGATAAATTAGAAAATGTTCTCCCTTCTTCAATTTTGGATCAATAGCACTTTTTCTTTAGAAATTGGGTAGAATTCACCAAATCAATGATCAGGTCCAAGGTTTATTTTGTTGAGATATTTTTGGTTAATGATTAAATATTCTTGCTCATTTTAAATATATTCAGATTTTCTAATTTTTTGTGGCTTAATCCTCTTAGGTTTTGTGGCTGTATAAATTCATCCATTTCATCTAAGTAATTTAAGTTATTGGTATACAATTGGTCATATTGTCTTATAATCCTTACTTTCGTAGGATTGATACTAACGTCCCAGCATTTCTTTATTTCTTTTTCTTTTCTTTCTTTTTTTTTTTTTTTTTTTTTTTTTTTTTTTTTTTTTGGATAGGCACAGTGGACAGTGAGAGAGAGGGAGACAGAGAGAAAGGTCTTCCTTTTTGCCATTGGTTCATCCTCCAATGGCTGCCGTGGCCAGCGCACTGTGGCCAGTGCACCATGCTGATCTGGAGGCAGGAGCCAGATGTTTCTCCTGGTCTCCCATGGGGTGCAGGGCCCAAGCATTTGGGCCATCCTCCACTGCACTCCCGGGCCATAGCAGAGAGCTGGCCTGGAAGAGGGGCAACCTGGACAGAATCTGGCACCCCGACCAGGACTAGAATCCGGTGTGCCTGTGTCGCAGGCGGAGGATTAGCCTATTGAGCTGTGGTGCCAGCTCAGCATTTATTTCTAATTTTAATAATTTAAGTTTTATCTTTTTCAGTTTTTTTCTATTACTGACTCAAAACTTTATTCTTTTATGACCCACTTTGGACAATACTCTTTATACACTAAAGAATATGTGTGCAATTGGTGGTGAATATAACATTCTTTATATACCTGCTATTGTGTTGCTCAGTTCCTTTAATTAGCAGTTTTAATACTGTACCCATTATTGAGAGTAAAGAATTGAAGTTTCCAACAATCATTGTACAACTATTTCTTCCTTCAATCCTTTCAATTTTTATGTTGTATGCTTTGTTAGTCTGTCTTTAAATGTGAAATCTTTATGTTATTTCTTCTTGATGTGTTGATATTTTCATTTATAAATAATATCATTTGTAGGCTCTATTCCTTTTCTTATTTGAAGTTCATTATACCAACTTTATTATAGTTCTCTCTATTTTGGTTACTACTCATGGGAAATAATATTTTCCATATTTTATTGTTAACTGATTTGTGTCTTTGAATCTAAAGTAAGGTTCTTGCAGACAACACCTATGTTTTGCTATGGTTTTTGTTTATTCTATGTCTTTATCTTAAAAATTTAAATTCATTAATTTTATTTGAAAGACAGAGAGACACACTAAGTGACAGAGAGAGAGAGAAACAGAGAGAGAGAGAGAGAGATTGAAAGAGACTTACAGATTTACATAAAGAGAGAGATATTGCATAACTAGTTCATTCAGCAGATATCTATAATAGTTGGAGCTAGGCCCAGGCAGAAGTCAGTGGTTAGCGACTCAATATAATTATTTCATGTAGGTGTTAGCGACTCAATTACTTGAGCCATCAGCTGTTGTCTCCTAGTGTGCACATTAGCAGGCAGCTCAAATCTTGAGTGGGACTAGGACCCAAACCCTGGCATTCCAATGTGGTATCCTAGCATTCTAAGCAGTATCTTATACAATGCGGCAAAATCTTTCCCCAATCTCTGTATTTTGATTGCAGATTTCAATACTTTATTTAATGTTAAAAGAGACTTCCTGTTGTGATTATGCTATTTTTTCTATATGGCTTGTAATTTTCTATGCTTCTTGCATCAATATTCCTTTCTGGGTTTAATTGATTGTAATGGAATTTTTTTCAATTATCTTCTAATTGATTTTAGTGTATTTTTTTGAGAGTTAGACAGTGAGAGAGAGAGAGAGAGAGAGAAAGGTCTTCCTTCCGTGGGTTCACCCCCAAAATGGGTGCTACAGCCAGCACACTGCACTGATCTGAAGCCAGGAGCCAGGTGCTTCCTCCTGGTCTGCCATGCAGGTGCAGGGTCCAAGCACTTGGGCCATCCTCCACTGCCTTCCTGGGCCCCAGCAGAGAGCTGGACTGGAAGAGGAGCAAGCGGGACAAAACTGTCACCCCAACTGGGACTAGAACCTGGGGGTGCCGGCACTTCAAGTGGAGGATTAGCCTAGTGAGCCGCAGTGCCGGCCTGTAGTGTATATTCTTTAAATATATTTTGTGATTTTTGTGGAGATTATGTGTAACATCCTAAAATTATGGCACTCTTATTTGAATTCAATAACAAACAAAAAACTGTTCATTTAACAGCTCTGTTCCACACATTTCAATCGTTGATGTCTTCAAATTAAAAATATTTATATATTTTCATTTTAGTAGCAAGGCAGAGGGAGACAGAAACAGAGAAATAAAACTCTTCTATCTCCTATTTTACAACTGAAATACTCAACAATAGACATGAATGGGCCACAATGAAGCAAGGAGCCAAGAACTCAGTTTGGATTTTCCACTTGGTGAGAGGGAATAATGTATATGAACCATTATCTGTTGCCTCCTGGAGTGCATGTTATCCAAAAGCTGGGTTAGAAGTGCAGTAGCTGGGACTTGAATACCTGGGACTCAAACCAGGCACTCCAACATGTAATGCAATTGTCGCAAACATTGACTTAAAAACTGTATAGAATGCTCATCTCATCCATTTTTCCCTATTATTGTGTGCCCCAAGCATAAACTAATTATTTTGTTGACTTTCTCTTATTATTTGATTTTAGATTAAGCATTTTGAAAAATCTATCTCCTTAAATCTTATATAAAACATCAGAGGAAACTCTTCCGGTACTAGAGATTCACGGTGGACCTGCGTGGAGGGCGTGGGAGCCCACGGCTCAGGACACCAGCTGTGGAATCTACGCACCAGTGCGGGAACGCGAGGTGAGCTGAACCTCAATAGCCCGAGACACCAGCGAGAAAGCAGAAGGAGGAGCCTAGAGGTAACGAGGCTTGAAGGCCCGTGGGGGGAAGTTCACCAGGCTAACTAGAGGAGAGGGGAAAAAAAAACAGGGACCAGTATGAACATGAGTTTCTCTCTCTCTGCTCACCTTTCAAAGGCAAGCAAGACAAAGAGCAGGCACCATTTTGGTCATACGTAAAAGCTGTGCAACCTCAGAGCTGCACACGCCCACAGCCAAGCAGAAAAACCTGACTCTGGTGGGGGAGTGAAATAACAGGAGATTAGGACCTAGTGAATGTCTGAAGCTAATGAACTGAGACTGTGAAAAAATAGACGGTGGGTGAGAGAACTCACAGAGTTCATGTGAGTACTCTCCAGAGATACTACAATTCAGTAACCTTGGAAACCCAGTGAGAGACTGCAGGAGAATTTGAGCCCACACTGAGTGCAGCACAGATTCCCTGTGTGGTCCTTGGAAAAGAACAGGTGAATGTTATATCCACAGCAGCCAGAGATCGGAAGCTGACTACCTTCAATTCCATTCAGCTGTGTGGAATTACTTCCCTTCTGAATCAAAAAGAGAGAGAGAGAGAGAGAGAGAGAGAGAAAAGATTTACCATGCCTAACCTGGGATTGTCACTTTTGGCACACCCTTAACCCTGAGGAACCAAACAGAGCTCTCTGGCCACACCCATCTCAAGCCTCTAAGGCGCCATCAAAAGCAGACAGTCCACTCAATATAGTCATAGTATAACAAGAAAAAAACACCACAGCGAGGGAAGAAGAATCCAAAGAATATCTCCACAATGCCAATCAACAAACACAGGAATTGAGGAAACAAGAACATGGAAGACATTATGACGCTCCCGAATGAACAAGACACCCCAAGCCAAGATTATGAAGATGATGAGATGGAAGAAATGCAAGATACAGATTTCAAAAAATTTATAAGAACATTTATAAGTTTTCAAAAACAAATGCTTGAGCTACATAAATCCTTACTGGACAGGGTAGAAAATCTCTCTCATGAAAATGAAATCTTAAGGAGGAATCAAAATGAAATGCAGAAACTAGTAGAACAGGAAAGTGTGATAGTGAAGAGAAATCAAAATGAAATGAAGAACTCAATAGAACAAATGAAAAACACATTAGAGAGCCTTAAAAACAGAGTCAGTGAAGCAGAAGAAAGAATATCAGACTTAGAAGACAGACACTTTGCCAAGACACTCTGGAAAAAAAAAAAAAAAAAAAAAGAGGACCTAAATGAAAGATCTCTGCTAGTGAGATCCCAGTAGAAAGAACGGGCCATCAAAGAAGTAGGTACCTTTCTCTGAAGGGAGGAGAGAACTTCCACTTTGACTATGACCTTGTCTAAATAAGATCAAAGTCAGCGAACCGAAGAGGCTTCCATAGCCTTGGAAACTCATGACAAGAGCCTAGGGTGATTACTGATGCCATGAACAAGAGTGTCAAATTGTTAAGTCAAAAACAGGAGTCACTGTG
Organism: Oryctolagus cuniculus; assembly: GCF_051225735.1. Classification (NCBI taxonomy): domain Eukaryota; kingdom Metazoa; phylum Chordata; class Mammalia; order Lagomorpha; family Leporidae; genus Oryctolagus; species Oryctolagus cuniculus. The sequence continues at coordinate 57,975,350 of NC_142870.1, forward strand.
TACTTACTCCTCATGTGGGATCTCTGTCCTTAATGTGTTGTCCAATGTGAATTAATGCTATAACTAGTACTGAAACAGTATTTTACACTTTATGTTTCTGTGTGGGAGCAAACTGTTGAAATCTTTACTTAATGTATACTAAATCGATCTTCTGTATATAAAGATAATTGAAAATGAATCTTGATGTGAGTGGAATGGGAGAGGGAGCAGGAGATGGGAGGGGTGCCGGTGGGAGGGAAATTATGGGGGTGAAAAAGCCATTGTAATCCATAAAGTGTACTTTGGAAATTATATTCACTAAATACAAGTTTAAAAAAATCTTACATAAAACAAATATTAGACTTTAACATCAATGTTACAATAATACCAAGTTTTATACTTTCCCCTGTGTATACCTTTCTAAGATCTTTATTCATCTGACGTTAACTATCTGTTTAGTCTCTTTTCATTTCAAACTATTTTCCATTTAGTAGTTCTTACTGTGTAGCTGTGGTAGTTGTAAATTCCAGTAAGATATCTTATCTAAGACTACTTTAGTATCTTCCTTATTTTTGAAATATAGTTTTTCCATATAAAAGATTCTTGATAACTAGTTTTTGCTTTCCATTTAGCACTTTGAATACAGCATCCTTCTGCATTCTGACCTTAGTGTCTGACAAGAAAACTTACATTGATTTTAATAATTCTCTATACTTGAAGATTTACTTCTCTGTAGCTTCTTTCAAAATTCTATTTTTGTCTTTGGCTCTCCACTGTTGGGTTATATGTGTTTTGGAACTCATTCAGCTTGCAATTATTTAAGCTTTCATATGTTTATGTTCATCTTTTCAATCAACATGATTTATCATTTCTTAAAACACCTTTCTGTCTCATATCTCTCCTGTCTGGCCCTTGGACTCCCACAGTGCTTACATTGGTCTACTTGAAGATATCCAACAGGTTAATAGGGCCATGTTCATGTCCTTTCATTTTTCCCTACTTCTTGGGGAGGATGATTTCTACTATTTTTTTTTTTGAAAGGCAGAGTGGACAGTGAGAGAGAGACAGAGAAAGGTCTTCCTTTGCCATTGGTTCACCCTCCAATGGCCGCTGCGGCCGGCGCGCGGCAGCCGGCGCACCGCGCTGATCCGGTGGCAGGAGCCAGGAGCCAGGTGCTTTTCCTGGTCTCCCATGGGGTGCAGGGCCCAAGCACCTGGGCCATCCTCCACTGCACTCCCTGGCCACAGCAGAGAGCTGGCCTGGAAGAGGGGCAACTGGGACAGAATCCGGCACCCCGACCGGGACTAGAACCCGGTGTGCCGGCGCCGCTAGGCGGAGGATTAGCCTAGTGAGCCGCGGCGCCGGCCGATTTCTACTATTTTAACTTCAGATACATTGAATCTTATACCTCTCCTGTTTCTTCTTGATGCCAATTATTTTTCATCTTAGGTATTGTATTTCCTTTTTTTCCCTCTAATTTGACTTGAGTTACACAAGTCATGTGTATTTCATATACACAGATTCAGAACATTGTGACACTTCCCACCCTAATTTCCCATCCCATACTCCAACCCTTCTTCCTCCTCCCTCTCACATTCCCATTCTTAATTTTTACAAATATCTACTTTGAGTTTACTTAATGATCATATAGTTAAACCTACATTAAGTTAAAGAGTTGAACAAATAGCATGAAGAAGAAAAAAAAAAGCACTGTCCCTAAACAGAAGTGACAAGGCTATAAACAATCAACAAATATCATAATGTCCATTTCAGTCCAATACATTACATTTTAGGCACTCTGTTAGTTATCTCACATCAGGGAGAACATATGGTAACTGTCTTTTTTGGACTGGCTTATTTCACTTAGTATATTATTGCAAAAGACAGGACTTCATTTTTTTTTACAGCTTAGTAGTACTCCATAGATTATATATATATGTATATATATACACACATATATATGTACATATATATATTACATGTATATGATATATATATCATAATTTCCCTATCTAGTCAACAGTTGATGGACATTTGGATTGATTCCATATCTTAGTTATTGCGAATTGTGCTGCAATTACATGGGTTACAGAAAATTCTTCCATATGCTGATTTCTTTTCACTTGGGTAAATTGCTAGGAGGGGCATAGCTGGGTCATATGGTAGGTCTATATTCAGATTTCTGAAGTATTTCCATATTGTCTTCCACAGTGACTGCACCAGTTTACATTCCCACAAATGGTGAATTAGGGTACCTTTCTCCCCACATTTTCACCAGCATTTGTGCTTGTTGATTTCTGTATGAGAACTATTCTAACTGGGGTGAGGTGAAACCTCACTGTGGTTTTGATTTCTAGTTCCCTGATGGCTAGTGATCCTGTGTGGTTTTTCAAGTGTCTGCTGGACATTTTAATTTCCTTTCTTGAAAAATGCTTGTTCAAATCCTTTGCCTGTTCAAGTCCTTGGCATGTTTCTTAACTGGATTGTTTGTTTTGTTGTTGTTGAATTTCTTGTGCTCTTTACAGATTCTTGATGTTAACACTTTGTCAGTTATGTAGTTTGCAAATATTTTCTTTCATTCTGTTGATTGCTTCTCCACTTAACTGAGTGTTTATTTTGCAATGCAGAAGCTTCTCAGTTTGATGTAATTCCATTTGTCAATTTTGGCTTGGATTGCCTGTGCTTCTGGTGTCTTCCAAGAAGTTTTTGCCTATAACAATGTCTTGCATGTTTTCCCTAATGTTCCCCAGTAATTTGATGGTATTGCATTATAGATATAGTTCTTTGATCTATTTTTGAGTGGATTTTTATAAGGTGTAGGCTATGTGTCTAGTTTCATACTTCTGAAAATGGAGATCTAGTTTCCCCAGCACTGTTTGTTAAAGAGACTATCCTTGCTCTACGGATTGATTTTAGCTCCCTTTTCAACAATAAGTTGATTGTAGATACATGGCTTGGTTTCTGGAGTTTCTATTCTGTTTCATTGGTCTACACATATGTTTTTGGTATCGTATTTTCATCTCCAGTATATTTTTCACATTTTTAAAATTTTCTTTTTTCCCCTGATATTTCCATTTCATCTGTAGATAGGTTTTATGCATATTGGCCTTTAGTTCATTGATCATATTTAAGATGGTTTTCAAAAAGTCTTTGTCTAGTGTACCTACCATAAGATCTCTTTCAAGTATGCTTCCTGTTATTTATACATTGTCTTTAAAGGACCAAGCATTCCTCTTTTTTTTAATTTTTCTTAAAAAAGCAAATATTGAATCTAATACCATGCTAACTGTAGAAATCAGGTTCTCTTTCCCTAGGGTTCATGTTTCTTTTTGTAGGGGGAGATTGTGTGGTGGAATGAGAAAGCCATGCCAAGAGGGCCGATGGCAAGCGAGCGTCAGTTACTCATGAATGGCTTTGAAACTCACCTGGCAATGTGTGGGGAGCAACTCGGACTAGACTAAGTTACTCGAATTAAGACTTATTCTGTGCATCTGCTCTCCCACAGTATGGCGCTAGGAGAGGAGAAAACAGCTTCTACGCAGCTGCCTCTCGCCAACTTGAGTGATGACCTGCAGGAGCTGATCCTGCTCCTGATTGGAGGAGAGCAGCGTACTTGGCGTGTGGGTAGCAGAGTTGGGATTGGTGGAAGAGGACTATAAAGGGGAGAGACAACATGCACCAGGAACATCTAAGGGGAACATCCGAATAACATCTGAGCAGCCCCCGAGAGAGTCGGCCGGTGGTGTGCTGCTCCCCTGTGGAAGTGGGGAAAGTGGCAGGGGGCACCGCCCTTCCACGGAGGTGGAAGGGATGGCAGCCAACCCGGGAAGAACCAGCAGCAAACCTGGGGAGGGCCGAGCAGACAAAAGAATAGCGCAGGGTCCTGTTTTGTTCCTCCATGAAGAGGGGGAGCGACAGCAATGGAGCCTGCCAGGCAACAGGCTGTGATTGGATGGCTTTGGATACTGCCTGGAAACAGGCTGTGATTGGTTAGGGCATAAACCGCCCCTTGACTGGATTGGCTGCCTTGGCTATTTAAGCCACTGTACCAACTGAAATAAATGAGTCTGCGGGCTGCTCGCCTCTGGCCCACTTTCACCGACTCCCAGGGTCTGTCTGGTGACTCCGCACCTCTTGCCCCCACCACACTCCTCCTCTCAGAACAAATCCACCTCAGCAGGATTGTTTTCATTTTTTGATAGTTTTAAGTTGCCTCCATCCCGAGGACCATCTGTTAAGTAAACTTAAGATCTTTTCACATGTTTTTCTGAGATTTTGTCCCTCCCTGCAATGCAGGTGATTTTCTTATGTCCCGTGTTATGAAGTTGCCTTTAATTGTTCTAGTTCTCAATGTCTGACTCCCAGCAGAATATAAAGCAAGAAATGAAAAAGAGGGAAAAAATTTGCTACTTTCCTTTTTTAGGGTAAGGGTCTCCCATTCAGATTCTTTTTTCATTGCATATCACAAAGCTAATAACAAAACCAAAGCTGAACATCAGAAACACAAGTTTTATTCAATAGACAAACAATGGAGAAATGGCAGTTTGGATAACAATCAAATCCTCAGTTTGCTGGGGTTTAAGGAGCTAAATATATAGGGCAACAGGAATGAGATTTAGGCATATGCTAGCAAATGGGACAAATAGTGATAGATTTTCTGGGAAAGGAGCAGTGAAGTTTTTGGAATCATGGAGTCATCTTTTCTTGTCCTTTTATGGTCTCTTCTGCCAGTTGTTAGGAAGATTGTCAAGTATCATGACATATCTGCTAGAAATCATGTTGGTAGCCACCTTAGATCTCACAGATTTAAAGCAGCTGGCAAGGAAGTGGGGCTCCTGTCTTTAAGCTACTCTATTTTCAAAGAGAATTATGTTGGGAGGGATGCAGAGGGAGTGGAAACTTAGCTTATGCATGCATTGTCCTAGATAACAATGCTAGACTTTTATATACTCCAGAAAATATGTTTAGCTTATAGGAGAAGGTCTTCAAATAAAGGAAGAGGGTAAAAGCGTAGTGGCTGGGGCCTATTTGTCTACAGCTGTGTGATTCAAAGTTAAAATCAGCCTTTAGATAACAGGTCTTCAATATTTTAGGGATAGAATACATGCTTGCTCTAGCACTTCTCCTGTTTCCCTTGACATTACTTTCCACAGGCTGAGGGATCAGTTATTGGGAGTTGCTACTGTGTGAAAAGCTGGTAACTCAACTTTTTTTTTATGGACTATTTTTTTTTTAACTTTTATTTAATGAATACAAATTTCCAAAGTATAGCTTATGGATTACAATGGCCTCCCCCCACCATAATTTCTCTCCCACCTGCAACCCTCCCCGTTCTTGCTCCCTCTCCACTTCCATTCACATCAAGATTCATTTTCAATTCTCTTTATATACAGAAGATCAGTTTAGCATATATTAAGTAAATTTCAACAGTTTGCACCCACATAGAAACACAAAGTGAAAAACGAACCTTGATGTGAATGGAAGGGGAGAGGGAGTGGGAAATGGGAGGTTTGTGGGTGGGAGGGACATTATGGCATTATGGGGGGGGGGAGCCATTGTAATCCATAAGCTGTACTTTGGAAATTTATATTCATTAAATAAAAGTTTGAAAGCAAAAAAAAAATACTGTTTCAGTACTAGTTATAGCATTAAATCACAATGTACAGCACATTAAGGACAGAGATCCTACATGAGGAGTAAGTAAGTGCACAGTGACTCCTGTTGTTGACTTAACAAATTGACACTCTTGTTTATAGCATCAGTAATCTCCCTAGGCTCCAGTCATGAGTTGCCAAGGCTATGGAAGCCTTTTGAGTTTGCTGACTCTTATCATATTTAGACAAGGTCATAGTCAAAGTGGAAGTTCTCTCTTCCCTTCAGAGAAAGGTACCTCACTCTTTGATGACCCATTCTTTCCACTGGGATCTCACTCGCGGAGATCTTTCATTTAAGTCATTTTTTTTTTTTTTTTCCAGAGTGTCTTGGCTTTCCATGCCTGAAATACTCTCATGGGCTTTTCAGCTGTGTCCGCATGCCTTAAGGGCTGATTCTGAGGCCAGAGTGCTGTTTAGGACATCCACCATTCTATGAGTCTGCTGTGTATCCTGCTTCCCATGTTGGATCATTCTCTCCCTTTTTTGTTCTGTCAGTTAGTATTTTCAGATGCGGTCATTTGCAACAAAATGGAGGAATCTGGAAAACATCATTCTGAGTGAAATAAGCCAGTCCCAAAGGGACAAATATCATATGTTCTCCCTGATTGCTGACAACTAACCGAGCACCAAAAAGGAAACCTGTGAATGTGAAATGGACACTATGAGAAACCGTGACTTAATCAGCCCTTGCCCTGACTGTTGATGAACAACTTAATACTTTATCCCTCCTAGTATTTTTGTCTGTTCTACTTAATACTATTGGTTTAATTCTGTAATTAATACACAGTTATTCTTACGTGTTGAAACTTAACTGAAAAGTGATCCCTGTGAAATATAAGAGTGGGAATAAGAGAGGGAAGGGATGTACAATTTGGGACATGCTCAAGCTGACTTTCCTCAAACCGTAGAGTTAGAAACATACCAGGGGATTCCAATTGAATCCCATCAAGGTGGCATGTACCAATGCCATCTCACTAGTCCAAGTGATCAATTTCTATTCACAATTGATCATAATGATAGGACTGAGAATCAAAGGTATCTCAACTTACCATCACATACTTCCCTGAAAGTTTGAATTCTTAACAGACTTCAGAGTTGAAAATAGTTATGTCAGATTATGCCAGTACAGTTTTTTTTTTAGGCACATATTTCTCGTGCTTCCCCTGCCACCATCTTTCCTTAATCCTCAGGCTTTTGTTAATACTTTTCTTGAATGTACTTAGTCATATATTCAAACTCTAATAAAGTTTTTTTTTAAAAAAAGATTTAGTTTCTTTGAAAGGCAGAGTTACAGAGAGGCAGAGGCAGAGAGAGAGGTCCTCCATGAACTGGTTCACGCTCCAGATGATCGCAGAAGTTGGAGCTGGACCGATGTGAAGCCAGGAAACAGAAACCTCTCCCAGGTCCCCCTACCTTTATTAATAGATTAATAGATTAATAAAGGCAAAATATTTGTCATTCTTTCAAATCCTGGTCACCTCATTTCCTTCCTCTTCTCCCCCACTTCCACATTTCCTACTTTTCTTGGCAGTAACAAAAATGAAAGATACTTTATGCACATTTATGGAATAGCTTCTACTGTTTTAAATACTTGAAAGGCTCTCAATCTTGTTTAGAACTATAATGTAATTTAGGCATCCTACCCACTTCTGCCTGCTGCTAGTTGAAACCTTTGGAGATAGGAAGTAGTTGTTGATTCATGAAGACTTCATTTTAAAGTGGAAATGCAAATGTTGCTCAAGTCCTAGCTAGGGAATTTGTGATTCTAGACTCGCTTTACCACTAAACGTTATCTGGATTACTGAATTCAGCTAGATTTAATCAATGACTCTCTAAACTCTCTCAGAAACAAAATACGAAATCTGTAGTTTCAGTGATAAATATTGTTTCATTTTGCAGTTACTGTATTAAGTACATGTTTGTATAGCACAAGAAGAAAAGCAAAATTTAAAATACAGCCTTTCCTTAGTCACAACACCATAATTTTACAACTGATCCACAACAATGAAGGATATTTCTCAATTCATCAAATCATGTGTATGTTTAGGTAGTTAAGAGAAAAATAGAAGAAAATTATGAACTCTTATATCAAATAGTCTACTATGATTTGACTGTTCAACCCCTCTAAATTTATTATTATAACAGTATTAAGACGGTTCTGTCATGGATGAATTGCATCATAAAAGGACTTTTGGGACAAGGCTCTTTTATTGTCCTTTGCTTTCTGCTGTGTGAGAATTCAGAATGAAACATTATTATCTTGGATGTACAGGCTGATTCCATTTCAGACAATGAACCTATTGCCTAGGTTCTAGATAAAATAAATTTCTGTTCTAAATTACCTAGTTTCAAGTATCCTGTTATAAAAACACAAAATATATTAAGCAAAATCCTAAAAGAATTTCTGGAATTTTTGAGCCAAGATTAGACAAATTTAATTTTATTGATAGTTTTTTGAAATTTTTATAGTATTTATTTTCTTCGGACAATGAATAGTTTTCAAAATTCTTGTTCAAATTATAGTACGGTTTGCTCTTTCATCAGTTGTTAGCAGAGGAAAGAAAATGCATACATCACAATGCTTTGCATGATAAGACAGCTTTGAAACTATGTAAGCAGTAGTGCATTTTGTGTTGTTTTTCTTAAACCCATGTTTTATGTGAATGCTGTTCAGAATCTCTACTCAATTTTGTGAATGATTATCAAATATAAATTTGTTTAAAGTGCTGTCACTTTCTTTGTTATCTTTTTGAAGTACAGTTTTCTTTTCCTCAACCATTCTATCTCATAAATGCATCATGCTCTTACACTGGAACCATTCTCATGAAATCAGTGTTTCTTTAGCATTAACCACTATGCAGAAGTAACCTATGAATGACCTGCATTTTGAGTAGCATGAACTGTATAATGCACTTTAGTCAGTGTTTTTAAAAGCTTCTGAAATAAGAGCTCTTATATTTTCCATTGAGGTTAGAGTTTTGCCAAGATTGTGAATGATATGCCATCAAAGATGTATTTTGCAAAGGCAGGGTGCAGGTAGAGGGTTTATTTTGACTAAAAGCATTTTCAGGTGGGTGGAGAAGAGGGTGGAGTTGATCTGGGAATGCAAGTTCAGAGCTCAGTTTTAATCCAAACTAACTGTTGACATTTTTAGGATTTGTTATGCATACACCAAAGTTGAGTGTAAACAGAAATAATAGCTTTGGCTTATCCTGTTATCTGTACCACTACATATCTGCTTCAGAATAAAGGTGAAAGCTGATTAGAAAGGATTTATAACTTCTAGTTTTTAATTTTGTCATTAAATGATGACTCACATTTAGGGTACTGACTCTCCTGCAGGATTAACATCTTCACTCACTGTGGGATGACGAAACATTTTACTGACTACTTAAACTAATTTTCCAATCTCTTTATGTTAATGCTAATTTGTATTCATATTTCACTTACTCAACTAGTATGTGTCCATGGATTACTATATACAAGGTATTGTGGTACAAGCCAAATTATAGAAAATATAACATGAAAAGATTTGTAATACTTAGTTGGTATCATAATTTTTCCTAAAACACTAATGCGAAATATAAGGCTTTTCCAAGGATTTTCACAAAGGACAAGCATTGTCTAAATAGCAATTAATCCCACAGCTAAAAGGCATGCATCAGCATCTGTCAGTTGTGGTCAGGCAATCTTCCTGAAGATAGCAACTTTTGTTTCCAGGCCTTCCCTTCATAAAGTCTGAACAGCAGCCACAGTGAAAATATACAGAACATACACTCAAGTATTTTCTCCTTAACTATTAGAATGTAGTAGGTAACTGTGCTGGTTAGTTTATCTATCAATTATACTGGGCCATGGAGTGCCCAGATATTTGAATAAATATTGTAGATTTTACTGTAAGGGCATTTTTGAGCAGAATATTTAAATGAATTGACTTAGTAATACAGATTTTTCTTCCTAATATGAATGAGTCTCATTTGATTAGCTGGCCTGAAAGAACAAAGACTGAACATTCCCTATTCTCTCACTTCACTCTCATCTTCTCCCCAGAGTAAGATAAATTCTCCTGCCTGAAGGTTTCAGAAATTTCCCAACATAAGGCTCAAACTTAAACACTGGCTCTTATAAGGTCTGAAGTCTGCCAACATTCGCCCTGGCAATACTCTATCCATTCTCGTTCTCAGGTCTTCAGACTCTAACTAGAACTAGCCCATGACTCTGCAGGGTCTCCAGCTGCTAAGTCATCTTGCAGATCTTGGAACTTCTCAATCTATAATAAGGTTAATCAATTATTTTGAATAAACCTCTTTAATCATAATTCTTTTTTTTTTGAGAAATCTGAGTAATACACTAAACAAGAAATTTTGCTTCCTCCTTATTAATGCTTACACCTGAAGATATTGACTAGACAAATCAACCTCCGAAGTGAAGTGAGGAAAATAACTATAACAGGATGTCAACTTCTATTCCTTTCTAAGTTTCTTGCTTGTTTCGATTTTGAGGATCTATATGGAAAGGAAGAACTACTCTCAATATTTTTACTACTCTATCAATAGAACTTCTATTCCTGTATTGATAGAGCTCCTATTTGTGGCAAAACATGAATTATTGTTTCAATTATTTTAATGGCTAGATAGCTATTTCCCTTTATGTAAGTTTATTATCCTTGCAAACTAACTAGGTTTATGTATTCAACATTTTCCCCTAATAGTGCAATTTTATTATCTGCAGTTCTCATGCTGCACATCACATCTTTAGGCCTGTTCATCCTACATATCTCCTATTTTGCTTCCTCTGAAATAAATCCCTCATTTCTTCCCCACCCTCTGCCCTAGTTAACTACTGTTTTCTTCTCCTTCTATTATGTTTGATGTTTTTAAGGCTCCACACATAATTGAGATCATGAAATTATTCTTTCCATATCTGACTTATTTCACTTGGGATAAGTCTTTCAGACTTTTCCACGCTATGGTAAATGACAAGAGATTATCATATTTTAGCTTGAATAATATTCTATTGTATATATGCACCATGTTTCTTTATCTATTCATCAATTGTAGGACAAAGGTTATTTCTATACCTTACCTTTGTGAATAAAACAGGAAGGAAGTTTCCTTTAAATGGTAATAATTTAATTTTCTTTGACATACGCCCAGAAGAAAGATCTTTGTGTCATAAGGTATTTCTATTTGTTAATAAGATTTTATAATTTCTTTTTTAGATAGAATGTTGTATACATAATGAATTGTTCATTAGAAAGTGAAAATTGTATTACTCATAATGGTGGAGAAAATACTGAAGAATCTGAAGGGTCAAACATGGTGATCCATGTATGTGATGAAGCAAAAAATTGAAAGAAGATTGTATTTCCCATGAGATCTTTTGATGCATATGAATGACACACTTTGCTGAATATTTATCTATGGATGCCAAACACTGGGAAAAGTTGGACATTCCTGTTCATTGTGACATTCACATTCTCAACTGGGTAATAGAGTATGTTAAAAGGAGCACTAAGGAGAATAAGATAGTGAGATGCTCACTTTGAAGCCAGGAAATGTCAGTTCAATTCTTATGTCTTCAGAGTTTTTGAAAAGGGAGTCACTGATTGAACAATGTCAAAAAATGTGAATATGATTGTACTAATCCTTACAACCTGAACTGTATCAATTCAAGTCTTCTTACACATATAGCAAATCTGTTCACATACAATATAGTTGATGATTTAAATGTCAAGCATACAAGTTTATGAGTAAACTTTTTGTTTTTAAGATTTATTTTATTTATTTGAAAGAGTTACAGAGAGAGGTAGAGACACAGAGAGAGGTCTTCCATCCACTGGTTCACTCCCCAGATGGCCTCAATAGCCAGAGCTGTGCCCATTTGAAGCCAGGAGCCAGGAGCTTCTTCTGGGTGTCCCACATGGGTGCAGAGCCCAAGGACTTGGTCCATCCTCCACTGCTTTCCCAGGCCATAGCAGAGAGCTGGATCGAAAGAGGAGTAGCTGGGACTAGAACCAGTGCCCATATGGGATGCTGGCATTTCAGGCCAGGGCTTTTACCCACTGCACCACAGCGCCAGCCCCAGGAGTAAATTTTTTGTAACAAGATTGAAAGACTGTTTGACTCTAAGTAACTGAATCCAGACTCTCAGTGCAATGCAGCAACATTAAAGAGATGCTGTTTGTGTAAGAAAACTTTAACAAAAGAAACAGAAAAAAGAATGTCTTCCATTCATGGAAAAATAAGTCACATGACATTCTCATCTGTGTTTATGTAAGAGATAAGATTGCAAATGACCAGGAGTATTTGAATAGTCCTTTTTGAAGAGATGTATATTGGTGCTTATGAGTAACAATCAACTGGCTTATTTGTTCAAGATGTTGTCAGACTTTTCTCTGTGTTGATATTTCACATTGTCAATACCACTCAGAAACAATGGCTTACTCTATGAATGCAAGTTCACTGAGCACCTGAAGACCATGGGCACCAGAATTTATCCCTCTTGTAACAAAAGTTTTTTTCAGTTGACCTTTCTTACCTTACAAAAGGCCGTAAAGTGAGGAGGGATATAGTTGCCCTTTGTGATCAAGGTAAGAAAATTTGCTGAGCTGCCTGACTGCTAGAATATTGGATGGTTTGCACAAGCTTAAAGATGCCATTGCTTAGCTTTTTTAAGGGTACAGTTACTGATCCTGTGGTTGGCCCCTGTAATCAAATGGGTCTTGAATACGATGTCCTCCTGGAGTAAATACATCCTGCAACCACAAAATCGGGCATTCAGTGCTCTCTTTTTAATGAAAAATTAGACTCTGCAACTGAAACAACAGTCCTTATGTCAGAAGAAGAATCTTCTTCAGATCTAAGGTCACTGAAGATGAAGTTGGTGATGAAGAAGTAAATAAGAAATAAGGGAAAAAGGAGGATCCAAAGAAGCTCTCTAAACAAGAACAGCGACAGCAATAACTAAACAAAAAAGCCAAATATCCCCAAGCTGTATGGAAAAATGCATTGGAGACACCATCTCCTGGAGGTATGTCTCATTTTGTTGTGAGTATGCAGAATAAGTAGGATGCCTCTGCATCTTTGAGATTCAACCAGGATACACAAAGACAAGAAGATCAGCAACATATGTTTGAGATTATAGCTCATTTAATAAAAATGAGGTTGGGTAATCTGGACTGAGTCAGTCAAAGGAAACAAAAGAAGTTGTAGAAGGTGGTTATTCCAGGTTTGAAGCACAAAGTAAAGCCTCAGTAACACAGGAAAGCAGCTCAGAGAAAAACACAAGGTCCAAAGTCATTTTAGTCAAGGACATCCTGCATAAAGCACCTCAGATAGCCATGCTCCTTGGCATCTAAAGTCCTCTCTTCTTGAGTGTCTTCAGAGCAATGACTTTTAAATGCCTTTTAAGGCTTTTTTTTATTATCAGTTATTTTTACAAGTCACACAAATAATAATGCAGAGAAATAGTTTTTTTATGAAAATCCATTTTTAAATATGATACTTTTTAAATTTGCTTTTCTTTCAGTGTGCTTCTAAACCACATAGGAAATAACTTTTTATAAATTTACATAGTTAAGATCCTAATTTTTTTTTATCCTTTACTTATTTCAAGGAGAAGAGGCCTAAATTAAGTGTTTGTAATATCATTAAAATTTAGGGGACACAGCTGGTAGTGTCAGTGTGTGTGCACTGATAGCAGTGTTTTTGGGGCTATAAATCTTGGGATAGTTTTGAGAACTGCATTTTTAGGACACAATGTTAAATGATGCTAATTTTAAGTTTGCATTAATAGGAAGAAGTGAGATATCTTAAAACTACATTAAAGTTTCAAGAGTTAGTTATTTCAGTCCTGAATTGGGCAGAGTGGCTATTTTACAACGATACAACTTCCTTAAATTTTTAATTCTTATCTATATTGATCATCTGAGCTTAATTATTATCTCTCTCTTCTGTGAAGCTAGTGCCATTCTGAATTTGTTAAAATAACTTTTAATAGTTTTAGGTAAATCATTTCTATTGTGTGAGATATTCACCAGGCAGTTTTTAGGGCTCTTAAGACCTAACCATATTTCTATAGCATTCAAGTAGACCCTTAAAGCAGTAATTATTTCTGTTTTCTTTATATATATATATATATATATGTATATATATATATACACACACACACACACATATAATGGATCATGTTTTAATTTTTCTACCCTGGCAGAAACAGTGCTCAGAGAAAAATATTTTCAAAATTATAAGCATATAATAAATTATGTGTTTGGAAATTTCTTGTGTGGTCTCAAAAACTTTAAGATACATTGTGTCTCTATTTTAGATTTCATTTATCTTATAATTAAAATATCATAATTTTATCCACAGAAAAATCATTACTAATGTGTTATGAATTCTATTGAAATATTGAGACAATACACTCAGTTTAAACATCCAGAAATCATTATTTCAGGGGGATATTTTAGCAAATAATTGAATCTAGATGTTATTTGGTATAGTTTTGCAAAGGTTTTTGAACTTCTGTTAGGAAATTTTGTTCCAGAATACATTTGCTGAATTGTTTGATACTTGAAAACAAATTAACAACACAACATATCAAAACTTATGGGATCCAGCAAAAGCAGTGTTAAGAGGAAAGTTTATATCAATAGGTGCCTACATCAAGAAATTGGAAAGGCACCAAATAGAGGAGCTTTCAATTCACCTCAAGGATCTAGAAAACCTACAGCAAACCAGACCCAAAACTAGTAGGAGAAGAGAAATAATTAAAATCAGAGAAGAAATCAACAGGATTGAATCAAGAAAAACATTCCAAAAAATCAGCCAAACGAGGAGCTGGTTTTTTGAAAAAATAAACAAAATTGACACCCCATTGGCCCAACTAACTAAAAAAAAAAAAAAAAAAAAAAAAAAAAAAAAAAAAAAAAAAAAGAGAGAGAGAGAGAGAGAAAAGACCCAAATCAATAAAATCAGATGAAAAAGGAAATGTAACAACAGACACCACTGAAATAAAAAGAGTCATCAGAAATTACTACAAACAGTTGTATGCCAGCAAACAGGGAAACCTATCAGAAATGGATAGATTCCTGGACACATGCTACCTACCTAAATTGAACCATAAAGACATAGAAAACCAAAACAGACCCATAACTGAGGCAGAAATTAAAACAGTAATAAAGTCCCTCCCAACAAAGAAAAGCCCAGGACCAATGGATTCACTGCTAAATTCTACCAGACGCTTAAAGAAGAACTAACTCCAATTCTTCTCAAACTATTCAGAACAATCAAAAAAGAGGGAATCCTCCCAAATTCTTTCTATGAAGCCAGCATCACCTTAATCCCTAAGCTGGAAAAAGATATAGCATTGAAAGAAAACTACAGACCAATTCCATGATGAACATAGATGCAAAAATCCACAATAAAATTCCAGCATATAGAATACAACAACACATCGGAAAGATTATCCACCCAGACCAAATAGGATTTATCCCTGGTATACAGGGATGGTTCAGTGTTCACAAATCAATCAATGTGAAACACCACATTAACAGACTGCAGAAGAAAAACCATATGATTATCTCAATAGGTGCAGAGAAAGCATTCGATAAAATACAACACCCTTTCATGATGAAAATTCTAAGCAAATTGAGTATAGAAGGAACATTCCTCAATACAATCAAAGCAATCTATGAAAAATCCACGGCCAGCATCCTATTGAATGGGGAAAAGTTGGAAGCATTTACACTGAGATCTGGTACCAGACAGGGATGCCCACTCTCACCACTGCTATTCAATATAGTTCTGTAAGTTTTTGTCAGAGCCATTAGGTAAGAAAAAGAAATTAAAGGGATACAAATTGGGAAGGAAGAACTCAAACTATTCCTCTTTGAAGATGATATGATTCTTTATTTAGGGGATCCAAAGAACTCTACTAAGAGACTATTGGAACTCACAGAAGCATTTGGCAAAGTAGCGGGATATAAAAGCAATGCACAAAAATCAACAGCCTTTGTACACACAGATGATGCCACGACTGAGAAAGAACTTCTAAGATCAATCCCATTCACAATAGCTACAAAAACAATCAAATACCTTGGAATAAACTTAAGCAAGATCTCTACAATGAGAATAACAAAATGTTAAAGAAGGAAATAGAAGGAGATACCAAAAATGTTGCTGAAATTCATATGGGGGCACAGGAGACCTCGAATAACTAAAGCAATCTTGTACAAACGAAACAAAGCCAGGGGCATTACAATACCAGATTTCAGGAAATACTACAGGGCATTTATAATCAAAACAGCCTGGTACTGGTACAGAAACAGATGGATAGACCAATGGAACAGTATAGAAACACCAGAAATCAATCCAAACATCTACAGCCAACTTATATTTGATTAAGGATCTAAAACCAATTCCTGGAGAAAGAACAGTCTATTCAATAAATGGTACTGAGAAAACTGGATTACCAGGCACAGAATCATGAAGTAGGACCTCTACCTTTCACCTTACACAGAAATCCACTCAACATGGATTAAAGACCTAAATCTATGACCCAACACCATGAACTTATTAGAGAACATCAAAGAAATCCTGCAAGATATAGGCACAGTCAAAGACTTCTTGGAAGAGTCCCCTGAGACACAGGCAGTCAAGCTAAAGTTAACAATTGGGATTACATCAAATTGAGAACTTTCTGTACTGCAAATGAACAGTCAGGAAATTGAAGAGGCAACCAACAGAATGGGAAAAATATTTGCAAACTATGCAAGAGATAAGGTTTAATAACCAGAATTTACAAAGAGATC
This sequence comes from Oryctolagus cuniculus, assembly GCF_051225735.1. Lineage (NCBI taxonomy): Eukaryota > Metazoa > Chordata > Mammalia > Lagomorpha > Leporidae > Oryctolagus > Oryctolagus cuniculus. The sequence continues at coordinate 57,991,796 of NC_142870.1, forward strand.
AAGAAACTCTACAACATCAAAACAAACAACCCACATAAGAGATGGTCCAAGGACCTCAATAGACATTTTTCAAAAGAGGACATCCAAATGGCCAAAAGACACATGAAGAAACTTTCAGGATCACTAGCCATCAGGGAAATGCAAATCAAAACCACAAGGAGGTTTCACCTCACCCCGGTTAGAGTGGCTCACATTCAGAAATCTATTAACAACAGATGCTGGCGAGGATGTGGGGGAAAAGGGACACTAACCCACTGTTGGTGGGAATGCAAACTGGTAAAGCCACTATGAAAGTCAGTTTGGAGATTCCTCAGAAACCTGAATATAACACTACCATACAACCCAGCCATCCCACTCCTTGGAATTTACCCAAAGGAAATGAAATTGGTAAACAAAAAAGCTGTCTGCACCTTAATGTTTATTGCAGCTCAATTCACAATAGCTAAGACCCGAAATCAACCTACATGCCCATCAACAGTAGAATGGAAAAAAAAATTATGGGATATGTACTCTATAGAATACAGAAGTAAAAAATGAAATCCAGTCATTTGCAATAAAATGGAGGAATCTGGAAAACATCATGCTGAGTGAAATAATCCAGTCCCAAAAGTGCAAATATCGTATGTTGTCCCTGATAGGTGACAACTAACTGAGCACCAAAAAGGAAACCTTTTGAAGTGAAATGGACACTGAGAAACAGTGACTTGATCAGCCCTTGTCCTTACTGTCAATGATCAACTTAATACTTTATCCCTTTTATTATTTTTTGTTCTACTTAACACTATTGGTTGAAGTCTTTAATTAACACACTATTATTCTTAGGTGTTTAAATTTAACTGAAAAGTGATCCTTGTGAAATATAAGAGTGGAAATAAGATAGGGAGGAGATGTACATTTTGGGACATGCTCAATTGGACTTGCCCCAAATGGTAGAGTTAGAAACCTTCCAGGGGATTCCAACTCAATTCCATCAAGGTGGCAAGTACCAATGTCATCTCAGTAGCCAAAATGATCAGTTTCAGTTCACAATTGATCATAATGATAGGATTAAGAGTCAAAGGGATCACATAAACAAGACTAATGTCTGTTAATAATAACTGATAGAATTAAAAAGGAGAGACTGATCCAACATGGGAATTGGGGTACACAGCAGACTCATAGAATGGTAGATGTCCTAAACAGCACGCTGGCCTCAGAATCAGCCCTTATGGCATTCATTCAGATTCTGCTGAAGAACCCATGAGAGTATTTTAGGCATGGAAAGCCAAGACACTCTGGCAAAAAACAAAACAAACAAACAAACAAAACCAAATAAATGAAAGATCTCTGTGAGTGAGATCCCAGTGTCCCAGTGAAAGAATGGGCCATCAAAGAAGGAGGTACCTTTCTCTGAAGGGAGGAGAGAACTTCCACTTTGACTATGACCTTGTTTAAAGAAGATCGGAGTCAGCAAACTCAAAAGGCTTCCATAGCCTTGGCAACTCATAACAAGAGCCTAGGGTGATTACTGACGCCATAAACAAGAGTGTCAATTGTTAAATCAACAATAGGAGTCACTGTGCACTTATTCCCCATGTAGGATCTCTGTCCTTAATGTGTTATACAATGTGAATTAATGCTATAATAAGTACTCAAACAGTACTTTACACATTGTGTTTCTGTTTGGGTGCAAACTGTTGAAATCTTAACGTAATATATACTACATTTATCTGTATATAAAGAAAATTGAAAATGAATATTTATGTGAATGGAATGGGAGAGGGAGCAGGTGATGGGAGGGTTTGCGGGTGGGAGGGAAGTTACGGGGTGTGGGGGGGTGGGAATAGCCACTGTAATCCAAAAGCTGTACCTTGGTAATTTATATTTATTAAAAAAAGTTAAAAAATATTTTGCTGTACATTATATACAAGTCCTAAATAGAATGTAGTTTTATTTTATTGTTTCTCTGGTAAAGGATTTGTTTTTTTACATGTTAAAGAAAAGAATGTTTTATACAAACATGATAAGGTTACTTTATTTATTTACTTATTTAACTTGAAGTTGGGGAGGTAGGAGAGACAAATGGAGATGGAGATGGAGATGGAGATGGGGGGAGAGAGAGAGAGAGAGAGAGAGAGAGAGAGAAAGGGAAGGAGAGAGAGAAAGAGGGAGAGAATCTCTTATCTGTTGGTTCACTTCATTCTGCAAATGCTTGCAACTGGTGGGGCTGGTGCTGGTCCAGGCGAAAGCCAGGAGCTTGGAACCCAGGGTGAATCCCTGACGTGGATGGCAGGATTCGCCACATGGATGGTTAGATATCAGGTACTTGAGCCTTTACCTTTTGCTTCTCATGGTGCAAATTAGCAACAAACTGGAATCAAAAGTGTAGCCAGGACTTGACCTCAGGCACTGTTTGATGGAATCCAGAGGTCTCAAGTGGTGTTTTACTCTCTCACACTATATAACTCTTTAAAAATATTTCCTCTGACTTTCAAATAAATAAATAAATCTTTAAAATATTTTGATTATGAGCTCACAGATGTAAATAAAAGAAGAAAGAAAACCTTAGGCAGTTTGGACAATTGGAATATGTATAATTAATATTAAATTTTTAAACTCTGAAATAGTTGCATGTACTGTTTACAGCACTCAGGTAAAAAAGTACAGTAAATACAGTAAGCTCTTTACTTGGCAATAATATTAACCAAGTAGGTGTAAAGTCAGGAATGCTTATGAAATATTCTGAAAATCTGGTAATTATAGGAATTCAGACACACTTATATGTAAGGTTAACTAACACTTCACAGTGAAAATAATGTAGTGAACAAAGTGATTAAACATAAGTTTAGGCTATCATTAAAGCAACAAAAAGGGAAAATCTTACATAGGGTCAGACTATCTGATTTAATAATTTGTATTCTGTAAGTATTGTGTGTACATGTAACCTCTCCACTTGGGACCTGATGGACTCAGTCAGTATTGTTTGCTGAAGTTGTTTGAAATTCTTTGCACAGATTCTTGAAGATCAGTGGAACAACTTTGTAACCTCAACATCTGTTGAGCATTAACTTCAAAGTCATGGATTTTGTTTCCTTTCCAGCGTGTGCCCTCTGAATTTGGTTTGAACTGGGAAAAAAAAAAGAAAGATCTACAACACAATCCAAATAGATAGATATTTAACTTTTTAGCACTATCAAATTCAACCGTGATCATGAGTCTATTTCTGCCTTCACAGAATGTTTATTTTCCTTACTGCTAATAAAGCTTCTCTGTTCATTGTCAGAATTGTAATGCCCATTATTTATGTTGTTTTATCCTCTGTTGGATGTATGGACAAAGCTATGTTTTCTATTTTGATACCAACAGAAAAACTGTCAATCTATTTGGAATAGAATTCTGCTTCAAAATGCAAAATATGTATCTAGTAGCAAAACAGTATCTGTCAAACAAGTAAAAGTGATTAAAGCAGAAAATGTTTTTTTTAAGCTGGTGGGATCCAGCAGATCTGCTAGGAGTTTAAAAATACTAAAGAGACTAAATAAGAGAGTTTCATTTCAATTTGGAAAAACAATATGAGAACACATCAAAACATTCATTGAAAAAGAAATTAGATGTTAAGTTTATGTTGTTGGAAAAAAATTGTAATTCATGCATATGTGGGTTCTTCAAAACATTTATGGAAATATGTATTAGGAAAGATATGAGTGGAGGATTTCAAACAAATTTTTTGCAACAGTATAAACATATTTGAATTCCATTGTTCCATGAAGTTTTAAAATAAATTTCTTTTAACATTTATTTTTATCTTTGAAAAGCCTAGCAATAGAAAGAGATGGGGAGAGAGAGAGAGAGAGAGAGAGAGAGAGAAAGAGAGAGAGAGAGAGAGAATGAATGAATGAATCTTTAATCCACTGGCTCGTTCACTTCCCAAATGGTTGCAATGGCCAGGGCTGTGCCAGGCTGAAGCTGGGAGCCAGGATCTTCATCCAGATCTCCCTCGTGGATGCACAATCCCAAAGACTTGGCCATCCTCTGCTACTTTCCCAGGCACATTAGCAGGAAGCTGCATAAGAAGTGGAGCAGCCAGAACTCAAACTGGTGCCCACATGGGATGCTTGCACAACAGATGGCAGCTTAACCCTCTTTGGCACAGCACCCCCCATGGAGATTTTGATGTACCCTGGTATATTACTATAGACATCTGAAAAATAAAAGAGTATAAGTTGTTTTCCATAAAACCTGAAATTATAACAAATGGTTATTATTTTCAAATTGTAGCAAATGTTTATTTTCCTGATTACTCCTCAGTCTCTTCATTTGCATATCATGAAAAATATGTGAACTATTTAGTGGAGTACAAAGATTTGGCAAGTGCATGTATAGTCAAAGCATTAATATATTTTCAGAACTATATAAATACATTTTATATAAGGACTTGAAATAAAATTTCTGTGAGTTCATTGGGTATTTGTAATTAACCTCTGTTTTCATTTTGTAAGTCTTCTCATCTGATAAGTTTTATAATTTGCAATTTATCAGCTGAGACTCTTCCTTGCTAACATCTTTATTAACTATGGTTGTTAAGGTGGAAATGCCAGACATTTCAAATCAATTCTTTCTAACCTACTGTCAGTGACTTCAGAGACTTAGAGAGGTGTGAGCTAAGAATTTACAGTTGAATCTCAGAGAAATCTTTGGATATCATCTTTCCAAAGGATATACTGAAGAAATGCTTTGGGAAAAAAACAAAGAGTGAGAGAAAGAGAAGACAGCCAGGAGAACTTCACTAAACAGAAGAGAGGGATATATTACATTCTTTACTATGGTGTTAAATAACATATCTCAAAACATGCTTTCTATACTGCCTATAATTCTCATTATAATTAATTTCACATTTTTTAAAAATCTCCTAAGCACACTGATACTCAGTTTAGAGTATAGAATTAAATAGAAAATTTAAAATGATTTATCTAAGGCTACATACCCAGTAGAAAGCCAATGTCTTCTGTCTACAACCATGATTCTGGAACTGCACTATATTGTTAAAATGAATTTCATGGAAAAGACTCTCTAAGGAGACCTCTAAATTTTGAGCATATGAAGTATGATTAGGCATTCCTGACTTCAGGTTAAAAACTATGTATCTACATCTGCATTAATACCTGAATCTGTATCTATACTATAGCTATGCATTTTCCTGTATTACAGATTCTCTGTAGCCTACATATTTTCTTTGGTGTCATTTTGAATGCCTGTATCCAATCTTCTCTTTGAGAAAGGTTAAAGAAATTATATCTATTCATGCTTAAAAAGAAAAAAAAAATAATAATTCACATGGCTGCTGCAATGAAATTTTAGTGAGGTTCCGTGAGGGGATAGAAGAGACAATGAGGATATGAGCATGATATTTCTCTTAGGATTATTTCTGAGTTTCTTTCTTTCTGACCTAATATATTTGTAAGTGCTTGATATATGAAAAAAACAAGCAAATTCCAATTGACGTGAGATTTTCAATATGTCCTTATCATGCTGTCTGAGGCAGTGGTAAGGTCTGTGAGATGTGAATGGGAAACAGCGTTTCTTACAGGCAAATGGCCATGCTCCTTTCTGTTTCTCTGTCCTTCCCTGAGCTCCCTTTCTTTGACATTCATTCTTATTTCCATCCAGAGCAGTTCCCCTAGCCATGGCTACGGAGTTTGCATCAAAAACACATCAACAAAAAGATCTCATCATTTGATCCCTGAATCTTAAATTAACAGCATTTATTGCTTATAATGTTTTACTAGGTTTGCAACAATTAATGTCATGGATCCTATTTCAATACTGTGCCCCAGATCCTCTACCTTTGCATGGCAGTCACTAAAACCCTGTTCCCACTATCCTAGACTAGTATGGGGCCTTTTCCTGTCTCTAACATACAAACTACCAGTTGTTGGAGGTTGTTGCCACACTCACTTGTTCAAATCTTCCAAAATATCAACACTAATCTTCATGCTACAGCTACTTTCTCCACTTGACTCCCAACTGCCTGAGCCAACATACAAACACACACGTGCACACACATGCACATGCATACACACTCACATGCATTACCCATGCCTTCCAATTTATATCAATTCCTTGAAAGGATAAAAGTATATTAATTGTATTAATCAGTTAGAAAGGAATGGATTTAGTCTAGGATAGAGTTTAAGGATTTTAAACTACTTCCTGCCTGGTAGCATAACCAAATATGCTATCTTCTAGAACCAGTAGCCATTACTGAACCATGGACAAAGACCAAGAGGAATTTCATAAGAACACTAGTTGTGAATCAACTGCTCTTGATATACTCCAGTTCTCAGAGGTTCTGTTGTCTGCTACTACCTAACACAGTATTCTGAGAAGATATATTCTGAGAAGAGGCATTGAAAGTCTGAGCAATCATCATATAAAAACAGAGTTCTTAGAATGTTGGAAGTGTACAAGGAAATTGTAGATCACAATAATTTATGAAATTTTTCATTAGACAGCCATATTCTCTTTAAATGTGCACCATCTCACTTAGAACCTAAAGGTGAAGAATCATTTGCCCTCTTTTGGCTCCATCCCATCGCTATAGATTAGAACTCCAAATCAATATTGGCCGAATGCCGGTATAATTTAAGACACTATAATTATAGGCCTTAGAGCTCTGGAAGAATTAATGATCACAGTTCAAAAGGATTAATTGGCCGGCGCCATGGCTCACTTGGCTAATCCTCTGCCTACAGCCCCAGTACCTCGGGTTCTAGTCCCAGTTGGGGCACTGGATTCTGTCCCGGTTGTTCATCTTCCAGTCCAGCTCTCTGCTGTGGCCCGGGAAGGCAGTGGAGGATGGCCCAAATGCTTGGGCCCTGCACCCTCATCGGAGAACAGGAGGAAGCACCTGGCTCCTGGCTTCGGATCAGCACAGCACGCCAACTGTGGTGGCCATTTCGGGGTGAACCAACGGAAAGAGGAGACCTTTCTCTCCCTCTCTCTCTCTCTCTCACTAACTCTGCCTAATAAAACAAACAAACAAACAAAAAAGATTAATCAAAACTTAGAAAAGTATGGTAAAGACTGGCTCCTTTTCATTTCTAGGACATTCTCTCTCTGCTTTTTTCTCTTTCGGATTCTTAAAAATCCAAGATACTGACATTGGTGGAATCTTTGGTTCACTAGCACGGAAATCTTGCTTTTAGTGATGAGAACAGTAGTCAGTGGTAGAAAGTATATGAGTCTGGTCTCTTCCACAGTCTTCATTGGTTTTATGTTCCCAGCCAATGTGGTTGAGGATGAAATTTCTGGTCAAATTTATTGTAAGCACTGGGATTCGTTTTCCTGTTCTGAATATTCTGAAACTAGCTCTATCTAAGGAATAAAGCTTGGATCCAGGTTTGGTTCTTATTAAACCTGAGTAGAAAAAGGCTTGTTTTATGCCTGGGCCTCTAATTCTGTATTGTTTAGATTAAAAGGATATCTCCATTAATTGTGTTTCATTCAATTGAATTTTGTATTAGAAGTAGAGTTTCATCTAGCCATAAAGTGCCAATTTGCCATGATTTTTTTTGCCAGGAATTTAAAAGAAGTCATTAATCATGGGGAGCATTTGGAAATTCTAATTCATGATATCCTTGAATATGTGAGTTGCAATTTTTTTTTCATAGGGTCTCACTCTATAAAGGGCATTCATTAGAGATATAAGTTGTAGGGAGAAATTTAGTCTATACAATTCCTTATCAAAAAGATCTTCCAGAAAATTTAAAGTCTGTTCCAGCTTCAAGATCATCTTTGCTTCAGAGTGAAAGCCTCAATTAGGTTGGGCTAAAAGGTTCTGGAAATTTCTACCTGACATGGGACACTGCCTCAAACTCTCTCTCTGAGCACTCCTCCATGTGACTAAAGTTCTTCTCAGAACCTTAGTTATTAGACTCCTGCATCATTTTTTATCTTCTGATCATTCCTGCTGCTTCCTTCTTCCTTTAAAGGTACAAACAGCTTCAACTCTAAACTATGTATCACTTTCCATTTTTAAACTCCAACCTGTGATAATGTTAAATAGGTTATCTATAAGCATGCAAATAAATATTTCACATTTCAATATACTAAAACCATACATACATAGAGTAATACAAGTATATGCATAAGAGTATATGTGTGCAAAAAATGATTTTTACTTGAAAGCAAAGGAAAATGACCCTGTAGATCTTCTTGTAGTCTTCTTTAAGGAGCTGTTTAACACAGATGATAACAAATCAAAGAACATTTCTTCCTCTTCAAATTCTTAATTCTTTTCCCTGAATTCTTCCAAGGATATTTCAGTCACTTAAAGGATTTCATCATGTTCTGAAGTAAGATCAGTGCTTATAGAGGCCACCTCAACAAGCAGAGCAACAGAGCAAAAGGTAGAAGCACCACCACATCAACTCCATTACCACATTCAATGCAGGTTTAGAATTTTGTTTGGTTGGCTGATGTTGTGGGTTTGTCTTGCGAGGCCCACACTGTTGTGATGGTGGGGTAATGGGATTCTTCAACAAGAAACACTGGAGACAGTTTCAGTGAACATGTCTGTTTATTAGCAATCAGGCACAGGATATTCTAGGGCAGGCAAAGGGGAGAAATAGCATGGGGTAGTAACAGCAATTCTATTGGGCAGAGGGAGTGGTGGTGCCAAAGCCCTTTACCAGTCATCTTATAGGTCACGTAGCTCCTAGAGATGTCTTACACAATTTGCCCACATCTGTGAGTTGTTAATTCAACTGATGGTTACAAGGCCCCTCACCCCTCAGTGGGAAGTGGGGGTGGGGGAAATGTGCCTGGGGCCCCTGCCACTTGCCAGCAGTCAGGTCATGTGTGGGTCTCAATGTGCTGGGTCTTCAACCAGGGTTTTTCCCAGGAAGCATGATGTGCCATGCCCTCTCAATCCCTTGCATAGGCTAGGTAGACAGTCTTCCAGCCAAGCACAGGATCATTCACATGGTTCTTCCTTCCTTCCTTCCTTCCTTCCTTCCTTCCATCCTTCCATCCTTCCTTCCTTCCTTCCTTCCTTTCTATTTTTAAAGATGTATTTATTTACTTGAAAATCAGAATTACACAGAGAGAGAAGGAGAGGGAGAGAGAGAGAGAGAGAGAGGTCTTCCATCTGTTAGTTCACTCCCCAGTTGGAGCAATGGCTGGAGCTGTGCTAATCCAAAGCCAGGAACCAGGAGCTTCTTCCAGGTCTCCCATGAGAGTTTAGGAACCCAAGGGCTTGGGGAATCTTCTACTACTTTCCCAGGCCACAGCAGAGAGCTGCATCAGAAGAGGAGCAGCTGGGTCTTGAACCGGTGCTCATATGGGATGCCAATATGGCAGGTGATGGCTTTACTGGCTACACCGCAATGCCGGCCCTTATTTATTTATTTATTTATTTATTTATTTTTTGAGGCTATGATGTGTGAAGATTTGAAAGACTGAGACCACCTGAACAAAGGACAGACAGTTAAGGGTGGTGATCTAAGGGAGAGGATAAAGTGCCTTCTTATGAAAATATTGACTTTGCTGAATCTCTATAGCACTCTTTAGTGTAACTAAGGAAAAAGGAGTGCACTCAAGAGAGGAAGATGGGAGAGAGAGAGAGATAGAGAGTGAGAGAGAGAGAAAAAGAGAGGGAGAGGAAGGGGGAGAGAACAAGGAAGATGGCTGTAAAGACTGAGACTCAGAGAACTGTTTAAATTCTTTGGGTAAGCACCTTATAATATAGACTCACTATTCCTCAGAAATTCCTGTAAAAGTCATGTTAGCATTCATGTAGAAACAATTGTGAAATCAGTAATTTTATATCATTTATATCAACCATATAATTATATGCTAAAATCACTCTGTATTTTTCCTTTTCTTATTTATAAATACAATGTTATAGTTTTCCCTCAAAAATGGCTTTCATTTGATCTCTTCATTATTGATGTTCAACATTTTCAGTTTCCATCTATTCAAATACTTAACTTCAACTATTATTTATATCACCAATTATTTATGTGAAAACCTGATTTGAAAGGAGTTTATAATATTTTATTTTTGCTTATTTATTTATTTGAAAGGCAGAGTTACAGAGACGGGGGCAGAGACACACAGAGAGAGTGAGATCTTCCACCCATTGGTTTATATCCCAGATGGCCAAAATGGCCAGCACCAGGCCAGCCAAAGCCAGGAGATTCAGCCAGGTCTCCCACATGGGTAGCAGACGTCCAAATATTTGGGCCATCTACATTGATGATAACCAATCAAAGAACATTTCTTCCTTCTAGTTTCTACTGATTTGTTTCTATTTTTCCTTTGGCTGTCTTTCCTTATAATTCTTAAGCTGTTTTTTCTCTAGGAGGGAAAGGGAAGGTCCATCTAAGAACAGTAGGACTTGAAGAAAGAAAATCTCACCCAGTCAAGAAGAGAAAAACAAAGTTCTCTGACAATGGGAAAAGGAACTGAGAGAGAAAGAGGTAAGAGGTTATTGATGAGTGTCCCATAAGAGCTGAAGATGGAACATGGTCTTCAGAGGAAATGACAGAGCCAACTAAGACAAGAGCAATCCATTCATCTTGATCATGCCAAAATTCAAACCAAAGTCACACCAGTCATCTATCAGCAGCAGCAGAAGAAAGACAGCAGTAAGAACAAATTGTATTACCCAGAAACCATGCAAATAAACCTCTCAATAAGACAAAAAACAAAAGAGATTTCTCTGCAGACATCTCCTGAGAAGTTGACAGTCTTCCTACCTCGCCCTGAAATTCTGGAGGGCAATGTGTATGTTTATAAAAATATACACTAAATTAAGAAAAAAAAAGACCTACATTCTGTGAGTTTTGCATTGATTGGTTTATGATTTGAGATTCTGTTGAAAGCAATTACAATTTATATATCTAGTGTCTGAATATCTGCAGTTTAGTAAATTTACTTCACTCTTTTTTTTTTTTTTTTTTTTTTTTTGACAGGCAGAGTGGACAGTGAGAGAGAGACAGAGAGAGAAAGGTCTTCCTTTGCCGTTGGTTCACCCTCCAATGGCCGCCGCTGCAGCCGGCGCACCGCGCTGATCCTGGCAGGAGCCAGGAGCCAGGTGCTTTTCCTGGTCTCCCATGGGGTGCAGGGCCCAAGCACCTGGCCAATCCTCCACTGCACTCCCTGGCCATAGCAGAGAGCTGGCCTGGAAGAGGGGCAACCGGGACAGAATCCGGCGCCCCAACCGGGACTAGAACCCGGTGTGCCGGCGCCGCAAGGCGGAGGATTAGCCTATTGAGCCACGGCGCCGGCTCAATTTACTTCACTCTTTAGAATTAATTCTTAAAAGAAATACCTCCTTGAAAATTCACTCAGTCATATGCACATAAGATTTACCTTAGATTTCCCATTTTACATATTTAATATTAGGATAAAGGACATTTAAGTTTTATAACACATTCACCTATCAAAATAAATCTACTTCAAATCAAATACTCTATAGTTATTGTCCAGCAGGAAGCAGGATTACCCTTTGTAGATGCAGGGAATTACATGGAAATGGATATGACTGTTTTATCCATTAAGCAAATCACAGATTCTGTCATTCATTCCTTTTAACTGAAGTCAAATAGCAAATGTTCTTAACAAGAGAGAATAAGACCCTGCAATCTCAGACAGCTAAGTCACTAACTAAATAGAGTGACAAATTTAAAATCCCATATTAGGCACATAGCTAAAAGATAAGCAAAATTAGAACAGACTAACTTGCAATGTTTAACTACTTTAAGATAATAAATATTGCATCAATCTACAGTGAAATTAAATTTCTGTTCATGCCAAAATCATAAATAGCATTGTATTTATTAACCTCTACTATTTATTTTCTCTCAAAAATTTATTATAATTTTAAGTACATATGTAATTGTCACTAGTTAACCAACTGTAATATGAGCATTAAATTACCATTGCATATGGTGAAAGTGAATTTAATTAGGCAATCCCCCCTTTACTTCTAATAATGATGATTCTTTTCTATTTGGAAGGAATATCTAGTTTTCCTTGCTCATACAAACATTCTAGAGCAAATATCTAAACAACTCTGAAACACAATTAATGCTTTAAAGAAAATATAAGAAGAAAAAAAGAAAATATTTTCTCAGAAAATAGAAATAGGTCAAAAGCACCAAAAATTACAAAAAAGGGAAAAATATAGGGAAAATCTACTCTTTCCAGGTTATCTTTTAATTTTGTAAGCATATTAAAACAAGAACTTAATATGATAAACTAAATTGAAAAGAAAGGGTAGAGAAGTTAGTAAAAAATTATGTCTACTGTTGGTAGTTAAAATACTGGAAAGAACTATCAGATACTGCAAAAGAACAAAAGAGCAAGAGTGGGGCAAAAAAAGAGCAAATTAAAATATGAAAGAAAATCACAGCAAGGGAGATTTACAAACAGGTGAACTCACAGTTGTTTTTACTCAAGAATAGATACCAATGGTAGTGTATTAGTTGGCTGGGGCTGCATCAATAAAGTGATGCTTGGGCTAGCTCTGTGGCATATCAGGTAAAACTGCAACCTACAGTGCAGGCATCCCATACGGGTGCTGATTCCAGACCCAGCTGCTCCACTTTCCATCAAGCTCTCTGCTATGGCCTGGGAAAGCAGTGGAAGATGGCCCAAGTCCTTGGGTCCCTGCACCTGTGTGGGAGATGGGGGAAGAAGTTCCTGGCTCTGGATCCATCCAACTACAACCACTGGGACCATTTGGATAGTGAATTGTTGGATGGAAGACTTCTCTCTTTGCCATTTCCACCTCTACCACTGCCTCTTCTTCTGCCTCTGCCTTTGCCTCTGCCTCTCTGTAACTCTGCCTTTCAAATAAATAAATAACTCTGAAAAATAAGCAAATTGGGCTTCCAAACTGAGCGATTTAGAACAGAAATTCATCATCTCTTGGTTCTTGAAGCCATAAATCAGTTTAAGATTATGGTAGTTTGGTTGTTTCCTTCTGTGGTCTGTGTGGGGGAAATGTTCATGGTTGTCTTTTAGGTTTCAACTGTTTGTCAGAAGATTTTAGTGTATCTTCTGCTGCATTACCTGATCTTTTTCCTTCCATTCATATAGTGTTCTCCCTGTGTGTGTGTCTTTATCCAAATGACTTCTTATAAGGTCATAAATCTTATTGGTTTAGAGACCTACAGCACTACAGGATGACCTCATTCTAAACTAAGAACAATGGCAATTACCCTATTTCCCAATAAGGTCACATGCTAAAGTATTAAGGGTTAGGATTTCATGGTATGAATTTGGGGAAAGCAAAATTCAACCCTAACAGGTAATAAGGACACAAATGTGAACCCCTTTTGCTTGTAATAGAATAACTTAAATTTAAAATTAACAATGGATACTATTAAAATATATAGTTGGTTAAATTCTGCAGTGATGATAAATCACATGGACAAAGTCATGATGACTTTTCAAGTCAACGCTTTACTTCTGTAAGTAAGTAAAGGGATAGAATCTCTCAAAATGTATCAAATGCCTTTAAATTCTGTATTTGACAGAAGCATTTAATGTGTGTGACTATCCTCAAAGATAATTATTTTTTAAAACAGTTATATGCTGTATAGAAAGCTGTTCTTCAAAGCATTTTATTTATAAAATACTGGAAAAACAATTTCCCACATGAAGGGAACAATGGAACAACTTGATGGTCTGCATAATATATAATAATATCCAGAAATTTAATAGAGTACTGTTGTGAACATTTTGTATACTGTTACAAGTGTTCTAGATATTAATCTAAGTATTTGTGAATTTTAACAGAGTCCTTACAAAGACCCTATGAGACACATGTTATTATTTTTTATGTTTTATTTTTATAAACCTCATGTAAGGAAAATTAAATTTCTTGTCTAAGGTTATCTAAGTTATCTAAGTAGACAGCTTAGATTAAAACTTATTCTAGCTCTGGGCTAGAAATATGGTGTAGAGTCGTAAGCTGCTGCCTGCAATTCCTGCACCCCATATGAATGCTATTTTGAGTCCCAGCTGTTCCACTTCCAGTCTAGCACCCTGCTGATACATCGGGGAAGCAATCATAAGATGGCCTAAGGTTTTGGCCCCTGCCACCCATGTGGGAGACCTGTGGGGTTCCAGCCTCCTGGCTGGCTTTGGCCTGGCACAGCCCTGGCTCTTGTTGCCATTTGGATAATGAGCAAGCAAGTGGAAGATCTCTCTCTCACTCTCTCTCTCTAACTCTGTTTTTCAAATAAATAGATAAATCTTAAAAAAAAAAAAAACAACTTATTCTAGCTCCAAAATTCATGGTTTTCGTTATTTTGCTATATTGACATCATAAGTTATAATAAACATGAACATACAGGTTATTTGAATTAAGTGAAGTATAGTAGTATACACTATATTTTCAGTTATTTGCAATGAGAAATGAACCAAGAACATAATATGCAAAGATGTAAACAACTGGTGCCTCAGATAACCATGTAATTATCAATGATTTTTACTGTTACTTGCACTTTTGGTATTTCTAACATTCAAATTTTTAAGTTAGAAGAACAATAAAGAATAAAAAAAATTCATAAGTGCGCATGTGTTTTTTTGAGATATGCTATTCATTGAACCAAATGCAATATTAAATACTTGAGGATTTAAACTTGTCTTTCTCTGGGTAAGCTCTGATGTTTTAATTATTTCTTCAACCAGCTAGATACACTGACAAAATATAAATAGAATATGTGTTTTATGTAATTAACCCAGGGTCACTATCTATTAAAGTTTAGTAGCATTTGTACCTTTGGGAACTGTGGAATACTTAGAGCACTTCATATGGCCTAATTTGCATATGTGCCCCTGTGCCCCTGATAGATATGTTTGTAGGTCCTTGGATTCTTGATTTTGATCACTACTACACAGTGTTACATTCACATGAAAAATTCTGATAGGGATTAGATGGAGAGTTGTAGGCATTTTTTAAAATATAACCAGGTAACACAGATCAACAAGTAATCAGTGAAAGCACACCTATCCCAGAGAAAATAAAACAAATTAATAATAATTTAATTTAAAATGGAGTATAATGAAAAGACACTTTCACCCCCAATTTCACATTGTGTTCTCCAGCATCACAGTAGGTTACAAGTATTGCCTACATACTGAATGTAGTGGTAGAGATAGAGGAATGTAATCAATATGTCAATTAATTGCAATAGGGCACACAAGTCAGTTACATCAATTGTTAACCAACTCTTCTTTGTTTTTGTGCTTGTCATGGCTACAAAGACAAAATAAGACATTCTCAAGGTTACTATAGCTAATGCTTCATACCTGCCTATATCCTTTAAATCATGTATCTACCAAAACTGTTTTATTCACTACTTTGCTTTTTAAATTTCTATATCACATTTGAGGGACTGAGAGAGATAGATAGAGACATATACAGATAGAGTACTTCCATACATTGGTTCATTCTCCAAATGCAAGAAATGCTCCCTC
The DNA here is from genome assembly GCF_051225735.1 of Oryctolagus cuniculus. Taxonomy (NCBI): domain Eukaryota; kingdom Metazoa; phylum Chordata; class Mammalia; order Lagomorpha; family Leporidae; genus Oryctolagus; species Oryctolagus cuniculus. Next base: position 58,007,270 of record NC_142870.1, read on the forward strand.
AATGAACCAAAGATGGGAGCTGAAGACTTGATCCAGGTCTCCTAGTTGAGTCACAGAGACCCAAATACTTGATCAAATACCTGCTGCCTACCAGGATGTGAATTAACAGACAGCTGAAATGGGGTCCACAGCTGGGACTTGAATCCAGGTTACTCTAATATAGAATGTAGATACCCACCCCCCAAACACACACATACTTGTCAGTTAACCACAAGGCCAAATGTTTTCTCTTTATTTCAGTGTTTCTTGCCAAGAATGTGGTATTTTTGAGTATATCAGCCTTGAATCCCTACAATAGTTTAGGAAGAATTCTGAGATTTCTTTGAAAAATAGGGGAAAAAAAAAACAAGAAGAAGCTAAAAAGCAACACTTCTGAGAACAAGAAAGAAATTCAGATTTTTAGAGCTGACACACATGATCAGCTTTAGATCACTCACAAGTATGATGACTGGAGTGCACAGGATTTGTACAGCTAACTTTCTGCATCATTCATACCTAATGTCATAATTTTCTCTACAACCTAGAACAAGACTGGAATAGCTGCTTATGAGGCCAATGTTGTCCACGTTGGAGAGAAAAAGATCTCAGAGAACAGTTCTTTATAGGTTCTAAACATCAGACCTGTAGGATATTTTTGCTGCAAATTGTTCAGGTCAAACCTTATTTGAAATTATGAGTTGAGTCAAGTTTTTTTTTATCCCATAATACTTTTTCAGACATAGGTTTATTTTGCTTTTGTCATATCCAGTTTAATCATAGCTGTTTACAATTGAGAAGCAGAATATGATATATTAATGACTCACACCACTAGATGAATATGAATCAGTTGATCTCTTCCTTTTATAGTTTGACTTTTTTTCTTTTTAAAAACTTTATTTCAGAGCAGTTTTAAAACAAAAATTGTAGAGTTGTACATATAGTTCTCTTACACCCCATATCCTCTTGTTTCAAATACTCTCAAGTGACATTTTTGCCTTCTATCTATGCATATAACATCATGAGTTGGAATATTCATACTAGATCAATATTTATCAGCATCCTTTCTTCTGGTATTATTAAAATAATGGGTTAATCAAGTAAGTTGTATATTTATTTGGAGAAAAACTTACCAGTATTATAAGCAAAAGCGAATGATATTCATTGGTAGGCCAAAGAAATAGGTAAGGGCAAAGGTGACAGGAAATTTTGCTGATTCATATGATACATGTGCAGAATGCCAGGGTACTGTTTATATCACAAAAGTAGCAAGAATCTCTTATATTCACTTTCTTTAATTCAGCATAAACATTTCTCCCAAGACCGATGTTTAGCAATATGAAAAAGCTGGTTTATATTTAAATAAATGAGACCCATGAGAACTTTTTGATCACTGAGGTTTAGATTTGAGGTAGAAGATGACAAAACTTCCAATCCAAAATCACATCTCAGGATATCATTTTGGGGGAGTCAATTCAAATATGGAGGGATGTATGAAACAAAGAAATATCATGAGTGGGTTTGATTTTGTATAAAGTGATGATTGCCTTGCCTTTATTAAAACAGATCCTGCATTTTTCTTCCTTCCTCTGCATCCTAGTTTGCCTTCAAATCTAGGGCTTCTTATCAATATTTTAATTGAACATTGTGAAGTTCTCCAAAAAGATCTAGTGTGCTGACAGTGCTGTACATTTTCGCTACAGTGTAGGGCAGAATCGTTTATGTACTAGGGTTGCAAAGACAGGACATTATCATTAGCTTCAAGTGGTTCTGAGTCTAAAGTAGAAAATTATACTCTCTCTTGGTCTATGTTTATTTTGAGGAAGGATAAACCAGGCAACTAGAAAGGATAGGCGTATCAATGGTAGGTGGGGATGCGGAAGCTGAGAGTTGGAGTGGCATTAGAAATTAAACACTGCTTAGGAAGTTTTCATAGAGAATGTGATGTAATTATTTTTCTCACAACTAGATTTACTTTTCTTTTCCTTATTGATACACTGGACAAGCTATAGCTGTATTGTATATTTAAAATCATCAATAAATTTAAGTTGGGAGACTCTTACACATGTGTTAGATTAGAAGAGCAATGAGTAAGGCATTACTTATTGTTAAGTAAAAAATTACAGGAGGACATTGTTTTATGCTTGACTTTTGCATTGGGGCCCAACAGATCAGATTGAAAATTAAAATGGAGTCTTGAGTAACCCATGCTAATATTCCATGTCACCATACAAAATTAAATTTTTATCTGATCTTCCAAAGAATAAATGAGGTTGTCAAATTTCCCAAACAAGCCAATTGGCAAGATAATGAAGTTATTTCTGCCTTAGTATTTACATCCTATAATCCTTATAAAAAAGTAAACTGAAGTCGTCTGATGTTAATCAATCATTTTTCTATTCTGTCTCCCTGTCCTCACCTTCCATGAAAAGGAATATTGAGAGTACCAACCCCTTTTTTGCTCTTCTTTTCTGAATTTTTATACACCTTTACTGTCTATATCACCAATCTCTTCTGCTCTGCCATTATTTTATAGAATGATGAATTTTATGGTTCTAGAATTCAAAATAGTTTATATATGTTAATTATAATTTTGTCCTTTGACAATAAATTAAGATGTTTTAGTACTAATTCCAGTATTCTTGTGATAAATATTGTGACAGAGCAAATTATTTCACATCTTCATGTTTAAATTTTCTCATGGAAAAAATATCTGAGATTTGGTGCTCTCTGAAAGCCCATATTTTGTAATCTACTTCTTAGGATTCTTGTAAGAAGGATGATAACTCTTCTGTTAGTAGCTTTGGGAGGAAAACTGGTGAATAAGCTTTGGGTCTTTGTGTCACACAAGCTATCTTTATTACAAGAGAATGCAGGGTTCTTGCAGGCATGAGACAGAGAGCAGTAGGAGGTAAAATAGCAAGGTTTATTAGGGAAGGGACATCCGTAAGGACAGATGGGCACCTCTCTGGACAGGACCTGAGAGAGATTGCAGTCGCTCCGATGGGGGAGAGGGGGAGCAAGGTTACATGGTTGAGTGGAGAGATTACACCTGGCCAGGCAGGCAGGCGGCTCAGCGTAGAAGCAGAGGGCTGAGCACGCAGTCCGGTTGAGGCCGGGGGTTTTTAAGGAGATGGGTCTTTGTCTTCACACATCTCCTCCTGAAACAAAGGATTTTATGGCTGTAAATACTAACAAGCTCCTGTCTGAGTTTTCCCTTGAAGGTATCAGACAGGAGGAAGGCTAGCTGGTGCCATCCTGGGTTTAGAGGAAGGGTGAGCAGGACCTCCTAAAGAATGGGGATCCAGAGCAGGGTGTTTGAAACGCAGATACTGGGCTGCATCTTGGAGATTGTGGGAGATTTGTCAGGCAGAAGGGGCGGGGACCTCCACCTGGAAGGTTATCAGGTAGAAGGGGGGGCAGGGCAGGATATGAGTACCAGGCTGCCCCTGAAACATTATTGGGATTGCTTTGAGTTGCAGATGCATATGCTGGACATATGGCCTGTTACACACACATAAGCTCATATCTGACTTCCTACCTAACATTTTCACTGGTAGTCTAACAAGAAAAGATAGTTACGGTATCTATTAGTCAGCTGTTTCACTGCTCTTGACTGATAACAAACAAACTGACCTGGGAACATTTTAGTATCAACATGATTGTATAAATGACTAGGTCAGGAGAGTTAAAAAATAAAAGGAATAAACATGTTTTATGTAAAAAAGAAAATTCCATGGTTTTTTAAACTAGTGCGTATTCACTTAACTGCTTTTATATTTACAAATAGGAGTCAGAACTTAAGAGGTTCAGAGAGATCTATTGTGAGTGGTTTTGTTGTGGAAATAATATTTGCTAAATTTCAGTTATACTGTTCAATCAATGAGTTGGGTCACAATATAGATTTGTTACAAGAAAATAAACATTGAATAATCACATATATGATCCCTGAACCAAATGTCTTAGTGACAACTTCTTTTCACAACCCAGAAATTTCAGATTGGAAAATGGGATCCAGTGATTGATGTGGAAATATAACCCTGGATCCTCCTGTGTTGTTAGAGATTAGAAGAACTGAGATTGTTTACCTGATGGAGCACTACCAATTTATTGATGATAGCAGGACACAAGAAAATTAATTCAGAGAAAAGTGCTTTATTTCCATGAAAAAGCAAGCATCCAGAGCTTCATTTTCTCATTAGTTTTCCTTGGTCCCAAATATCTACAGGGGCAACAAAGAATAATCCAGGTGGATACTGTTCCCACAGTGGGTTTGCATCACAGCTGAAGAACCAGCAATTACATTAATGTTAATCTTTTCTTTTGGGCTGCAAGAAAACCTTCCCAGTTTTTGGTCCCTAAAGGGAGTCTCCTTTCTCCCTCTCCCTCTCTCCCTCTCTTACTCTCCCCCCCCCCCCTTTCCAGCACAAGCATCCTTGAGAAGATAGTCCTGAACAAAAGTAACTCTGTGCATAGAAGTACCTCTGTGCATAACAGTGCACAAAGGCAACAGACCCACTGGAGACTTTTCTCTCCCAAAATTCTTATGCTTGGGAAAATTGTGGTGCAGCAGGTGTGCAGTTGGTTAGTTTGCTTTTCAAGTTGTAGGTGTATTTCAAAATGTCGACAGGTTATTCTTCAATTTTGTAAATACCATTTTTCCTGCAGGCTTTGTCTTTTGGCATTTCATATAATTACCTTGCACATGTGGCCATTATTTTGCTGGCAAATATTTAGTGATGAGATTCTCCATGATCTTGCATGACATTTTGGGTTATTTGATTATGCACTTAGCATCATCACTAATTGTTATTAAGTTTGCTATTTCTGATTTTACTCTATATCTTGATACTTGTAAGTTGGGAGTTGCTGATGTCAATATACTTTTTGATGCATTTCTATCTTTTTTCATCAGCTAAAGAAGATAAAATCAGGATGAAATTTCTATGTTTTCTATTAAAATCTTTTTTTATATCAATCTTTTCATTTTTTTAGTGAGACACTACTGGTATGGGAAGAGCAGTGAGTCACTGTTGAAGAAACCACAATAACACAATCCAGATCTCAAATAGTTAGGAAGAGAATTGAGCCACAGTTTGTTTTCTCTGGGAAGTTTGAATTCAGAAAGCTATACAGCAGAATCACAATAATATTGAGCATTTCAGTTTTAGTGATTAGATGAAGGAGTTGTGACAATACTATTATTCTGTAATGTCTTCATTAATACCACATGATAAGACCAAATCTCTTACTTGTCAGTTTTAAGACTGAACCCCTATCATGTAAAAGCAGGACTCAGCCCCTTGTCAGTCTCACTTAGCCCAAGGTGTCTTTGCCTATCATTTATCAAAAGGAATTCACTGATTCAAGGGAGATATACAGCTGCCCTGACAAGGTTCTAATCACAGGACTCAGGAGTTATTTGCTTCTCTAATAGATAGGAACACTGATGAAAAACATTGTACAAAGGTTATTGTTTATGAAAATTCCTGCTCCACCTGCACACGTGCACATAACCCCCAGACCTACAGGGATCCACTAAGCCATTATAAAGTCCCTTGAAAGCAAGGCATCAGCATCACGAACCAAAGGAAGGTCATGAGCACCACTGAACAACCAGTAACTTGGACATAAGCTGATCACACACCTTTCAGTCCCAATTTCACACTTTAAGAACCTTTTCCCCTAACTCCTCAGGAAATCTAGGAATTAAGCAACAGTTGTTCAGCTCCTTGCTCTGTGCTTTATCATAAATACTTACTTTCTTCCACCACTCCAATGTCAGTAATTGGCTTTCTGCAGGCTGGGTGAGTGCACTCTGTTTGGGATTTTTTAGCAACACCTCCAACTCTTTTGGGGTGTTGATCAGCAACAATTTATCAGTGCTGTCACATAAGAAGAGAATGATCACTATTTAGCAGATTTATTTACTGATTATTCTATCATTATGGTTCTAGCTATTTCTTTTTCACAGAAGATAGATTAAAGATAGTTTGAATTACTGGATTTCAGAACCAATATGCATTTAAATTCAGAGAAATAACCAAATCTAGGCTCACATATAAATGTGACCAAGTCTGGAGTTACCCCATGCAATAATTCTGGCATTAAAATTGATATCATTCTCACTTTAGTGAGATCATGGCTTAACCCAAATTTTCAAATAGACATCTTCATAAAAATGTTTAGAGCATCTTGACTTTGATTAGAGGGCATCAATTGACATATTTACAGTACATGGGCAATTATACTATTAATGAAATAGGTCATCAAAAGGGATGCTGGCGCTAGAATTCAATATCAGAGAAGCTGTAAGGAAATATGGGGATTGTGGCAATTTGGAAAGTGTACAGTCTCCCTAAAACATAGCATCTGTCAGCCAGACTCAGTTAAATGTAAGAATGTCACATGTTGATAGCTTTCCCAGTATTTTCAACAGAAAATGCAAAATTTCATATAAACTCCTATTTTTAAGCTACTGAAGTTTAGCTTGTGAGCTGCCAGTTTTTGACCTGGTCTTTTGATGAGAAGTGGTACCTGAAAGCAGGTGCATGAAATCCATTCATTTACTAATGAGCCAAGAAAATAGCTGCCTTAGTCTGAAGCTGGTTCAGGACATTTCTCAGACTATAGAAAGCACCATGCGTTCATGGCTAGCTTGTTGTCCAGAGCACAGATCCTGAGAAAAAGATGCTCAATATTTCTCATTTTTTTTTTTTTTATGAAAGTTCTCCAGTTCACAGAGGGAAAGGAAGAAGATATTCAAAGGCAAAAATTAATTATTTCCTTGAAATAATATCCTCAATATCATTAAAGAAATTAAGTACACAAAATGTAAACCAAGCATTTTTTTTTTGCCCAGATCACTTGAAACCTTGCTCTTGGGAATAGTGATGGAGAGGAAATTTGGCCCATTAGTTATGGGTGGCTTTGAACCAATTCAATTGAATTACTGATCTATTAAAAATACCCATTTAAAATTGAAAGATTAAAATGCCAAAGATGCCAGTGAAATGCTAATGATTACACAATGTAGTCAAATTTCATCTTATACTAATAAATCTTATTTTCTTCTGGCATTAAATAGGTAACCGCCCTCATTTTATTTTCTTAACTATTATATAATGTTTTGGAAGTACTTATAATGTTTTGCACAATCAACCCTGAATGTTAATAGTGGGAAAATTAATCCTTATAGGTATTAATTATGTAAAAAGCACTCTGGGTTTTGAGGAGGTGTTTGTTATAGTAATGAATTAATGATTAAATAATAATTATAGATTACAGTGAGAAAGAAGAATATTGCAATCAAAGGTACTTAAGGAGAATTGTAATGTGAAATATACAGATAGGCTCCCTGTGGTTGTCTCTAATCCAATAGGAACTCATAATAAAAAGAGAGGTAGCAAATATATCAAATAGAACTTTAAAAATCAGTAATGTTTATGTTCAAGTCTGCATAATAACAAATCTGGGATCAGTCACATGATGGAAAGCACTGAGTAGTATATAGGAAGGTAAAGGTTGCAGGGGGCCACTTAAACGCCCTCTGACATTATGAGGTCTTCCATTGGGTATCATCTTTTGGTCATTAAGATTACTAAATGTCTTAGGAGTTATAGCATCCTTGTAACTACATAACCCCTAACAGAGTAATATTTTTAGGATATTAGTGAACTGTCAGTCAGACGGAGGTATATATCCTAAAGATATATTAATGTATTAAATCAGGTTTTCTACTTCTCTGAAGAGTTATTCTTATACTTTCAGTTATTCCTTTTCTAGATTCAAATTCAACTTGTGTCCTGGTTCGTATTTATATATAGTTATCTTCATCTTGTTAAAGGCACACAAATACAAAGATCTCCTGTAGAGTTCATCACTTTCTTGAGATATCTTTTCTACCCTCCAAACTATTTAATATAATCTCGTTACTTTTCTTCTCATCGACTTTTTTGGCCTAGCTAATTCAAGCTACTTTATTATGGTTTCCATTCTCATCAGTCCACATAAACTGGTCTACTGGGTTCCAAATAGCTTTCTCTTCTGTAACTCTTAATTATATAGGATATGCATATGCAAAGGATTGAAACAAGACAATCCTAGTTCTCACCCTATAGAAAAATCAATGAAAAATGAATTAAGGAGATAAATTTAAGAGCTAAGACTATGAAACTAGCAGAAGAAAATATGGAGAAAACACTTCAAGACACTGGTTTAGACAACGAATTTTTGGATAAGCCCCAAAAGTACAATGAAAGCAAAAATATTGAAATGTGATTCTATCAAGCTAAGAAACTTCTGAACAGCAAAGAAAATAATTTACAAGATGAAGAAACAACACTCAGAATAGTGGAAAATGCTTGCAAATTGTTCATATGACAAAGAAATTCCAGTATATATAAAACAGTGAAAATCCAACAACAAAATAGATATGGACAAATTATCTAAATATATATTTCTCAAAAGAAGATATATATCTTAAGGTTGGGGTATTGTGATGCAGCATGTTGAACCACTGTCGTGACTGTGGTGCCTGCACACTATATAACGGTGCAGGTTAAAGTCCTAGCTATTCTAGTTTTCAAATACAGCCTCCCGTTAATGCACTTGGGCAACAATATGTGATGGCCCATTTACTTGGATTTCTGCCAACACTTGGGGGATCCAGATTCAGTTGTAGGTACTTGACTTTTGCTTGACCCAAATCTGGATGTTGTGGTCATTTGGTGAGTGAATCAGTGAATGGAAGACATTCTCTCTCTCTCTTTCTCTCTCTCTCTCTCTCTTTATCTTCCCTTTCTCTGTTGTCCTGCTAAAGTAGGCGGGCATACAGGCTAAAATAGATTATTAGGCTTGTGAGCTGGAAGACCATGTCTTCACCACGCCCCTGTGTGACTTCATGCCCTACTTGATACCCCCACAACACCCTCATGCGACATCAGGCTCTACCTGACCATACCTGAGAGCCCACCTGCCCACAAGCCATTCCCCTGTGGAAAATACAAAAAAAGACAGGGAATGTCGCCAAACACGCTCTGTCTCTGCTTTGCTGCCGGAGATAAGCGATGGATAGCAGCTCAAGGTGCTTGCTGCTCATGGCTTTTGGCCTGCTCTCTGAATGGTATGGATGCTACACTAGTTTGCAGACTTTCCTCTCTCTCCAACCTGAACTAAAGCCCTCACTTTCCTAGATACCTTTGGCACTAAATAAAAGCCTAAAAAATACCATGCTGCCTCATTTCTCTGTGCCGGTATTTAGAATTCTTCTCTAAGTATTAGGCAAGAACCCTCTTGGGCTTAGTAAGATTGGGGATTTATTAGTAAGCATATGGTGAAATCATATGGTATCCCAAATTCTGGTAGTATATGTGGCAACCCAGATAGCACTTCTGGGGAACTTTAAGGAGCCACATTTTGGTGTAAATTTTAGGGGGTCATGTCCAATTTCACTACCATTCAAATAAATAAATCTTTAAAAAAATACATCTTGACATTTTCTCATAAATGGACAGAATTGGGGTTATTATGTTATTTTAAATAAGCCAGACATAGAAAGACAAATATAATAGGTACTCCATTACATGAAGAAGTAAAAAGTAATTGATTTAAACTTAGATTGTTGGTTGCTACAGGGGCAGTATCTTGGAGAGGGGTACAGAAGTAGGTTGTATAACCAGAAGGTACAGCTAGATAAACAGAAGTAATAGCCCAGGGGGTTGACTAACATGACAAGCAGGATACTGTATTATATATTGTATAAAAGCTGGAATAGAGCAGCTGGTAGGCTCAAAACAAAAAGAAAAAAAAAACAAAGGGATGGAAATGTTGGTTGCTGCCATTATTCAGGTCCTGTTATTTAGAGGTATTGTTATGCACTCTACCTCATAAAAATGTACAAGTATTGCATGTTAACCAACAAAGTAAATAAGAAGCTAATTTTTAAAAAAATAAATAAAGAGTAACATGAAATAGGTAAGCAAGATTGCTAGGAAAGCATTTTCAAAGAGCATTTCTTTTTTGCAGAGAGAGACCAGTGGATGCTATTGGATGTGGCTGCCCACCTTCAAGCTGGCATCTCCCTTGACCTCTCAGCTGAATGATTTACATTCTTTCATTTGCACTAAGTCTATGAAATCCAGAATGTATTTTATTCTTACTATGTATTCCATTTGAACTAATATTTCAATTGTTCAAGGTATACATGAAGCTATTAGATATTACATGTCATGCATATTCCTACATTCTTGCCTAGTTAATTCATAATATCATTTGTCATGTCATTTAGGGAACTTTTTTCTAAAAAATACCTTCTTTAATAGTCCAGTTATTGTATCATGCATACATGAAATTATAATATAACTTTTATTTCGTTAATAACACCTGTTTTGTTTGAAAACCATAAATTTATAGAGAATGATAATTTATTTGACAATCAGAGTAGGAATTTTGCCATTATATTCTGAAGTCTTTAGCTGCATACTTGATTACTAATAACACACAAACATAGACATAGACACACACACAGATTCACACACATATATAGATATACATGTAGTTGCATGAATGACTAAATAGTTGAATTGAAGTAGTGAAAGAGAAGTGCCATAGTAGAATTTAATTAAAAATGAAAACAAACTGTAACTCAAAACAACAGATATGAATTTATATCAAGATGGACTTCGGTTTAAATCTGATTCTGCTTCTTTAGCTGGATGATTTGTTTACTTTCCTTGGAGTTTTAATTTTCATTAGGGTTGCACCAAACTGCATATGTAAAACAAATGTTGCATTGCAATTGATAAACCACATTCTTTTTTAATGAAACTTATTTATTTATTTGAGAGGCAGAGCTATAGAGAAAGAGAGGGAGAAGCAGAGAGAAAGGTCTTCCATCCACTGATTCACTCTTAAAATGGCCGCAATGGCCAAAGCCAGGAGCCTTTTCTAAGTTTCCCATGTGAATGCAGGGGCCCAAGCACTTGGGCCATCCTCCACTGCTTTCCCAGGTCATTAGTAGAGAGCTGAATCAGTAAAGGAGCAGCCAGGACATGAACAGGCACCCACATGGGATGCTGGCGCTACAAGTGGAGGGCTAGTATTCTTTGCAACAGTACTGGCCCACCACATTTTTATGAGTGTATTTATTTAGACTATTGATGGTTAAATAGTCCCCAAGAGGATAGTGTGATTCTTAAAATTTGCTATGCATAAGTATGCATATCTAAGAATAGCACATTCTGAGACTTTTTTTTCTCATCTAATGAAGTACCCAAAATATTTGTGAAACATAGCACTCTAATTTACTTAATATCAGTGTTAACATACGTGTTCATTTTCCCAGTATATGATCTTTGTAAATGAAACTCTATTTGCTTCAGAATCGGTGTTAATATAAGATTGACATATTTGGTGACTTTAAGAAAACTATAGGAGGTATCAGATAACATATTTCAATCAGGCAGCCCCAAGACCACCCTTAGCTTCATTGATTCACTGGGATAAGAAGTCTTAGAACTTTGCAGAAAGAATGTAGACTAATACACACTAAACATTGTTATGATGGGAAGCCCACCTGAAGTTTGTACCTGCAACTTTCACTGAAGGTTGTTCATGTAAGCCAGGTAGCACCAATTTGAATGGCATCAGCTATTCATACACCAGACTGCCAGAGCAGAAACAGGTGTGCCACATACATTATTCTCAGCTTAAATTATGTGATCAGACAGGTAGATTATGGCCTAAGGCATTTAAAAATCCTTATCAGGCAGAAAGTTCCAAGGGATTAGATTTCACAAACCAGAAACCAGTCACAAGGGCACAGTCCTGAGAAGCACGCATTTCTGTCAATCAAATGTCCCAGATTTGACCATTCACGTTGTGGAATTATTTTCTTGTATAATGTCTACATACAACAATATATAGTCCACAGAAAGAAATCCTGACTTATAGTGTCTCCTCTATAAGTGTAAGGGACATATTCTCAGGACTTTTGTGGCCAATCTTCCCTGAGACTGCCTAACTTTAAGACAATCCTAATCAAGAGAATCTTGGTAAAACAATCAGCTCTAATTTTGAAATGCATCTTACTTAACTGTTACTTACTGTAACTGAATCTTACTTGCAGTGAATACTTAATCACATGTGTAGTACTCTTAGGGAGGGAGAGGAGAGAAATGGTTAATTTATTGTCAGTCAAATGTTTCTTTTTCTTATTTATTTATTTATTAAAGATGTATGTTATTTACTTGAAAAACAGAGTTACAGAGAGAGGTAGAGACAGAGAGAGAGGTCTTCCATCTGCTGGTTCACTCCCCATATGGCTGCAATGGCCAGAGCTGCACCACTATGAGGCCAGGAGATAGGAGCTTCTTCTGGGTCTCCCACATGGGTGCAGGGGCCCAGGGACCTGGACCACCTTCTACTGCTTTCTCAGGCCATAGCAGAGAGCTGGATTGGAAGTGGAGCAGTTGGGATGTGAACAGGCACCGATATGGGATGCTGGCACTTCTGGCCAGGGCTTTAACCCGCAGCACCACAGCATGTTTTCTTATGCACTTTTTAACATGTCCATTCTGATAGAATAAAATGTAACAGACAATTCCACTATGATTGAACTATACATACATATATATATATAATACATATATACAGACAAATAAAAAGCTCATTGTCTCTGTGTATCTATAAAATAATATTCTATGTAAAAAAGAAATCAGAAATAAATTAAAATACCACATGAGGGTATTTTAATTAAATAACATTACTGCAAACTCTGAGACTTTTTACAATATTAATTTATATAACTTTTTACAGGATAAGCTAACTTTTCATTTTTCTCCCCTGTCTCCAAACTTCTTTTCAGTTACCTAGAAAATGATTGTTAAAAACTCATGAAATATTAATGCTCCTTTGGATCCAGCTTTATTCATTCTCTTATCCAAGCTTTTAGAGGAAATTGATGTACATAAAAATCATCTCTTGTCCTGAATACGTTTCACTTATTTTTAATGCTTCCTTCTATCCTTTATCCTAGTGACTAATGTTCTTAACATGCAGTCTAAAGAAATTAGTTCTTTTTTATATGTCTTATCTAAATTCACAGATACTTGAAATTTCAAGTTTGACTTCAGAAAATGATCCATGCTTAAACCATAGAAATAGCAAACTCTTTTTTTTTATCTCTGGAGAGAACATTTGGAGAAGGGGCCTCAAATTCTACAGTTGGTTACTAAATCTGCAGTAACTCTTCACATATTCCTTGCCAAGCTGACTACGTCTCTTCCTGTTGTGTCCCTTAACTGTTTTCTTCTCCCAAAAACACAGCCTCCTTACAAAAAATTCAACCATGAGCTTTAAATTCATGAATAATGAGACAAATTTTTATTTAAATTTTTGTGGAGTAGATAATATATTTAAATTTGAAATTTTAAAGGTATTATAAATTTCTTCAATATGTTTGTCTAACCTATATGATTGTCTTTTCCTCATTTAAAACATAAAGAGAACAGATTTTGTATATTTCATAGATACAATTCTAACAAGATAGTCCTCTCTACCCGTTTTGCTCCATCAATCCCCCTCCTTCCTTCCTTCTTTTACTTTCAGTAATTTTCGAATATAAATAATATCAGTCCAATCTGTTATCAGACTTAAGACCACAGTTTCATAGGAGTATAAATAAAGACTAAGAATAACAATAAAATTTCATGATGTCCTCTTCATTATTTTAATTCCTACTTATCTGAGGCAACACATATTTATCGTTTGGGGATTGACTTATTTTACTAAGCATAATGGTTTGCAAATACATCCACTGTGTTGCAAATAATAGGATTTCATTCTTTTTCATGGCAGAGTAGTAATCATAGTGTACATATACCACATTTTCTTTATCCAGTCATCATTTGATAGACATCTGCATTGATTTCACATCTTAGCTATTGTGAACTGAGCTATAGTAAACATGGGAGTACAAATGGCACTTTCATATTCTGATTTCATTTTAATTCTGTAAATTCCCAAGAGTGGGATGACTAGGTCATGTGGTAAATCTATTTTCAGAAATCTTAGGAATTTACATACTGACTGCCATAATGGTTGTATTAGTTTACTTTCACACCAACAATATTTTAAGCTACGTATTCTCCCACATTTTTGCCAGCATTATTATTTTTTATGTTTGGATGATAAGCCATTCTACATGGTATGAGATGAAATCTCTATATGGTTTTATTTGACTTTCCTAATGGCTAGTGATCCTGAACAATTTTTTATGTGTCTGTTGGTCATTTATCTTTCATCTTTTGAAAAAAAAATATTCCCCTTCATGTCTTTTGCTATTTCTTTCTTTTTTTTTGTGAAATTTTTTTAACTTTTACTTAATGAATATAAATTTCCAAAGTACAGCTGATGGATTACAATGGCTTCCCCACCATAAAGTCCCTCCCATCCACAACCCTCCCCTTTCCCACTCCCTCTCCCCTTCCATTCACATCAAGATTCATTTTCGATTCTCTTTATATACAGATCAGTTTAGCATACATTAAGTAAAGATTTCAACAGTTTGCTCCCACACAGAAACATAAAGTGAAAAATACTGTTTGAGTACTAGTTATAGCATAAACCTCAATATACAGCACACTAAGGCCAAAGATCCTACATGAGGAGTAAGTGCACAGTGACTCCTGTTGTTGACTTAACAAATTGACACTCTTGTTTATGGCCTCTGTAATCACCCTAGGCTCTTGTCATGAGCTGCCAAGGCTATGGAAGCCCCCTGAGTTCACCAACTCTGATCATATTTAGACAAGGCCATGGTCAAAGTGGAAGTTCTCTCCTCCCTTCAGAGAAAGGTACCTCCTTCTTTGATTCTTTGATGACCCATTCTTTCCACTGGGATCTCATTCGTGGAGATCTTTCATTTAGGTTTTTTTTTTTTATTTTATTTTTTATTTTTTTATTTTTTTCCGCCAGAGTGTCTTGGCTTTCCATGCCTGAAATACTCTCATGGGCTTTTCAGCCAGATCCACGTGCCTTAAGGGCTGATTCTGAGGCCAGAGTGCTGTTTAGGACATCTGCCATTCTATGGGTCTGCTGTGTATCTCACTTCCCGTGTTGGATCATTCTCTCCCTTTTTGATTCTATCAGCTAGTATTTGCAGACACTATTCTTGTTTATGTGATCCCTTTGGTTCTTAGTCCTATCATTATGATCAATTGTGAACAGAAATTGATCACTGGGACTAGTGAGATGGCATTGGTACATGCCACCTTGATGGGATTGAATTGGAATCCCCTGGTAGGTTTCTAACTCTACCGTTTGAGGTAAGTCAGCTTGAGCATGTCCCGAATTGCACATCTCTTCCCTCTCTTATTCCCACTCTTATATTTAACAGTGATCACTTTTCAGTTAAGTTTCAGCACTTAAGAAGAATTGTGTATTGATTACAGTATTCAACCAAAAGTATTAAGTAGAACAAACAAACAAAAATACTAAGAGGGATAACATAAACCAGCTTTTTGTTTTTGTGATTACTGTGTTTCTTGGGCTCTTGGAAGATCCTGGACATTAATCCTTTATAGTTTACAAATATTTTCCCCCATTCTACTTATTGACTCTTCACTTTGTTTATCGTTGCCTTTGCAGTGCAGAAGCTTCTTAACTTTTGTAAACCACCCCCCTTCACCTAGTTTTGCTTTTATTGTTCTTTCCTATTTATTTTCCTCACTTTCACATCTGCAATCCTTTACTTCTTTTGCTTTCTCACTCTATTGATTTATTATTCCATTGCATCTGTTTCTTTTCCATTTCTGTTTTAGGTAGGGACTTGCTAGTTTTCTTGCCTGCTTGCATATGCCAACTTCTCCTTTATTTAGTTTGTTCAAACATATAATTTTTCCAAAACCTTTATGGTTTCGCTAGACAGGACAAATTACTCATTCTTTTAAGGTTGCACACTACCAAGCAGAAGTAAATATCATCTGTAATCATACTATACACACCCACCTACCCACACACACAAACATACACACACACACATATATATATATATATAAATACATATATTCACTACCATTCACTACCTAGAGCCATATCTGAATCACAAGAATGCTAAATAAATCTGTTGAATGGAATTAGACAAGTGAATGGGGATATGAGTAATGTTGTTATTTCTCTGCTGTTCATAAAAAAGTAAGGTGCAACATTGATTATAAGAAAAAAATGAATATCATTTGGAGAACTACCAGCATTGAAAACATAAACAATTACTAGAAGGAACAAAAATTGTCAGTAGGTTTTTTGTTAACTTCAGTATCTCATAGAACTCTCTTAAATGAAAAGTCTATTAAGAATCTATCATTTATCTATTTTTAAAGATTTATTTATTAATTTATTAGAAAGAGTTACACAGAGAGAGGAGAGGCAGAGAGAGAGAGATAAAAAGAGGTCTTCCATCCACTGGTTCACTCCCCAATTAAGCTGCAACAGCGGGAGCTCTGCCAATCTGAAGCCAGGAGCCAGGAGCTTCTTCTGGGTCTTCCACGTGGATGTAGAGGCCCAAGGACTTGGGCCATCTTCACTGCATCCGCAGGCCATTGCAGAGAGCTGGATTGGAACTGGAGCTGCTGGGTCTCGAACTAGAGCCCATATGGGATGCCAGCATTTCAGGTCAGGGTGTTAACCCACTGTACCTCATTTATCTATTGACAGATATGTGTGTATATGTATGTGTGTGTGTGTGTATATATATATATAGAGAGAGAGAGACCAAAGGCATTACTCAGCAATGAGCCAACACAGAGAATAAAATTCTACAGTCTTCTTATTTTTCTTTTTTCTTTAACTCCACCATTCACACTTATTCTTGTGCACACGTGAGTAGGGCCAGTACAAGTAGGTACAAATGGTGGGAAGAACATGGTCATAATCAGATAATGTCACCATGTGTCAGGTTGCAAGCCTAAAGTAAATGGTAGGACCACAAGTGGAAGTTTTATCAATAAAAATACCTATATTTTCCATACTTGATATGAGCTAACTATCTGGCTGGAGGAATATTTCTACCTTGTGACCTCCACCTCTTTCAAAATTCCATATTTTTCTTTCTAACCCATGTATGCCTACCTTTTTTAACATGAACTATTTTTCCTAAACTCCTCATCCAAACCTCTCTCAACCTATTCCTAGTAAGGTAGCATCTCATAATCTTTTAACTGAGTGTATCCTATTAGATTTTAACAGCTAAACATAACACATGGTCAGGGAAGGCTATACAGACACTCCCTCTTTGAAGCCTCTGATCATTGATCGTAATTACCTTATCATTAGTCATGATTTATCCTGGCTAAGTATTTCTGCTCTTCCTGGAAATATCTAGCATTGCATTGTCCTATATGGTAACCATTGGCTACATGTGGAATCTTCAACTTATGGTAATTAAAATTACAACAAAATAAAAATGTTAGTTATTATTGCATTAGCCATTCTTCAAATGCTGACTATCAAGAACATAGATAAATTTCCTATGCCTCACAAAAGGCTAATGTGCACTAAAGAAGCTATATTTGTAAACATGATTTTCAATTATTATTCCGTAACTGCAGATATGAACATAGGATGATATTGGGCATGCTTTTGTTCAACTCCTTATATTTCCTTATGAACAGAACTTTACTAGCATAAAAAACCCAGATCTCCCTTAACTATCAATTTATTCTATATAGGAACAAGAAGTTACCTAGCTAACTGCTTTGATTGAGGTGAGGAACTGAACATTCTTCAGCATAGTTCTTTCTGTTTCCTCAGTTTCTGTGAAATTATCTTCCTGCATGGACCACGTGCTCTAAAATGCATTGAATCATGTTCTGTCATTCTGTGGCGAGGGAGCTCTGAAATTGTCCTTTGCCACTGGTGACTGAAGTGGTAAGTCTATACATATCAGTAAGCCCACTAGACCAAAGATAGAAAAGCACTTCCCTTATTATCCATCCTATTAGTAACAAAAGTCAATGTTTCCCTTTCTCTCTGTCTCTCTCTCTATCACTGTCCACTCTGCCTGTAAAAAAAAAAAAAAAAAAAAAAAAAAAAGCCGGCGCCACGGCTCACTAGACTAATCCTCCCCCTTGCAGTGCCGGCACATGGGGTTCTAGTCCCGGTCGTGGCGCCGGATTCTGTCCCGGTTGCCCCTTTTCCAGGTCAGCTCTCTGCTGTGGCCAGGGAGTGCAGTGGAGGATGGCCCAAGTGCTTGAGCCCTGCACCCCGTGGGAGACCAGAATAAGTACCTGGCTCCTGCCATCGCATCAGCACTGTGCGCCAGCTGCAGCGCACTGGCTGCGGCAGCCATTGGAGGGTGAACCAACGGCAAAAGGAAGACCTTTCTTTCTGTCTCTCTCTCTCATTGTCCACTCTGCCTGTGAGAAAAAAAAAAAAAAGTCAATGTTTCCAGTGGCCTCATTCCTTATCTTTTATTTTCTTGAGAGCACAGTTTAAAAAGATGCATCCTTTTAATGAGAAAACTTCAATGAAGCAATGACAGATGAAATCATATAGTTGAAATTTGGGTCCAAATGAATAACTAAAAGTGGAGTGCTATTTTTTACATGTAATGTTGTTTCTGTATATTATTCTTGCATATTTAAAGAAGGCTTTCCATTGTATGAAATGAGAAGTGAAGCATATTTACTTTTGCAAAGAATTGAGGGAATTAATTCTGTGTATTCACATTAAATATTTATTTATAAATTCACATACTAGATCCTTAAATATGAAATCATTATCAACTTCTTGTATTTTTTTCAAATTTTTAAAATATATAAACCTTCTTTGTCCAAATTGAATCAGATTAATCATGCACATAACAACATAATGCCTTAGAAGCATCCTATAACGTTTTTAAAATTTTGTTAGTGGAAAATTTTCAGTAAATAAAGCTAAACAATATCACATTATGAAGGAATAATTTTAATTTTTCACACAATCTTTATATTAAAATATCAAATATATAAGTTGACATCAACAAGTCCACAGGAAAAAATGGAATTTTAAGGTAAATTTGTATTCTTGCAAAAAACAATTTGAAATCCATGAATAGTTTTTTATTATGCATTATTTCCTGAACTTTTTGAAGACTCCTCAAATTAGAATCCACTTAATATATTTTTTCGATTTGAATGATCATTTTATATAAAGAATGAGAATAACAGGTAGAAGTGTATCCATGCGATTCCTATGAAAAATCTTTCTCACAGAGGTACTAGTTGTGGATGATTAAGTTAGATGTTCAGAGATGTGTAGTTCATATCTCACGCTGTTCATCTATATAAGTAGAAATAAAATGCTACTTATATAAATGAATTTTGGGGGTTGTTTTATTGAGGAAATAATGCTTGCTAACAAGAATAATTTCTTTGACATAACTTTTTGAGCTTTGTTCTTTTATATTGCATTAAAATTTAAATTAATGACATATCCCTATCAAGTAAATGAACCAAATTGTTTGTCAAAACACTTATGTGCTATAAAAAATACTCCAATAACATTTTTAAGTTTCTTATGCCTAAGGACAATTCGTTTAAGAGGGGAAGAAGAAATAGATTGAATAAAATACACGCTATTACATATTCAATAAAAGTTGACATTGACAAATTAAGAAAAGTACATTAGCTACATAGAACCATTAAGCGCCTCTTTAGAAAACAAAATAAATATTGCCATAGATAACTTAGCGGTCAAATTAAACAGATAATAAGCCGAACATGTCTAAAATGATCCCTCTTAAAGTTTCATAAGACTGCTGTTAGGATGCTTAAATTGAAGATATGACCAAGCAAACCTGATTAGTCTATATTTACCTTTCTCATTACAACCACAGAATTTTTATATAATGCTAACCTTTTCTTTTTCAGTGTATATTGTCTGACTTTGGAAATGCAACTAAAATGCATTGAACTTGGAAAAGTACTTAAAATTTAAATGTTTCCTCTCTTCCTTACAAAAGATCCTGGAAACAAAATAAGTACTAACACATTGCAATTACAGTAGCATAAAATGTTCCCCATGTAAAATAGGATAAAGTAAAATGTATGCCTATTTTTTCTTTATGACAGTTGTATGATAACTTGAGCCTTTGTAAATTGAACATGAATTGGGATAAATATTAAAGCATTTAAAGAGAGTCTGATGAGAAAGAATTAATAATTGCAAAGAATATCTGTATGGTATTAGAAAAAGTGTTTGCAATTATTACATATAAATTTTAAACATCTCACACCCAAATATAGGAGTGTATTCACTTTTGGGGCTTCCTAGCATGTGTACAACCTTTCTTCCAGAAATTATCTACTTTGGGAGCCTTGGTGGGAACAAAAACTGCCCGTGTGATGGAAGCTGAAAATGCTAGATACTCTCTGGTCTCCCCTTTCATCTGGTCTGCAGACATGTAACCTGGCGACCTAACACAATTACTTAGAAATCAGTATTGCAAAGAAAGAGGGAGAGTGACAGCTCCATGTTTCTAGGGACAGCTGTGACACTAGTGCAAGCTCAGAGAAGATGACATAGTCTCAAGGAAACAAAAAATAAAGAAGATTTAAGAACTACGACAAGGAAATGATGTCAGGTATGTTTATTACACAGAGATCTTGCTGCAATGAAGTAAATCCGAAGTCCACTGTGATTGTCAAAGAATGACATTGGCAAATGAATTCCAAAAGCTGACCTAAAAAATTATTTGAATGATTTAGACTTAAAACAGGAGCAACAGGAAAATCCAAAAAAGTTCTTTGTTTCACAGAACCCATGTTAGAGGCACTTGAGACACTCAGGGGGATAAAATGAATCTTTTCGGGTTTCAGCTGGGGACTGGGAAATATCAGACAAATGCATTTCTCTCAGAGAACACCATCAAGGACTGCAGAATTTCCCTCTCCTGGATTTTCTTTGTAGAATTCCGTCAGTACTATGAATCAGTGAAAACTATTTGTCTTTTATTAAACATTTTTATAGTAAAATGTTATTATGCTTCTTTTTTCCAACTTATCACTGTTTATGAGGGAAAAAAAAAAAAAAACACGCGTTTGTTCTTGTGTTGCTTTTTATAGATTGAAAGAGCACAAGGAGACTCTTCCAGACTGATGGAGCAGACTCACATGGGGAAACTGCACATTGGACTTTTTGTAATCAACAGGTGGAACATGGGTTATCTTCTCCTCCTCATCTCCTCTGAGATTATTATCTGGGAGTTTCTATGAGTATGTGAGAGCCAGATCTGGCATAGGTGTCTGGTTGTAACCCAGAGCCATGTCTCCTGTTCTGGACTACAGTTCTTTCTAGGAACTTCCTGCAGTCAGCTTTATTTCTAGCCCTCTCCAAGCTCATTGATGAATGTGGGACCATAGTTATCACCAATCATATGGGAATAGAAATGATGTATATTCTTCCTGGGCAAATGTGGTCAAGAAGATTGCATGCTTTCCCCATCCTCTCCGTTCTTTAATATTCAAGCATTATGTCACTGCCAAGAGCAGTCTAGGATTCACAAGATGAAGGCATAAAAGTCCGTATAAACCTTTAGCTTTGAAATAAACCAAGACTATATACCACCTACTCTCCACTACTAATCACAAACAGTAATCTAGTTTTTATCTGAATTTAAAACTAAACTGAATGTATATCATCACAGTTCACATATGTGTTCACCTGCTAAAGTCTAAATTCCCTGTATACTTAAAACAGAGATATGTAAAATGAATCATTTTCTATTTTGATCAAGTTAACTTTTATTGAATTAGCTATCTGGCTAATTATATCACTAACACATACTGTGCTATTCATTTTGTAAATAATGACACCTAAGGTTAATATTATATACCTTTACACCACCAAGAAGCATTCAGAATTTAGTCAGGAACATAGTCACCACAAATTAAAGCAAACAGAGGTCTAATATAGGAATGAGAAGTTCCTTGAACCTGTGAGAAGATGGGGGACAGTGCATATCTACAGGTGGAAATCACCAAATAGGAAAGTACTTGGGACTGACATTGTGGCATAGTAAGTTAAGCACTTGCCTGTGGCATCGCCATCCCACTGGGCACTGGTTCTAGTCCCAGCTGCTCCACTTCCAATCCAGGTCCATGCTGATGGCCTGGAAAAGAAGGAGAGAATGGCAAAAGTGCTTGTATAATTCGAATTGTATAAATTCTCTAGGTTGAGTTTTGCTACAACAAAAACAAAACTTTCAAATAGCTTCCCCAAATTATCCTATCATTTCGCACTCTATGAACAAACACATGGGCATTGCAGTTGATTCAAATCCTCATCTACATTTGATACTGCAAGTCATTTAAATTTTACCAATTCTATTGTTAAGTGTTAGGCAATTCACCATATTTACATTTACATTTTTTAATTATTAGTGATGTTGTAAGGCACTTCATGTTCTTACTGACAATTATGTGTTCTCCATTGCGAATACTTGCTTGTTCAAGTACTTTGACCCATTATGTGCATATATATGTGTAGAAAGCTTAATTAATTTTTATTTTATTGATTTGTAAGAATATTCTATAGAAAATGATTTTTAAAACGTGAATATTTTTCCTGATCTGTTGGTTGCTTCGTTATTTTCTTTTTTCCCCTTTTTTTAATGAAGATTTATTTATTTATTTGAAAGTCAGGGCTTCACAGAGAGAGAAGGAGAGGCAGAGAGAGAGAGAGAGAGGTCTTCCTTCTGCTGGTTCACTCCTCAATTGACTGCAGTGGTTGGAGCTGCACTGATCTGAAGCCAGGAGACAGGAGCTTGTTCTGAGTCTCCCATGTGGATGCAGGGGCCCAAGGACTTGGGCCATCCTCCACTGCTTCCCAAGGTCATAGCAGAGAGCTGGACTGGAAGTGGAGCAGCCAGGACTTGAATCAGCACCCATAGGGGATGCTAGCACTGCAGCCTTTACCCGTTCTACAACAGCACCGGCTCCTCTTATCACTATATTTAGATAAGCAGAAACTTCATTTTTTTTCTTTTACAGGCAGAGTTAGACAGTGAGAGAGAGAGAGACAGAGAGAAAGGTCTTCTTTTGCCGTTGGTTCACCCCACAAGTGGCAGCTATGGTTGGAGCGTTGTGGCCGGCGCGCTGCGCTGATCCAAAACTAGGAGCCGGGTGCTTCTTCCTGGTCTCCCTTGAGGGTGCAGGGCCCAAGGACCTGGGCCATCCTCCACTGCACTCCCAGGCCACAGCAGAGAGCTGGACTGGAAGAGGGGCAACCGGGACAGAATCCGGTGCCCCAACCGGGACTAGAACCCAGAGTGCCGGTGCCACAGGTGGAGTATTAGCCTAGTGAGCCATGGCACCGGCCAGAAACTTCATTTTGCTTAACTTTATTTTATTAATTTTTCTTTATGATTAGAACTTTTATCTTACCTAAAACATAAAATATGTGCCAGCACCAAATTCACTTGAAATTTTTTGATGCTTTCATTTTTCATTTTAAAATTAAGATCCATCTAAAAGTATTAACTTTCTTGGAACATGTAAAGCAAATCAAATTCAATTTTTTATTTTCCTAGATTTATTCATTTTTCCCAGTACCATTTATTGAAAATAATATTATTTTCTATTACTGGCAGAGAGCCTGAAGTGATAATAAGTTGGCTGTATGTGTGGAAGTTATTCCTGAAGTCATCTATTTATTCCATTATTTGGTTGGCTTATGTTTACCTTATTAGACATAGTTTTCTTTTGCTTAATTTGAACTAAGAGTTAAATCAAGTACAGGTCCTCCAACTTTTCCTTCTTTTCATAAAGTGTTTTGGTTATTTAGTATTCTGTATTGTACATCTTTATTATTCTATATTCTGTTTTGTATGCATTTCTGTATAAATTTTAGAGTTGATTTTCATTTTTTTAAATCTTACTGAGAATTTTATTGGAATTCCGTTGAGTCTATACATAAACATGTGATGTAAGATGAATTGCATTCTCCAGTTCACAAATATAATATCCTTACTTTTTATATATCTGTCATTTCTCTAAACTACTTGTGTGTTGAGGCAGACTTTGACACATTAAGACACTATGTTGGATATTCACATCTGGTATCAGAGTTTCTGGGGTGGAGTCAAGTGTCCACTTGCAACTAGTCTCCTGCTAATGCACACCCTGGGATCCAGGGTAATGGATTCAAGTACTTGGATCCCCAACACCCATGGTGAGGTACTTGCTCCTACCTTCAACCTGACCATTGTTGGCTAATGACAGCATTTGGAAAGTGAATAAGTAGATGCAAGATAACTCTTTCTGCCACCTCTCAATCCCTCTGATAAATAAAAATAAAAAGTTTGTTTTATTTCTAGTGTAGAGATTTTACATATCTCTCATGTAATTCATGTATTAAATGAAACTGTAAATAGTATTAAAATACTTTCAATAAGTCGCTAGTAGAGGCTGGGGAGGAATAAATAACGGTGAGATGTTGATCAAAATTGTACAAAACAACGTAAGAAGTTTCTGGAAATCTATTGATTACCAAGGCAACTATGATTGATAATGATGCATCTTATATCTGAAAATGTTTTTATGTAGAAAAAAATAATCAAGAGAACTAAATGATGTATTAATTAGCTGGATTATATCATAAGGTATACATACATCAAAACATCACATTTTATGTTGCAAATACATGAGATTTTTGTCAATTATATCTTAGTTAAGCTGAAAATATCACAATTATGTAACTCAACAATTGAAATAACTATAAAATAGACATCACCGGGTAAATACATTATCAATCTTCTTTTTATGTAACATCGATATGTACAAATGTGCACACACATGAATTTTATATTTTGCATTGCATTTTGAATAAACTCTATCCTAGAGAACACAGATGACCTTGAGTATCTTAAACTCTCTAAAAGTTTTGTTTCTTACTTTAAATGGAATTATATCAACATGTCTAAATTTCTCATATCTCAACATCTATATTTGCAGAGCATACTATGTTTATATAAGCTGCTTGCAAAATGCAACATCTACTTAATTCAGTTTCTAATTTAAAATTTTAAATGCATCACTAAAATTTGAAATAGACTTGTACATAAATGTGTTTTATTAGGTAACATGTTGCTTTCTTTGCAGATTTGATTTAAAGAAAATATTTATGTTCCTCATCATAAAAAAACATGAACCACATTTCACTCTATTTGTGTTGATAGTTTCAGTTCTAGCTCTGACAAAAACTGGCTTTGGGACCTTGAAAAGTCACCTCAAAAAATGAACTTTCGAGCTGGTGCTGTAGGCTAATCCTCCACATGTGGCACTGATATCACTTATTGGCACAGGTTCCTGTCATGACTGCTCCTCTTCTGATCCAGCTCTCTGCTCACAGCCTGGGAAAGCAGTAGAAGATGGTTCAAGTACTTGGGTCCCTGCACCTAAGTGGGAGACCCATAGAAGCTCTTGGCTCCTGGCTTCAGCTCAGCCCTACTCTGTCCGTTGTCACCATTTGGGGAGTGAACCAGCAGATAGAAGATTTTTCTTTCTGTCCCTCCCTTTCTCTCTCCCTGTAACTCTAGCTCTCAAATAAATAAATAAAATCTAAAAAAAAAAATTGCATTAAATTCTTAATTCTTTGAGTATATAATATATCCTTTCCTATCTCAGATGGGTTGTAAGAGAATTAAATGAAAGAAAAATATGGTAAATAATGTATACAACATACAATGGGTAAAGAAGCCTTTAAATGCAAATACAATCATTAATAGCATTGTTCTTATAGATTTTTAAAAACTTTATTTTTTCCGTGTTAAAGTGGATGATCTAGAGTGATCATTCTCTTAGATAACCACACACTTTTAATTGTTTTGCATTTTTTTTCTTTTTTATACTGTTGAACCTCTGTTTTGCTCATTACCCTTCCATTACTTCCCTTCATTTCCTTTCTCTAGGGCAATGAAGATAAGCTCTTGATGATAGTTCATGAATTTCGATTTATGTAACCAGGGGCAGGGAATTTTCAATGGGCTGTCCTCAATGTTAGAATTTCCAGCCACTCGTGAGCCTTTAGGCCAATATGTAAATACGGTTTTGTTTCTTTAAGCAGAAGAAGGATGGATGTTTTAAAATTCATATGAATTAAATAAGTATTTATTCAATATTACAGATGTTACAACTAAGATACTTTGCCAGGGACAAGTAAAATGAATGAGAACAGGAGGGAGGCTGCAATTTCAAGTGACTGTCCTTCAATAAGTGTCCACCAGGCGAAGTGTAATTGAAAGGGTTATGTCCTGAAAAACATAATATTTGCATTGCATGTGTAAAAAAGAGCCACTGAAGGGCAGTCTCGCAAATTCTTATATGCTCTTTTCTTAGGGCACTGGGTTTTCAGTTGGCTTTCACCTTCTTTATACTTTCACATAGTTTAAATTATTTTATTCATGCTCTATAATTTTAATTTTTAATTTAATGCGTCTTTTGATCACATGATCACATGGTTTAGAAATTTTGGGCTGATGTATATCTCCTCTACCTTAGTCCTTCTAATAAGTTGGCAAAAGCACTATTGCTGAACAAATATACACTAGTCCCTCAATTTTATGTGTTTTCAAGTAGCTGCTTATAGACAATCCTGAATTATAACTTATTCTAAGGTAGTTAAGAATTCAAAAGTGAAGTTTAATATGTTATTCTATCTGGCCATGCTCATTTTCAAAACACCTGATGTAAATATCATCTCTAAAATGTGAGACATGTTAAATATTCTTTACTTGATATACACAAACCACACTAAAATTCCTTTCAGTAAGTAAAAGACAACAGTTTAGTTACAAGAAATTCTAATTAGACTGACATAGCTAAGACCAGAAATATGAAATATATCTTCTACCTATCCTCAGCTATTCCCTTGAATACGTAAAGAACACAAACTGGAACACAAGAGATTCTTGCTCAGTTCTGAGACAGTGAAGAGATTTCCCCATTGTTTAAGTATAAAGCCAATCTCCCAACAGGTTTTTGGATGGTATTCACAATTTTTTTGGAATAAGTTGAACATTATTAGTTAAGTCCAATCATGTCATTAGAAGTGGAAAACAGTTTAAAGGGTCAGCTGACGCCTTAAACAAGAGTGTCAATTTGTTAGTCAACAACATGAGTCCTGTGTACTTACTCCCCATGTAGGATCTCTGACCTTAATGTGTAGTTCAATGTGAATTAATGATATGACTAGTGCTTAAACAGTATTTGGCAATTTGTGTTCCGTGTGGGGGCAAACTGATGAAATCTTTACTTAATATATACTAAATCAATCTTCTGTATATAAAAATAATTGAAAATGATTCTTGATGTGAATAGAATGGGAGAGGGAGCAGGAGATGGGAGGGTTGTAGGTGAGTGGGAAGTTATGGGGGGGGGAACCATTGTAATCCATAAACTGTACTTTGGAAATTTATATCTACTAAATAAAAGTAAAAAAAAAAAAGAAGTGGAAAAGAGTGAGGACATTCATTGAACTGGAATTACTACCAACATTTCAATAAACCCAATCATATTTGTTTAACCACACATGACAATCTTACTTAAATCAAGACTGTTGAACAAAAATATTCTGTCAGCCAGTCATGATCTAAATTCTGGTAGGTGAGAATTAAATTATGGTGCACATCAAAAAGGCATGAGACACTTCTGTTTTGTAGTAAATAAAGCAGTAGCCAACTATTGCTCATTCATAAATGTTTTGAGATAAACTTTCAAATTTACCCTTTCATTATTCTTCTTAACGCCAGAGAAGATCATTTTGGTTTCAGGAATGTATTTCTTGGGATTCTCCATATATTCCATCAAAATGTCCCCTCCTGGGGGGATGTCTTCATTCTTATTGGCATCTGTGTAAGAGAATTCAGTGGCCTGAACTGTCTTCTGTCCACAGACCATCAGCTTATCTTCTGTATATAATAGAAAACTACACACAAAAGTTATTCTTTGGTGAAAATATGCTAAACAAATGCAATCCT
This sequence comes from Oryctolagus cuniculus, assembly GCF_051225735.1. NCBI lineage: Eukaryota > Metazoa > Chordata > Mammalia > Lagomorpha > Leporidae > Oryctolagus > Oryctolagus cuniculus. The sequence goes on from NC_142870.1 coordinate 58,035,258, forward strand.
ATATCCTACAACAAAGGCTTCCATTGAGTTTTTGAAATCTATAATATCCACTATTTAAAGTACACTTTAAAAAGAGAAATGATGGTATGGTTGTAGGTAGTCTTTATCTCATAAACTATTGCATCTCTTTCTTATTTCTCTAAAGGTAACCCTGAATTGAATTTTATTTAATTTTTTATAATTCCCTGGCTTTTCTTTATTGTTGAATTATATACGAAGGCATTTCCAAATAACATTAGTTTTGCATTTTAAAAATATATGTAAATTGGTTTATCCAGTATATATCTCTCTGTGACTTATTTAAATTTAAATTCAGTCTTAACTTTGAACTTTATCCCCCTTGATACATATAGCAATACTCAGCTTGTTTTCATCGCTGAACAGTTTTTCCCTGAAGGAATATAGAACATTTTACTTATTCGTTCTACTGTCAAGAGACAAAGAACATTTTTTCTGGTACTAAAAATTCTGCTAAAGTAATCCTTCTATAAATATTCTAATGTACATGAACAAAAGATTCTTTATATTATGTGTGTGGAATGGATGTACTTGGGTCCAAGACATTTTATATTTATATGCCCACTACAACTATATTTCTCTTGATTTTATTGATTTTCACCATTCTATTACTTCCTATTTCATTATCTTCTGACTATATATTTTATTATACATTTTATTATACATTTTTTGCAGTATGTTCTGTATTTTTCTTTTCTGACTTCTTAAATTTTTTTCATAAATGATGAGCACATTAAGCCCTCTACATTGGTGAGCTCTGCATCCACAGATCCAAGCAATGACAGACTGAAAATCTTTTAAAAAAATGTATCATACTGAACACACTTAGATTTTTTCATTATGCTTTTCATTCTATTGTTTTCATTAATCCCTACACATAGTGGCAGAGAAAATTGTAGTAATTATTAAAGGCAATCTGGCGATGTTGGAAAGTACTTGGGAGGATGCGCACAGGTCATATGCAAATAGGGTTTTCAGCATCATTATATTTTGGTAGCCAAGAGGGATTCTGGAATCAATTCCTCACAGCAGTTACTGAAGAACAACAGTAAGTGGTGTGTCTTTTTTTTTCCCCTTTTTTATGATTGATTTATTTACTTGAAAGGCAACTGCAGAGAGGGAGAGAAAGTGTGAGAAAGAGAGAGAGAGAAAGAGAGAGAAAGAGAGAGAGAGAGAGAGAGAGAGAGAGAGAGAATCTTCCATCCTCTGTTTCACTCCCCAAATGGCCTCAATGGCAAAAGCTGGGCCAGGACAAAGTCAGAAAGATGGAACTGCAACTGAGTCTCCCACATGGGTGCAAGGGCCCAAATACTTGGGCCATCTCTTCCACTTTCCCATGTGCTTTAGCAGGGTGCTGCATCAGAAGCAGTGCAGACAAAACATGAATCAGAGTCTACATGGAATGCTGGCTTTGAAGCTACTGACTTAACCATGAGGCCGGCCAGACTTCTTTTCTAATATAATGTCTTCAAGCTGTTAAATGTTTTTTTAGACACTAGAGTAGCTGTATGCTACAAATGTTGATGTGTGAAATCTGTGTTTTCACTTATTCATAAGTGTTTTCACTTTACAAATTAATTTTAAGAATTTTATATACAATTGTACTTTACAAATGTAATGGAAAATGGAATTAAAAGATATCTATTTTGATGTAAAAGAAGAGAAAGATTTCCAACAACTGATAACCAAGTTATAAATGTTTAATTTGTTCCGGTCAAGTTTTAGATTTTATGTGTAGGTTTACAAAGTGTTTCTAATTGTATTTAAACATATTTGAATATTTCACTTGCTATACAGTTCCTCATATGATCACTTTTTATCCCTACTGAGATTATGTAGAACTATCTCAAAAATAAATGCATATGTATGTATTTATTTACTGTATGTTTTATTAATTCATATTTTATCCATTTAGCAATACTTCACTCCTTTTGACAGCAGCCTTAAGCTATTATTGTGGTTATGAGTGCTAAGGTAAAGTAGAATAAATCTTCCAACATGGTCTTTAATTTTTTTATTTGACTACTCTTGGTCATATTTCTTTATTACTGTATGTCAATTTCTTTTAAAATCACAGAAAATTTCAATTGTATAATTTTCAGTATATACATTAATTTGGGTAGAAATTTCAAATTTCCACTCTTCCAACTCAAAAGTATGTAAGATTAGTAGTTGTTTATTTTCCCTGAACATTTTAATGTTTTTAGTTTATATAGCATTCATATCTTTTATTAAATTTATTTTAGCATTGTAAGTTATTTATTCATTGCTATTTCAAAGGCAGATAATGAGAGACATGAGAGAGAGAGATCAATCTTCCCTTCTCTGGTTCACTCCTGAAATGCCCCAAATACCCACAGTAGCCAGGGATCACTAAAGCTGATGCCAGTAGCCCAGAACCCAATTCCAGTCTCCAGCAGCCCAGGTATTTGTGTCATTATCTGATGCCTTGCAGTCTGCAGATTAGCAGAAAATTGGACTTTGAAGCAGAACCCAAACCCAGGTGCTGTAATATGGCATGCAGATATTCCAAACAATGTCTTAACTGCTATTTAATATCTGTCTCTGTGTTTATATAATTTTGTGTTTTTGTAAAAGAGATTTCTTTTTGTTCTTTTACATATTTATTTATTAATTTATTTATCTGAAAGGCAGAGTTACAGAGAGGCAGAGTTACAGAGAGGCAGAGGCAGAGAAAGAGAGATATATACAGAGAGAGGTCTTCCATCCAATAGATCACTCTCCAATGACTGCAATGGCCAGAAACTGTGCTGATCTGAAGCCAGGAGCCAGAAGCTTCTTCTGGATCTCCCATATGGGTGCAGGCACCCAAGGACTTGGGCCATCTTCTACTGCTTTCCCAGGCATTAGCAGAGAGTTGGATCAGAAGTGGAGCAACTGGGACTGGAACTGGCACACAAATGGGATGCCAGCACTGCAGGCGGCAGCTTTACCTGCTATGCCACAGCGCCAGCCCCTGTAATTATTTTTTAACATTAACGCTATTCCCTAGAGAAATAATTTATTCTTTGTGTTTGTAGATTTCTGAAGATTTTCTGTTATACATGCCACCCATAAAAAGAAAAACGTTTCAAATTTCCTTTCAGAGATTCATGGTTTCTATATAGTTTTTTGCAATGGAGTAGAAGTCCTTGACTTGAACATTCAATTTTCTTTTTTTTTTTTTTTTATCTGACAGGTAGAGTTATAGACAATGAGAGAGAGAGAGAGACAGAGAGAAAGGTCTTCCTTCTGTGGGTTCACCTCCCAAATGGCCGCTAAGGCCGGCGCTGTGCTGATCCGAAGCCAGGAGCCAGGTGCTTCCTCCTGGTCACTCATGCGGGTATAGGGGCCCAAGCACCTGGGCCATCCTCCACTGCCTTCCAGGGCCTCAGCAGAGAGCTGTACTGGAAGAGGAGCAACCAGGACTAGAATCTGGTGGCCATTTGAGATGCTGGTGCCACAGGCAGAGGATTAACCAAGTGAGCCACGGTGCCGGCCCCTGAACATTCAATTTTCTACCATGTATATGTAACTTGCATGGGAATCCATGCCTTGTTTTCAAGGAAAATTCTGTATTTTGCCATTAGTTTTAGAGTTTTGTTAGATATACCTCATTATATTGAGAAAGTTGTGTTTAATTTTAGTTTATTAAAATTTTTATCATGAATTTTAAGTGCTTTTTCTGTTTCCATTATATATTCCATTCTAGTATGATGAATCTCATCAGCCGCTTTCAATATTTTAAATCAATTTTGAATTTAAGTCACTAAACCTACTTGGAAACAAAGTATAATTCATATAACAATTTTGAGAATGCACTACACAGATCATGCTACAAGGAATATAACTGACAACAAGATTCTGGTACATGACTTTTAAATCCATTGTAGTGCTGTGCCAAGTCTATGTCTCCAACAAGCTACTCCTTGCCAATGCCTAGAAACAGTGTAGGTATTAGGATTAACCCTTCTTGGGAGCCAAGATGGTTGCTCATCATCTACCATGGGCGAATATATTTGCAGACAACTTTGTCACAAATCTACCTTAGAATGCATGGTAGGCTAACATGACTCCTGCCAACCTTCTTGTCCCTCTCCATTGAGTGTGAGTGCACACCATTGTCTATTCTCCAGGCTTTCTTTGACACTTTTCCTCATTTTTCTTTCACTTAAGCATTCTCTTAACAGCATATTTGAATGTTTAATCCTGTCTTGGCATCTGCTTCTCCAAGAAACTGCAAGAACCCAATAACTACTTGATTTTATTTGTTAATATTTTGTGAAGAAATTTTCATCTATATTTATTATAAGTATTTTTCCAAACTTTCTTGGTTTATATTATCTTTGCTTACATTTCATTAAAATGTGATGTTGGCCTCCAAAAATTGATTTGGTAATGTTTTGCTCTTTACTTTTAGAAAAAAGAAATGGAACACTGGAAATATTTTTAATATTAATTTATTTATTTGAAAATCAGAATTATACAGAGGAAGAGAGATACAGAGTGTGAGAGAGAGAGAGAGAAAGAAAAAGAGAGGTTTTCCATCCACTGGTTCACTGCCCACGTGGCCACAATGCCTGAGGTTCTGCCAGGTCAAAACCAGGAGTGAGGAGCTTCTTTTGGGTCACTCACATGAGTAGATGGGTGCAAACATTTGCACTATCAAGCAGGGAGCTTGATCGGAAGTGGTAATACAAGAGCTGAGATACAAACCAAAAACCATCCAGGGTATCAGCACTGCAGGCGGCGGCTTTATCTGCTGTGCCACATGGTGTCCCTGAAAATATTTTTTCCTCTACTATTAAATTATTTCACCAGTGACAAAATCTGTGTGTGTTTGAATTTTGTATATGTGTTTGAGAAGTGATTTTGTGATTTTTTTAGTTAATAAATGTAGAGCTGTTAAGATTTTCTCATTCTGTTAATTTTGGTCAACTTTATTTTGAAAGAATTTATCTTTCATCTATATTGTTGAATCTGTTTGCACAAAGTCATTCATTATCTTCATCTTCAGTTTAATGTCTATTGAGTGATGGCTCATCTGTGTTTTTTCATTGCAAGTGTTATTTTAATCTCTCTCACCTTCATTCCTGATCAGTTCATAAGGGAGTTTGTCAAATTTTTCTTTTGAAAGAACACATTTATATTCTGGATTTCATGAATTAACTCTTTCTGATTTTTATTTTGATCTTTCATTCATTCATTTTCTAACTTTTTTTTTTAAACTTTTATTTAATGCATATAAATTTCCAAAGTACGACTTATGGATTACAATGGCTTTCCCCCCATACCGTCCCTCCCACCCACAACCCTCCCCTTTCCCACTCCCTCTCCCCTTCCATTCACATCAAGATTCATTTTCGATTATCTTAATATACAGAAGATCAGCTTAGTATACATTAAGTATGGATTTCAACAGTTTGCTCCCACACAGAAACATAAAGTGAAAAATAATAGATGATTTTTTTAAATGATGATGAAATCAGAGCAGACCTATTGTCATGTTTAATCCCAGTGAGAGTCAAGTTGGGAATTGATAATTTCTTTTTTTTTTTTTTTTTTTTTACAGAAGATCAGTTTAGTGTACATTAAGTAAAGATTTCAATCGTTTGCACCCCCATAGAAACACAAAGTGAAATATATTGTTTGAGTACTCGTTATAGCATTAAATCTCAATGTACAGCACATGAAGGACAGAGATCCTACATGAGGAGTAAGTGCACAGTGACTCCTGTTGTTGACTTTACCAATTGACACTCCTGTCTATGGCATCAGTAATCTCCCTATGCTCCAGTCATGAGTTTCCAAGGCTATGGAAGCCCTCTGAGTTCTCCGACTCTTATCTTGTTTAGACAAGGTCATAGTCAAAGTGGAGGTTCTCTCCTCCCTTCAGAGAAAGGTACCTCCTTCTTTGATGGGCTGTTCTTTCCACTGGGATCTCACTCGCAGAGATCTTTTGCCAGAGTGTCTTGGCTTTCCATGCCTGAAATACTCTCATGAGCTTTTCAGCCAGCTCCGAATGCCTTTAGGGCTGATTCTGAGGCCAGAGTGCTATTTAGGACATCTGCCATTCTATGAGTCTGCGTAGTATCTCACTTCCCATGTTGGATCACTCTCCCCTTTATTTACTCCATCAGTCAGCATTAGCAGGTACTAGACTTGTCTATGTGCTCCCTTTGACTCCCAGTCCCTTCACCATGACCAACTGTGAACTGAAACTGATCACCTGGAACAGTGAGATGGCATTGGTACATGCCACCTCGATGGGATTGAATTGGAATCCCCTGGTATGCTTCCAACTCCACCACTTGGGGCAAGTCAGCCTGAGCATGTCCCAAATTATACATCTCTTCCCTCTCCCATTCCCACCACCATGTTCAACAGGGATCACATTTCAGTTAATTTTCAACACTTAAGAATAACTGTGCATCAATTACAGATCTAAACCAGTCATATTAAGTAGAACAGATAAAAAAACTACTAAGAAGGATAATGTATTTAGTTGTTCATTAACAGTCAGGGCTATGCTGATCAAGCCACCATTTCCCATAGTGTCCACGTCACTCCAACAGGTTTCCCTCTTGGTGTTCAGTCAGTCGTCACCGATCAGGGAGAACATATGGTATTTGTCCCTTTGGGACTGGCTTATTTCACTCAGCATGATGTGTTCCAGATTCCTCCATTTTGTTGCAAATGACTGGATTTCGTTGTTTCTTACTGCGGTATAGTATTCTAAAGAGTACATATCCCATAATTTCTTTATCCAGTCTATCGTTGATGGGCATTTAGGTTGGTTCCAGGTCTTAGCTATTGTGAATTGAGCTGCAATAAACATTAGGGTGCAGACCTCTTTTTTGTTTGCCAATTTAAATTCCTTTGGGTAAATTCCAAGGAGTGGGATGGCTGGGTCGAACGGTAGGGTTATCTTCAGGTTTCTGAGGAATCTCCAGACTGACTTCCATAGTGGCTTGACCAGTTTGCATTCCCACCAACAGTGGGTTAGTGTCCCTTTTTCCCCACATCCTCGCCAGCATCTGTTGTTGGTAGATTTCTGCATGTGAGCCATTCTAACCGGGGTGAGGTGAAACCTCATTGTGGTTTTGATTTGCATTTCCCTGATTGCCAATGACCTTGAACATTTTTTCATGTGCCTGTTGGCCATTTGGATTTCCTCTTTTGAAAAATGTCTATTGAGGTCCTTGGCCCATCTCTTAAGTGGGTTGTTGGTTTTGTTTTTGTGGAGTTTCTTGATCTCTTTGTAGATTCTGGTTATTAACCCTTTGTCTGTTGCATAGTTTGCAAATATTTTTTCCCATTCTGTCGATTGTCTTTTCACTCTCCTGACTGTTTCTTTTGCAGTACAGAAACTTCTCAATTTGATGCAATCCCAATAGTTGATTTTGGCTTTGACTGCCTGTGCCTCCCGGGTCTTTTCCAGAAATTCTTTGCCTGTGCCAATATCTTGAAGGGTTTCTCCAATGTTCTCTAGTAACTTGATGGTGTCAGGTCGTAGATTTAGGTCTTTAATCCATGTGGAGTGGATTTTTGTGTAAGGTGTAAGGTAGGGGTCTTGCTTCATGATTCTGCACGTGGAAATCCAATTTTCCCAGCACCATTTATTGAATAGACTGTCCTTGCTCCAGGAATTAGTTTTAGATCCTTGATCAAATATAAGTTGGCTGTAGATGTTTGGGTTGATTTCTGGTGTTTCAATTCTGTTCCATTGGTCTATCCATCTGTTTCTGTACCAGTACCATGTTGTTTTGATTACAACTGCCCTGTAGTATGTCCTGAAATCTGGTATTGTGATGCCTCCGGCTTTGTTTTTGTTGTACAAGATTGCTTTAGCTATTCGAGGTCTCTTGTGCCTCCATATAAATTTCAGCACCATTTTTTCCAGATCTGAGAAGAAGGTCTTCGGTATCTTGATTGGTATTGCATTGAATCTGTAAATTGCTTTTGGGAGAATGGACATTTTGATGATATTGATTCTTCCAATCCATGAGCATGGAAGATTTTTCCATTTCTTGGTATCCTCTTCTATTTCTTTCTTTAAGGTTTTGTAATTTTCATCGTAGAGACCTTTAACGTCTTTGGTTAAGTTTATTCCAAGGTATTTGATTGTTTTTGTAGCTATTGTGAATGGGATTGATCTTAGAAGTTCTTCCTCAGCCATGGCATTGTCTGTGTATACAAAGGCTGTTGATTTTTGTGCATTGATTTTATACCCTGCTACTTTGCCAAACTCTTCTATGAGTTCCAATAGTCTCTTAGTAGAGTTCTTTGGGTCCCCTAAATACAGAATCATGTCATCTGCAAAGAGGGATAGTTTGAGTTCTTCCTTCCCAATTTGTATCCCTTTAATTTCTTTTTCTTGCCTAATAGCTCTGGCTAGAACCTCCAGAACTATATTGAATAGCAGTGGTGAGAGTGGACATCCCTGTCTGGTTCCAGATCTCAGTGGAAATGCTTCCAACTTTTCCCCATTCAATAGGATGTTGGCTGTGGGTTTTTCATATATTGCTTTGATTGTATTGAGGAATGTTCCTTCCAAACCCAGTTTGCTTAGAGTTTTCATCATGAATGGGTGTTGTATTTTATCAAATGCTTTCTCGGCATCTATTGAGATAATCATATGGTTTTTCTTCTGCAGTCTGTTAATGTGGTGTATCACATTGATTGTCTTGCGCACATTAAACCATCCCTGCATACCAGGGATAAATCCCACTTGGTCTGGGTGGATGATCTTTCTGATGTGTTGTTGCATTCTATTGGCGAGAATTTTATTGAGGATTTTTGCATCTATGTTCATCAGGGATATTGGTCTGTAATTCTCTTTCAGTGCTGCATCTTTTTCCGGCTTAGGAATTAAGATGATGCTGGCTTCATAGAAAGAATTTGGGAGGACTCCCTCTTCTTCGATTGTTCTGAATAGTTTGAGAAGAATTGGAGTTAGTTCTTCTTTAAACGTCTGGTAGAATTCAGCAGTGAATCCATCTGGTCCTGGGCTTTTCTTTGTTGGGAGGGCCTTTATTACTGTTTCAATTTCTGTCTCAGTTATGGGTCTGTTTAGGTTTTCGATGTCTTCCTGGTTCAATTTAGGTAGGTTGCATGTGTCCAGGAATCTATCCATTTCTGATAGGTTTCCCTGTTTGCTGGCATACAAGTCCTTGTAGTAATTTCTGATGATTCTTTTTATTTCTGTGGTGTCTGTTGTTACATTTCCTTTTTCATCTCTGATTTTATTGATTTGGTCTTTTCTCTTCTTTTTTTAGTTAGTTGGGCCAATGGGGTGTCAGTTTTGTTTATTTTTTTCAAAAAACCAGCTCCTCCTTTGGCTGATTTTTTGTAATGTTTTTCTTGATTCAATCCTGTTAATTTCTTCTCTGATTTTAATTATTTCTCTTCTCCTACTAGATTTGGGTCTGATTTGCTGTAGGTTTTCTAGATCCTTGAGGTGAATTGAAAGCTCATCTATTTGGTGTCTTTCCAATTTCTTGATGTAGGCACCTATTGATATAAACTTTCCTCTTAACACTGCTTTTGCTGTGTCCCATAAGTTTTGGTATGTTGTGCTGTTATCCTGATTTACTTCCAGAAAGTTTTTGATTTCTCTTTTGATTTCTTCTATGACCCATTGTTCATTCAGGAGCATGTTGTTCAATCTCCATGTGTTTGCGTATGCTCTAGGGATTCCTGAGTTGGTAATTTCCAACTTCATTCCTTTATGGTCTGAGAAGCTGCATGGTATGATTCTAATTCTTTTGAATTTGCTGAGGCTTGCTTTATGGCCTAGTATGTGGTCAATCCTAGAGAAGCTTCCATGTACTGCTGAGAAGAATGTAAAATCTTTAGCTGTAGGATTGAAAGTTCTGTATATATCTGTTAGATCCATTTGGGCTATAGTGTCGTTTAAATCTACTGTATCCTTGTTGATCTTCTGACCGGATGATCTGTCTATTTCTGAGAGTGGAGTATTGAAGTCCCCCAGTACTACTGTATTGGGGTCTAAGTCTCCCTTTAAGTCCGTTAATAAATTTTTTAGATAAACTGGTGCCCTGTAGTTAGGTGCATATACATTGATAATTGTTATATCTTCCTGTTGAATTGATCCCTTAATCATGATATAGTGTCCCTCTTTGTCTCTCTTAACAGTTTTTGTGGTAAAGTTTATGTTGTCCGATATTAAGATGGCTACGCCCACTCTTTTTTCATTTCTGTTGGCATGGTATATCTTTTTCCAGCCTTTCACTTTCAGTCTGTATGGATCTTTGTTGGAAAGATGTGTTTCTTGTAAGCAGCAAATAGATGGGTTTTGTTCCTTAACCCAATCAGCCAATTGGTGTCTTTTAACTGGACAGTTCAGGCCATTCACGTTCAAAGTGACTAATGATAAGTGGTAACTTTGCCCTGCCATTTGCCAAAGATAAGTTCTAATATATGCTTTGAATTCCCTGTGATCTTTTGCTGTGAGGTTTCCTTCCTTGGTTTCCTTCCTTTACCTTCTTTCATATTGATGACCGTGTTTCTGTGTTTCTGTGTGTAACACATCTTTAAGCATCTTTTGCAGGGCTGGACGAGTGGCAACAAATTCTTTCAATTTCTGTTTGCAATGAAAAGTCTTTATTTCACCTTCATTCACAAATGATAGCTTGGCAGGATATAATATTCTGGGCTGGCAGTTGTTCTCTCTTAGTACCTGGGCTATATCTCGCCATTCCCTCCTAGCTTGTAGAGTTTCTGATGAGAAGTCAGCTGTGAGTCTGATTGGAGATCCTCTGAGAGTAATCTGACGTTTCTCTCTTGCACATTTTAGGATCTTTTCTTTATGTTTCACTGTGGAGAGTTTAATTACAACGTGTCGTGGTGAGGATCTCTTTTGGTCGTGTTTATTAGGGGTTCTGTGGGCTTCCTGTACTAGGATTTCTCTGTCCTTCTCCAAACCTGGGAAATTTTCTGCTAATATCTCACTAAAAAGGCCTTCTAATCCTTTCTCCCTCTCCATGCCTTCAGGAACTCCTAGAACCCGAATGTTGGGTTTTTTAATAGTATCCTGAAGATTCCCGACAATATGTTTCAGATTTCTAATTTCCTCTTCTTTTCTTTGGTCTGACTGTATCCTTTCCTGTTCTCTGTCTTCTAAGTCCGATATTCTCTCTTCTGCTTCACCCATTCTGTTTGTAAGGCTCTCTATTGTGTTTTTCATTTGATCTATTGAATTCTTCACTTCAGTCACTATCACAGTTTCCTGTTGTACTAGTTGTTTCGTTTCATTTTGATTCCTCCTTAATATTTCATTTTCACGAGAGAGATTTTCTATCTTGTCCAGTAAGGATTTGTGTAGTTCCAGAATTTGTTTTTGAGAACTTCTTAATGTTCTTATCAATTTTTTGAGATCTGCTTCTTGCATTTCTTCTATGTCATCATCTTCATAATCTTGAATTGGGGTGTCTTTTTCATTTGGCGGAATAGGAAGGGAGCACACTGATAGTCTGGGGAGAGATAGTTTAATAAAAGTGGAGATACTGCAGGTTCAAGGAAGAGTAGGGGAGGAAACAGCAGAAGAAACTCTTCCAGAACGCGTGACTCACAGCGGACCTGCGTGGAGAGCGTGGGAGCCCACAGTTCGGGACATCAGCGGCAGACTCAACACACCAGCGCTGGAACGCGAGGTGAGCCGAACCTCAATAGCCCGAGACACCAGCAGGCAAGCGGAGAGAGGAGACTAGAGGGAACGACCCCCGGGGGGGGGAAGTTCACAAGGCTAACTGGAAGAGAGAGAGAGAGAAAAAAAAGGGTGACTAGTACGGACACGGGTTTCTCTCTCTCCGCTCACCTCTCAAGGGCGAGCAAGACAAAGAGCAGGCGCCATCTTGGACATACGTCATAAGCAGAGCGACCTCAGGTCTGCACCGGCCCTGAGCCTAGCAGAAAAACCTGACTCTGGGCGGGGCGAATTAACAGGAGATTAGGACCTAATAAATTTGTGGTGCTACTGAACTGAGACTGTGAAAAAAGAGACGGTGGGGGAGAGAACTCACGGAATTCACGTGAGCACTCTCCAGAGACGCTACAATTCCGTAACTTTGGCAACCCAGTGGGAGGCTGAAGGAGAATTTGAGCCCACTCTGAGGGCCGAACAGATTCCCTGTGGGGATCTTGGGAAAGAGCTTCCGATCTCTGGCTCCTGTGGGTATATCATTTGCCTGCTAACTACCTCCAACTTCGTTCAGCTGTGCGGAATTACTTCCCTTTTGAATCAAAAAAAAAAAAAAAAAAGAGAGAGAGAGAGAGATTTACCACACCTAACCTGGGAGTGTCACCTTTGGCACACCAAACAGAGCTCTCAGGCCACACCCATCTCAAGCCCTAAGGCTCCATCAAAAACAGATAGTCCACTTAATCTAGAGTCATAGTATAACAAGAAAAAGCACCACAGTGATGAAACCAAATATCTCCAATATGCCAAATAACAAACGCAAAAACCGAGGTAATAAAAACAAGGAAGTCACCATGACGGCCTCATTTTCTAACTTTTAAAGATACAATATTATTCCATTGTGTTTACAATTTTATTTTTCATATTCTTCTTTGAGAGAATTTTTAAACAATGCTTTAGTTGAATATCGTATATATTATATTTAGATTATCTTTTGTGAAAGATTATTTACTTACTTGAAAGTCTCAGTGATGGGGGTGGGGTAAGAGGGTGAGAGAGAGAGTGAGAGTATCTTTCATTCACTGGTTCACTATTCAGATGGCTGCAATGCTAGGACTAAGTCAGGTCAACAGGGAACTGAATAGGAAGCAAGGTAGCCAGGACTGAAACCAGCACTCCAATATACAATGCAGTCATACCAAACAGACACTTAACGTGGTGTGACACAATGTCTGCCCCTACATTACTACATACATTATTTAAATCATTTTTAATTTCAAATATTAGTAGTTTCTCAGTTTATCTCTACTACAATTGATGAATAATCTCAACTGCACTGTGTCTTTGTGTATATATACATACATGAACACACACATATACATATCTTAGTCAGAAGCAAACTTTTCAATAATTTTATGTATACAGAGACTGTCTTGTAACCTAAAATATTTTCTATTTGGTGAGCATCCCATATGCTTTCTTTTTTTAAGATTTACTTATTTATTTGAAAGAGTTACACACAGAGAAAAGGAGAGGCAGAGAGAGTGAGACAGAGAAAGAGAGAGAGAAACAGAGAGAGAGAGAGAGAGAGAGGTCTTCCATCTGCTGCTTCACTCCCCAATTGGCTGCAATGGCTGGAGCTGTGCCAATCCAAAGGTAGGAGCCAGGAACCTCTTCCTGGTCTCTCAGGTGGGTGCAGAGGCCCAAGGACCTGGGCCACCCTCTACAGCTTTCCCAGGCCATAGCAGAGAGCTGGATCAGAAGTGGAGCAGCCCGAACTAGAACCACACACATAAGGGATGCTGACATTGCAGGAAGCAGCTTTACCCACTAGGCCACAGCGTCACCCTCCTCCCCCAATTTGCTTTCAAAAAGAATGTATATGCTGCATCTCTTGAACATGATGTTGCATAAGTTACATTCAAAGCTGGTTGATATTTGGTTTAGTTTGTATTTTTACTGGTTTTTCTAATTTATTTTTGTTTTTTGACATTATAAGTTACTATTCTACACTCATTGCAGAATTGTCTACTCTCCTATTTAAATTTGTCACTTTTTGCTGCTTAACTATTGAGTTCTAATAGTAGATGATATACTTTTACAATTATGCCATTCTTATAATATAATCCTCCTATTTATCTTTGGTAATAACCATTGTTATTTTTATGCTTACTATTTGCTTTGTGTATCTTTATTCCAACAACTTTCTTTCAACTATTATTATGTGTCATAGTTCATCATTGTGGAAAGTGTAAAGTCATGTTAATTTTTAAACAATTGTGATGTTTAACTTGAGTTATCATTATTATTCATTTGATTATCTTGCTTGTATATCTGTTCCTTCATTGGCTTTATCATTGCTATTTTTTTCATATATAGTTCCATCAATCCAAGTTCTGAGTTACTTGCATATACGTAAGATTTATGCATGTGCTTCAAAAAGTTTGTTGAGAATATAAAAGATTATTTGTTATAAAAAATTGAAATCCTTGTGCTTTTTACTAATACAAAATCTATGGACATTTTGAAGACCACTTTCATACAATTTAATTTATTTGTTGGCTTTCTAGAAATACTTTTTTTACATTATTTGTTGCTGTTATCTTACACATAAATGCTTTAAACATTCTGACTAGAGTGCCTACTGTGTTCTTGTTTAAAAAACTAAAAAAGGAAACCTTGCCAACATATGTAACCATGGATTTCATTCCCTACATACTTTTATGTCATATTTTTCATCTACATCATATCACCACCCATTATACTTTGCATTAAACAGGCATGGCATACCTTTTGTTAAATTAAAGGAAATAGACAGTCTTCCTGTATTTACTTTGATATTCGTTAGGTCCCATTATTTTCAATCCTTGAAATCTTATTTATGTATTTAATGTACATATATATATATACACATATACATACATATAGGCATTTTACAACACTGATATGATTTAGTGGTACCATTCAACTTTTTAAAAAATAATTTTATTGAGATGTAATTCTTATAATATACAATTTATCCTTTTAAAATATATCACTCAATGATTTCATAAATTCACAGAAATATTCAATCATCACTATTATCAACTTTAGAGCAATTGTGTTACTCCACAAGGAAACTGTATATCCATCAACCTCACTTCCAATGTTTTTTTTCTTCTTCAGTGGTGGGAAATCACCAATACCCCAGTATATGAGCTTATTTTTTTTATTGTAGTAAGTACACTTAACATGAGATCTACTCTCCTAACACATTTTTAATGCATAAAAAAGTACTGTCAAATACAGGCATAATGATATCCAGAAGATCTCTAGAACTTTTTCATCTTTTATCACTGAAACTGATAGAGAGATAGACTTCTAGCTAGTAGACAGGGACCAGGGGACACCTCCCCACCATGTGGAGATGAACGTCAAGCAACCATGTTGATATTGATTTGCGGTCTTTTTAATCGAAGTTTTCTGTGCTGTTTTAACTGACCTGAGTACCAAGTATTTTATGCAACTTGGGAAAATCTCATGAGTTTTCTGTTGTCATTAATGAATCTCAGTTGAAGTCTTAACTTTCATCCAATTAACCAATAAAACCCATCACTTCTCAATGCTTATTCTTGACCAAGCATGATTACTTCCCCTTTTATAGCCTGTACAAATCCCTAGATCATCAGCCCTCAATGGGTTCTTCCACTGGGACCACTTCTGGCGCTACTGGGAGCTTAATCTTTCACTTTTGATTTTCTGCTACTTTTTGTTCCCCAGCAAATTACTTCTGCTTTACACACTCTTTCATGTCTGTACTCCTATTCTTCACAGATCAGGAAGGAAACTTGAGTGATTAAAATCGCAGACTCATGCAACATTGCTTGGTGGTCCCTCTGATATCTTCAGAAGAGTGAGTGAAATAGACTGGTTTCGCCTTTTCTCCCAAAAATTCTGAACTCTTCCATATTCCTCTATCAATGAAAACCACTGGACTCTGTCAGCCAGTTAAAAGTGATTTGCTCAGTTGCCAGTTTTAAAGACTCAGAAGGTGTGCTTGCTTGGTAGACCTGATTAACCCTCTCTGCCTTTTGGCATTGGGAATGTTAGTCTTGGTTTGCTTCAGTTTCTTTTATTTTAAGATTTATATATTTATTTGAAAGGCAGAGTTACACACAGAGAGAAGGAGACAGAGAGAAAGAGAGAGATCTTCCATCTGCTGTTTCACTCCCAAGTTGGGCACAATGGCTGGAGCTGTGCGGATCCAAAGCCAGGAGCCAGGAGGTTCCTCTGGGTCTCCCACATGGGTGCAGGGGCCCAAGGACTTGGGCCATTTTCTACTGCTTTCCTAGGCCATAGCAGAGAACAGGATCAGAAATGGAGTAGCCGGGACTCGAACTGGCACCCATATGGTATGCCGGCACTGCAGGTGGAGGCTTTAACCACTACACCACGGCATTGGCCTCTCTGCTTCAATTTCCTTTCCCAGAAATGCATCCAATGCATAAGACTGGAATAAGGGCTTGGAGTAATTGAAGTCTTCTTGTCAGGGTGGCTCCCTGGTGTTGTCTAAAGGCTCCACAGTCATATCCATGGTCTAACTGCTCATTACAATATTGGACTAAAAATATCACTCCTCACTGTGTCTACAAGGTAAGAAGGGCCTTAAAGAAAACTCTTTTAAGGACCCTGATGGGCTTCTTTTTACAGATAATAATTCCTTTGTTGAACATATTACCTGCTGGGATGGATATGCCATAGTAACCATAACTGACTATGAAGGCTCTCACCTCCCTTCTGGCATGAGTGCTCAATTATCAGAGCTGGTAGCAACCTGAGCAAGGATAAAATGGTAAATATTTACACTGTTTAAGTAAACCTACCTAGTTCTCCATTCTAATGTGGCCATTTGAAAAGAAAAGCACTTCCTTACCAAAAGGTAAGGAAGGAATTTGGGAACTGGAAGGATATAGAATCAAGCCAAAGCCACCTTTTGACTTCCTTAATCCTCCCTTTCTGGGAGTCACAGATTCTGACCCAGAGTGGGATACGCCAGTTACAGAGGACTCTTTTTGTTTGCTGGTATCCTCGCCTTTGAGAGATCCATCTTAAATCTCATTCTTATGGTTCAACACGAATGGTAGGCCGCAATAAGACTCACTGAGGTTCAACAAACCTGTATTAATTCTTTGGCTTCTATAGTCTTTCAAATAGATTACGCATTAGATATTCTTGTGATACAAAAAAGGCAGAACAATATGCATTATTAAATGAAGCTTGTTGTTTTTGGATTAATACCTCTGACCAAGTGGAAGAAAATCTACAGGTTCGAGCATATCAGCCTCATAGATAATCTAACAGAACTGAGTCAAGACCTAGCAGGCTGTGGTCCCTCACTCTCTTCACTACTCTCTCATGTGGAAATGGATTTATCCCTTTCTAGTCCCTCTGCATTTTTGTAATGTTTGTGGCCTATATACTCAACCTTCTTCTATAGCTTATTTCTTCCTACCTAGAGACTGTCAAACTCTAGATGGTCCCATAGTTGGAAACATGGATGCAAGCCTTCATCCACAGACCTACTGACATACCTCTGGAGGAGGAACCCTGAATCCTGACCCCAACATTTCATCTCTCCTTCCTGAAGTAACCAGAGTGGTCATTGCTCCTTCTCCATAATGGCAGTTATGTTACCTCTTCAGATATGGAGTGGATAGGAAATTGGTAGAAAGATAGACTTTTGATTAGGTAGACAGGAACCAGGGTTGCCCTCTCCAGGAGCTGGAAAAGAATTTTGGAGGACCTGAGACAAATCAAGCAACCAGCTTTTGTAAAGTATGCTGATGTAACGTGCTGGTCCTTTTAGTCAATGTTTCTCTGGGATGTTGCAATTGAACTAGGTAGTGAGAGCTTTATGCATCTTGGGGAAAATCCCTTGTGTTTTCAGTTGTCTTTATTGAGTCTCAAATGGAGACTTAGCTTTCATTGGATAAACCAATCAAAAATATTTACTTTTCAATACCTATGCCACACAAGTCACAACAATCTCCCCTTTTACAGCCTTTAACATCCCTAGACAATCATCCTCCAATGTTTCCCTTGCTCAGGGACTCCTGTTGGCACAGTCAAGAGCTCTTTTTTTGCTTTTGCTTTCTCTGCTTTTTTCTTTTTTTTTTTTTTTCATCATATGATGAATGGATTTTAAAAAGTGGCATATCTATACAATGGAGTATTCAGCAATAAAAAGAACAGTACACTGATGCATTCAACAGCATGGATAACTCTAAAAACATTGTGCTAAATGAAAGATGTCAGTCACAAAAGATAACATAGTGTATGATTCTGTTTAAAGGAAGTATCCATAGAGACAAAAAGTAAATTAGTGGTTGCCTAGATCTGAGGGAGGTGAAATTCAAAAGGAATATTGACTAAGAGGTTAATAGGGGACTTTACGAGAGTGATGGAAACATCGAATGATTGCACCATCATTAAACATATTGAAAACATTGAATTGTATACTTTAAATGGGTGATGGGTATGAAATGTGAATTTCTCAATAAAGCTGTTTACTAAGAAGTGTATTTTTAGGACTATGGGAGATCTGGAATACCAGGTTCAAGAATTACTATATAACCCTTGCCCTAAATCACAGTACAGTGTAATCTGATTTGATGCAGAAAACTTGTACCCAACAATGGAGAGCATTACTACTGCCATTACTGTTTCAGAAATTCAACTTCATTGTAACGTCAAACACTATTTCTACTTCTATACTAAGAATTTGACTTTGTAGCTACTGTCAGTGCTGCTGTTTCCAGAGAAAGAATTTACTTCTTTCCTTTATTTTGCCACTGGTATTTGAGGGCAATCTAACTGGCATTATCTGGGTAACACTCTTGGAAAGAAGTCTGGGAAACTGAGTATCAACATTTATTGCAGGGACAATTAATTTAACATTGAAAGAAGCAATTTTTTTTATTCCATACAAAACTCAAATAAGAAATTCTTCAGATATCAAAACCGATGATGCATAACCAAATGACAAAATATCTACTACAAAATCATTACAATTAGACACAAGAAATAATTGAATACACCTGATGCCAAAGAAAAGTAGGAACTTTTAAAGAAACATGTATCTTCTGACAGATGAGATTATGAACCCATGTAACTGTAAGAACAAGCTTTTTTGGAATATAGCCAGATAAAGATCTTTGAAGTAAAAAAATAATAGCCCACTTTAAATGCTTCAACCCTGCCTTCAGAGGATACCTGGAATCTGGCTTTTTCCCACCATCAATGATGCTAGCATTTTGGTCATATGCTTGAATTATTACAATCACTTCCTAACTATGTCTCTTCTTTGCCTTTGCTCCCCTGTACTCTATTGTCAACCCAGCAGCTGGAGGGATGTTTTGAAAATGTAATTCATATTATATAACATTTCAGCTCCAGACCTCCATTGACTTCCTTTCTTTTTTTTTTAATTTTGTTTTTTAACTTTTATTTAATGAATATAAATTTCCAAAGTACGGCTTATGGATTGCAATGGCTTCCCCCCCATATCGTCTCTCCCACCTGCATCCCTCCCCTTTCCCACTCCCTCTCCCCTTCCATTCACATGAGGATTCATTTTCGATTCTCTTTATATACAGAAAATCAGTTTAGCATACATTAAGTAAAGATTTCAACAGTTTGCTCCCACACAAACATAAAGTGAAAAATAATAGATGATTTTTTAAATGATGATGAAATCAGATCAGACCTATTGTCATGTTTAATCCCAGTGAGAGTCAAGTTGGGAATTGCTAATTTTTTTTTTTTTACAGAAGATCAGTTTAGTATACATTAAGTAAAGATTTCAACAGTTTGCACCCCCATAGAAACACAAAGCGAAATATACTATTTGAGTACTCATTATAGCATTAAGTCTCAATGTACAGCACATTAAGGACAGAGATCCTACATGAGGAGTAAGTGCACAGTGACTCCAGTTGTTGACTTTCAATTGACACTCCTGTTTATGGCATCAGTAATCTCCCTATGCGCCAGTCATGAGTTTCCAAGGCTATGGAAGCCTTTTGAGTTCACCGACTCTTATCTTGTTTAGACACGGTCATATTCAAAGTGGAGGTTCTCTCCTCCCTTCAGAGAAAGGTACCTCCTTCTTTGAAGACCTGTTCTTTCCACTGGGATCTCACTCACAGAGATCTTTCATTTAGGGTTTTTTTTTTTTTTTTTTTGCCAGAGTGTCTTGGCTTTCCATGCCTGAAATATTCTCGTGGGCTTTTCAGCCAGATCGGAATGCCTTTAGGGCTGATTCTGAGGCCAGAGTGCTGTTTAGGACATCCACCATTCTATGAGTCTGTTGAGTATCTCGCTTCCCATGTTGGATCACTCTCCCCTTTATTTATTCTATCAGTTAGTATTAGCAGGTACTAGACTTGTTTATGTGCTTCCTTTGACTCTTAGCCCTTTCATTATGATCAATTGTGAACTGAAATTGATCACTTGGACTGATGAAATGGCATTGGTATATGCCACCTTGATGGGATTAAATTGGAGTCCCCTGGTATGTTTCTAACTCTACCATTTGGGGCAAGTCAGCTTGTTTCTCTGCTTTTTTCAATAAACTACTTTTTCTTTGAACACTCTTTCTTGTCCATGTTCGTAACTTTGTGGATGTGAGACAAATGAGGCAACACCCACCCTACTGTCTGTTTCTATGAGTTTGACCCTTTTAGATACTTAATATAAGTGGGATTATCATACTATGTATTTTCTAAACTCTTTTATAGGATACAGAATTATTGGCTAATAATTTTCATAGTTTTCTTTTTCTACTCGTATATTAAACAAACTGTCACATTGTGTTCTGGTCAACAATTTCTCCAATGTTATGGCTTTCAAAATTTGTTTGCTTACTTTAGAAGTTCTGTGGACTAGTTTGTTCATGGGTATCCTCTTTGGAGTTCATTGCATTTCTTGAGTTGGGCATTTACGATGTTGCTCAAATTTGTGAAATTTTTAATTATATTTTTAAAACATATTTTTTGTTCTATTATGTCTCTCCTTTCATTTTGAGACTCATACCAGTGTGTTAGATATTTTTGAATTGTCTCATAGTTCTCTGATGCTTTCTTTTGTTTTGCTATATTGTTTCTTCTTATCACATATTAGAGGGAATATATTGTCTTACTTTAATGTTTATAATATATTATCTCTGTTCTCCTGCTGATCTCATACCATTAAGATAAAAATTTTATATATTGCTGCAGACATTGTGGTGCAGTGTGTTAGGCTGCCACTTTCCATGCTGGTATCTCATAGAAGTGCCAGTTCAAGTCCCAGATGTTCCATCTCTGTTGTGGTTTCCTGCTAGCACACCTGGAAAAGCAGTGCAAGATAACCAAAGTACTTGGGCTTCATGGATGGAGTTCCAATGCATCTGGTTTTGGCTTAGCACAATCTCAGAAGTTGCTGTTCTTTGGAAAGTAAACCAGTGTATGTAGGGCACTTCTGTGTGCATGTGTTTCTCTCCCTCTTTCTGTTACACTACCTTTCAAACCAAAATTACATCATTAAAAATTGATAAAACTAGAATTTTCATATATTATTTTCAAGTACACACTTTCATTTAAAAATATTTTCTATATATCTGCTGAGATTCTGTATCACTTATATCAATATTAGATGAAAAAGGAGATGTTACTACAGATACCACAGAAATAAAAAGAATGATTAGGAATTACTACTAGAGATATATGCAAACAAATTGGATCATCTAAAAAGGTTATACATTTCTGGACACATGTATTCTGCCAAAATTTAATACTGAAGAGATAGAAAACCTAAATAAGTCAATCACCAAGACAAAGATTGAATCTCCAATAAATATCCTCCAACCAATGAAAAGACCAGGGTCGATGGATTCATTGCTAAATTCTACCAAATTTTAAAGAAGAGACATTTTCCATTCTTATCAAACTATACAAAAAATTGAAAGGGTGGGAATCCCCCTAAACTCCTTCTATTGTACTAGCATCATTTTCGTTCCAAAATAAGAAAAGTATACAACAAAGAAATAGAATTATAGACCAATATCCCTGACAAGCATTGATTCAAAAATCCTTAAGAAAATACTAGCTAATCAAATACAAAAAATGTCTGAAAATCATTCATCCTGTAAGTGCGATTTATCACTGATATTCCGATAGTTCAGCGTATATATAATTCAATAAATGTGATACATCACATTAACAAATTGAAGGAAAATGTATATGATTATCTCAATAGATGCAGAGAAAGCATTTGGTAAAATAATACTACTTTTCATGATAAAAACCTTAATTAAATTGTATATAGAAGGACAATACTCAACACAATCAAAGCAATATGTGAAAAACTCACATCAGAATTGCATTGAATGAGGGAAAGCTGGAAGTGCTGCCACTAAGATCTGGGAACCCCACAAGCCTGTGCACTTTCACCAGTGCTATTCACTATAGCTCTGGAAGTTTTAGCCAGAGCTATTAGGCAGGAAAAAAAAATCAAAGGGATAAAAACTAGAAAGTAGGAAATCAAAATATCCCTGTTTTCAGATGGCATGATCCTTTGTATGAACCAAAAAAATCCATTAAGATATTCTTGGAGGAGCCGGACTGCCAGCATCCCATATGGGCGCCGGTATGAGCTCTGGCTACTCCCCTTCTGATCCAGCTCTCTGCTATTGCTTGGGGAAGCAGTGGAAGATGGCCCAAGTCTTTGGCCCCTGCACCCATGTGGGAGACCCAGAGGAAGCTTCTGGCTTGGTTTTGGATTGGCAGAGCTCCGGCTGTTGCAGCCATTTGGGGAGTGAACCAGCAGATGGAAGACCGCTCTCTCTCTCTCTCTCTCTCTGCCTGTCTTTCTCTCTGTGTGTAACTCTGCCTTTCAAGTAAATATATAAATATTTAAAAAATACTATTGAACTCATAAGAGAGTTTAGTAAATTTAGATGAT
The DNA here is from genome assembly GCF_051225735.1 of Oryctolagus cuniculus. Taxonomy (NCBI): domain Eukaryota; kingdom Metazoa; phylum Chordata; class Mammalia; order Lagomorpha; family Leporidae; genus Oryctolagus; species Oryctolagus cuniculus. The sequence continues at coordinate 58,057,918 of NC_142870.1, forward strand.
ATAAAATCAATAAATTTGGTGAGGCATGATTTATGGCCTAGCATTTGGTCTATCCTAGGAAAAGATACATGTTAAAGGGGCAGGATGTAAAATTAACACACAACAATTAGTAGCTTTTGTATACACTGGCAATGACATGGTTGAGAAAAAACTTCTAAGATCAATACCATTCACAATAGCTACAAAAAATTAAATACCCTGAAATAAATTCAATCAAGACTATGAAAAATATCTGCAATGAAATCACAAAAACTTAAAGAAATAAATAAATGAGGACATAAAACAACGGAAATATCTTCCATGTTCATGGACTGGAAGAATTAATAACATCAGAATGTCCATATTACCAAACAAGTTTACAGATTCAATGCAATCCTAATCAAAACACTAACCATATTCTTCTCAGATCTAGATAGCGGATGCTAAATTCTCTTTAGATCATAGATGTTAAAATTCATATCAAAGGCAAGAGAACCTGCATAGCTAAAGCAATCTCATGCAACAAAAACAAAGGCAGAGACATCACAATACCATCTTATAATGGCAGTTATATTCAAAACAGCCTGGACTGAAACAAAAATAGACCTGTGGAACAGTGGAATAAAATGAAATCTCAGAAGTTAATTCACTCAGGTAAAATCAACTAATCTTTGACAAATGAGCTAGTATTAACTTCTGGGTAAAGGACAATTTCTTCAACAAATTTTGTTAGGAAAATATGAACAGCAGTTTGAAACAAGACCCTCACCTTATATCTTACACAAAAATCAACTCACAATGGATCAAGGATCTAAATGTACAACCTTATACCTTCAAATTACTAGAGGAAAACTTAAGGGAAACTCTGCAAGACAATGGCATAGGCAAACACTTCCAGGAATCAACTCTAGAATCACCAGCAATGTAAGCAAAAATAGACAAATGGGATTACATCAAGCTGAGAAGGAAACACTGAAAAGGAAACACTCAATAAAGAGGCAACAGGAAGAATGAGATAAAATATTTTAAACAATGCAACGGATATAGGCTTAATATCCAGGATCGATAAAGATCTCAAGAAACTCCACAACAACAAAACAATCAAATTTAGAAATGGATGAAGGACATGATCAGGTATTTTTAAAAGGATGAAATACAAATGGCCAACAGAAAATAAAATACTCAGGATCACTAGCCACACCAAAATGGTATTTCACTCCACTCTATTTAGTTTGGAAACTAAACGAAAAAACCTTAAATGCTGGTGAGGATGTGGGGAAAAGGGACCCTAACACAGTGTTGGTGGGAATGTGATCTAGTACAATCATTATGGAAATAATATGGAGATTTCTCAGAAATTTGAAAATAGATACAACATATGACCCAGCCATTCTACTTCTGGTAATTTATCCAAACAAAATGAAATCTTCATGTGAAAGAAGTATTTGTATCCCCATGTTTATTATAGGTAAATTCACAATAACTATGATATGGAATCAATGCAGATGTCCATCACTGATGACTAGATAAAGCAAATATGGTATATATAAACAATGAAATATACTTAACCATAAAATGAATGAAATCCTCTCTTTTGCAATAAAATGGATGCAACAGGAAATTGTTATGCTTAGAGCAATAAGACAGTCCCCAAAAAACAAATATCATATTTTTTTCTGATATGTAGTAGTTGACAAAGAATATCAAAAATATATAGGAACAAAGCAGAATCTTGTGATTTCATTGTTGTTTATAGTCCATGTTTATAATACTTTGGAACTGTAGTCTTTCTACATTTTACATGTTGAATATTATGGCTAGTGGTGCATTAAACCTGTGATTTTCAAGTGGACTGCAATTTATTGTTTTTGCAAAAATTAAGGAAAAATAAAGTAAGCAAGGGAATTGAAGGAGAGATAGATCGAGGAGGCAAGTGTGGTTATCTCCTTAGAATTTACCTATTAAAACATGAAATACGTTCTCTTTATAGTAACAAAAATTTTAGAAAGTAAGTCACTGTCAACACCACAAAAAATAAATGAGTGAAATACAATCTTCTAAAAAAAAAGAGTGTGGGGAGCAACCCGGACTGGACTGAGTTACTGGAATTAAGACTTATTCTATGCATCTGCTCTCCCACAATATGGTGCTGAGAAGGGAGTAACAACTTCTACGCAGCTGCCTCTCGCCAACTTAACTGATGACCTGCAGGAGCTGATCCTGCTCCTGATTGGAGGAGAGCAGCGTGCTCGGCGTGTGGGCAGCCGAGTTGGGATTGGCGGAGGAGGACTATAAAGGAGGAGAGAGACAGCATGCACCAGGAACATCTAAGGGGAACATCTAAGAGGAACACCTGTGCAGCCCCCGAGAGAGCCGGCCGGCGGTGTGCCGCTCCCCCGCGGAAGTGGGGAATGTGGCAGGGGGAACTGCCCTTCCACGGAGGTGGAAGGGTCGGTAGCCAACCCGGGAAGAACCAGCAGCAAACCCGGGGAGGGCCGAGCAGACGAAAGAACAGCGCAGGGTCCTGTGTCATTCCTCCACGAAGACGGGGAGCGACAAAGAGCAGCACAGAAATGTTCTGTTGTGTTAATAGGTGCTATTAACTTTATTTTATATTGAATAATTATGAATTGGAAACATCAAAAGTATCTTTGACCAATGTTATAGCTATAAAGGATTTGCGTAAGATGCTTTGAACATGAACACCAGACTTGTGGTGATAGTATACACTTTGATTAATCCATTACCGTTTTTAACTAAACATTACAGGGAAATAGCACAGCATACTAAATAAATTCAAAACTTAAGCTATGAAAGCATATATTCCAGAACAAATCACTATTATAAGAGATCTAGGTCAGGCTAAAGAAGCAATATAAACTAATAAATCCAGTAGAGTTGACATTATAGTTGTCAATATATCCCTAAAATTGAAGAGAGTAAGTAGGATTTGAAATCACATTTTTCTTTCCCATGGCATAAATGAGCATATGTTGTTCTAGGACAAACATAACCTTCCCTAATTCTAGTGATAGGGCAGTTCTCTTGCTTTTGGAAATGTAAGTATCTTAGAAATACATGCTTTGACATAAGTGTCATATATTTTTCTTAAAAAATAAATAATGAACTTCAGGTGGGAAGATTTTTACATTTAGTTTACTTTTAGTAATGTAGGTTCAGTTACTACCAAATTGATTGAGTTTGAAAAAGTCTTCTGGATCATATTGATAGCATTTGTACCACACTGGGAAACCTTTAATAATCTGATATGCTATATTATTAAATATCTCACTCCACAAAAAATATTATATTTATCCAATCTAATATTTCCTCAAATATTTTATTTCTGTCCACAATATTTTTACAAAATAGATACCCTCAAAATCCCAAAACATGCTCTAAAGTAGTATTGGTATTGATTTCTTCTCTCAGCATCTGCATGAAATGATTTTCCATAACATTACTTTCAAAAATTCAATGTCATTATGTATCTGATGGTCACATGATAAAAGTATAAATTTTAAAAACTCTCATGTTAGAATTTCTGCATTTTAAAATTTTTGAATATTTTGATTAACATGTAGTACCTGTATGCTTTATAGGATACAATGCAATATTTCAACACATGTATACTGTGTTAACTGAACAGTTCAAGCACAGAATATTCCCATTTCCTTATCTTTTTTGTCTGTTTAGAGCCTGACAGTTCTTCTCTCCTAAATGTTCATATAGTACCTAAAACAGTATGGTGAAAAACAGTCATCCCACTGAACAGTGAAACAGTAGAGATTATTCCTTCTGTTTAAGGATATTTTGGCACTAGTTCTCCAACTTCCCTCTGTCTTCCTGTCTGCATCTGAATCAAATTTAAGGTTTTATAATGACTGCCAATATTTTGAAAAGTGTGATTTTTTTGGGTTTGTTTTGCTTTGAAGTATTCTTCATTTCCTCTGCTTTTTAGTCCTGTTATATTGATTGACTTTTTGCCTATTTTTTTCCTCACCTCTTTAAGATAAATATGTTTTATTTTATTGGCTCTTTTAAATGGATGGTTTCAACCTACATATCAGATTTAATATGATATAAATGTAATGAATGTATTTACATACTTGCTGAATAACACAGTGGTCTTAAACAACTTAACTCTGAGCTGAATTTCACCTTTGTTGTAATACTGTTTACTATATTAATTTCAAGTTATTTTAAAACTTATTCAGATGAAGTCATTATTTTACTTACCATAAACTTACACAGAAAATACAACAATGCATGACAAGGAAACTAGGCAAGTGTTTTCTTGCCTAAAGATTTCCAATCCAATGTCACTTTGTAGGCCATAAAGTAGTGGTTTTCTTAAGCAAGTGACTCTAAATTTTAATTTTTAAAGCCAAATATGTTTTATTCCATGTTACATACTGATGGATATTTTAGGTAGATATATTTTGTGTTAACTAATTTATCTATCTATTTATTTAAAGGTCTGAGAGAACAGAGGGGGAGAGATGGAGAGAGACACAGAGAGAGATATCTCTTTCATCTTCCAGTAATTCCCCAGGTGTCTGCCCACTTAGGGATAGGACACACCAAAGCAAGGAACCAGGAGGCCCATCTGGTTTTCCCATGTGGTTGGCAAGAACAAAATATTTTAGCCATCAAATGCAGCTTCCCAGAAGCATTGGCACAAAGCTAGATCAGAAGTAAAGAGTACCATGAAACTCAAACCAGGCACTCTGATACGTGATGCCAGCATTCCAACTCAGGTTTAACTTGCTGCACCACTACATGTGCTCGCTATCTATGTCAATTTGAAGAAATCTCCTATAGTTCATGTTGAGGTACATTTTGCCCTATTCAGCTATTTTAATATGTAGTTAAGTTTTTCCTCACTGATTGATGAAAATTCTCTTGGCATCCCATAATTAAAGGATCCAATATTAGATGATTGATTTCATATTTGCATTTATAAGCTTTATTTTGGCTAGTTTACAAATATGCATTTGTAGCTAGTGAATTTTTCTGAGTGTGAATCTAATCTGTAAACTTATTAATTGATTTCTTAATTTCAGTAGGGGTCAGCATTGTGACATAATAGGTTAAGCTGCCACATGTGACTCTGGCATACCATAAGGGTACCCAATTTGAGTCCCAGCTGTTCCAATTCCAAACCTGTTTCCTGCTAATGCTCCTGGAAAAGTGGTGGAAGATGGCACAAGTACTTGGTCCTCTGCAATCATGTGGAAGACTTGCATGAAGCTTCTGGCTCCTGGCTTCAGCCCGGCTCAGATTTGGCCATTGCAGCCATTTGGGGAGTGAACTAGTAGATGGAGGATCTCTCTCTCCCTTTCTCTCTGCCCCTTCTCTGTCACTCTTACCTTAATATAAATAAAATTAATGTTCTCTCTCTCTTTCTCTCTCTCTCTCTCTCTCTCTCTCTCTATATATATATATATAGAGAGAGAGAGAGAGAGAGATATATATCCCACAAAAATATAGTAGAATTGCATAAACATGCTTATAAATGATTGCATAGCAAAATGTGAACATTAACTGAGTCAGTAAAGAAAGTTAGAAATACTACCAAATATATGAAAATCTTAGAATCAATCCTTTAAACATATTCCACAAACAATATCTAAAAACCATCCCTTTAATCCTTACAGTCAACATTGAAATTTCTAAAACCCAAATTAGAAAAACTAGTCCTCTAAAAGGAATTGTTTTCCCACAAAATTACTTAAATATGAAAGCAAGAAATCTGTAATTTTAAAATAGATGATTTTATTCTAAAATGAGATTCTATGTGTTAAGTTATTTGTATTGCCTGAAAACAATCTTTCAGAGAAATACTAGAAATTTGGTTAAAGTTATTAATTCCTCATTTTTAGTCAGAGTATATTGATAACCAAAAATTGAGAGATGATTCTTACTTAAACCGAATTCTTCCCCACATTACTTTAAATTTTATGGCCTCACAGAATCATCTACAATGGGAGTGTTATCTTTCAATTTGCCTAACCTTTAATAAATATGAAGTGTGAAGAGCCAGCTTCTCTCATAAACAGGTAGGCAATTTTTGATACAAATGCACATGCTAGTGCTAAAAGCATCAAAATTCATTTTTATGATATTTTGCTCAAGCACACAGAGGCTACTTTGAAACAACTTGTGGGTTTTTAACAGCAGTAAGAAAACTAGTCAGTCAATAATTCTCCTTAAATTTTAGAATAACAACATAAGAACTTTCTTCTCCCCTTCAAACTATTTTAGCCCTCCTTGACCTGATCAAACTCAAAGTTGAATTTTTCTGATGTTTGTGTTTTTAAATCTCTTTAGAAACCCAAACAAGAGCTGTGAAGAGTCCATATTTCAATCAAAAACTCAATTGCCTATAAAATGCTATTTAACACAGTTAGAGTCATTTCCCAAGATGGTGGCATTAATAAAAGAAGTAGTCCAAATAGTGTCATAAATAAACTGTTAACCCTGGCCTAGACATTTTGACGAGACATAAAAATCCATCCAGAGCCTATCACATCTGAGCAGTCAGTGTTGAACTGTGACTACTTCACTTTTCCTTCATTCTATCTTATCACCTAGCTGCAGTTCAAATTTACAGAGCTACCAAACATGAATTTTAAAGTTCATTTTAAATAAGGTAGTGTTACAAATTAAGGGCAATCAGCACTTTTTTACCAAATACTTCAAGCATCAAAAATTAAAATCTTTATAGAAACAGAGATACCACAGATTGGTAGCTGCTCATAAGATTAAACAGTGGAAACTTAAAAGTGACTTCTCAATAGCATATCATTTTATTTTATTTTTTTTATTATTTTTGACAGACAGAGTGGACAGTGAGAGAGAGAGACAGAGAGAAAAGTCTTCCTTTTTCCGTTGGTTCACCCCCCAATGGCCGCCGTGGCATGCGCGTGGCGGTTGGCACACCGTGCTGATCCGAAGCCAGGAGCCAGGTGCTTCTCCTGGTCTCCCATGCAGGTGCAGGGCCCAAGGACTTGGGTCATCCTCCACTGCACTCCCGGGCCACAGCAGAGAGCTAGACTGGAAGAGGAGCAACCAGGACAGAACCGGTGCCGCGACCAGGACTAGAACCCAGTGTACCTTTGCCTCAGACAAAGGATCAGCCTATTGAGCTGCGGCGCTGGCCATAGCATATCATTTTAATTAGAAGCGTTGCCTGGTACAGGGAAAATGAAGTGTTTTTAAAGCATCATTGCAACATTGTATTCTTGATAATTTAATTAAACAAAACTATGAATAAATGAATTATATGGACCTAAAAACGATCATGGCTTATACTAACAGTGGCCATTGGAATTAGTCCAAAACCTTGATCCAGATTTTGAAGTAGTTCTAAACTTTGATCTTGACTAAGATTTGAGTCTAGGTGGATCTCTTGTCCTTGGTTCCTTTCCACCTTTTGAGCCAGATTTATAATATGGTTTGGAAGCTGTTTTGGTGGTGCCTCTAGCTTTGGTGTGGGATGCACACCAAGAACATAATGTAGCCTTCATTTCTTCTTGTATTGATACTTGGGATTTGTTCTTGAATTCGATTTAGATCTTGAAAAATTATCAGTTTTGATGTTTGAATCTTTCATTGCCAGAATGGCTTCTGTTATGGCAAGTCTTCCAGCAGGCATATTGTTTTTAGGACTATAAGATCTTCATAGCTGCAATCAGAAGTCTGACTTCTTCATCTCCTGCCTTAGAAAAGAAGTCTCTGTCTGTCAGAATTCCATAACAGGAAGAACTTTACACATTTCTCCATTCCTTGGCTTTGATCTGATTTGGTGTCATCTGATTCTGAGTTTCAATTCAACATCCACAAATCCACTTGCTGTCCAAATTACGCAAAGCATCTTCAGCATCACAAACATTATCAAATAGAACGTAACAAAGCCTGGTGGAAGGTGAGTGTAGAAATAAAGTGGAATATAGACATCAACCATAGGGCCATAGCAACCAAATTCCAGCAGTAAATCTTTAGACCTGGAGTTGTCGACCAGTTTCCTAAAGGACAAGTGTGTGGGTGTAGGCAGTGCAGCATGTGTTTTGGCTTGGGGCACTAATGGTGCAGCAAACTGTCCATAGCTGAGCCTCAGACACACTATTATGCTATCTTTAATATTGTTCCATTTCTTAAATTCTTTACGGTTTCTTGTTCTGTAGTTTGCTGTTTTACTGCATTGTTATCTTTTCATATTTATCATAATGAGTTTAATTGGAATGAGAATTTTTTTAAGAGAAAATTTTCTCCCCGGAAATCCATGCCGCCTTCTTACGGGAAAGTTTTGTTTATATCGGAGACTTTTTTTTCTTTTTGGAAAAAGGAGGAGGGAGGAAAGACCTGGGAACTCAATCTAATTCTGTTGTGGATGGCAGCGACAAAAGTAGTCATCTGTCACCGCTGATTCACAAGGTCTTCACTGGCAGGAAGCTTGAGTCAGGAGCTGAAGCCAGGCCTGGGCACCAGACTGAGGAATCTGATGTAGAACAAAGGTATCTTACCCACTTGGCCAAATGTCTGCTCCTGGGACCACTGTTTTTACATGAATCTAATGACTTATGCTTCCCATCACTGATTTATAATATTAAAATAGAGTCTGTGTTTGGGTGTGTCTATAGTACACATTGAATAATTAGAGGATGTATTTTTCACACTGAACTAACAAGGCAAAAACAAAACAAAACAAAAAAAAAACACCAAATTTAAAATTCCCTTTGTCCTCAAGAATCAATGTGTTTATGGTTTTTATTTCTCTGGGCATTGATTCAAGGGATTGACTCTATTTAGTATTTTAAACTTCAGTTTTTCCTGAGACAAAGGCTTAATATACTGTCTTTTGGAGTCATCAAAATTCAATGTTTTAGTTCAGAACATATTTCAGGACAATTGGGCTTAATTTTAGTATGCGTTGGATTTCTGAGAACTTTGGATTTCATTTTATTTCTTGTTATCCTACTTGTAATTCTAGCCATCATTTCATTCATGCATAATTTCTCTGTTTATTTATTGCAGCATTCTCATGTTAGCTCAGTTTGTAATGTTCTGAAAATGAAAATCTCAATGTGTTCCTGACATTTACATTTTAACCATAGCTCAAAATCTTTTTCAGTGTCTACTGTAATTTTCTTCCAATGATTTGTGACTAAGAAGCACTTGTCCACTTTCTTGGGTACATAAGCCCTTCGTCATATTCTCCTGATGTTATGCCTGTGAAACTCTCTACTGAGCTCTTTTTTCCCTTAGTTCATATCATTTAAGTTTTATTATCTGAGGTTGTATAGTATGAACTAAGCCTTCATAACTAATTTTTAAGTAGACAGTACAATATTTTTAAGAGAATTCACATTGCTTTATGCAAATAACAGCACATTTCTACAGCTTTTTGTTCTCTCATTAGAAAAGCTGTATTATTAATGTCAAATGTCTATTTTCCTCTCCTTTCAAATAGAATAATTACAGTCCACTTTGATTTTATTTATTTATGTATTTCTATTGACAAATAAAAATTGACTTTACTTATCATAAACTTATCATTTTCATAAAAATATTTATTTTGAAAGAGTACAAAAAGAGGGACAAAGAGAGATTTTCATCTGATGGTTCACTCCTCAAATGGCCACAATGGCTAGCAGTGGACTAAGCTGAAGACTGGAGCCAGAAGCTTCATCTTAAACTACTACATGGGTGGCAGGAGTCCAAACACTTGTGACATCCTCTGTTCCTTTTCCTAGGCCATTAGCAGGTAGCTGGACACAAACTGGTGCCCATATTGGGTGTCAGTTTCACAGGTGGCAACTTTACCCACTATGCCACAACACAAGACACTACTAATCACATATTTTGTAATAATGAAAACACCTAAAATATATTTTCTGAAATTTTCAATAATACAATATATTGCTATTAACTGTGTGCAATTTGATGTGCAATGATCTGTTCAATGTGTTCTTTCTCTATAAATTTATTCCTTTGATCCATGGCTCCTCAACTCCCCACTGTCAGTCCCTGGTATTCACCGTTTATTCTGTACTTCCGTGTTCAACTTTTTCATGTCACACAAATAAGTGAGATCCTGCAGGATTTATCTCTCTGGATCTGGCTTAATTAACTTAGTACAGTTTGCATCTGGTCCATCCAGGTTATCACAAATTACTGAATCTTCTTTTTCAAGTCTGAATAATATTCATTGTGTGCATACACCATATTTGTGTTATCCATTCTTGCATTGATGGGCATTTAGATTGATTTCATATTGTGGTCCTTGAGGATAATTCGGCAGTGAATATGGGAGTGCAAATAGCTCCTAGATAGCATGATTTCATTTCTTAGACTCAGTAGTGAAATTGCAGGATCATGTGACAATCCTATTTGTAAATTTACAAATCCTATTTGTAAATCTGCGAGTGAGATCCCAGTGGAAAGAACAGGTCATCAAAGAAGGAGGTACCTTTCTTTGAAGGGAGGAGAGAACTTCCAGTTTGACCATGGCCTTGTCTAAATATGATCAGAGTCAGTGAACTCAGGGGGCTTCCATAGCCTTGGCAGCTCATGACAAGAGCCTAGGGTGATTACTGATGCCATAAACAAGAGTGTCAACTTGTTAAGTCAACAACAGGAGTCACTGTGCACTTACTCCTCATGTAGGATCTTTGTCCTTAGTGTGCTGTACATTGAGATTTAATGCTATAACTAGTACTCAAACAGTATTCTTAACTTTATATTTCTGTGTGGGAGCAAACTGTTGAAATCTTTACTTAATGTATGCTAAACTGATCTTCTGTATATAAAGAGAATCAAAAATGAATCTTGATGTGAATGGAAGGGGAGAGGGAGTGGGAAAGGGGAGGGTTGTGGGTGGGAGGGACGTTATGGGGGGAAGCCATTGTAATCCATAAGCTGTACTTTGGAAATTTATATTCATTAAATAAAAGTTTAAAAAAAATTTGAGGAACATATGCATTGTTTTTCACACTGGCTGTACTAATTCTCATTACCACCAACAGTGTGGAAGAGTTCCCTTTCCTTCATATTCTAACCAATGCTTATTTATCTTTCCATTATTTGGTAGTCACCTAACATGTATGAATTTATATATCACTGTGGTTTTAATTTGCATCTCCCTGACCATTTCAGATGCTGAGCTTTATTTTTTATGTATACTATAGCTACTTGTATGTCTTCTTTTGTGAAATGTCTAGATCCTTTGCTCATTTTAACATCAAGTTATCAATTTACTTTCTATCGAGTTACTCAAGTTTCTTGCATATTTTGAAAAATAACCTTTTATTGTGTGGATGGCTTGCACTTTTTTCATACCATTATTTAGGTTGTCAAAGTACATGGTTGACTATTTCCTTTTGTGTATAAAAGATTTTTAGTTTGAAGTAATTCCACTTATGGCTGTACTTTGTGATCTACTGAGTTCTTTCCTTGCTTCAAGTGGATATTAATTTTTCTTTCTTCCCTTCTTTCCCTCCCTTCCTCCCTCCCTCCCTCCCTCCTTTCTTTCTTTCTTTCTTTCTTTCTTTCTTTCTTTCTTTCTTTCTTTCATTTGGGTGGAACAGAGACAGAGAGTGAAGTAAACAGATAAAGATCTATTCACGAGTCTAATACTTTTTTTTTCTTTTTTTTTTAAATTTTCTAATTTTTTTTTATTTAATGAATATAAGTTTCCAAAGTACGAATAATGGATTACAATGGCTTCCCCCACATACCGTCCCTCCCACCCACAACCCTCCCCTTTCCCACTCCCTCTCCCCTTCCATTCACATCAAGATTCATTTTCGATTATCTTAATATACAGAAGATCAGCTTAGTATACATTAAGTAAGGATTTCAACAGTTTGCTCCCACACAGAAACATAAAGTGAAAAATAATAGATGATTTTTTTTTAATGATGATGAAATCAGATCAGACCTATTGTCATGTTTAATCCCAGTGAGAGTCAAGTTGGGAGTTGATAGTTTCTTTTCTTTTTTTTTTTTACAGAGGATCAGTTTAGTATGCATTAAGTAAAGATTTCAACAGTTTGCACCCCCATAGAAACACAAAGTGAAATATACTGTTTGAGTACTCGTTATAGCATTAAATTTCAATGCACAGCACATTAAGGACAGAGATCCTACATGAGGAGTAAGTGCACAGTGACTCCTGTTGTTGACTTTACCAACTGACACTCCTGTCTATGGCATCAGTAATCTCCCTATGCTCCAGTCATGAGTTTCCAAGGCTATGGAAGCCCTCTGAGTTCTCCGATTCTTATCTTGTTTAGACAAGGTCATAGTCAAAGTGGAGGTTCTCTCCTCCCTTCAGAGAAAGGTACCTCCTTCTTTGAAGACCTGTTCTTTCCACTGAGATCTCACTCACAGAGATCTTTTGCCAGAGTGTCTTGGCTTTCCATGCCTGAAATACTCTCATGGGCTTTTCAGCCAGATCCGAATGCCTTTAGGGCTTATTCTGAGGCCAGAGTGCTATTTAGGACATCTGCCATTCTATGAGTCTGCACCCACAACAGATTGGCCTGATCCAAGCTGAAACCAGGAGCTAGAAACTCAGTCCAGGCCTCTCATGTTGGTGCTGGAAACCCAACAATCTGAGTTATCACAAGTTGTTTCTTTGGTGTGCATTATTAAGAAACTGAAATTGTGAATGGAAACATGACTGCAACCCGGGCACTCCAAAATGAGATGAGGGCATCCCAAGGAGTGTTGTAGCCACTATACTGAATGTCTGCCTTCCATCTTAAAAGAACTTTCATTCATTTATGTTTTGTCTCCTATATTTAAAAGAAAATGAATTCTCAGTTGCCCTGTTTTTATTTTTTTCTTTTTAAATATTTATTTATTTATTTGAGAGGCAAAATTACAGACTGAGAGAAGGAGAGATGGAGAGTCTTTCATCCACTGGTTCACCCCCCAAATGGCCACAGTGGCTAGGACTGGGTCTGTCCAAAGCCAGGAGCCAGAACTAGATGAAATACCTTTGTTGAGACTTTATACACTGTGGTCTCAGAAAATCGCATAAAATGTTTTAAAATAAACATAAAACAAAATAGCAATGAGGCTAATAATGAAAATAATTCCCAAATTACTCTAAATACTATTCAGTATTTGGGAAATCGAGCCTCAATATGAATGGCAGCTGAATTTACAAGTGCTTAGAAAGTCTCTCATACTAAATAACACAATGCCATTCTTCATCATAAGCACACTCTGAAGGAAGTATTATCATTGTAATAGGCAAGGTGGAACAGCAGATTAAGTTGCCATCTGGAATGTCCTAATCCCATATTGGAATGCCCAGGGTGTAGTACTGTCTCAACTTCTGATCCAGCTTTGTGCTAATGTGCATCTTTAGAGGCAGCAGATGATAACTCAAGTACTTGAGTCCCAGTCACTCACCTGAGAGAACTGGGTAGAGTTTCTGGCTCCTGACTTTGGCCTGGATCAGCCCTGGTCATTTAAGGAGTGGAGTGAATCAGAAGATGGAGTATCTCTCTGTCTCTGTCTCTGTTTTCTCTGTTTTTGCCTTTCTAAAAAAAAAGAAAGAAGGAGGAAAGGAGGAAAGAAGGGAGAAAGGGAGGGAGGGAGGTAAATGGAAGAATGGAGGGAAGGAGGGAGGGAGGGAGGGAGGGAAAGTAAGGAAGGACACACTTTTATAAATGTACTATTACCATCTTCATTTCAAAGAAAGGAAATGAAAAATACAAAGAGGTAAAAATATTTGGCCACTGCAGACTTCAAGTGATAATCATTTCATCATCATTCATTGTCATTTCTGCACAGTTTTTTTTTTTTTTTTTTTGGTGGGCTTTGAGAAATAGCCTCTGGATGCCTTCTTGACAATTATTAATTAAACTTATTATTGGACCTTATTTTACAAAAAAATTAAAGGAAAAGCTACAGATAAAATTTGTGTACATCTCAACTTTGCTTATTGTTAATACTAAATTTTAAAGATGTGGAGATAACTTAAAAATTCAAAGTAGAAATAAGTGATGTGAAGCAAGAATGTGATACACATCATCATCAATATTTCCAATCTAACAGGCCAGTGAATGTAGCCTTTTTTCTTTTTCTTTTTTTTTTTTTTTTGAGAGATGTAAAAAATGTTTATTGTTGGGCTGAATCTTCTAAACAGAAACTAGTAGAGTGATTAGTAGACTCACTGAGTATCAATGCTGCACTGACCAGCTTGTTGATGTAAAAGGATTTTATCATCTACCCACATGGAAGGAGAACCAGCCTCACATGTTTACTGCTTACCTATGTTCAAATCTCAAAATGTTTATTTCACTCATCTACATTACATTTTTGTACTCTTTATATCAGGTATCTCAAATCAGGGAAAACATGTGATATCTGTGTTTTTTGAGACTGGCTTATTTCACTAAGAATAATGGTCTCGAATTGTATCCATTTTCTTGCAAATGAAAAGACTTCATTATTTGTAGGTGATTAGTATTCTATTGTGTATATATACCAAAATTTCTTTTTTTTTTTTTTTTCGACAGGCAGAGTGGACAGTGAGAGAGACAGAAAGAAAGGTCTTCCTTTTGCCATTGGTTCACCCTCCAATGGCCGCAGCGGCCAGTGCGCTGCAGCCAGCGCACCACGGCCAGCGCACCGCGCTGATCCGAAGGCAGGAGCCAGGTGCTTCTCCTGGTCTCCGTCTCCCATGGGGTGCAGGGCCCAAGCACTTGGGCCATCCTCCACTGCACTCCCGGGCCATAGCAAAGAGCTGGCCTGGAAGAGGGGCAACTGGGACAGAATCCAGTGCCCTGACCGGGACCAGAACCTGGTTTACCTGCGCCGCTAGGCGGAGGATTAGCCTATTGAGCCACAATTTCTTTATGTGGTCATCAACTGATGGACATCTGGGTTCATTTCGTATCTTAGCTATTGTGAGTTGAGCTGCTATAAACATGGGAGCACAGATCACTCTTTCATATGCAGATTACATTTCCCTTGAGTAAATTTCCAGGACTGGAATAGCTGGGTCATATATTAGATCTATTTTCAGGTTTCTGAGGAATCTCCGAATGGTCTTCCATAATGGTTGTGCTAGCTTGTATTTCTAATAACTGTTTATTAAGGTGCATTTTCCCCACATCATCACCAGCATTTGTTCTTTTATGATTTTTGGATGATAGTAATTCTAATTGGGGTGAGGTGAAACTTCACTGTGGTTTTTATTTGCATTTCCTTGATGGCTAGTGATCCTGAGCAGTTTTGTGTGTATCTTTTGGCCATTTGTATTTCATCCCCTATTCATGCCCTTTGTCCATTTCTTTTTTTTTTTAACTTTTATTTAATGAATATAAATTTCCAAAGTACGATTTATGGAAAACAATGGCTTCCCCCACATACCGTCCCTCCCACCCACTACTCTCCCCTTTCCCACTCCCTCTCCCCTTCCATTCACATCAAGATTCATTTTCGATTATCTTAATATACAGAAGATCAGCTTAGTATACATTAAGTAAGGATTTCAACAGTTTGCTCCCACACAGAAACATAAAGTGAAAAATAATAGATGATTTTTTTTTAAATGATGATGAAATCAGATCAGACCTATTGTCATGTTTAATCCCAGTGAGAGTCAAGTTGGGAGTTGATAATTTCTTTTTTTTTTTTTTTTTTTTTTACAGAGGATCAGTTTAGTATACATTAAGTAAAGATTTCAACAGTTTGCACCCCCATAGAAACACAAAGTGAAATATATTGTTTGAGTACTCGTTATAGCATTAAATCTCAATGCACAGCACATTAAGGACAGAGATCCTACATGAGGAGTAAGTGCACAGTGACTCCTGTTGTTGACTTTACCAACTGACACTCCTGTCTATGGCATCAGTAATCTCCCTATGCTCCAGTCATGAGTTTCCAAGGCTATGGAAGCCCTCTGAGTTCTCCGATTCTTATCTTGTTTAGACAAGGTCATACTCAAAGTGGAGGTTCTCTCCTCCCTTCAGAGAAAGGTACCTCCTTCTTTGAAGACCTGTTCTTTCCACTGGGATCTCACTCACAGAGATCTTTTGCCAGAGTGTCTTGGCTTTCCATGCCTGAAATACTCTCATGGGCTTTTCAGCCAGATCAGAATGCCTTTAGGGCTTATTCTGAGGCCAGAGTGCTATTTAGGACATCTGCCATTCTATGAGTCTGCTGAGTATCTCACTTCCCATGTTGGATCACTCTCCCCTTTATTTATTCCATCGGTTAGTGTTAGCAGGTACTAGACTTGTTTATGTGCTCCCTTTGACTTTTAGTCCTATCATTATGATCAATTGTGAACTGAAATTGATCACTTGGAATAGTGAGATGGCATTGGTACATGCCACCCTGATGGGATTGAATTGGAATCCCCTGGTATGTTTTTAACTCTACCATTTGGGGCAAGTCAGCTTGAGCATGTCCCAAATTACACATCTCTTCCCTCTCTTATTCTCATTCTTATGTTTAACAGGGATCACATTTCAGTTAATTTTTAACACTTAAGAGTAACTGTGTATTAATTACAGAATTAAACCAGTCATATTAAGTAGAACAGACAAAAAAAATACTAAGAAGGATAATGTATTAAGTTGTTCATTAACAGTCAGGGCTGTGCTGATCAAGTCACCGTTTCCCATAGTGTCCATTTCATTTCAGGAGGTTTCCTTTTTGGTGTTCAGTCAGTTGTCACCAATCAGGGAGAACATATGGTATTTGACCCTTTGGGACTGGCTTATTTCACTCAGCATGATGTGTTCCAGATTCCTCCATTTTGTTGCAAATGACTGGATTTCATTATTTCTTACTGCGGTATAGTATTCTAAAGAGTACATATCCCATAATTTCTTTATCCAGTCTACCGTTGATGGGCATTTAGGTTGGTTCCAGGTCTTAGCTATTGTGAATTGAGCTGCAATAAACATTAGGGTGCAGACAGCTTTTTTGTTTGCCAATTTAAATTCCTTTGGGTAAATTCCAAGGAGTGGGATGGCTGGGTCGAACGGTAGGGTTATCTTCAGGTTTCTGAGGAATCTCCAGACTGATTTCCATAGTGGCTTGACCAGTTTGCATTCCCACCAACAGTGGGTTAGTGTCCCTTTTTCCCCACATCCTCGCCAGCATCTGTTGTTGGTAGATTTCTGCATGTGAGCCATTCTAACCGGGGTGAGGTGAAACCTCATTGTGGTTTTGATTTGCATTTCCCTGATTGCTAATGACCTTGAACATTTTTTCATGTGTCTGTTGGCCATTTGGATTTCCTCTTTTGAAAAATGTCTATTGAGGTCCTTGGCCCATCTCTTAATTGGGTTGTTGGTTTTGTTTTTGTGGAGTTTCTTGATCTCTTTGTAGATTCTGGTTATTAAACCTTTATTGGTTGCATAGTTTGCAAATATTTTTTCCCATTCTGTCGGTTGTCTCTTCACTCTCTTGACTGTTTCTTTTGCAGTACAGAAACTTCTCAATTTGATGCAATCCCAATAGTTAATTTTGGCTTTGACTGCCTGTGCCTCCCGGGTCTTTTCCAGAAACTCTTTGCCTGTGCCAATATCTTGAAGGGTTTCTCCAATGTTCTCTAGTAACTTGATGGTGTCAGGTCGTAGATTTAGGTCTTTAATCCATGTTGAGTGGATTTTTGTGTTAGGTGTAAGGTAGGGGTCTTGCTTCATGATTCTGC
Organism: Oryctolagus cuniculus; assembly: GCF_051225735.1. NCBI lineage: Eukaryota > Metazoa > Chordata > Mammalia > Lagomorpha > Leporidae > Oryctolagus > Oryctolagus cuniculus. The sequence continues at coordinate 58,075,592 of NC_142870.1, forward strand.
ATGTGGAAATCCAGTTTTCCTAGCACCATTTATTGAATAGACTGTCCTTGCTCCAGGAATTAGTTTTAGATCCTTGATCAAATATAAGTTGGCTGTAGATGTTTGGGTTGATTTCTGGTGTTTCAATTCTGTTCCATTGGTCTATCCATCTGTTTCTGTACCAGTACCATGCTGTTTTGATTACAACTGCCCTGTAGTATGTCCTGAAGTCTGGTATTGTGATGCCTCTGGCTTTGTTTTTGTTGTACAAGATTGCTTTAGCTATTCGAGGTCTCTTGTGCCTCCATATAAATTTCAGCACCAATTTTTCCAGATCTGAGAAGAAGGTCTTCGGTATCTTGATTGGGATTGCATTGAATCTATAAATTGCTTTTGGGAGAATGGACATTTTGATGATGTTGATTCTTCCAATCCATGAGCATGGAAGATTTTTCCATTTCTTGGTATCCTCTTCTATTTCTTTCTTTAAGGTTTTGTAATTTTTATCGTAGAGATCTTTAACGTCCTTGGTTAAGTTTATTCCAAGGTATTTGATTGTTTTTGTAGCTATTGTGAATGGGATTGATCTTAGAAGTTCTTCCTCAGCCATGGCATTGTCTGTGTATACAAAGGCTGTTGATTTTTGTGCATTGATTTTATACCCTGCTACTTTGCCAAACGTTTGTGTGAGTTCCAATAGTCTCTTAGTAGAGTTATTTGGGTTCCCTAAATAAAGAATCATGTCATCTGCAAAGAGGGATAGTTTGAGTTCTTCCTTCCCAATTTGTATCCCTTTAATTTCTTTTTCTTGCCTAATAGCTCTGGCTAGAACCTCCAGAACTATATTGAATAGCAGTGGTGAGAGTGGACATCCCTGTCTGGTCCCAGTTCTCAGTGGAAATGCTTCCAACTTTTCCCCATTCAATAGGATGTTGGCTGTTGTTTTTCATAAGTTACTTTGATTGTATTGAGGAATGTTCCTTCCAAACCCAGTTTGCTTAGAGTTTTCATCATGAACGGGTGTTGTATTTTATCAAATGCTTTCTCGGCATCTATTGAGATAATCATATGGTTTTTCTTCTGCAGTCTGTTAATGTGGTGTATCACATTGATTGTCTTGCGCACATTAAACCATCCCTGCATACCAGGGATAAATCCCACTTGGTCTGGGTGGATGATCTTTCTGATGTGTTGTTGCATTCTATTGGCCAGAATTTTATTGAGGATTTTTGCATCTATGTTCATCAGGGATATTGGTCTGTAATTCTCTTTCAGTGCTGCATCTTTTTCCGGTTTAGGAATTAAGGTGATGCTGGCTTCATAGAAAGAATTTGGGAGGATTCCCTTTTCTTCGATTGTTCTGAATAGTTTGAGAAGAATTGGAGTTCGTTCTTCTTTAAATGTCTGGTAGAATTCAGCAGTGAATCCATCTGGTCCTGGGCTTTTCTTTGTTGGGAGGGCCTTTATTACTGTTTCAATTTCTGTCTCAGTTATGGGTCTGTTTAGGTTTTCGATGTCTTCCTGGTTCAATTTAGGTAGGTTGCATGTGTCCAGGAACGTATCCATTTCTGATAGGTTTCCCTGTTTGCTGGCATACAAGTCCTTGTACAGCTAAAGATTTTACTTTCTTCTCAGCAGTACATGGAACCTTCTCTAGGATTGACCACATACTAGGCCATAAAGCAAGTCTCAGCAAATTCAAAAGAATTAGAATCATACCATGCAGCTTCTCAGACCATAAAGGAATGAAGTTGGAAATTACCAACTCAGGAATCCCTAGAGCATACACAAACACATGGAGATTGAACAACATGCTCCTGAATGAACAATGGGTCATAGAAGAAATCAAAAGAGAAATCAAAAACTTTCTGGAAGTAAATGAGGATAACAGCACAACATACCAAAACTTATCGGACGCAGCAAAAGCAGTGTTAAGAGGGAAGTTTATATCAATAGGTGCCTACATCAAGAAATTGGAAAGGCACCAAATAGATGAGCTTTCAATTCACCTCAAGGATCTAGAAAACCTACAGCAAACAAGACCCAAATCTAGTAGGAGAAGAGAAATAATTAAAATCAGAGAAGAAATCAACAGGATTGAATCAAGAAAAACATTCCAAAAAATCAGCCAAACGAGGAGCTGGTTTTTTGAAAAAATAAACAAAATTGACACCCCATTGGCCCAACTAACTAAAAAAAGAAGAGAAAAGACCCAAATCAATAAAATCAGAGATGAAAAAGGAAACATAACAACAGACACCACAGAAATAAAAAGAATCATCAGAAATTACTACAAGCCCTTTGTCCATTTCTTAACTTGATTATTTTGCTGAGGTTGAGATTCTTGAGCTTCTTATATATTCTGGATATTAAATACTTTGGGATAACTTTAACCATTGATGTTAAAGATCATCACAATGAAAATTACAAAATATTAAGGAAAGAAATAAAGACACAAAAAAGGAAAGAAATTTTTCATGTTCATGGATTGAATGAATATTATCAAAATGTCCATGGTAGGCCAAAGAAATTTACAGTTTCAACATGATCCCAATCAGTACACCGGGGATGTTCTCAGTTCTGGGAAAAAATGAAGCTAAAATTAGTATGGAATCTCAAGACATCCCAAATAACCACAGCAATTATAAACAATAAAAATAAAGCTGGAAATATCATAATAGCCAGTCTCAAGACATATTACAAGGCAGTAATAATCAAACCAGCTTGATACTAGCACAAGAATAAATTGTGGACCATTGATTTGCATTTCAGTGATGGCAAGTTATATTGAGCATTTTTTCAAGTATATGTTGGCCATTTGTGTTTCTTTTTTCTGAGAAATATATATTCAGACTCTTTGTCCATTTCTTATCTGAATTTTTGTTGTTTTGTTTAGTTTTTTCAGTTTCTAAAATATTTTTATTAAATCTCTATTAAATATATAATTTGCAAATATTTTGCTGTTTCTGTCATTTGTCTATGCACTAAATATTTTTTCTTTTTCTATGTAGAAGAAATTTTTATGTTTTTGCTTTTGTTTCCTAATCTTTTAGAGTATTATCTGAAAATGTGTTACTTATGTCAGTGTTTTGACAAGTCTTCTCTCGTTTTCCTCTAATTGTTTCATTATGCCAGGTCCTACATTTTGGTCTTCGATCTATTTTGGGTTGGTTTTTCATATAGGGAGAGACATAAAGCTCAAGTTTAAATTTTCTGCATATAGATATTCATTTTCTCCAAAACCACTGTCATCCAGTGTACATTTTTGGGGCCCTTTTCAAATTAATGTATAGGTTAATTTCTAGGATCTCTACACAATTTCTTTGGTCTAGACATCTGTTTTTATTCCAATGCCATTGTATATCAGTTAAAACACCTCTGTACTGTCTTTGAATCTGGTATTGTGACACCTCCAACATTACTTTTTTCCTCGAGATTGCTATGGACCCTTTATGGTTTTTTATACTTCCATATGCATTTTAGAACTGCTTATTGTAGTTCCGAGAAGAATGTTACTGATGTTTTCAAAGGGATTACACTCAATCAGTAAATCACTTTGGTGATATAAACTTTTTAATGATATTATTTTTTCAGTACATAAACATGAGAGATCATTGTTGTGTCTCCTTCCATTTCTCCCATATGTGTTTCCTTTTTTATAATATATGTATACCTTATTTTTATTAATAAATATAAATTTCCAAAATACAGTTTATGGATTACAATGGCTTCCCCCCATAACTTCCCTCCCACCTGCAACCCTCCCATCTCCCGATCCCTCTCCCATTCCATTCGCTTCAAGATTAAATTTTCAATTATCTTTATATACAGAAGTTCAATTTAGTATATATTAAGTAAACATTTCAACACTTTGCACCCACACAGAAACACAAAGTGTAAAGTACTGTTTGAGTACTAGTTATAGCATTAATTCACATTGAACTACATGAGGAGTAAGTTCACAGTGACTCCTGTTGTTGACTTAACAATTTGACACTCTTGTTTATGGCGTCAGAAATCAACCGAGGCTCTTGTCATGAGTTGCCAAGGCTATGGAAGCCTTTTGAGTTTGCCAACTTCGATCTTCTTTAGACAAGGTCATAGTCAAAGTGGAAGTTCTCGCCTCCCTTCAGAGAATGGTACCTTCTTCTTTGATGGTCTGTTCTTTCCAATGGGATCTCACTCACAGATCTTTCATTTAGGTCCTCTTTTTTTTTGCCAGAGGGTCTTGGCTTTCCATGCCTGAAATACTCTCATGGGCTCTTCAGCCAGATCCAAATGCCTTAAGGGGTGATTCTGAGGCCAGAGTGCTGTTTAGGACATCTGCCATCCTATGAGTCTGCTGTGTATCCTGCTTCCCATGTTGGATCGTTCTCTCCCTTTTTGATTCTATCAATTAGTATTAGCAGACACTAGTCTTCTTTATGTGATCCCTTTGACTCTTAATCCTATCGTTATGATTAATTGTGAACTGAAATTTATCACTCTGACTAGTGAGGTGGCTTTGGTACATGCCACATTGATGGGATTGAATTGGAATCCCCTGGAACGTTTCTAACTCTACTATTTGGGGCAAATCTGATTGAGCATGTGTTGAAATGTACATCTCCTCCCTCTCTTATTCCCACTCTTACATTTAACAGGGCTCACTTTTCAGTTAAATTTAAACACATACGAATAATTGTGTGTTAATTAAAGAATTCAACCAATAGTGTTAAGTAGAACAAAAAAATGCTAAAAGGGATAAAGTATTAAGTTGTACATCAACAGTCAGGACAAGGGCTGATCAAGTCACGGTTTCTCATAGTGTCCATTTTACTTCAACAGATTTCCTTTTAAGTGCTCGGTTAGTTATCACCGATCAGTGAATTGAGCTGCAGTAAACAATAAGGTGCAGACAGCTTTTTTGTTTGCCAATTTAATTTCCTTTGGGTAAATCCCAAGGAGTGCCTTTTTCCCCACATCCTCGCCAGCATCTGTTGTTGGTAGATTTCTGTATGTGAGCCATTCTAAACGGGGTGTGGAGAAACCTCCTTGTGGTTTTGATTTGCATTTCCCTGATTGCTAGTGATCCTGAAAGTTTTTTCATATGTCTGTTTAGCATTTGGATTTCCTCTTTTGAAAAATGTCTATTGAGGTCCTTGGTCCATCTCTTAAGTGGGTTGTTTGTTTTTTGTTGTGTAGTTCCTTGATCTCTTTGTAGATTCTGGTTATTAACCCTTTATCTGTTGCATAGCTTGCAAATGTTTTTTTTACCATTCTGTTGATTGCCTCTTCATTACCTGACTCTTTATTTTGCAGTACAGAAACTTCTCAATTGATGCAATCTCAATAGCTATTTTTGGCTTTGACTGTCTGTGCCTCCGGGGTCTTTTCCAAGAAGTCTTAGCCGGTACCTATATCTTGCAGGGTTTCTCCAATGCTCGCTAATAATTTGATGGTATTGAGTCATAGATTTAGGTCTTTAATCTATGTTGAGTGGATTTCTGTGTTTCATAATTTTCTTTGTGGAGTTTTTTTATGTAGTTGGTTACCTTTAAGAGATTTTATTTTTTGTACCTATTGTGAGTGACCATAAAAATGGTCCTGATTTTATGTGTTAGTCTTGTTTCTTGTAACTTTACCAAAGCTGTATGTCAGTTCTAATAGTCTTTTGTAAAGAGTCATGTAATCTACAAACAGGGTTAATTTAACTTCCTCCTTTCCTATATGTGTGCTTTCTACACTCCTTTCTCTTGCTTGATGGTTTGAGTTGTAACTTCAATACTAAATTGAATGAAATCAGTGAGTGTGGGCATTCTTCTTTGGTTTCAGATCTTAACGGAAATGCTTCCAATTTTCCCCATTTTATATGGTGCTCACTGAGGATTGGCCATATACAATCTTTGTTTTATTGAAGTGTGTTTATTCAATAACCAAGTCAAGGTGTTATTTTTTTCCTAAAATCATGAGTTGGTCTTCAATGATATCAAAGCATCTAGTGTTTCTAGTGACATGATAATATGATTTTTTCTTCATTCTGCTGATGTTACATATTATGTTATTGATTTACATGTGTTGAAATATTCCTTCATCTTTTGACAAATTTCTCTTGATTAAGATGAATGATCATTGCTATGTGTTGTTAGATATGATTTACTTATATTTTGATGAAAATTATTGCACCTATATTCATTAAGGATATGGTTCTACAGTTTTATTTTTGCAGTTATTTGTTCTTATCTAGTTTTAGTTTCATGGTAATGCTGGAGTCATAGAATTAGCTAGCGAAGGCTTCAGTCCATTTAAATTTTTTGTATTCTTCTGGATATAAGACTGCATTAAGCATGACTTGTAAGGCTCATTTGATGATGTCAAATTTCTCCAGCTTTTGCTCAAAAGAAAAGTATGTCTTCTTCATCTGTGAGAGATAATTTTGCTTGATATAGCATTCTTGATTGATTACTATTTTCTTTTAGAACTTGGAATATATCATTATCTTCCTTCCTGGACCCTAGGATTTCGGTTTATAAAATCTGTTAATCTAATGGATTGTCCCTAAAAAGTGATCTAGTAATTTTCTCTTTTATATGTCTTTCTTTGAGAGCTTGACCATAATATGTCTTAATGAGGATCTTTCCAGGTCATGTTTACTTGGGATTCTATAGGCCTCTTGTCCTTGATCGTTTGCTCATATGTCATTAAACAGGTTCCTAGGACACTATTCCTCTCATTTCCCACAGGAATCTCCACAATTCAAATATTTGCTTGATAAGAACCCAGGCTTTCTTCATTCTCTTTTATTTCTACTGCTTCTTTCTTATCTATCTATCTAGTTATCTAACTATCTATCATCTATTTTCTATCTGTCATCTATAATATATCATCACTATATTTCTTGGCCTAAGTGAAATAATTCATATAAATCTGTCTTCAATTTCAGATATTCTTTCTTCTGCTTGATCAAATTTGTTAAGGCTTTCAACTCTATTTGTATATGACTTATTGAATATTTCATTTCTGACTTTTAATTTTGGTTTATTTTCAAGTTCTCCATCTTTTCACAGAATTTCTCATTTATCTGATAGATTGTTTTGTAAATTTCATTCACCAGTGTGTATTCCCTTATATTTCTTTTAGCATCCATATAATGGTTTTGTAAATATTTCTGTTAGGAATTTCATAAATATACTTTTCTTTGGAGTTTGTTATTAAGCATTATTGTATTCCTTTTGAGACATCAAACTGTCTTCTTTTTCATACATCCTGTGTCACTGTGTTGACATTTGTATATTTGATGGGGCTAGAGCTCTGATGCAACAAGTTAACTTGTTGCATGCAGTGCCGGCATCCCATATGGGTGCCGGTTTGAGTCCTGGCTGTTCCACTTCTGATTCAGCTCCCTGCTATGACCTGGGAAATCCCTGGAAGATGGCCCAAGTGCTTGGGCCCCTGAACCCATGTGGGAGACCCAGAAGAAGCTCCTGGCTCCTGGCTTTGGATAGGCCCAGCTATGACCATAGTAGCCATTTAGGGAGTAAACCAGCAGGTGGAAGATCTCTCTCTTTCTCTCTCTCTCTCTCTCTCTCTCTCTCTCTCTTTCTCTGCCTCTGTCACTCTGTAATTATGTTCTTCAAATAAATAAAGATTTAATATAAATAAATAAATAAGAACCTTGAATATTAATGCCTTAAGTTCTCCAATTAAAAGATGAAACTGGCTGAGTGAATTTAACAACATGCTAGCTAAAAGAAATACATGTTGCCAACAAAGATATTTGCAGAACAAAAATGAAAGAATGGAAAAAGATATTGCATGCTAATGGAAAGCAAAAAAGAGCAGGTGTAGAAATCTTAGCATCAGACACTATATACTTTAACAAAAAATGTTAAAAGAGATGAAGAAATACATTATTCAAAAGGAGAATGTGACTATATTTTATATATATATATATATATAGAGAGAGAGAGAGAGAGAGAGAGAGAGAGAGTCAGGGCAACTGGCTATTTGAAGCAATGTTAATGGATTTAAAGGAAGACATAGACTCTACTACCATACTAATTGTGGGAATACAAAACTGTTTTCACCAATGAGCACGCCAACTAGAAAAAATGTCAACAAAGAAACAACAGAGCTTATCTGTGGTCCAAATGGAACTAATTGATATCTGAAGAACATTTCATCCACAGTTGCAGAATACACTTTCTTCTCATCAGTGTATGCAACTTTCTCTAGAATAGATCATATTCTAGGCTGAGCAAATCTCATCAAATAAAAAAAAATGAAATCACACCATTTATCTTTTCTGACCACAATGGAATGAAGCTGGAAATTAATAACTGAAGAATCTCTAGAAAATATGCAAACGCATGGAGACTAAGTAACACACTCTTGAATGAACACCAGATCAAAGAAGAAATCAAAATGAAAATAAAAAATTTCCTAGAAATGAATGAATATGACAATGTACCATATCAAAACTTATGGTATACAGAAAAAGCCGTGGTAAAATGGAAGTTTATAGCAATTAGTTCCTATGAATAAAGAAATTGAAACAGCATCAAATAAATGAGCTACCAAAGCAACTCCAGGACATAGAAAACCAATAATGAACCAAACCCCAAATTAGTAGGAGGAAAGAAATAAGTGAAATTATAGAAGCAATAAACAAAATTGAAACAAAACCAATACAAAAAATCAGTGAATGAACAGCTGTTTTCTTTAAAGAAACAAAACAAAACTGATACAACATTGGCCCAGAAAAAAAAGAAAAGGAAACAAAAGAGGAAAAAGATGAAAATAAATAAAATCAGAGAGGAAAAATGAGGTGGTTCAAAGGATAACAAATAAATAAAAAAAAATCATCTGGAATTGATGCCATTAGCTATAGGCCAACAAATTGGAAAAACTAGAAGAAACTGATAGACTTCTGGACATGTATAATCTAACAAAATGAGTCCTGAAGACATAAAAAGCCTAAACAGACAAATATTCATGATGGGGATTAAATAAGTAATGAAGACCCTCACCACCAAGTAAAATCCAGGACTGGATGGCTTCACTGCTTAATTCTACCAGACATTTAATGAAGAACTGATTCCTGTCATTTTCAAACTACTCAAAACTATTGAAAAGGCAGGAATCCTCCCAAATTCCTTCTACAAAGCCAACATCACCTTCATTCTAAAACCAGGAAAAAGATTTAACAAAGAAAGACTACTAGAGAGCAATATCACTGATGAAAATTGTTGCAAAAATTCTCAACAAAATATTAGCTAATTAAATCCAACAAGACATTAAAAAGGTAACTCACCAAGACCACTAGTATTTAACCTGGGTATAATTGGGTGGTTCAACATACACAAACCAATAACTGGGATAAATCACGTTAACAAATTAAGAATAAAAAACCATATAATTCTCTCAATAGATGCTGAGAAATCATTTCATATAATACAACATCCTTCCATGATAAAAAGCTTAAGCAAATTGGATATAGAAGAAACATTCCTCAGCACAACGAAGGGAACTTATGACAAACCCATAGCCAGAATCATAATGAATGAGGAAAAGGTGGATACATTTTCTTTAATATCTGCTTACAGAAAATGCTACCAATTTTCACAATTGCTATTCACCATAGTCCTTGGAGTTTTAGCCACTGCCCTTAGACAAGGAAAAGAAATCAAAAAGGATAAAATAGAAAAGGAGGAAGTCATATTTGTCATCTGTTTCTGTATGATCTGAATCTATATACAAGGGAACCAAAATACTCCACTAAGAGACTATTGGAACTTATAAGAGAGTTTGATCAAGTTACAGGATATAAAATTAACACAAAAAATTCATAGCCTTTGTATACACAGACAATGCCATGGCTGAGAAAGAACTTGTAAGATCAGTCAAACTCACAATTGCTACAAAAATTTAAATACCTTGGAATAAACTTAATCAAAGAGGTGAAAGACCTCAACATTGCTTGTTACAAAATACTAATAAAGGGAATAGATTAAGACTTAAAAAAATGGAAAATCTTCAATGTACATGGATTGGAAGAATTAATATCATTAAAATGTCCATATAGTGAAAACAATTTAGAGAGTTAATGAGATCCCAATCAAAATACTAACTACATTTTTTTTTCAGATCTAGAGAAAGTGATGCTAAAATTCATATGGAAACAGAAGAGACCCTAAGATACAGAAAATTTAAACAACAAAAACTAAGCTGCAGGCATTACAATTCCAGATTTCAAGACATATTACAATGCAGTTAAAACCAAAAAGCATGGTATTGGCCCAAAAACAGATGTGAAGACTAATTAAACAGAATAGAACCTTCAGAAATCAATCCATGGCTCAACAACAAACTAATGTTGACAAAGGAGCTAAAATCAATTCCTGGAGAAAGGCCAGTATCTTAACAAATGGTGCTGGGAAAACTAGGTCTCAGCATGCAGAAGTATCTTACACACTATTCAAAATCAACTTGAAAAGAATCAAGAATCTAAATATACAGCCCCAAACCATCAAATTACTAGAACACAACATTGTGAGAAACTCTGGAAGACACTGACATAGGCAAAGACTTCATAGAAGAGATCTCAGAAGCACAGGCCATCAAAGCCAAAATTGGCAAATGAGATTTTATCAAGCTAAGAAGCTTCTGAACTACAAAGGAAACACTCAATAAAGTGAAGAGGTAACTGACAGAATGGGAGAAAATATTTATAAACTACACAACTGATAAATGATTAATACCCTAAATCTGTAAGAGCTCAATAAAATCAACAACAAAACAATCCAGTTAATAAATGAGCGAAGGAATTGAACAGGGATTTTTAAAGAAGACATTCAAATTACCAATAGATAGATGAAAAAATGGTCAGGGTCACTAGTCATCAGGGAAATGCAAATCAAAAACATAATAAGGTTTCATCTCACCCAAGCTAGAATGGCTCTCATATAGAAATCAACAATGCTGGTGGGATGTGGGGAAAACAGTACCCTAATCCACTGTTGGTGGCAAGGTAAACTAGTACTCTATTGTGGAAGAGTGTATAGAAATATCTCAGAAATCTGAAAATAGAGCTACCATATGACCCAACAATCCCACTCCTGGGAATTTATGATAAATCAACATATGAAAGAGTCATCTGTACCCCCATGTTTATTGCAGCTCAATTCACAGTAGTTAAGATATGGAATCAACCCTGCTGTCCATCAACTGATGACTGGACAAATAAATTGATAAATAAATAATATGGAAAACTATTCAGTAGAAAAATTAGAATGAAATAGTGTCTTGTGCAACAAAATAGATACAAATGGAAACCATTATACTCAGTGAAATAGCCAGTCCCAAAAAGTCAGATACCAGGGCTGGTGCTATGGCTCACTGGATCAAAGACCCAGCCTGCAGCACAGGCATCCCATATGGGCACCAGTTAGAGTTCCTGCTGCTCCACTTCCAATGAAACTCTCTGCTGATACACCTGGGAAAGCAACTAAAGATGACCCAATTCCATTGACTCCTGCAGCCATCCAGGAGATGTGGAAGAAGCTCCTAGCTCTTGGCTTCAGATTGGCCCAGGTCTGGCCACTGTGGCCATGTAGGGAGTGAACGAGTGGATGGAAGAACTCCCTCTCTCTGTCTCTACCTCTGTCTGTAATTCTGTCTTTCAAATAAATAAAATAAATCTCTAAAAGCAAAAAAAAAGGCAGAAACCATATGTTTTCCCTAGTCTATGGTAACTAATAGAGAACAAAAAAATGTAATGTATATGAGCAAAATTCATATTTTGAGATCGCTTAGAGAGACCTTGTCTCTACTGTTGAGGACCAGTGTTTTGTTTGTTTGTTTGCTTGCTTGATTGTTTGTTTTGTTTTCTTACTATTTGTTGAATTCTTTACTTATTTTAAGATTAATCTTATGATTATAAACTAAATGAAATTATATCATTGTAAAAATCAAAAAAAAAGGATAAGAATTGAAGGAAGAGAAAGGGTGGTATTGTGGGCAGGAGGGAGGGAAGAGTAGAAAGTATAATTATGCTCCAAAATCTGTGTATATGCAATACAACCCAGTTCATGGCAGTAGCCAAGGGTGGGTGGGGTGTTCATATCACAGCCACAGGGTTGCATTGGTAGAAGCTTATGTGGGCTCAGATTGGGATTCCTAAGACCCTGGAAATTGATACATTATAAATGGGGTTGTGGGAGCACTGGCCTTAAGTCCTGTAGCAATTACTTATATACCCATGTTGTCAGGGACATGGTGGAGGTTATAATGACATCCTCCCAAAATCTGACTGTGATATATAGTTTCCATTTTGTCAACCCCAGGCTTTTATGTAGAATTTTGGTGCCCACATACCCTTTTTCCTAAAGCAGACAATTACTTTCTCTGTGCTTTGCTCCCTGGTATTGAGAGAAGAATGAACTGGTAAGTCCTGTGGTGGGCTACTGCAATACTATGCCACATTCGGAACCTGCCAAGCCTCCAAGATTGGCAAAGGATGGAATGCGGTCCAGGACCACTAAGCTATATACTATCTGCTGTTGAAGTAGACTTGAGTTCTGAAGCTTCTGTGATCAACCACAGATTGCCATTCATATAAATCCTATTTATTGACCTCGTGATTCTCCATTTGAGACTAGAGTAGATTCAGATACTCCATCCACAGCTATTGACCTGGAATACAGTAACCATTACTATACATAAGTGATAATTTTACCAGATCCAAGACACACTGACATGCTCTCTTTTGGGTCTTGCTCTCTTTTGACTACATTCTTGTTATCTGCTGGAAGATTTAGAAAAAGATTGTAAAATATTCTCTTGGCCAAAGGCTCAGTCTTCAGGTTGCTGTCTTAAGAATAGAAGCTGTGGGGACCTGTCCATCTCTAGATTTTATTGTAGGAGTTCTGGTAATGGGTTTCAACTCTAAGGTCTGATTTCACTCCCTTTTCCTTCCCCTGTGGGAAGTATATCCAGGATTCACTACTTGGAGCTGGGGGAGGGGTGATGCAACAACCCTTCCTTTCCTCCTTCTTCATTGTGTTTTTTCTTATAATTATTACGCCAAAATCTAGTGTTGTGATCTTGCTGCTGGCTTCTTTAGCTCTAGTGAAGGGGACCTGATGTGTGAAGAGCTGTTCAAATTGCTGTCTCTATGAGGAGATTGCTCAAGCATATTTTTCAGCCACCATTCCCATCACCAAACTTAATCTCAGTATTTCTTACTGATAATACTCATAGTATTGCCCATGGAATTTCAAAGCACAGTTCAATTTTAGAATTGGAGAACTTAATGTTATGGTTCTATCTGCCCTTGTGAACTCAATGGTCTATGATATGAAGTAATTTTTAATTTAGCTAAAACATAGTTTGAATTGCATAATCAAACGATTATGCAAATAATCTCAGTTGCTACCAGCATGTTCACTGCAAAATTACTTTTGTGCTCCTCTTTATTGTGCACATATGGGATAAAACATTAATAACTGAAGCTTCTCCAGAATCCCAATCACAGAATTAGAATCCATTTACACATATTTTAGACTCCATGAAGAATTTCAAGACATATTTTAAAATTAGTTAAGTATAGGTAAACTGATAATTAATACATGCTGATGATATATAGAGGTTTTTCTTTTAAATTTAGCTTCCTGATATCAACTTCATGTATGGAAAGGATCATATATTGAACTCTTTTAATGTATGTGCTAAAATATTAATTTACCTGGAATTTTACATATTTGTAGTATTCCAGAGTTTAATGCAATTTTATGTGCTTTGATGCAAACACAGTTTTGTCAAACATTGCTTTATATCTTTTTCAGTGATATATTACTATAATATTAATGACGTGGTTATCTTGAAATGTTCTGTAGGTGAGTGAAATGGACATCTTGGCCTGTTTTCCTGTTGAACTATTGTCTTTTTATTTGTTTACTCTTTAGTGGAGTATTGGACATTAGACTATAATGTAAGGTAAAACATGCTATCTCAGAAATTAAAAAAGAATGGAAGGAAGGAAACAAGGAAAGGATGAAAGGAGGAAGGAAGGAAGGAAGGAAGGAAGGAAGGAAGGAAGGAGGGAGGGAGGGAGGGAGGGAGGAGGGAGGGAGGGAGGGAGGGAGGGAGGGAGGGAGGAAGGAAGGAAGGAAGGAAGGAAGGAAGGAAGGAAGGAAGGAAGGAAAAGAAAGAAAGAGAAAAGGGGATGGAAAGAAGAAGTAAGGGAGGAAGGGAAATGTCATTTATATCCTGAGAATTGTATCTAGGAACTACACTGAATTTGTTCTCTTTGTATTAATATCACATAACTGTGAGAATTATATTATAGTAATTATCATGTATTTTCTGAGACTCTAATGTATTAATAAATTCCTTCAATAAAAAAATTTAAAAATAAAGATATGGGGCTGGAACTTTGGCATAACAGGTAAAGCCGTCTTCTTCAGTGCCCACATCTCATATGGGTACCAGTTCAAATCCTGGGTTCTCCACTTCCTCTACAGCTCTCTACTATGGCCAAGTCCCTGGGCCTCTGCGCCCATGTGAGAGATCTGGAAGAAACTCCTGCCTCCTGGCTTTGGATGGACCCAGCTCTAGCTCTTCTGGCCAATCTGGGGAGTAAACCATCAGATGGAAGACCTCTGTTTCTCTCTGCCTCTATGTAACTTTATCTTTCAAATAAGTAAATCTTTAAAAAAATAAAGTTATAAAATAATTAGGTTTTCTATTTAATTCACCTACTTTACCTTAAAAATAATGTAACATAGAAATATTTTAAAGTATCATAAACAAGTCATAACATAATTACAAGGAATATAAATTATGCAATAAATGTTGAGAAGTTGGGTGGTAACTTTAAAATTAAGATAAAATGTATTTCCTGGCAGCAGTGGGAGTACTTACTATTTCTCACAAGTACCAAAGAGAGTGGCATTCTAACAAAGTTAATTGTGCTTGGTGTACAAATCAACTTTTTTTCAAATAATTTCCATCCCCTAATGTAATCTAGCAGGTATAAGCAACAAAATTGGTAATGCTGCATTCAATTGCATGTTTTATGTTTCTGTAATGTTAATGATATAGCTATGTTTTTCCATCTTGGATTTACCTAGAAACAGAAAATTGATCACCCTAAGTGTTACTTCCACCTGTATTGATGTCTTTGGGAACAAAATTGAAGTGCTTTGATTTGACAAAGAGATACTCATGTAGTAGTAATTTTTCCAAGCTATAATCTATGGTGATTTATTGGTAGGAAAGGTATATTTGTCCTCTTTTTGGCTAACAGGCCAAAATTGTTCATATTTTCTGTATTGATATCAATGTGAGCTACTTTGATCTTCATTGATTTAGATGTTGGCTTATGATTATGAGAATGGTAAAAAGCCTGTGGGAAACACAACTTCACAGAATCAAAACATCATCTCAAATAGTTTTCTAATAGTCCATGGCTAAATAATAATTCAGATTCTCTGTCAAAAGAATAGCACTGATTATCGATGTTGTGGTAGATTTTATTATTTTTCTTTCCATTATTTAAACTGATTTAATATGTTAATAAAAACTAGATAATATTGTAAATATACAGAACCCAAGAATATGAGCCTTTATTTGTCTTCAGAAACATGGCAAGAATGGGATATAAAAAATGTATTATGTAATTTCAAGTTTGATGAAGCTTGCCAAATACCTGTTGTTACAAGAGTTGCCCAGATAAGAAGAAAAAGAAAAACAAAACCAGAAAACAAAATACAAGATATAATATTATTTAAAACTAAATTATGTTTGTATAATTTTTTTCAATGAGATTTTAGTGCATTCCTACTCTTTTCAGCATGTTTGGTTGGGAGTAAGATTCCATATTGAGTGGGTTCTTCCATCATGAAAACATAAGGAAAAGGGAGAAAGATAAATAAAACCTGATAATGGTTATGTTCATGCACATACATGGTGTTACATAATCAAATAGGGAGAGATTTTGTGGATATGGGAGCCTGATTCCTTGAACTTTGTGGCAGTTTCTGTCTTTGGGAGATGATTCCTGAATCTGGGAGAAGAGCAAGTTTATTTGGCATTGGCTTAGTATATATAATGTACTGAAAACATTGCTAATTTTTGGAGATTCACATAATGCTTAGAGCATGGACTCAGAGCTTGAAGCAAGTAGTACTCAGAGGACAAATACTCCAACTTTAAGATCCCACTGAAAAAGCAATGCAACTAATCTCAGTCTCTCAATTTTTAATTAAAAAAAATGGAGGTTGTTGTTTACATTTTGATTCATACTTCCTAGGCTCCTGTTTCACTTATGTGAATTGTCCACAAATCTGCATCAAACATGGGAAGAATAGGTTAAAATAATGGGAAATATAGTTACATGAGCTATTTCCTAACATTAACATATATGAGTTATAACACTTTCATTTGCTTTGGTATGTCTTTCATTTTAAAGTTCTTTTCATATATTATTTTTCTGCAGCATATAAGATCAGTTAGTGATTTTGAATGCTGTCCCTTTACAAACCAGGAGGAAATATTCTGTATCTGAAATATATAGGTTATTAACATATAATGGTTGTATCCAATTACCATAAGTACATGTAGTAAGTAGAGATGTACTATACTCACACCAGTTAATTCTTTACACTTTTGTCCCAAAACAAGGAAATCAATCACCAATGATCTTCATTCTCCTAAAACACTAATCTAAGCATAATCTTAGCATTAGGTTGTAACAACCTCTGCCTGTGTTCTGTCACTGTTATAATTATTTTTCAGAATGTAGCTCTAAAGAAATTGCTTAAGGAATTTATTAAAATAGCAAAAGCTGAAATTAAAGTATGTGTTAAACATTTTTTTTCTGGGCCAGCGCCATGGCTCTCTAGGCTAATCCTCAGCCTGTGGCGCTGGCACCCCAGGTTCTAGTCCCGTTCGGGGTGCCGGATTCTGTCCCAGTTGCTCCTCTTCCAGTCTAGCTCTCTGCTGTGACCAGGGAGTGCAGTGGAGGATGGCCCAAGTCCTTGGGCCCTACACCTGCAAGGGAGTCCAGGAGAAGCATCTGGCTCCTGACTTCAGATCAGCGCAGTGCACCGGCTGTAGCAGCCACTTGAAGGGTGACCCAATGGAAAAAGGAAGACCTTTCTCTCTTTCTCTCTCTCTCTCTCACTGTCTAACTCTGCCTGTCAAAAAAATTTTTTTTTCTTATCTAGAACCAAAATTTTCTTAGACAATATGCCTTCCCCCAAAGCAGTTGGTGCCCTGTGATGAGGATGTCTTAGTTCAACTGACTCTTTCTCAGGCCTTTCACACCAGTATAAAAACTGTAAAGCCCCAATGTGGCGAAGGCTTCGCTTGACTTGCAGAACAGATGTCTAGCAGGATGGAGAGTGAAGAACCAAAGTGACTCCATTTTGAAACAATAAAAAAAGCAGCCTCCGTTTCCCTGTAAAAGCAGGCATTCAGGCATTCCAGAGGTATCAAAGCTTACCAGGGACAGCTAGTTTGGTAGACCAAGGACAGCACAGTAGAGATTGCTAAACAAAGTAACTCCCTGCGCCCAAAGCTCCCATGCTGTAATCCCCCGCTGTAACTCCCTGTGCCCTAAGCTTCCATGCTGTATGTAACTCTTTTTTCGTGCTGATGTAGCCCTTTCTTCCTTTAAAAACTCTCCCAAACAAAGACCGGGGCCTCACTCCTTCCTCCGCTGTGCTGATTGGTTGGATGGGGTCCCTGTCATGGCTTGTACTCCCGAATAAACCTTGCTTTTGCAGTTCGGTGTGATCGACTCTCTGGGGGTCTCTGCGGGGATCTAATGGTCTGGGCATGACATACTTTTTGGTGCCCAACAGAGAGAACTGGGGTTTCTAAATTTATAAATTTGTATCTTGGTTCCATCATTTACTCACTCCAGAATCAGACAAGTTATCTCTCTAAAACTCATTTGTGTTATCTACAAAGTGAGGAAATACAATGACATTCCAAAATGGCTGAGAAAGTAAATTTATTACAAATAGGTCATGTAGTGTCCTGACACATGGTGGACCCTCGTATGTTGCTAACATCATTTTAGGCTATGTCAATTAGAATGTGAGTAGGGTGAAAGTTGATATGTTTATCTGTCTAGCCACAGACCTACCACAGATCATGCAGTGTGAATTCTGATAGTATTACTGGGTTCTATTTGTTTCCATGGTTACTGTTGTGACTACCTCCTGTTTTTTATATATACATACATTCTCATTTATTATGTATTTAAAAAGGCATTGTTAATATAATTACACAATGTATTATTTTATGAAAGATATTTGTCTGCAGAGAAGATAGAAACTTGTTGAGGAATAAACCTGGCCAAAATATCTATATAAATTATGTTACCTTAAATGATATATTTGAGGTAGAAAGGCGAAGTTTCTTGAAAAACATGTTAATTGCAGGTGTTTTGGGATTGGGTGTCATAGGGGAAAAAGAAAATGAGCGAAAGAGAAGAAAATAAATTGAATAGCTCTATGATTTCATGTGGAGACAAGAAACACAAATTTAAACACCACCTGCAGTCTTTATGTGTCAATATAATTTTGTTTATAGTATACACTATTGATCAAGGTGCTGGGGGCATCACATACACAATTAAAATGAGATAACAATAATAAACAACAGTTAAAACATCACAAAAATCCATATTGAAGATAACAAGCACAAGAATAAGGAAGCCAGTGGTTGGGGTCAAAGTAGAGGCATCCTTTAACTCAAATCTAACATTCTATCTATCTGTATTCCTTGCAATGAGTGTGTGATGACTTGACATCATTTACCTGATGCGGAGCTGGTGTTGTAGCTGCCTTAGTCTCCCTGTTGCAGTTAAGAAACATAGATTCTAAAAGCTCCACATTTGAAGATTCCTATTGAGTTTAAAATATTCAGACAGCTCAGATGTACCATCATTAACTCATTACAGCTTAGTAATGTTACTGGCTGCTGTCATTAGCATTCTGTTGTATTTCAAAAGAGCTTTAGTTGGCAATGCTGCTATTTCTAGAAAAGCAAAACAGTGGATCTAGCAACAAGAGATATTAAGGAGGCTGGCAGAAAATTGCTGCAATTCCGTGAAACAAGATCAATTGTTCAAAGATGTTACACTGTGTGATTGCTCAGGAATAAATGGAGCTCAGCTCTGAGATTTTCAGAAGCGCCTTGGATTGTGAGGAGAAGGCGTAGACCCTGAGGGGAAGGGACTAAAGTTGAAAAAATAGGGTTCTCTAAATATAGACAAACAAAATAGAGATTTGGAACTGTGAGAACACTTGAATTCTGTGTGATTAAAATTTAGGGGCTTTATAATTTGAAATGGGAAAAATTATATCTTTATAGTAATTTGTACTTCAAATTTATTATTTCTAAAATTATGAATATATACAAAATCATAATAGACAACAGTACCTACAGCTTTGTTACCAAAAGAAATAATAGATATTTTCATATCCCATTAAATTTTGCTGTGGAAATCTACATATATTTTTTACATCCATCTTCTTTTCTAAATTATTGTAACTATTATACCTGAATTTTGATGTACCAATAAAGAAACACATATGCCATATAATGTAAGTTTCATTAAGATATATTAAAAATGACATTTCCATACCATTTATTTTCCTTTTTATTCACATATATGTTAAATATGTAAATATGGTATGCTGATAAGCATTGAATGTTCCACCACTTTCAGTAGATGATCAAAAAGTTAATGGCATACATTAAGAATGCCTTAATCACTGGTAGCAGACAGGGGGTCTTCAAAATGGTCATGAAAAATGCATCTTATAAAACAAAGAATGAATTCCAAAACTTTTCTCAAAATAAATTTATCTTTTCATTTTCTAGAAACTGTTTGGACTATTCTTACTTTCATTTTGCAGAAGTTAAGTCATGGCAAAACAAAAGTTTAGCACTTATAAAATATCAGCTACTTTCAGACACTAACAAAGCAAATACTGTGCTGACAAAAACAAAATCTCCTTTTAAATCTCCAGCAAACTAAGAGTAGATGATGTCAAATAGCATCGCCTCAAGTACAAATACTTCTTTATCATTGAAAGAAAATATGCTGCAACAGTTTCTATTTTGAAAGCTTCTCAAATTAGATATAAGACTCCTGGTGGGACATAAAGATCACTTGACACTATAGTATTCTAACTTCTATGGCAACATTGCTATTTGACTTTTCTATTGCTTAAACTTTCAGAACTTATTTTTTAAGTTAAGAAATATGGAAATTAGACATTTAGCTCTTTAAGAACTAAAATTTTATCCCATGTCTATAGTCCATGGATTAAAATATTTTCTTTTGTCTCTCAGTGTAATAAAAATGCATTAAGATGATTTACGGTGATATACTATATTGATTCTTCCACAGTTCAATATGTTGATACTATATCTTTTCTCTGTTAGCATGATTAGATATTTACTATAGTCACCTATTTCAAAAAAACTAGATAGATAAGCCTAGATAGATAGATAAACCAGATAGATAATAAATATTCTCAACATCAATTAGCTGTTTATGCAGGTTTTCCCCAGGATCAGCTTGTGATTTATCTGTGAAGAATTTTAGTCTCTAATTAAACAAATTGATAAAAAGAAATCACAGCTCCAAAAGCTTCTCCTAATTTATCAGGTTTCAAAATCAAAATCAATAAGCTTATGAATACATTTAATATGCATGTGAAGTTTCCTTACAAAATATTACCTGTATCATATTAATAGCATACCCTTAAGAGAGGCTTAAGATTCTACATTCCTTCTAAAGATATTAATGAAATGAATAGGTTGCCTATAGAACCTACATGTATTATGTTTCTTCCATAATTTATAATGAGAATAAAAACAGACAAGATTAGAGATTTTTTTTAAAGAACTCACTAGACTCTTCAGTTAAACTTTTCCTAATTCCTTTTATCAAATGAATTTAGTGATGTGTGGGGGAGGTGATGGGTTGGATTGAGGTAATTTTAAAGCACAGCCAAAGGGTGACTTTATCATGAGACATTTCCATTATTGTGACTTTGGTGTCTGGTATAATGCTATTAAAATTAAAAGGCCACCCATAAGCTTAGTAATGAAATAATCAACAAACAAACAAGGACAAGAATTTCTTGCCAGTGACAGACAGTTGTTTATAAGTGTGTCTTAATCCACAAATTGCTTTCATTTAATTAATTAGTTTAATGTTTGCGAAACACTTTGAGGATGAAAGGGATAATACAAATATTAGACATTTTAATGGGCTCAATCTTCCTAGAGGCTAAGAGCTTACCAGCTGCCCATCTTTCTCAAATGAGGATGGGAGAAATTACACTCTAAAATTTCTTCAGGTATAAAATTCTGACTCTGAGACATGTTTTATTCTGATGTCATTAATAGTTTATGAATCAGTCCTCAGGACTTTGTTGCCTTGTGATGTAGTTGCTGCACAATGCCAATGCCAAATCACACAGGGTCACCAGTTTGAGTTACAGCTGTTCTGCTTCTGATCTAGCTTCCTGCTAATGAGCCTGAGAAAACTGTGGATGATAGTCCAAGTGTTTGAGGCCCTGCATGCATGTTGGAGACTCTGATGAAGCTCCTGGCTCCTAGCTTTGGTCTGGCCCAGGCCTGGCCATTGTGGCCATCTGGGGAGTGATCCAGTAGATGGAAGATATCACTATCTCTCCCTCCTTTTCTCAGTAACTATGCCTTTCAAATAACTTTTTAAAAAATGATTTTTTAAAAGAGGACCAAACCTCTCTTCCTAGTATATGATCAATAACAAAAGGGCCTGTTTGAAAGTGGATAGGAATATGTATTATTGGTAAAATAAATAAATCAGAGGAGGAGGGTGTGCACTTATTACAATTACTCTTGCCCTTGCAAGGCAGGAACTTTAAGAAATATTTGTTCTGTTCTCACTGCTAAGGCTGTGAAATAGAAATATACCTTTATAATAGCAACAGGGAACAAAAGTTTAAGTCTTTCTGATGTAGTCCTACATAGGCAGTCTTTGCTTCTGATTAGATAGTTAAATACTGATTGAGATCATACCAGGGCGGAGCCAAGATGGCGGAATAGTGAGGGCGCGCACCGATAGTCCGGGAAAATTTAGTTTAATAAAAGGGGAGTTACGGTAGCCGCAGAAAAAAGAACCAGGAAAATATTGCAGGGGAAGCCCTTCTGGATGGAGCGGCCGTAAATCGGAGGACCTACTGGGAGAACAAGGTCACCCACCGCGCGGAAGCCAAGTTGCGGGACCAAGCTGCGGAAGCCCCAGGGTCTGCGCGCCAGTGCTCCAAGGGGAGTGCATGCCACACAGAGAACAGCGGGGAGACTTGGGACACTCAGGGCTCCGAGTCCACACATCGGCGCTGGAAGGGGAGGTGAGCTCAATAACCGGAGACATTGGTGGGGAAACGGGGGTCAGAATCTAGAGGGGGGCCGGAAAGTGCAGCAAACTCACTACCAGAAAGAAGGAAAAAAAAAAGCTTCGGGGTTTCTCTTCCCCCTAACCTTGCAAAGGTTACAAGGCTGCAAGGCTTGAAGCATTCCCAAGAGACAAAGAGCAGGCCTCCTCTCTGGATTTACATATCAATGGGGGAGAGCTAAGGAACTGAGTCATTACAATTCAGTAGCCTAGGCAACCCAGTGGGAGTCCAGAGGAGCCAAAGACTGGAAGCTAAATACCATCAATTCTGCACAGCCATGCCCTGTGGTGTTACTTACCCCCTGAATAAATAAAATAAATAAATAAATAAAAAGAGAGAGATTTACCACGCATAACCTGAGGGTGTCACCTTTGCACACCCTTAACCAGGAAGAACCAGGCAGAGCTCTCAGGCCGCACCCATCTCAAGCCTCCAAGGCTCCTCCAACAGCAGGCAGTCCACTTAACACAGACACAGTATAAAAAAAAAAAAAAAAAAAGCACAGTGACTCAAGAAGAATTAACTATGCCGAGTAACAAACACAGAAATAGAGGGAGCAAGATCAACGATGACACTATGATGCCTCCAATTAAGCAAAACACCCCAAGCCAAGAGTATGAAGATGA
Source organism: Oryctolagus cuniculus (assembly GCF_051225735.1). Taxonomy (NCBI): domain Eukaryota; kingdom Metazoa; phylum Chordata; class Mammalia; order Lagomorpha; family Leporidae; genus Oryctolagus; species Oryctolagus cuniculus. The sequence continues at coordinate 58,098,648 of NC_142870.1, forward strand.
TGAGATAGAAGAAATGCAAGATACGGATTTCAAAAAATTTATGATAAGAACATTTAGAAGTTTTCAAAAGCAAATCTTTGAACTACAGAAATCCTTAATGGACAAGATTGAAAATCTCTCTCGTGAAAATGAAATTTTAAGGAAGAGTCAAAATGAAACTCAGAAACTAGTAGAACAGGAAAGTGTTATAGTGAAGAGAAATCAAAATGAAATGAAGAGCTCAATAGATCAAATGACAAACACATTAGCAAGCCTTAAAAACAGAATGGGTGAAGCAGAAGAGAGAATATCGGACTTAGAAGATAGAGCACAGGAAAACATACAGTCAAACCAAAGAAAAGAAGAGGAAATTAGAAATCTAAAAAATATTGTTGGGAATCTACAGGATACCATTAAAAAAACCAACATTCGAGTTCTAGGAGTTCCTGAAGGCATGGAGAGAGAGAAAGGATTGGAAGGCCTTTTTAGTGAGATACTAGCAGAGAACTTTCCAGGTTTGGAGAAGGACAGAGATATCCTAGTACAGGAAGCTCATAGAACTCCCAATAAACATGACCAAAAGAGATCCTCACCACGATACGTGGTAATTAAACTCTCCACAGTGAAACATAAAGAAAAGACCCTAAAATGTGCAAGAGAGAAACGTCAGATTACTCTCAGAGGATCTCCAATCAGACTCACAGCTGACTTCTCATCAGAAACCCTACAAGCTAGGAGGGAATGGCGAGACATAGCACAGGTGCTAAGAGAGAAAAATTGCCAGCCCAGAATATTATATCCTGCCAAGCTCTCATTTGTGAATGAAGGTGAAATAAAGACCTTTCATAGCAAACAGAAATTGAAAGACTTTGTGGCCACTCGTCCGGCCCTGCAAAAGATACTTAAAGATGTGCTACACTCAGAAACACAGAAACACGGCCATCAATATGAAAGAAGGGAAAGGAAGAACACCTACCAGTAAAAGAGCATGGGAAGCTCAAAGCATATACTAGAAAATATTTCCGGGAAAATGGCAGGGCAAAGTCACTACGTATCAATAGTCACATTGAACATTAATGGTCTGAATTCTTCAGCTAAAAGACACCGTTTGGCTGACTGGCTCACAGAACACAACCCAACTATTTGTTGCCTACAAGAAACACATCTCTCTAACAAAGAGGCATGCAGACTGAAAGTCAAAGGTTGGAAAAAGATATTCCATGCCAACAGAAACCAAAAAAAAGCAGGTGTAGCCATATTAATATCAGACAAAATAAACTTTAATACAAAAACTGTTAAGAGAGACAAAGAGGGACACTATATAATGATTAAGGGTTCAATTCAACAGGAAGATGTAACTATTATAAATGTATATGCACCTAATTACAGGGCACTGGTATATTTAAAAGATATGTTAAGGGACTTAAAGGGAGACTTAGATACCAATACAATAGTACTGGGGGACTTCAATACTCCACTCTCAGAAATAGACAGATCATCTGGACAGAAGATCAACAAGGAAACAGCAGATTTAATCAACACTATTGCCCAAATGGATCTAACAGATATCTACAGAACTTTCAACCCTACATCTACAGACTTCACATTCTTCTCAGCAGTGCATGGAACCTTCTCTAGGATTGATCACATACTAGGCCATAAAGCAAGTCTCAGCAAATTTAAAAGAATTAGAATCATACCATGCAGCTTCTCAGACCACAGCGGGATGAAGCTGGAAATTAGCAACTCAGGAAACCCCAGAAAGTATGCAAACACATGGAGACTGAACAACATGCTCCTGAATGAACACTGGGTCATTCAAGAAATCAAAAGAGAAATCAAAAACTTTCTGGAAGTAAATGAAGACAACAACACAACATATCAAAACTTATGGGATACAGCAAAAGCAGTATTGAGAGGCAAATTTATAGCAATAGGTGCCTATATCAAGAAATTGGAAAGGTACCAAATAAATGAGCTTTCAGTGCACCTCAAGGACCTAGAAAAACTGCAGCAAACCAAACCCAAATCTAGTAGGAGAAGAGAAATAATTAAAACCAGAGAAGAAATTAACAGGATTGAATCCATAAAAACATTACAAAAAATCAGCCAAGCGAGAAGCTGGTTTTTTGAAAAAATAAATAAAATTGACACCCCATTGGCCCAACTAACTAAAAAAAGAAGAGAAAAGACCCAAATCAATAAAATCAGAGATGAAAAAGGAAACGTAACAACATACACCACAGAAATAAAAAGAATCATCAGAAATTACTACAAGGACCTGTATGCCAGCAAACAGGAAAACCTATCAGAAATGGATAGATTCCTGGACACATGCAATCTACCAAAATTGAACCATGAAGACATAGAAAACCTAAATAGACCCATAACTGAAACAGAAATTGAAACAGTAATAAAGGCCCTCCCAACAAAGAAAAGGCCAGGACCAGATGGATTCACTGCTGAATTCTACCAGACATTTAAAGAAGAACTAATCCCATTTCTTCTCAAACTATTCAGAACAATCGAAAAAGAGGGAATCCTCCCAAATTCTTTCTATGAAGCCAGCATCACCTTAATCCCTAAGCCAGAGAAAGATGCAGCACTGAAAGAAAATTACAGACCAATATCCCTGATGAACATAGACGCAAAAATCCTCAATAAAATTCTGGCCAATAGAATACAACAACACATCAGGAAAATCATCCACCCAGACCAAGTGGGATTCATCCCTGGTCTGCAGGGATGGTTCAACATTCTCAAATCAATCAATGTGATTCACCACATTAACAGACTGCAGAAGAAAAACCATATGATTATCTCAATTGATGCAGAGAAAGCATTTGATAAAATTCAACACCCTTTCATGATGAAAACTCTAAGCAAATTGGGTATAGAAGGAACATTCCTCAATATAATCAAAGCAATTTATAAAAAACCCACAGCCAGCATCCTATTGAATGGGGAAAAGTTGGAAGCATTTCCACTGAGATCTGGCACCAGGCAGGGATGCCCATTCTCACCACTGCTATTTAACATAGTTCTGGAAGTTTTAGCCAGAGCCATCAGACAAGAAAAAGAAATCAAAGGAATACAAATCAAGAAGGAAGAAGTCAAACTATCCCTCTTTGCAGACGATATGATTGTGTACTTAGAGGATCCAAAGAACTCTACTAAGAGACTATTGGAACTCATAGAGCAGTTTGGCAAAGTGGCAGGATATAAAATCAATGCACAAAAATCAACAGCCTTTGTATACACAAGCAATGCCATGACTGAGAAAGAACTGCTAAGATCAATCCCATTCACAATAGCTACAAAAACAATCAAATACTTTGGAATAAACTTAACCAAGGACGTTAAAGATCTCTACGATGAAAATTACAAAACCTTAAAGAAAGAAATAGAAGAGGATACCAAAAAATGGAAAAATCTTCCATGCTCATGGATTGGAAGAATCAACATCATCAAAATGTCCATTCTCCCAAAAGCAATTTATAGATTCAATGCAATCCCAATCAAGATACCAAAGACATTCTTCGCAGATATAGAAAAAATGATGCTGAAATTCATATGGAGGCACAAGAGACCTCGAATAGCTAAAGCAATCTTGTACAACAAAAACAAAGCCGGAGGCATCACAATACCAGACTTCAGGACATACTACAGGGCAGTTGTAATCAAAACAGCATGGTACTGGTACAGAAACAGATGGATAGACCAATGGAACAGAATTGAAACACCAGAAATCAACCCAAACATCTACAGCCAACTTATATTTGATCAAGGATCTAAAACTAATTCCTGGAGCAAGGACAGTCTATTCAATAAATGGTGCTGGGAAAACTGGATTTCCACGTGCAGAATCATGAAGCAAGACCCCTACCTTACACCTTACACAAAAATCCACTCAACATGGATTAAAGACCTAAATCTACGTCCTGACACCATTAAGTTATTAGAGAACATTGGAGAAACCCTTCAAGATATTGGCACAGGCAAAGAATTTCTGGAAAAGACCCGGGAGGCACAGACAGTCAAAGCCAAAATCAACTATTGGGATTGCATCAAATTGAGAAGTTTCTGTACTGCAAAAGAAACAGTCAGGAGAGTGAAGAGACAACCAACAGAATGGGAAAAAATATTTGCAAACTATGCAACAGATAAAGGGTTAATAACCAGAATCTACAAAGAGATCAAGAAACTCCACAAAAACAAAACCAACAACCCACTTAAGAGATGGGCCAAGGACTTCAATAGACATTTTTCAAAAGAGGAAATCCAAATGGCCAACAGGCACATGATAAAATGTTCAAGGTCACTAGCAATCAGGGAAATGGAAATCAAAAGCACAATGAGGTTTCACCTCACCCCGGTTAGAATGGCTCACATACAGAAATCTACCAACAACAGATGCTGGCGAGGATGTGGGGAAAAAGGGACACTAACCCACTGTTGGTGGGAATGCAAACTGGTCAAGCCACTATGGAAGTCAGTCTGGAGATTCCTCAGAAACCTGAAGATAACCCTACCGTTCGACCCAGCCATCCCACTCCTTGGAATTTACCCAAAGGAGTTTAAATTGATAAAGAAAAAAGCGGTCTGCACCCTAATGTTTATTGCAGCACAATTCACAATAGCCAAGACCTGGAACCAACCTAAATGCCCATCAATGGTAGACTGGATAAAGAAATTATGGGATATGTATTCTTTAGAATACTATACCGCAGTAAGAAACAACGAAATCCAGTCATTTGCAACAAAATGGAGGAATCTGGAACACATCATGCTGAGTGAAGTAAGCCAGTCCCAAAGGGACAAATACCATATGTTCTCCCTGATCGGTGACAACTGACTGAACACCAAAAAGGAAACCTCCTGAAGTGAAATGGACACTATGAGAAATGGTGACTAGGTCAGCATAGCCCTGACTGCTAATGGACAACTTAATACATTATCCCTCTTAGTATTTTTTTTGTCTGTTCTACTTAATATGACTGGTTTAATTCTGTAATTATCACACAGTTATTCTTAAGTGTTGAAAATTAACTGAAATGTGATCCCTGTTAAACATAAGAGTGGGAATAAGAGAGGGAAGAGATGTATAATTTGGGGCATGCTCGGGCTGACTTGCCCCAATTGGTAGAGTTGGAAACATACCAGGGGATTCCAATTCAATCCCATCAAGGTGGCATGTGCCAATGCCATCTCACTATTCCAAGTGATCAATTTCAGTTCACAATTGATCATAATGAAAGGACTAAGAGTCAAAGGGAGCACATAAACAAGTCTAGTATCTGCTAACACTAACCGATAGAATAAATAAAGGGGAGAGTGATCCAACATGGGAAGTGAGATACTCAGCAGACTCATAGAATGGCGGATGTCCTAAATAGCACTCTGGCCTCAGAATCAGCCCTAAAGGCACTCGGATCTGGCTGAAAAGCCCATGAGAGTATTTCAGGCATGGAAAGCCAAGACACTCTGGCAAAAAGATCTCTGTGAGTGAGATCCCAGTGGAAAGAACAGGTCTTCAAAGAGGGAGGTGCCTTTCTCTGAAGGGAGGAGAGAACCTCCACTTTGACTATGACCGTGTCTAAACAAGATAAGAGTCGGAGAACTCAAGGGGCTTCCATAGCCTTGGAAACTCATGACTGGTGCATAGGGAGATTACTGATGCCATAAACAGGAGTGTCAATTTGTAAAGTCAACAACAGGAGTCACTGTGCACTTACTCCTCATGTAGGATCTCTGTCCTTAATGTGCTGTACACTGAGGCTTAATGCTATAACGAGTACTCAAACAGTATATTTCACTTTGTGTTTCTATGGGGGTGCAAACGATTGAAATCTTTACTTAATGTACACTAAACTGATAATCTGTAAAAAAAAAAAAAAAAAAAAAAAAAAAAATTATCAATTCCCAACTTGACTCTCACTGGGATTAAACATGACAATAGGTCTGATCTGATTTCATCATCATTTAAAAAAAATCATTTATTATTTTTCACTTTATGTTTCTGTGTGGGAGCAAACTGTTGAAATCCTTACTTAAGGTATGCTAAGCTGATCTTCTGTATATTAAGATAATCGAAAATGAATCTTGATGTGAATGGAAGGGGGGAGGGAGTGGGAGAGGGGAGGGTTGTGGGTGGGAGGGACGGTATGGGGGGGGAAGCCACTGTGGCCCATGAGTCGTACTTTGGAAATTTATATTCATTAAATTGGTCGCCTGAATTATTTTCATAAAAGGTCACCTGAACCCAATATCTGAACTTTTTTATGAATATAAATCTTCTGGAAACTTTCCTCCGGTGTCTTTGAAAATGTAAAGCCATTCTTTCCCCCAGAACACTATGATTTAGAGATTGAGTACTTTATTTTATATTGTTGAGTGTACTTTAGTAATATTGTTAATTTTGCTTTATAAGCATATTTGTTAAAATCACATGTACATCTAGAAATAAAGCATTTGAAAACCAAAAAAAAAAAAAAAAAAGATAAAAAAAAAATACTGATTGAGTTAATTTGTCACCTAAGCTTTTCTTTCTTTTAGGCATTCTATTCCAAACAAAATTGTTAAGTATAACATAGAATTTTAGTCCCTTTTATTAAGTACTACAGGTGATCAAACAAATTCATATTAGATTCATGAGTTGATTTTCAACATTTTCAAGGTCAAGAGAAGATATTTTAGAAGACACAAGATACCATTATGATTCCAAAAGTAAATACTTGTGTTTTAATGTAATATCCATTTTAAGTGTACTTCCATCTTAGGAATTCATATAGATATTATAAGCTATATTATTTCTTTTTAAAAGATTTATTTATTTTACTTGAAAGTATTTATCTTACTTGAAAGACAGAAAGAGAGAGAGGTCTTCCATCCGCTGGTTCACACCCCAGTTGGCTGTAGCTGTGCCTATCTGAAGCCTGGACCTAGGAGCTGGACCTGGACCTGGGAGACTCTAGACACCATGGGTCTCCCACATGGGTGCAGGGGCCCAAGGGCTGGGGCCATCTTTTACTGCTTTCCCAGACCATAGCAGAGAGCTAGTTGAAGTGGAGCATCCAGGACTTGAAGCAGTGCCCATATGTGATGATAGCATCGCAGGTGGTGGCTTTAGTGGCTATGCCACAGCACCAGCCCCACTATATTATTTCAACCAAAAACATCTTAACTGGAGAGTAGCAAATTTGAAAACATTTTTTGTTTATTATTCCCCAAATGAATATTGTATGGTTTTGAAGATATCAAGCACCCAGTCTCATTGTTAAAGCACTTATGTAAAGAAAATACATATATAAATACATTTCTTTGTCTCTAGTCATAAAAATGAAACAGGGATGGAAAATGTTGATTATGCCTACTATATATTTTAGCCTTTTTATGAGCTACTTGAAAGCATTTTAAAAAATAGAATGGTTCATTTTGTCAAAAAATGATTATTACTTAAATAAAATGTGCTTCCAAGGTGATACATGCACTATAATTTATTTTTCAAAGTTTAGAGTTGGGAGGAAACTTACAGTATTCTATTTCACTGAAAAAATAAATTAGCATAAAAACATAAAGCCTCAGTTCACGTTTCAAAATTCAGAGAAATGTTTGACTTCATAGCAGTCAAATCTCTCAAAGATAAAAGTTGCTGATCTGGAAATAAATTAACACTGGAATTTTTTTAAATAAAATACTTAATGTTATTTAATTTATTCTTCAATTTAGGGTCATGGATAGGAAACCTAATTTTTCAGAATAAGCCTGAGGATGGACCTGGGATTTAGAAAGATTAGAGGAGAGGATGGAACAGAATTCTGAGTTACATTTAAATTTATTTGCCATATTTAATAGCATACTTAAAAAGACAAGTATTTGTATAAACATACAAAAGTTTTACTATTCTTAAAAAAGTAATTTCCTTCTGATCAAAAGATCGGCTATTTGTAAGAATTGTAAAGTAACAAGACTGTTGAATACTAAGAGCATATGATCTGGAAGAAGAATGGCAGATTTTGAATTGTGGCACTGCCACTGATTAATTGAGGACTGTTGTGAAAATTGCACCTTGATGGCCTCATTTGTATAACAAGAATAACAGTAATACCTATTTGGTTGGCACTGTCTTTAAAGAAAATAACACCTGTCAAGTCCTTAGTTTAATGGCTGATAGAAAAGTGTGGCTAACAAATATTAGTCACTGCTCCTTGGAGTAAATCCTGGGCTGGGAAATCAGTCAGGACTTGGAGGTTGAAGCCAGGATTCACAAATTTGAATCTCAGCTCCAACATTTCCTTGCTTTGTGATCTTAGGCAAATTTTGCATGCTCTGTGTTCCCATCTTTCTGTATGTAAAAGTAATAATATTACATGAATTCTAATTGCTTTTCATTGCATATAATACACATAATTCATTTGAAAACTTTACCATGCATTTATTAAGTGTTGTATACATATGAATGTGTAAGGCTTAAATAACACTAACCTATATGATATGAACAATTTTTTTTAAATTTTATTTAATGAATATAAATTTCCAAAGTACAGCTGATGGATTACAATGGCTTCCTCCCCTCATAACTTCCCTCCCACCCGCAACCCTCCCCTTTCCCTCTCCCTCTCCACTTCCATTCACATAAAGATTCATTTTTGATTCTCTTTATATACATAAGATCAGTTTAGCATACATTAAGTAAAGATTTCAACAGTTTGCTCCCACACAGAAACATAAAGTGAAAAATACTGTTTGAGTACTAGTTATAGCATTAAATCCCAATGTACAGCACACTAAGGCCAAAGATCCTACATGAGGAGTAAGTGCACAGTGACTCCTGTTGTTGACTTAACAAACTGACACTCTTGTTTATGGCCTCAGTAATCACCCTAGGCTCTTGTCATGAGCTGCCAAGGCTATGGAAGCTCCCTGAGTTCACTGACTCTGATAATTTTTAGACAAGGCCATGGTCAAAGTGGAAGTTCTCGCCTCCCTTCAGAGAAAGGTACCTCCTCCTTTGATGACCTGTTCTTTCCACTGGGATCTCACTCACGGAGATCTTTCACGTAGGTGTTTGTTTTTTTGTTTGTTTGTTTGTTTGTTTTTGTTTTTGTTTTTGTTTTTGTTTTTTTTCCCCAGAGTGTCTTGGCTTTCCATGCCTGAAATACTCTCATGGGCATTTCAGCCGGATCCGCATGACCTAAGGGCTAATTCTGAGGCCAGAGTGCTGTTTAGGACATCTGCCATTCTATGGGTCTGCTGTGAATCTCACTTCCCATGTTGGATCATTCTCTCCGTTTTTTATTCTATCAGCTAGTATTTGCAGACACTATTCTTGTTTATGTGATCCCTTTGGTTCTTAGTCCTATCATTATGATCAATTGTGAACAGAAATTGATCACTGGGACTAGTGAGATGGCATTGGTACATGCCACCTTGATGGGATTGAATTGGAATCCCCTGGTATGTTTCTAACTCTACCGTTTGAGGTAAGTCAGCTTGAGCATGTCCCGAATTGCACATCTCTTCCCTCTCTTATTCCCACTCTTACATTTAACAGCGATCACTTTTCAGTTAAGTTTCAGCACTTAAGAAGAATTGTGTATTGATCACAGTATTCAACCAAAAGTATTAAGTAGAGCAATTATATGAGGTTTCAAGAATGTCTAGGTTTCAAATTCACATGAATAGTTGGATGCATTCAGTGACTTATTGGGCCATCCTCTGCTGCCCTCCCAGGTGCATTAGCAGGGAGCTGAATTAGAGTTGGTGTATCCCAGACTCAAACTGGTGCTTATTGGGTTTCTGGGACTGCAGGCAGTGGCTTAATCCATTATGCCACAGGATTGGCTCAATAAATAAATCTTTAAAAATATCAATGGCAATAGAAAGTAGGACATAAAAAGTATTCTCCCAAACTCTACTTCCTCCTTGAATATACCAATCTGCTTTTATGTGTTAGAGAAACAGAAAAGATATATGGTAGGGATGTAGCTATAAGGAAATGATAGATTAGATAGGTAGGTAGGTAGATTGATAGATTCCTATTGACAATTGAGTCAATTGAAAGTTAAGGAGTATACAAAAAATGAAACAAGGGAAGAAAATATAGGGGACAGTGAAGGTGAACTGTTGTAGCCTTAAAGAATAAATAATGAGAATGAGAGAAGATCAAAACAAGCTTGAATAGAGGAAGCTTTTTTCCATCCCTCCCCCCTTCTCTTCTACTTCCACTGGAGGGGAACACAAGACAAGCTGCAAAGTCTGTATACATTCACACACCTCCCCAAGAACAAATACACACAAGCCTAAGTAGCATTTGCTCTTATAATGACGTATAGTCTTACCTACTTGTCCCTTATTCCTTATATGATGCCAATGAAAGTTAACAGTGGCAATAGTCCATCTTAGATATAATTTTGCTGCCTGTGACTGAGTCAAAAACTAACTCCACCTCAATCACATCAACTTTTACATGGACAGTGATATACTATCTGTTGGCCAGTTAGTAATTGTTGGGTTAATTTTTAGTGCTTGCTTTCCATCTTTCCAGAATTGCACAACTGGAAATAGGAATAAAAACCTTTGGCAACCCTTTTTTCACTGCCTATTGGGAAAAGATGCAGAATTTTTCAATGAATGTGGAAGGATTATAATTGGAAAAAAGACTGTTTAGTTGAAAGTAATAAATGTCCTTTTGATTAGATGACAATGGTTATGACTGTTACTTGTGCAGAAGGAATAACATAAAAGGAAAGCACACAGACTCAATCTGAAGATAATAAGAATGTATGTCTAGAAATGCATAGATAATGAAATAATATGTCATCCACAGTATTCCAGAAGTATGGTTGATGCATAAGTAGTCTTAATATGCAATGATTGCTGAGTGTTTTGAAACAAATTATCTTGCATGTTAACACTGAAGCAGCAGCACTAATCATCTCTAGCACATGAGCCTTATTTGTTCATAACTCTTCACATGCTTAGTGTATTTTTTCTTCTCCTCCAATACCTTACATTATCTTTCTCATACTCTCAACTAATACTTGCATATTCTCCTGTCAGTCATTTTCCCTTACATATTGGTCATTGTTTCATGTAATGGAATTAGAGATTCTATTAAAAATTCTTACTCTTTTTTTTCACACTTCAGCAATGTGAGATATTACACTTGCATCCTTTCATCCATAAGGGTTTTATTTTTAAGATTTATTTATTTATTTATTTGAAAGAGTTACACAGAGAGAGAAGGAGAGAGAGAAAGAGAGAGAGAGGGGCCATCACCATGGCTCACTTGGTTAATCCTCCGCCTGTGGTGCTGGAATCCCATATGGGTGCTGGTTCTAGTCCTGGCTGCTCCTCTTCCAGTCCAGTTCTCTGCTGTGGCCTGGGAAGACAGTGGAGGATGGCTCAAATGCTTGGGCTCCTGCACTGCATGGGAGACCAGGAGGAAGCACCTGGCTTCTGGCTTCAGATTGGTGTAGCTCCAGCCATAGCGGCCATTTTGGGGTGAACCCACAGAAGGAAGACCTTTCTCTCTGTCTCTCTCTCTCTCACTGTCTAACTCTATCTGTCAAACAAATCAGAGAGAGAGAGAGAGTGAGAGAGAGAAAGAGAGAGAAAGGTCTTCCATCTGCTGGTTCACTCCCCAGTTGCCCACAATGGCCAGAACTGCACTGATCCAAAGCCAGGAGCCAGAAGCTTCTTCAGGGTCTCCCATGCAAGCGTGGGAGCCCAAGGACTTGGGCCATCTTCCACTGCTTTCCCAGACCACAGCAGAGAGCTGGATTGGAAGTGGAGCAACCAGGGCTCAAACTGGCACTGATATGGGATGGCAGAACTGCAGTCGGCAGCTTAACCTGCTATGCAACAGGGCCAGCCTCAAGGGTTTTTTCTTTATTTTTTATTATAATAGAGAGCAGAGCTGTGGACCATGATGCTGATATCCATATTAAAATTTTAAGAAGGACAGTCATATCAAAGAAACAAGACACTGAGTAATGAAATATAGTATTGAGTTTTCATATTCACAATAGTTTGGATAGTTTTGGCACACTTTATTTTATAGTATTCTTGTATCATTGAATTATTGTTAAGTAATGGATTTTCCATGTTTCTAAACAGTATTATAATTTTATAAAGCTTTTATTTAATAAATATAAATGTCATAGGTACAGCTTTTGGAATATAGTGGATCTTCCTCCATACCTACCCTCCCACCCCCAAACCATCCCAACTCCTACTCCCTCTCCCATCCCATTCTTCATTATAATTCATTTTTAATTATCTTTATATACAGAAGATCAAATCTCTACTAAGTAAATATTTCAAAAATTTGCTCCACACAGACACACAGAGTATAAAGTACTTTTTGAAGATAAGTTTTACTGTTAATTCTCATAGTACAATTCATTATGGACAGAGGTCCTACATGTAGAGCAAGTGCATAGTGACTCCTGTTGTTGATTGAACAACTGACACTCTTATTTATGATGTCACTCATCACCAGAGGGACTTGTCATGAACTGTCAAGGCTATGGAAGACTCTTGAGTTCACAAACTCCGACATTATTTAGACAGGGCCATAAACAAAGTGGAAGCTCTCACCTATCTTCAGAAAAAACTACATCCTTCTTTGATGGCTCCTTCTTTCCACTGGGATCTCACTCACAGAGATCCTTCGTATAGATAATTTTTTGCCACAGTGTCTTGGATTTTCATGCCTGAAATACTTTCATGGGCTTTTTGGCCAAATCCAAATGCCTTGTAGGCTGATTCTGAGATCACAGTGCTATTTAGGGCATTTGTCATTCCATATATCTGCTGTGTTCACTGCTTCCCATGTTGGATCATTCTCTCCTTTTTAATTCTATCTATTGTTATTAGCAGATACTTAATCTTATTTATGTTGTCTCTTTGACACAATCCTATCTTTATGATCAATTATGAATTAAACTGATCACTTTAACTAGTAAGATAGCATTGGTACATGACAACTTAATAGGATGTGGAGTGCCACGGCAAATTTTTAGCTTTACCCTTAGGTGTAAGTCCGTGGGAACATGTGCCAAACTGTACATCTCGTCCCTCTCTTATTCCCACTCTTATTTATTTCAGGGATCCATTTTCAATTGGATTTAAACACCTAAGAGTAATTCTTTTTTAAGTAAAGGGTTCAATCAATGGTATTAATTAGAAAAAGATAATACACAGAAGAATAAAATCATAAGCTGTTCCTCAATAGTCAGGACAAGGGCTGACAATTGCTTCTCATAGTGTCAGTTTCACTTCTACAAGTTTCCTTTAGGTGCTCAGTTGTCACAGACCAGGGAGAACATATGATATTTGTCCCTTTGGGACCGGCTTATTTCACTCAGCATGATGTTTTCCAGAATCCTCCATTTTGTTGCAAATGTCCAGATTTTATTTTTTTGTTACTACCATGTAGTATTCCATAAAATACATATCCCATAATTTCTTTATCCAGTCTTCCCTTGACAGGCATTTAGGTTGATTCCATGTCTTAGTTATTGTGATTTGAGTTGCAATAAACATGGAGGGCTGGCACCGCGGCTCACTAGGCTAATCCTCCGCCTTGCGGTGCCAGCACACCGGGTTCTAGTCCTGGTTGGGGCACCGGATTCTGTCCCGGTTGCCCCTCTTCCAGGCCAGCTCTCTGCTGTGGCCCGGGAGGGCAGTGGAGGATGGCCCAAGTGCTTGGGCCCTGCACCTGCATGGGAGACCAGGAGAAGCGCCTGGCTCCTGGCTTCGGATCAGCATGATGCGCCCGCCGCGATGGCCATTGGGGGGTGAACCAACGGCAAAAGGAAGACCTTTCTCTCTGTCTCTCTCTCTCTCACTGTCCACTCTGCCTGTCAAAAGTAAATAAATAAATATAAAAAAATAAAAAAAAATAAAAAACCATGGAGATGCAGATAGCTCTTTTATTTGACAATTTAATTTCTTGGATAAATTCTGAGAAGTGGGATGGCTGGGTTGTATGGTAGGGCTATATTCATATTTCTAAGGTATCTACATACCGTCTTCCATAGTGGCATTAGCAGTTTGTGTTCTCACCAACAGTGGGTTAGTGTGCCTTTTCCCTCGCATCCTCGCCAGCATCTGTTGTTTATTGATTTCTGTATGTGAGCCATTCTAACTGGGGTGAGGCAAAACCTCATTATGATTTTGATTTTCATTTCCCTGATGGCTAGTGTACCTCAACATTTTTTCATGTGTCTGTTGGCCATGTGGATTTCCTCTTTAGAAAAATGTCTGTTTAAATCCTTGGCCCATCTCTTAAGTGCATTGTTTGTTTTGTTGTTTTGGAGTTTCTTGATCTCTTTGTAGATTCTGGTTATTAATTCTTCATCAGAGTCATAGTTTGCAAATAATTTCTTCTGTTCTGTTGGTTGCTTCTTCACTTTCTTGACATAAACAGTATTATTTAAGTGGATTCTAATTCCACATTTCTTTAGTGGAAATCCTTTTGTTTATTTCTCCTTTTCTTTTTCTTTCTTCTATTTAATACAGCCTATATCTATAATCACTTTTATAGATTCCCTTTTGATTCCTTGCAATTACTAACTTCTACCATATACCTAATACACTTTATCTCTATAACTGTAACTCTCTTTGTGCAGACAGATAAAACTCAAGATTTTCTATAAAATCTTTACTCCTGATCCAGTTTGCATCTCAGATGATATGATCAGTGTTATAATTTGGAGATTGTATGTGTATGGCCTCATAATTTCATGTGATGGAAGCTTGATTCTCCAGTTGAGAATGATGAGATGTTTAAGAGGTATACCCTAAAGATATGGATTTAGATCACTAATGCATTGTGAAAAGTATTGATGGCTGTCTCATAGGTCTGGTAGAACAGGCTTAATTGCTGCAGAGTAGGCTGCAGTAAAGTGAGGTCACTTCATATGCTTTGTTTCTAGAGATATTGCTTCTACCTCCCAGCATGTGATGCCATGTACCATGTTCTGGTGCAGCATGGAACTCTCACCAGATGTGAACAACCAATCTTGACATTTTAGCCTCCAAAACTGGTAGCCAAAGAAACCTCTGTTCTTCATAAATTACCCAGCCTTAGGTATCTTGTGATACTAACAAAAATGGAATAAAACAGTCAGATACTTCTATAGAAGTATGCCTCTCTCTTCTTCGTATTGAACTGATTTGTTTCATTGAACTGGAACCAGTCATGAGCACTTAGACTCTATCATAACGCAACCTCAGTATAGCTGGTGATTATATTCTTGGCTCCCACATTACAAATATCCTTGTAAGTTTCTATCATTTAGAAAGTTATAGATTATTTGAGATAAGGCACACTTTTATTGATTCTTTCATCTCTGGTGATACACACTTTGCTGAACTCTTATTCAACACAGAAACTTGAAGTAAACAATTAAATTATGGGACATTTGCAGGGATGTGAGAAGAGGGCTAGTAATGGAACATCTTCTCATAGATAAGTCTGTTAAATGCCCAGACAGAGCTGAAACTGATAACTTTAGTTAATCCCAATCATTCTACTTGTTCCAGTATGTCTAGATCATTGTCTGTACTTCAAAAAAGAAAAACAATCAGATTCAGAGAATCCATACACTACATATAAAAAAGTTCATATTTGTCTATTATAACTGAATTCCCTACATGAAGTGAAATAAAACTGTTCTGATTTCATGAAGGGTGAAAATAAGACTTTCTTGCATTTATGAATAATGAAACCCATTTTCATTATTTGTTTTCTTACTAATAGCAGGGTTTTGTAGCTGCATATGGTGACAATAGCAAAGAAAGCAATCACAGGGAAAAATACAGACTATACATAAAACTATCATCATTAACGTGCATTAAGTGTACTTGCAATAAATTATGGCTACACTCAAAATCAAGTTTTTGCTCCAGTGTTCCAAAAGGAAGAACAGATTTATCAAATAGTTTCTGTTTTGAAATGAAAGGCAATACCAACAATTTGTTAGATGACTTAATAGTCAGGAATGTTAATGTTCTTCGGAGATTTTCTAGTTAATAGTATTAACTTATAGTGTAATTAGACATGTATGAAGTAAAGTCCTTTCTCAATGATAATTATCTATATTAGAAATAGCCTCCAGGGACAACAAGATTAGTATTCACATTAGTAATAAATTCATTATCAGAATCACATTTACTCTTTGGGTTTTTCATCCCTGAAGGATAATACAGCTGGGTAGATTCACAGGTTTGCCATTACTTAGCAACTATTTGCCTGCTTTTATTTCAAGGAATATTGGCTTGCATTCTCCAATTTGAACTTTAAGGAAAAATTACCTGACTTGTCCTTTATCTGCTCTTATTAGGAAACACAGGGATGATACAAACACAGTGCAATCTATCCACTTAGCTTGAAAACTGGCAAGGACACTGCTAAGGAATCAATCAAATCACTGAAGCCAAGCTTACACTGGAGTTTCTGAAGACGAAAAAACCATCTGTGCTCAAACTTCATCTCATATAGGTTAACTTACAAAACTAATTCCAATAACACAATTGACTACAGGATATCCAATAATATTTCAATATCACTGTTTATGTAGAGCAAAGAAGATGATATACACACTTGCCACTTTCTAATATTTATACACATAAAATATGAGCACAAAAATGTTTATTTTTTTCTAAAAATTATTTTTAATAGCTTCTTTAAATTAGAAGTTTCCTCGGTTAATCATGTCACTTCAAAATCCCTTCCTCTACTGTGTTTCTCTTTCTGGTCAGATTGAACAGCCTTTCAGTGGATGAATCTTTTATTTGTCATTGTGGGCAGCATGAATCTCACATATATTTCATTTGGTAGTATTTCCAATCCATACTCCTGCACCTGTTTGGCCTAAGAGAGAACTATATGACATGCATTCATGGTTTTATATAGTACAATAGCACAGACTATGAGTTAGAATATAAAATTTGATGTCTATAATAGATTAGAAAATAGTGTGTTTTTGATGACCTATGGCTGAACCATGCATGTTTTCTAAGTTTGGAAACCAGTAAATGAACGGGACACATTTTTAATGTTCTTTGGAATAGATGATAGGTCTAACTAGTCTTTACTTTAAGAAACTTTTCAGTCAATTAAAACTTAAAGCTTTATCTAAACATTAGAACCTCTGTGTTAATATAATTTTTATTTGTTAAGTTCTGTGTCATTGGTATGTTCAAGCAAATGTTACATTCTACTTCAAATTTATAATCTACATAGAAATTTCATTTTATTTATTTTGTACCTTCAAATGATTAATTTAAGCTCACAGATATTGTTGTGAAGTTCAAGTAAAATACATCAAGTGAGAAACTACTTCTGGCTGCACAACTATACGGTAATCCAAAGCTACTGAATGCATAGTGAAACTATAGTGGACATCTATTTGTCCTCTTTGTAGGGAATAGGTGTATATTCAGTTTATACAATATGTGAGAAATTGTACTGTATAATATCTCTTCAAATCATTACAAATGGGTTCAATTTCTCCATTTTACAGTGAAGAAAATGAGATTTCAAGAAATTAGGTAACTTCTCAAATCCATAGCATAGAAAGCTGTACTTGATTAACTCATAGATCTTTTGAAATTATCATGATTTTTCCTATACTTGTGTCCTAAACTGATATATGGCATGTGAAAATTTTGCTCTTTTAAATTCTTTCCTAAAAATTTATGCACAGGGGCTGGTGCTGTGGCATAGTGAGTAAAGCCACCTCGTGAGTGCCAGCATCACATGGGGTGCTGGTTCGAATCCTGGCTGCTCTACTTTCAATCCAGCTCTCTTCTATGGCCTGGGAAAATAATAGAAAATTGCCCAAGTCCTTGGGTCTCTGCACCCACGTGGGAGACACAAAAGAAACTCCTGGCTCCTGGCTTCAGATCGGCGCAACTCTGGCCATTGCAGCCAACTAGTGAGTGAACCAGAGAATGGAAGATCTCTCTCTCTCCCAAACTTTCTCTCTCTCTCTCTCTCTTTACCTCTCCTTTTCTCTCTCTGTGTGGCTGTGACTTTTAAATAAATCAATAAATATTTGAAAAATTTATTCATAAAAGGGAAACAAATTTCATGTATTTCATATATTCATTTTAATAGCATATTGATCTTCCCAACCTAACCTCTCTCTGTCCCTTCCTCATATTTTCCCTCCTTCTTTTCTTGTTTTTCTTTTAATTTTTACCATGACACACTTTCAATTTTCACAGGCTCAACCCTCCACTAAATAAAGAACTCAATAGTAATCAGCAGAAAAAAAAAAACACTGTTCCTTAAGTATAGACAAATCTCAAAATATCAGTTTGGCTTATGTATCACATTTTTTTTGTGTTCTGTGTATTAGTTACCACAAATCTGGGGAACATATGATATTTTGTTGGCACATTTCATCAGGGATAATGCTATTCAGTTGCATCAATTTTGTTGTGAAAGACAGGATTTCATTCTTTTTTAAGGCTGAGTAGTATTCATTATATAATATAAATAAATTTCTCTAGAAAACCAAGTGATTTCTAAAGAACATCTTATTCTCCTGTGCTACCTAGTATAGAAATTTATATGAAAATTTATATGGAAGATCATAAAGTTAAACAATCAATCTCCCAACAGATATTCTCTTAACAATTAGTTTCCCGTGTAATTATGTACATGGTAAAATAGAAAATGATCCGATCCCATCAATAGAAACATGTTTCCAGTTTAAAAGTGAAAGACTGGTACTGGCACTGTGGCACAGTGGTTTGATGCCCTGGCCTGAAGCACCGGCATCCCATGTGAGCGCCAGTTCTAGTCCCAGCTGCTACTCTTCCAATCCAGCTCTCTGCTATGGCCTGGGATAGCAGTAGAAGATGGCCCAATCCTTGGGCCTCTGCACCCGCGTGGGAGACCTGGAAGAAGCTCCTTGCGCCTGGCTTCAGATTGGCGCAGCTCCAGCCTTTGCAGCCATCTGGGGAGTAAACCAACAGATGGAAGACCTCTCTCTCTCTGCCTATCCTCTCTCTGTGTAACTCTGAATTTCAAATAAATAAAATAAATCTTTTTTAAAAAGTGAAAGACTAAAATTCCTTAGTGGTGGAATTTTGAATTATTTCTATGTCCAGGAAAACATGTGATTCACAGGCAGTATTCAACAAAAGAACACTCATTAAATGAACAGATGAAGCAACTATGGAAAGGAATAAAGAAGAGAGCTTTGACTAATAGCTAGGTGAACTGGCTAGCCATTTTGGACCATTAACTAACTACCAAAATGATCTGTATAAAGTGTCATGGCTTTTGAGCTTCTATTTTTCTCACATTTAAGGAATTATTATATGTCTATTAAAATTAACCTCAAACTTTCTACTTCTCAGATTTCTCTAGATGATACTATTATCTTTAGGTCTCAAATTATAAAACTTAATCCGATATTAACACAAAATGCATTTCACAATTTCTCCTCAATAGTGTAACCTGGGGCTGGCATCAAAGCAAAACAGGTTAAGCAACTCTGGCATCCCATATCAGAGTGCAGAGTTGAGTCCTACCTGCTCAGCTTCCATTCCAGCTTCCTGCTATCATACCTGGGAAAATATCCCATGAAGGTCAAGGTGTGTGGATACCTGTCACTCATGAGGTAAATCCAGATGGAGTTTCAGGGTACTGTTTTTGACCTGGCTCAGCCCTGGATGGTATGATAATTTAGGGAGTAAACCAGTGGATGGTTGCAGATTCAGATCCTTGATCCATTTAGAGTTGATTTTTGTATAATGTGTAAGATAGGGGTTTTATTTCATATTTCTTCAAGCGTAGATCCAATTTACTCAGCACCATTTGTTAAACACATTGTCCTTTGTAAGCGATTGGTTTTAGTTCATTTGTCAGGTTTAGTTAGTTGTTCATGTGTGGGGTTTCCATTCTGTTGCATTGGTCTAAATGCCTATTTTTGTGCAACTACCAGGAAGTTTTGATTATAAATTCCCTGTAGTATTTCTTGAAATTTGGTATTGTAATATCCAGCTTTATTTTTGTTAAGATTGCTTTAGCTTTCTCAGTCTCTTGTGTTTCCATTTGAATTTTAATGTTTTTTTTCTAGAACTGAGAAGAATGCTGTTGATATTTTTCATTGGGAATCATATTTAATCTGTAAATTGCTCAGGGTATTATGAACATTTTAATAGTGATTCTTCTAATCCACAAATATGGAAGATTTTAGCATATCTTGTATTCTTCTATTTCTTCTTTAATGCTTTTTTTTAATTTATTTGACATGTAGAGTTATAGACAGTGAGAGAGAGAGACAGAAAGGTCTTCCTTCCGTTGGTTCACTCCCCAAATGGCCACTACGGCAGGCACTGTGTTGATCTGAAGCCAGGAGCCAGGTGCTTCCTCCTGGTCTCCCATGTGGGTGCAGGGGCCCAATCCTCCACTGCCCTTCTGGGCGACAGCAGAAAGCTGGATTGGAAGAGGAGCAACAGGGACTAGAACCTAGTGCCCATATGGGATGCTGGTGCCGCAGGCAGAGGATTAACCAAGTGAGCCACAGCACCAACCCCTCTTTAATGCTTTGTAAGTCCCATTGTAAAGATCTTTCACATTTATTTATTTATTTATTCATTATTTTTTGGTCAACTTTATTCCAAGATATTTAAATTTTCTTTTTAGCTATTGCGAATGGTACTACTCTAAGAAGTTCTTTCTTGGCCATGGTATTGTTCGTGAATACAAAGACTATTGATTTTTGTGTGTTGATTTTATATTCTGCAATGTTATCAGTTTTATGAGTTCCAATAGTCTCTTACTGGAGTCGTTTGGTTCTCTTATGTATATAATCATGTCATCTGCAAATATGGATAATTTGACTTCCTCCTTTCCAACTTGTATCCTGTGGATTTCTATTTCTTACTTAATAGATCTTGTAAAACTTCAAGAAATATGTTGAATACCAATAGCAAAAGTGGGCAACCTTATATAGTTCCAGTTCTTAGTTTAAATGCTTCCAACTTCTTCCACTTAATATGCTGCTGGTCCTGGGTTTTTCATATACTTCCTTCAATGTGTTTCTATACTCAATTTGCCTAATGTTTTTGTCATGAAAGTATGTTGTATTTTACAAATGATTCCTCTGCATCTATTGAGATAATCATATGGTTTTAGTCTTTAATTTGTTAATGTGATGTATCACATTTATCGATTTTTTATGTTGAGCCATCCTGTATACCAGTGGTAAATCCCACTTGGTCTTCTGGTTGAATGATCTTTTGGATGTGTTGTTGGATTCAATTACCTAGCATTACTTTGAGGAAATCTGCATATTTGTTCAACGGATATATTTGTGTATAGTTCTCTTTTTTGTTGTTCTTTCTATTTCTGGTTTTGGAATTAAGGTGATGCTGCACTCATCAAAGGAGTTTGGTCATATTCACTTTCTTTCTTTAAATTATTTGCAATAATTTGAAATGAATAATAATCAGTTCTTCTTTAAAAGTTTGAAAGAATTTTGCAGTTAAGCCATATTGTTCTAGCCTTTTCTTTTTTGGGACCGTCTTTATACCGATTGAATATCTGTCTTGGTCACTGGTATAAGTAGGTTTTCTATGTCTTCAAGAGTCAATGTTCTTAGATCTTATATCCATTTCTTTCCGATTTTCCTATTTGTTGCAATATAGCTGTTTATAGTAAATCCTGATGTTTCTTTTCATTTTTGTGATATACTTTGTAACAACTTCTCTTTCATCTCTGATTTCATTAGTGTCTTTTCCCCTCTTTTTCAATTAGTTGTGCCAATGGTATTCAATTTTGTTTATTTTTTCAAAAAATAGATTCTATATGATGTATACTCATATTTATATTTTAATTAATTTTAATAATTTCATAAGTGTAACTTTAGGAATATAGTTATTGTTCCCAACATACCTATCATTCACGCACATTCCCATCCTTCCTACTCCTCACTCTCCTTTGCCAGTCCCATTCTTCAATAAGATTCATATTCAATAAACTTTACACAGAATACCAACTTTATGCTAAGTAAAGACTTCAACAATTTGCACACACACACACACACTACTGTTTGAGAACTAGTTTTACAGTTAACTCTAATAATACAATGCATTGAGGACAGAGGTCCTAAATGGGGAGTTAGTGCGCAATAACTCCTGTTGTTAATTGAACAATTAAAACTCTTTTTTTTTTTTTTTTTTGACAGGCAGAGTGGATAGTGAGAGAGAGAGAGAGACAGAGAGAAAGGTCTTCCTTTTTGCCATTGGTTCACCCTCCAATGGCCGCCACAGCTGGCGCTCTGCGGCCGGTGCACTGCGCTGATCCAAAGGCAGGAGCCAGGTGCTTCTTCTGGTCTCCCATGGGGTGCAGGGCCCAAGCACTTGGGCCATCCTCTATTGCCTTCCGGGGCCACAGTAGAGAGCTGGCCTGGAAGAGGGGCAACTGGGACAGAATCCGGTGCCCCGACTGGGACTAGAATCCGATGTGCCGGCACCGCTAGGTGGAAGATTAGCCTATTGAGCCACGGCGCCGGCTACAATTAACACTCTTATGTGTGACATCAGTAACTACCTGAGGCCCTTGACATGAGCTGCCAAGGACTTCGGGAGCCTTTTTTTTTTTTTTTTAAATATTTATTTATTTATTTTGACAGCTAGAGAAAGGCAGTGAGAGAGAGAGAGACAGAGAGAAATGTCTTCCTTTAGTTGGTTCACCCCTCAAATGGCCGCTATAGCCAGTGCTGTGCCGATCTGAAGCCAGGAGCCAAGTGCTTCTTCCTGGACTCCCATGTGGGTACAGGCACCCAAACACTTGAGCCATCCTCCACTGCCTTCCCAAGCCACACCAGAGAGCTGGACTCAAAGAGGAGCAACCGGGACTAGAACCCAGCACTGTTGCCGGCGTTGTAGGCAGAAGATTAGCCACGTGAGCCATGGCACCAACACCTGTGGAAGCCTTTTGAAACCACAGTCTTCATCGGTGTTTAACAATGCTGTTAGCAAATTAGAAGTTCTTTCCTCACCTTTGAGAAAAGTACATCCTTCATTGATGGCCACGTCTTTCTGCTGTGGTCTCACACACAGAGATCCTTCATGTAGTACATTTTTGGCCAAAGTGTCTTGGCTTTTCATGTCTGAAATGGTCTCACAGGCCTTTCAGTCAGACTAGGGAAACTAAAGGGCTTATTCTGAGGTCAGAGTGTTACTTAGAGCGATTATAATTCTATGAGTCTGTTATGTGGACTGCTTCCCATGTTGGAACATATTCTTGTTTTAAATTCTATTATTATTTTTTAGATTTATTTATTTATTTAAAAGGCAGAGTTACACACAAAGAGAAGGAGAGGAAGAGAGAGAGAGAGAGAGAGAGAGAGAGAGAGGTCTTCCATCCACTGGCTCATTCCCCAGTTGGCCACAACAGCCGGAGATGTGCTGATCTGAAGACAGGAGCTTCTGCTGGGTCTCCCACATGAGTGCAGGGGCCTATGGACTTGGGCCATCTTCTACTGTTTTCCCAGGTCATAGCAGTGAGCTGGATCAGAGTGGAGCAGCCAGGAATCGAACTAGCATCCATATCGGATGCTGGCACTGCAGGTGGCTGTTTTACACATTATGCCACAGCAACAGCCCTTCTATCTATTATTATAACCACACGCTTGATCCTATTTATATAATCACCTTAACACTTAATGCAATCACTTCAGCAATTAAGATAACATTTTTAACACCAAGCTGTATGAGATTTGGAGTGATATTTTTTTTAACTTTTATTTAATGAATATAAATTTCCAAAGTACAGCTTATGGATTACAATAGCTTCCCCACCCCCATAACTTCCCTCCCACCCGCAACCCTCCCCTTTCCCTCTCCCTCCCCCCTTCCATTCACATCAAGATTCATTTTCAATTCTCTTTATATACAGAAGATCAGTTTAGCATATATTAAGTAAAGATTTCAACAGTTTTCACCCACATAGAAACACAAAGTGAAAAATACTGTTTGAGTACTAGTTATAGCATTAAATCACAATGTACAGCACATTAAGGACAGAGATCCTACATGAGGAGTAAGTGCACAGTGACTCCTGTTGTTGACTTAACAAGTTGACACTCTTGTTTATGGCATCAGTAATCACCCTAGGCTCTTGTCATGAGTCGCCAAGGCTATGGAAGCCATTTGAGTTCACCAACTCTGATCATATTTAGACAAGGTCGTAGTCAAAGTGGAAGTTCTCTCCTCCCTTCAGGAAGCTCATCAATTCTAACACCCCATTCAGACAAGTCCACTGAAACCACTGTGGCTCTATAGGCAGATTATTCCTCTTCACTTTGCAATTCTCTCTTTATTGATACTTTTATTTGACCAAGGAGCTAAAACCAATCCTTGGAGCAAGGATGGTCTTTTAAACAAATGTTTCTGGGAAAACTGGATTTCAACATGCATAAATTTGAAGCAAGACCCCTACCCTATACCGTACACAAAAATCCACTCAACATGGATTAAAGATCTTAATCTATGACCCGCCACCATCAAATTATTAGAGAATATAGAGGAAACCCTGCAAGGCATTGGCACAGGGAAAGAATTCTTGGAAAAGACCCAAGAGGCACAGGAAGTCAAAGCCAAAATTAAAAAATGGGATTACATCATATTGAGAAGTTTCTGTATGGCAAACAAAATGCTGAGGAAAGTAAAGAGGCCACTGACAGAATGGAAGAAATTATTTGCAAATAATGTAACTGAAAGGATTAATAACCAAAGTCTACAAAGAGATCAAGAAACTCTGTAACTTTATGGATAATTAAATTAACAAATTAACATTTGTTTAAAAGACCGTCCTTGCTCCAAGGATTGGTTTTAGCTCCTTGGTCAAATATAAGTTGGTTATAGATGTTTGGATTCATTTGTGGTCTTTCTATTCTGTTCCATTGGTCTATCCATCTATTTTTTTTCCAGTACCAGGCTGTTTTGATTATAACTGCTTTGTAGTATGTCTTGAAATCTGTTATTGTGAAGCCTTCAGCTTTGTTTTTATTGTATAAGATTACTTTTGCTATTCCAGTTCTATTGTGCCACACTGTTAATTTCAGCAATATTTTTCAAGATCTGAGAAGAATGTCTTTGGCATTTTGATTGGTATCACATGTAATCTAAGTTGCTTTTGGAAGAATGGACATTTTGATGATATTGATTATTCTAATGATTGAAAATAAAAGACTTTTTTCAATATTTTGTATCTTCTTCTATTTCATTCTTTAATGTTTTGTAATTCTCATGGTAGAGAGCTTTGACAACTTTGGTTAAATTTATTCCAAAGTATTTGATTGTTTTTGTAGCTATTGTGAATGGGATTGATCTTAGAAGCTCAATCTCAGCCTTGCATTGTCTATGTGTACAAAGGCTTTTGATTTTTGTATATTGACTTTAGATACTGCTACTTTACTAAACTCCATTGTGTTCTGAGAAGATGCATGGTATGATTTTGATTGTTTTGAATTTGCTGAGACTTGCTTTATGGCCTATTATGCAGACAATCCTAGAGAAAATTCCATGCACTGGTGAGAAGAATGTGTATTCTGCAACTATAGGATGAAACGTTCTGTAGATATCTGTTATTCCATTTGTTCTATAGTGTTGATAAAATCTGCTGTTCCTTTGTTGATTATCTGTCTGGTTGACCTGCCCATTACAGAAATTTGGGTATTAAAGTATCCCATTACTATTCTATTGCAGTCTATGTCTCCCTTTAGATTTCTTAATATCTCTTTTAAATAGACAGGTGCCCTGTAATTAGATGCATATACATATATAATAGTTATATCTTCTGGTTGAATTGATCCTTTAATCATTACATAGTATCCTTCTTTGTCTCTTTTAACAGTTTTTATGTTAAAGTCTATTTTGTCAGATGTTAGTATGGCTACACCAGCACGTTTTTTGGTTTCTGTTGGCATGGAATATTTGTTTTCATCCTTTCACTTTCATTCTGCATGCTCTTTGTTGGTGAGATGTGTGTTTCTTGTAGGTAGCAAATAGACAGGTTTTGTTTTTTAATCCATTCAGCCAGTATTTGTCTTTTAACTGGAGAGTTGTGACGCTTTACATTCAAGGTGACTATTGATAAGTAACGACTTGGCCCTGAAATTTTTTCTCTTCTTTTCTTTTTTTTTTAAAAATGTATCTTTATTTATTTGAAAGACAGAGATACAGAGAGAGGTAGAGACAGAGAGTGAGAGGTCTTCCATCTGCTGTTCACTCCCCATATGGCTGCAATGGCTGGAGCTGAGTGGATCCAAAGTCAGAAGCCAGGAGCCTTTTCCAGGTCTCACACGTGGGTGCAGGGGTCTAAGCGCTTGGGCCATCTCCTACTGCTTTCCCAGGCCATAGCAGAGAGCTGGATCAAAAGCGAGGCAGCTGGGAATAGAGCTGTTGCCCGTATGGGATGCCAGTGCCACAGGCCAAGGCTTTAACCCACTGACCTGGCCCTGACGTTTTTCCAAAAATATTCCTATTTTTCACTTTGAATTTCTTTTGAACTCGTACTGAGTGATTTTCTTCCTTTACCTTCTTTCACAGTGGTGACCATGTTTCTATGTGCAGCACGTCCTCAAGCATCTTTTGTAGGGCTGGACATTTGGTAACATCTTTCAATATCTGTTGGTTGTGGAAGTTCTTTATTTCATCTTCATTCATAAATGAGAAGTGTGCAGGGTGTAGTATTCTGGGTTGACAAGTTTTTCTCTTAAAACTTGGAATATATCTCCCCATTCTCTCCTAGCCTGTGGGGTTTCTGATGAAAAGTCTGCTGTGAGTCTAATTGGAGATCCTTGAAAGTAATCTGGCATCTCTCTCATGCACATTTTAGAATCTTTTCTTTATGTTTCTCAGTGGTGAGTTTGATTACAATGTGTCATGATGAAGATCTTTTCTTGTCATTTCTGTTAGGAGTTCAATGTACTTCCTGTACTTGAGTGTCCCTTTCTCCAAATTAAGGAAGTTCTCTGTTTTTATTTCACTAAAAAGGGCTTCTAATCCTTTCTCTTGTTCCACACCTTCAGGAACTCCTGAAACCCATAGGTTGGGTCACTTGATAGTATCCTGCAGATTCTCAACAGTTTTTTTTTTTTTTTGTTTTTTTTTTTTTTGGTTTGTTTTCTAATTTCCTCTTCTAGTTTTTGATTTGGTTGTATAAATTCCAGTGCTTTGTCTTTTAACTCAGATATTCTTTCTTCTGCTTCACTGCTTCTGTTGTTAAGGCTTTCCACTGCAATTTTTATTTGTTCTATTGAATTCTTCATTTCATTTTTATTTTTCTTCAAGATCTCAATTTCATGGGAGAAATTTTTTTCATGTCCTGTATAAATTCCAGTAGTTCAAGCATTTGCCTGTGTTTACTTCTATGAAATCTTTTTTTTTTTAATTTTTTTTTTTTGACAGGCAGAGTGGACAGTATGAGAGAGAGAGAGACAGAGAGAAAGGTCTTCCTTTTTCTTTTGGTTCACCCTCCAATGGCCACTGCGGCTGGTGCACTGTGACTGGTGCACTGCACTGATCCGAAGGCAGGAGCCAGGTGCTTCTCCTGGTCTTCCATTCGGGTGCAGGGCCCAAGCACTTGGGCCATCCTCCACTGCAATCCCTGGGCACAGCAGAGAGCTGGACAGGAAGAGGAGCAACTGGGACAGAATCCGACGCCCTGACCGGGACTAGAACCCTGTGTACCAGCGCTGTAGGCAGAGGATTACCCTATTGAGGCGCGGCGTCAGCCACTTCTATAGAATCTTATGAGCAACTTCTGAAATTCCATTTCTTGCATTTCATCCATTTCATCTTGTTCACAATCTAGTATTGAAGTATTGTTTTCTTTTAGGGGTGTAATTTTGTCTTTCTTATTCTTGTTTCTTTTATTGGTGTGTTTGTTAATGGGTATTTGTGGAGATAATCAATAGGTTGTTTTTTTCTTTCTTTTTTGTGTGAAGGCTTTTATCTTTGTACTGGCCTCTGTAGATAAGTGGAGTGTCTGCTTTCTGTAAATATCTGGAGGCTTGTAGTGGGTCTGGCTAGTGGTTAGGGAGATCTGTTCAGTTCTCCATCTTCTAAGGTGACACACCCAGGTTTGGCACAGTGAATCTCCTTTTTTTTTTTTTTTATCAGAAAGGAAGTTCATTCTGCTCAGATGAGAACCTCTCCTCAAAGGAGAATAGTGCACAAGTGCTAGTCCAGGTGGGTATATTTGTGCCCTCTGCCCCAAGGACCACACAAAGGATCTGTGCAGTCCTCAGTGTAGGCTCATATTCCATAGCAATGCCCCTCATTAGGAAACCATTAAGCCCTGAGCATGTGGAGTCTCCCACAATGACCGTCAAAAGTCCCAGTCACACTGTGAGTCCTCCCAAAAAGCCTCAGTTTTTTCACAGACCCAGAACACAAGCCTCCTAAGCCCCTATCAGTTCTTCCCACCAGAATCAGGAGTTTCCACTCAGCTGGTTACTGAGTGTTCACAGGAGCTGCTACAGCTGTAACGTATGTCCAAAATGGCACATACACTAACTGCTTGTTATAGGATGCCATTATAAAGTGATTTAGGAGAGAGAATTGTGTCCTTTCTTTCTTTTTTTTTTTTTTCCTCCTCTAATTAGGCAGGTACACTATCCCCCATGATACTCCAAGCCATGTTCTCTTTAGGCTCTTCCTGCAACTTTACTGCAGTGGATTCGGCTGCTGTGGTCTAGTTTCACCATTTTTCCAACACTGGTGAGTAGGTTCTGGGCTGATGGAGTCCTGAGCTGTAGGCATCCATGCAATTAGAGGTGCCACCATGTCCCTCTAATTTACAGAGTTTCCTTTGCTATTTTCTCCCTAACTCTCCTCTGAGGCTGCACTCCCTCTGCTTTTTTTAAACTATCTTCTTCTAGACTAAAGTAGTAAGCTCCCTCCCTAATCTACCATCCTGCAACCCATTCTTCTCATATGTATATTCTTAAGATTCCATGAGCCTTAAAATATTTTATTTTCTTGGTTGACACTCTCATCTCTATCTAAACAACAACAAAGCAAATTTATTTTATTTTGTTTTATTTTGTATTACTTCTATTCACTCTGAGAGTAAGAAATAATTTTCAGAAATCAAATGTACTTTGGTTATACATCTTTCTTATTTCTGGATAAGCAGCACATTCATTAATGTTTCCATATCTACAGATTTGCTTGTTATTATTTGTTGCAGACACTTTGTAAAACCTTCATGATTTCAAATAAAAGTTTGTTTTGCAAGTATTAATTTGTTTGAGTATAATACAAATGTGCACACAAATATGTTTGTGTGTATAAATAATGTGAATATTCACATATTTTTTAAAGATTTTTTATTTATTTGTATGAACTCGCATAGTAATATTACATGTGCGGCCAGCATGTGGCCCAGCATCCCATATGGGTGCTGGTTCAAGTCCCAGCTGCTGCACTTCCAGTCCAGCTCTCTGCTATGATTTGGGAAAGCAATGGAAGATGACCCAAGTGCTTGGGCCCTGCACCCACATGCAAGAACTGGATGAAACTCCTGGCTCCTGGCTTCAGATTGGCCCATCTCTGGCCATTGCTGTCATCTGGGGAGTGCACCAGAGGATGGAAGACCTTCCCTCACTCCTTCTCTCCTTCTCTCTATCTATGCTTCTCTGTATCTCTGCCTTTCAAATAAGTAAATAAATCTTTAAAAAAATGTCATGTCTATTGAAAAAATAAATAACTCCATAAAGTCATGCATATGAACTTCTTTACTTGAGTAAAGCATTGTTAAGCATTTTAAACCAAATAAAGTGGAAAGGAATAAAAAGACTGAAAGGTGACAATTACTGTCACACATAACAACAATGCTATTACTAGAAATAATTTATGAATAGTAAATATTATCTGCTCAATGGTTAATGTTTTAATGACTCTAATATGAGTAATCATGCTTTTCATGTTTTCCAAGAAATAATTATGAAAATACTAAAAATGTATCTATTGAATTGGAAAATTAGACAATTGGCCATATTGAGATATATTGTATACACATACGATGATCTTATTTCATAACATTTACAGAATGAATGGGTATTTTAGTAGAAAAAAGCTTTCTTCCATAAGGATGACATACTTTTTTTTTAATTTACAAGCATTTTTTTCTTTTCTTTTTAAAATTTTATGTAAGTTTCATGTATTTCATATTTAAAGATTTAGGAACATAGTGATCCATCCTCCCTCCTACCCAACTCCAATCCATTTTCCTCCTCCATCTCCCATTTCTGCTCTTAGTTTTTACAAAGATCTATTTTCATTTTACTTAATGATTGTAAGATTAATCCTAAATTAAGTAAAAGAGTCCAATAAATAGTATAAAAAAGCAAAAAGCAAAAAAACAGTGCTCCTCAACAGAATAGACAAGGGCTATAAACAAGCATCACATCTCAAAATGTCCATTCCACTGCAAAACATTATATTTTAGGTATTCTATTTGTAACCCTTGATTAGGTAAAACTATGATATCTGCCTACTGGGGACTGGCTTATTTCACTAAATGCACTAAATGTAATGGTTTCCAGGTGCATTATTTTTTTTTTTTTTTTGCAAAAGACAGTTTTTCAAAAAAAGTTTTTAACAACTAAGTAGTACTCCATAGGGTGTATTTACCATAATTTCTTTGTCCAGTTTTCAGTTGATGCGCATCTGTATTGATTCCATATGTTAGCTATTGTGAATTGAGCTGCAATGAACATGGGTGTGCAGATCACTCCTTCATATGCTGATTTCTTTTGGCTTAAGTAAATTACCAGGACTGGATGGCTCGATCATACTGTAAGTCTATATTCAGATTTCTGAGGCATCTTCATGCTGTCTTCCACAGTGACTCAAAGAGTTTACATCCCCACTATGAGTGCATTAAGGTAACATTTTCCTCACATCCTTCCCAGAACTTGTTATTTTTTTAAATTCTTTATGAGAGCGATACTAACTGGTATGAGGTGAAACCTCATTGTGATTTTGATTTGCATTTCCCTAATGACTAATTATATTGAGCAATTGAGCATTTTTTTCAAGTATGTTGGCCATTTGCATTTCCTCTCTTCAAAAATGCCTGTCCAAGTCCTTTGCCCATTTCTTAACTGGATTGTTTGAAAAAAAAAAAAAAAACTCTTCATTTCACTTAATTTTTTATCCTTTTTGTTTTACATCTTTTAATTCTTCTATAATATTTATTATTTCCTTCCTCCTACTAATTTTGGTTTTGGTTTGTTCTTGTTTGGGTTCCTGAGATGCATTGATAGCACATTATTTTATGTCTTTCCAATTTCTTGATGTAGGCACTAATTGCTATAAACTTTCCTCCTAACACTGCTTTTGCTGTATCCCATAAAGTCTGATAAGCTGTGTTTTCCTCTTCATTTGTTTCCAGTAGTTTTTTGATTTCTATTTTTATGTCTTCAATCACCCACTGTTAATTCAAGAATGTGTCATTCATTCTACAAGTGTTTACATATTTTCTAGTATTTTAAGTTGTTAATTTCCAGCTTCATTCCATTGTGCTCACAAAATACACATGGTATGATTTCAGTTTTTCTTTTAATTTGTTGAGACTTGCTTTATGGCCTAGCATATGATCTATCCCATAGGAATCTCCATGCACTTGATGAAAAGACTGTGTATTCTTCAGCTGTGGGATGAAAGGTTTGTAGATATCACTAAGGTGCACTTGGTCCATAGTGTGGTTTAGCTTTGTTGTTTCATTATTGATTTTTTTAATACAATTGATCTGTCCATTGATGAAAATTTGGTGTTGAAGTCTTTCATTTTTATTGTATTGGAGTCTGTGTCTCCCTTTAGATCAATTACCATATTTTTTCTTTTTTTTAAATTTTTTTGACAAGCAGAGTTAGATAGTGAGAGAGAGAGACAGAGAGAAAGGTCTTCCTTCCATTGGTTCACTCCTCAAATGGCTGTTACAGCCAGCGTGTTGCACCTATCCAAAGCCAGGATCCAGGTGCTTCTCCTGGTCTCCCATGCGGGTGCAGGGCCCAAGCACTTGGGCCATCCTCCAGTGCACTCCCGTGCCATAGCAGAGAGCTGGACTGGAAGAGGAGCAACTGGGACAGAATCTGGGCACCATCCGGGACTAGAACCCAGAGTGCTGGTGCCGCAGGCAGAGGATTAGCCTAGTGAGCCACGGTGCCGGCAGATTAACATTTTTTTTTTAAATAGCCAGGCACGTTTGCATTGTGTGCATATACATTTATGATAGTCACATCTTCCATGTATTATCATTAAATAATATCTTTTTTGTCTCTTTAAGAGGTTTTGTGTTAAAGTATATTTTCTTTGATAGTATGATGACTG
The DNA here is from genome assembly GCF_051225735.1 of Oryctolagus cuniculus. Lineage (NCBI taxonomy): Eukaryota > Metazoa > Chordata > Mammalia > Lagomorpha > Leporidae > Oryctolagus > Oryctolagus cuniculus. The sequence goes on from NC_142870.1 coordinate 58,131,009, forward strand.
CTCCTGCTTTTTTTTTTTTTTTTGCTTTCCATTAGCATAGAATATCATTTTTTATTCTTTCACTTTTTTCTGTGTGTTTTTTTCTGATGAGATGTGTTTCTTGCAGGCAATATATAGATGGTTCTTTTTAAAAAATGCATTCAGCCTGTCTGTATCTTAATTGGAGAATTTAGGCAATTAGATTCAATTCTATTAGTGATATGTAATGGCTTGGACCTTAAATATTTTCCCTTAAATATTTCTATTGTTTGCTTTTGATCTCCTTCATAATTTTACTAGATTTTCTGCCTTCACATTATTTCATAATACTGACTGTTTTTCTCTATTTCTGTGGATAGCACATTCTTAAACATTATTTGTAAGGATGGATGAATGGTGACAAATTCTTCCAATTTCTGTTTTTTATGGAAGGTTTTCATTTCACCTTCTTTCATAAATGGGAGCTTTAGAGGGTACAGTAATCTGGGCTAACATTTTATCTCTTTTAAAATTTGGACTATTACTCTGCATTGTCTCCTAGCCTGCAGGGTCTGTGATGAGAAATCAGCTGTCCATCTAATTGGAGATCCTCTGAAGGTAATCTGGTGTTTCTCTGACACATATTTTCAAAAATTTTCTTTATGTTTTTCTGTTGAAAGTTTGACTATAATGTGTTATATTGAAGATTGTTTCTGATCATATCTATTAAGAGTCTATGAGCTTCCTCTACTTAAATACTCCTTTTTTTCTCCTAATTAAGGCAGTTTTCCACTATTATTTCACTGAACAGTCCTTCTAATCCATTTTCTCTTTCCACATCTTCAGAGTGCCTAAGACACATATATTAGGTGACTTGATATTATCCCATTGTAGAGGAAATATGGCCACAACCAGAGAAAGAAAGAAAAGTGGATCCCTCCTCCCAACACAAATCTTGAAAAGTGGCTGCTCACAATCAACTATTGAAGCAGCTGCCCACTGTTATCTTGTCTAGGGAAGGAAGATGTCCTCAGTTTTGCTTCTGTAAACACCAATCATAAATCCGTCCTAATAAATCTGCCTCTGGTTTTTCTTTTTACAAACACACTGAGCCCACCCATCATTGGAAGTGTAGTCTTAAGTCACGTAGGCTACAATTTAAACCCACCAATGCTGTAACAGCTAAGGTATGATGCTGATGAACCTATAAATACTGTAAGAAACTTGGGACTATTGCTCAGTTTTCAGGAAATGACTCCAGCTGAGCCCACTGGCATAATAAACTGCTTGGATCTTCCACTGTCTCTGGTGCTTGTTTTAATGGAGGGAATTTTTCCACCTCAGATTTCTGTAACAACCATGAATCTTGAACACTAGTTTCTGTTTTTTTCTAATTTATTCTTATCTTTTTTTGAGAGATATTTTGGAACATTTCTCCTCTGGTTCAGATATTCTTTCTTCTGCCTCACCAAGTCAATTGTTAAGGATTTTCAATGTATTTTTATTTGACATAATGAATTCTTCATTTCCCATATCTCAGTTGATTTCTCTTTAAAAACTCTATTTCCCACAAAATGTTTCATTCAATTGTTCCTGTGTTGAAATCTTGGTCTTCGGTGTGGTAATGTTAACATGTGGAGAGACATTTAGACTTGCTACCTAGTGAGAGATTCCTAGGCAGTTATGGGCATGGGTTTGGATCAGGTTAATGCATAGCTCTCCTGGAGCAATTAGTTCCTGCTGTCATTCCTGCTTTCCATATCACAATGTAATTTCCTCCTCTCATAAACACTCTCATCACAATGCCATCCACCATGAGGTAACACAGCTAGGCAGACTATACCAAAGAAGGCACAACATTATCACCAGAGAAAAGAGCCATGGAAGCCATGGGGTTCTTGTCTTCACACAAGAAAGAATTCAGGCATGAGACAGAGAGTGAGGTGAAAAGGTTTTATTGGGGCTAGGGCATCTGTCAGAATGGAAGGGGTAAGGAGAGAGTGCAAATTACATCAGAATGGGGGAGAGAGAGGTTACATGGTTGAATGGAGAGGATACATGTGAGGCGGGTGCCTCAGCAGAGAACACAGAAGCCTAGTGTAGATCCCCAGTTTTTAAGGGACTCTGTTTACCCACCTCTCCCTCTCCTCCAGAACAAAGCATGGGGAGTCCTAGCAGTTTGTTTGGTGAAAATTAGCAAACTCTCCCAAGATTTGCTGGCCTGGCAGAGCAGAGGGGCTTTCCTTAGGGCTTCTGTGAAGGTGTTATTGCCCCATGTTATCAGGTCAGGTAACCCATTTGGTCCTGAGGAGAGAATTCTCCTGGGGACTTTCCTTGAGGGGAAGGGCTGGGAACACCTGGATGGTTATCAGGGTCTGGACAGGACTTTGAAGTGCAGCATGCTGGGCTTCTGGAGCTTCCACAGTAGGTGCTGGTCTTCAGGCCTTTCTCATACACACATAGGCTAAACTCTAACTTCCTACCTAACAATGTTGCTTGGACTTGCAGTCTCAAAAATTGTCAAATTAAATAAACCTCTTCCTTTTATAAAGTACTTAGACAAAATATTCTATAGCAGTGGAAAACAGACTAATACAGAAAATTAGAACCAAGGAATGGTGCTGTTACAACTGTTACCGGAGAAATGCAGGGTTCTTGTCTTCGTGCAAGAAAGAATTCAGGCGTGAGACAGAATAGTGGAAAGTAAAAAGTAGCAAAGTTTATTAGGGTAGGGACATCCGCAAGAATGGATGGGCATCTCTCCAGACAGGACTTGAGAGAGAGTGCAGTCACTCGGGCGGGGGAAAGGAGCGAGGTTACATGGTTGAGTGGAGAGATTAACCTGGCCAGACCAGGCGGGCAGCTCAGCAGAGAGGCAGAGGGCTGAGCATCCAGTCCGATTGAAGCTGGGGGTTTTAAGGAGATGAGTCTTTGTCTTCACACATCTCCTCCTGAAACAAAGGATTTTATGGCTGTAAATATTAAGAAGCTCCTATCTGAGTTTTCCCTTGAAGGTATCAGACAGGAGGAAGCCTAGCTCGCACCATCCTGAGTTCAGAAGGGTGAGCAGGACCCGCTAGAGAATGAGGATCTGGAGCAGGGTGTTTGAAATGCAGATACTGGGCTGCATCTGGGAGACTGTGGAAGATTTGTCAGGCAGAAGGGGCAGGGATCTCCACCTGGCAGGTTATCAGGTAAAAGGGGGCAGGGCAGGATGCGAACACTGGGCTGCCCCTGAAACATTATCGGGATGACTTTGAGATGTGGATGCATATGCTGGACATAGAAGTCTTCTCTTTAGGCATTTGTCATACACACATAAGCTCATATCTAACTTCCTACCTAACAAAACTATACCTGTAAATGTGGATACAGACATGTTATTTATTCTGTCATTCTCTTAAGTTCAAACATTAAGCTTTAAAGAGGAATCACAAAACCTGTTCGGGAGGAAGTCAGAAACTACCAGGTGATCCCAGCCCTTCCCCCAAGGAAAGCTCCCAGGAGAATTCTCTCTCCTCAGGACCAAATGGGTTACCTGGTAACATGGGGCAATAAAACCTTCACAGACACCCTAAGGTAGCTGCCCTACTCTGCCCAGGCACCAGCAAATCTGGGGAGGAATTTGCTCTTTTTATTTTTTTTTTATTTTTTTGACAAGCAGAGTGGACAGTGAGAGAGAGACAGAGAGAGAAAGGTCTTCCTTTGCCGTTGGTTCACCCTCCAATGGCCAGCGCACCGCGCTGATCCGATGGCAGGAGCCAGGTGCTTCTCCTGGTCTCCCATGGGGTGCAGGGCCCAAGCACCTGGGCCATCCTCCACTGCACTCCCTGGCCACAGCAGAGAGCTGGCCTGGAAGAGGGGCAACCGGGACAGAATCCAGCGCCCCGACCGGGACTAGAACCCTGTGTGCCGGTGCCGCAAGGCGGAGGATTATCCTAGTGAGCCGCGGCGCCGGCCAATGATGACTTTTCAAGTCAATGCTTTACTTCTGTGAGTAAGTAAAGGGATAAAATCTTTCAAAAGGCTTATCACTCGGCTCTCTGTCTCACACCTGAATTCTTTCTTGCATGAAAACAAGAACCGCACAGCTTCCATGGCCTTCCCTGCCTTCCACGGCCTTCCCTCCGGTAACAAATCTACATCAAATGTTTCTAGGAATGGGACTAAATTGCAGTTGGAAGACTTTGGTGAGAAGACTAGAAAGTGATTAAAATATTGTGCATAGAATATTATGGGCCATTCTGGTGATGGTTTGAGGACAAGACAAATAGAGTGTTAGTTTCAGTTGGAAATGAGGATCCAATGTGAAATTAGGATAAAGGCCACCCATGTTAAACTGTTGCAAAATACTTGGCTGCATTATGTCCACACTCTAACATGTTATGTAAGGTCAAATTGAAAAGTTATGGACTATATGTCTACTGTCCCTAGTATTTTTCTTATGCATTATAATATAGTATCACTTTATTATTAGAGATGTATTAATTTATCTGGTGGAGGTATCTTTAAAACAAGGTATTCAGGCAGTAGCATAGATTTTACTGGCCAGTTATATTCAGATTTACAGTGAAACTTGATATGCAAAGAATCACAATAAGATTAGGAACATTTTGCTGACCAAGAAGGAGTTAGAGAATTTGCTGGTGGCAGAGGAGTGCTCATTTTCTAGAAATTAACAGGAGTAAAACTAAGCCAAGTGCTTTGAATCAAGACGATAGACAATCAGAAAGAATCCCTGAGGGCATCTTGGAAAACTCAAAGGCCACCCCTCCCATCACAGTAGCAGTGAGCATGTTCACTAAGGAAACCTGCAGGTGACACTCAAAGCAAGCTTAGAAGAGTAACCATGTGGCTTGTGACCTGAAAAGCTTTGGATGCTGTGCTTCTCAAGCCCAGGGGCCCACCTTTGCTCCGAGTGTGCACAGGAAGTCCTGTTTGGAACTTTAGGTGTTAAAGAACACCTTGCTGGAATTTGATGTAACTCTGGGCCAGTTATACCTTTCCGCTTCACTATTTCTCCCCTTGGGAATTGAAATGTTACTCTGTGCCACCCATGTCATTTTATCTTTAAAGTAAGTACTTTTTCTTAATTTTACATGTGCTTATATCTTGAGTCTCAGATTAGACATTAGACATAGTTTTGAGTGGTTCTGAATTAAATTAAGATACTGGGATGACTGAGAATGGAATAAATGAAATTTACATCATGAGATGAACAGGAGCCTCATGGGCCGTGGGAGGAAGGCTTTGGTTTGTATATAACCTAGGTGCATCCCGAAGAGTTCATGTGTTGGAAGTTTGGTTCTCAAGTTGACAAGGTGAAGAGGTGGTGAGTCTTTTCAGTGGTAATGCCTAACTAAAGATCATTAGACCACTGAGGGTGAATTCTCACAGGAAATTAATGCGCCGTTCTCATGGGAATTCAGCTAGTCCACAGTATCTTGCTCTGGATTTCTGTTTTGCCAAGTGATTCTCTCTCTCTCTTACACACACACACACACACACACTTGACCTTATACCATTGATCATTTCCTCTTTCAATTCTTTATTTTGTTTTATTTGACAGGTAGAGTTATAGACAGTGAGAGAGAGAGAGAGAGAGAGAGAGAGAAAGGTCTTCCTTCCATTGGTTCACTCCCCAAATGGCCGCCATGGCTGGCACTGCACTGATCCGAAGCCAGGAGCCAGGTACCTCCTCCTGGTCTCCCATGGAGGTGCAGGGGCTCAAGCACTTGGGCCATCCTCCACTGCCCTCCAAGGCCACAGCAGAGAGCTGGACTGGAAGAGGAGCAACCGGGACTAGAACCTGGTTCCCATATGGGATGTCAGCACCGCATGCGGAGGACTAACCAAGTGAGCCATGGCTCCAGCCCCATTCCTCTTTCAATTCTTTCACACATGATACAAGAAATTAGAACAGGCCCAGCCGGGGGTGCCCCCATTGCAACAACACTATGATAGTTGTTGTTTCAGACTCCAAAACTGCAAGCTAAGTAAAACTCTTTCATTTATAAAGTATTGAGAGTCAAGTATTTCATTACAGTAACAGAAAATGGATTAATCTAATGATCATTCCTAAATAATGCTAACAGATTACTTCCCTTTGAACACGTAATCTCAAATAGACACATGAGTCTGTTCTTATGTTCTGTGAGTCATTTGGATGATTATATTCTTACATGACTAAAATTGCAAAAAAATCTGACAAATTGAATGAAAAATAATAATACTTCTAAACAACAATAGTTGGCTAATTATGGGCTAGCTTCAGTTAGTAGTTAAGGTACCATTCTGCCCTTCTTTGGAGAGCTTATAATTTAGTGGAAGAACTGAAAATAAACCTACAGAAAACGAAATGATTATGACTTCTATTAAGTGCTCAGAAGATAAGCAGAGTGTCATATAGTAAGAAAGTTAGGGTTATCAGATAATTCCTATGATAATTTCAATGCATAGAGTTTCTTCAAAGCATTTAGAATGGACAACATAAAATAACATAAAATATAAACACCTAAACTGAGATATAGCTGAATTTATTAAAAAAGCATTTATGGCACTAATTATTAAAATCCTGTTTTTAGTACACCTGCCAATGTCTAGAATTGAATTAAGAGGCCTAATTGTACAATATGTGAAAGTTTCTTTGGAACATAACTGACTAAAGAATAGTGTGTTTTAAAAGGGAATATTAAATATTTGAGTCAATAGAAGCATGATTCCTAGAAGATAAAAAGGAAAATTCTACTGTGTCTATATTGTGTTTATACTTTATTCAGCTTTAGGAAAATGTTTACTTGTAAAAACATAGTGTTGTTATGAAAAGATTTTACTTCGCTAAGGATATAAAGAATGTGGTTTCTGCTAATACTATTTTATAGAATTAAAAAGGAGGGAATGGTCTAACATGGGAAGAGGGATACACAGCAGACTCATAGAAGGTCAGATGTCCTAAACAGCACTCTGGCCTCAGAATCAGCCCTTAAGGCATTGGGATCAGGCTAGAAATCCCATGAGAGTATTTCATGCATAGAAAGCCAAGACACTCTGGCAAAAAATGACCTAAATGAAAGATCACTGTGAGATCTCAGTGGAAAGAACGGACCATCAAAGGAGGTACCTTTCTCTGAAGGGAGGAGAGATCTTCCACTTTGACTATAGCCTTGTCTAAATAAGATCGGAGTTGGCACACTCAAAAGGCTTCCATAGCCTTGGCAGCGCATGACAAGAGCCTCAGGTGATTACTGATGCCATAAACAAGAGTGTCAATTGTTAAATCAACAACAGGAGTCACTGTGCACTTACTCCCCATGTAGGATCTCTGTCCTTAATGTGTTGTACTATGCGAATTAACGGTAAAGCTACTACTCAAACAGTACTTTATACTTTGTGTCTGTATGGGTACAAACTGTTGAAATCTTTACTTAGTAAATACTAAGTAGATCTTCTGTATATAAAGATAATTGAAAATGAATCTTGATGGAGAATGGGCTGGGAGAGGGAGCAGGAGATGGGATGGTTGTGGGTGGGAGGGAGGTTATGGGGGAAAAAACTGCTAAAATCCAAAAGTTGTACTTTTAAAATTTATCTTTATTAAATAAAAGTTAAAAAAAGAATGTGGTTTCAATTAGGACAATACAATACAAACACCAGGGAATATTAAGAAACACATGAAGACTGTTTTTCCTTTCTCATAATGACTTATAAATGTCATTTGAGATTAAAGATGGCTAGAATGCTAAGTATATCTATTAAACAGAGAATCCCACATAATGAAGAACTGTCACATCCAAAATTCCAAAAGCCTTTCCTATGAAAAATAGTAGTACTAAAAAGACAAAGAAGCAAAATATGGTATTAACTTGTATGGAATCACTTGGAAACATTTAATTTGGAGACACTAGTGAAACAGAGAAGCCTGCTTCATAGCAGCAAATCAAAATGAAGTGAATAGAAGTTATTGGGAGGAAAAGAGTAGAGCAGACTTTGTGAGGAAGAAATCTTGAAGTCTGATAGAGAAAGTATCTGAACAAAACATTCATTTCTTATTCATTAGTTTTCTTCTGAAGTTAACCATTTTATCACAGTTAGATATATATTTTACTTTCCCATCACAAATTGATTGAATTTGACTTTATAAAAATAAGATGTCACATTTTGAGAATCTCTGTTTTGTGCACCATGAAGGTCAATGACATTTGCACTCCCAAGCCAGCTGCCAATAACTCTTCTCTCGCATTAGAAATAAATACTCAAAATCTATAAAGAACTCAAGAAATTCAACAACAACAAAACGAACAATCCAGTTAAGAAACCTGAAAAGGACTTGAACAAGCATTTTTCAAGAGAGGAAAGTCAAATGGCTAACAGACATTTGAGAAAATGTTCAGGATCACTAGCCATCAGGAAAACACAAATCAAAACTGCCAAGAGGTTTCACCTCACTCCAGTTAGAGTTGCTTTCATACAGATATCAACAAATTACAAATGCTGACAAGATTGTGGGGGAAAAGTACCCTATTCCTTCTGTGGTGGTAATGTGAACTGGTGCAGCCACTGTGGAAGACAGTATGGAGATAAGTCAGTAACTTGAATATAGATCTACCATGAGTTTCAGCCATCTCACTCCTGGGTATTTATGCAAACCAAAAGAAATCAGCATCTGAAAGAGTTACCTGTTCCTTCATATTCATTGCAGCACAATTCACAATAACTAAGATATGGAATTAATCCAGATGTCCATCGACTGTTGAATGCCTAAAGAAATTATGGTATATGTATACTATGGAGTACTACCCAACTGTAAAAATAGTTAAGTCCTGTCTTTTGCAACGAAATGGATGAAGCTGGAAACCACTATACTTAGTGAAATAGGCCAGTTCCAAAAAGACAGATATCATATGTTTTCCGAACTAATAGGAGTACCTACAATGTAATGTGTTATAGTGAAATAGACATTTTTAGACTCAATGAATGTTTACAGTCCTTGTCTATTCTGTTGAGGAAGAATGTCTATTTTTTTTTCTTTTTTCTTCATATTATTTGCTGAACTCTTTTACTTAGTGTAGAGTTAAATATATGGTCATTGATCAAACTGAAAATAGAACTTTGAAAAATTAACATTGGGAATGTGAGAGGGAGTAAGAGGAAGGGTTGGAGCATGGACGAGAGGGAGAGTAGAGGGGAAGTGTCACTATGCTCCTAAATCTGTATGAAATACATGAAACTTGCATAACCTAAACAAAATTTAAAAATCAAAAAATGAAAGAAGTAAGAATTCATGAGTAAGACAATAGATGCATAAGAAGAATAAAACTAAAATAAAAATTTGTTGAAAAAAATAAAATAAAATAATGTTTTAACTTTTATTTAATAAATATAAATTTCCAAAGTACAGCTTTGGGATTACAGTGGCTTCCCCTTCCCATAACCTCCTCCCCACCCCCAACCATCTCCCATGCCCTCTCCCATCCCATTCACATCAAGATTCATTTTCAACTATCTTTATATACAGAAGATCAATTTGGTATATACTATGTAAAGATTCCAACAGTTTGCACCCACAAAGACACACAAAGTATAGAGTACTGTTTGAGTAGTAGCTTTACCGTTAATTCGCATAGTACAACACATTAAGGACAGAGATCCTACATGGGGGGTACGTGCACAGTGACTCCTGTTGTTGATTTAACAATTGACACTCTTGTTTATGGCATTGGTAATCACCTGAAGCTCTTGTCATGAGCTGCCAAGGCTATGGAAGCCTTTTGAGTTCACCATCTCCAATCTTAAAATTATGTTTTTAAAAAACTTAAATCTTACCCTAAAATTCTATTTTTTTTCAAACTTTTATTTAGTAAATAAAATTTCCAAAGTACAGTTTATGGATTACAATGGCTTCCCCCCCGATAATGTCCCTCCCACTCGCACCCTTCACATCTCATGCTCCCTCTCCCATTCCATTCACATCAAGATTCCTATTCAATTATCTTTATATACAGAAGATTGATTCAGTATATATCAAGTAAAGATTTCATCAGTTTGCACCCACACAGAAACACAAAGTGTAAAAATATTGTTTCAGCACCAGTTATAGCATTACTTCACATTGGACAACATTAAGGACATTAAGGACAGATCCCACATGAGAAGTAAGTACACAGTGACTCCTGTTGTTGACTTAAGAATTTGACACTCTTGTTTATGGCGTCAGAAATCTCCCTAGGCTCTAGTCATGAGTTTCCAAGGCTTTGGAAGCCTCTTGAGTTCGCTGACGTCGATCTTATTTAGACAAGGTCATAGTCAAAGTGGAAATTCTCTCCTCCATTCAGAGAAAGGTACCTCCTCCTTTGATGGCCCGCTCTTTCTACTGGGATCTCACTCACAGAGATCTTTTATTTAGGTGTGTTTTTGTTTTTGTTTTTCTTTTTTTGCCAGAGGGTATTGGCTTTCCATGCCTGAAATACTCTCATGGGCTCTTCAGCCAGATCCGAATGCCTTAAGGGCTGATTCTGAAGCCAGAGTGGTTTAGGACATCTATCATTCTATGAGCCTGCTGTGTATCCCACTTCTCATGTTAGATCATTCTCTCTCTTTTTTATTCTATCATTAAGTCACAGACATTAATCTTGTTTGTGTGATCCCTTTGACTCTTAGACCATGTACAATTTGGGACATGCTCAATCGGACTTGCCCCAAATGGTGGAGTTAGAAATGTGCCAGGGGATTTCAATACAAAACCATCAAGATTGCATGAACCAATGCCATCTCACTAGTCCAAGTGATCATTTTCAGTTCACAATTGATCACACTGATAGGTCTAAGTGTCAAAATTCTATTTTTATGTGTATTTTATTTTTATAGAGTCACATATGGACTTGATTTATCTGGTGAAAGTTTAGCTAGAATTTGCTAATCTATTTCACATTAGAATCATTTGCTCTGTTTGCTTCCTGCACTTCAATGAGTTGATTATTAATAAATCAATCAGACTCATCACTTTTCAATAATCATGTTTCAAAATAGCCTTTAGATTTCCATGATATTTTGTGCAGAATTTTATGAGTAATAGCAAACCCCCCTTATAAAAATAGTGTGCCTATATTATCTGGAAATATGAGATATGATTTCCACAATGTAAAATTAGGTTTTAATACATTGTAAGTTTTCACTTATCTAGGCACTAATGGTGCACAAGAAGTAGAAGAAAGAACTAGGAAAAAATATAAAGAAAGTTCTATTGATTTTGAATGATGCATTGAAGCAAATTAAGCAACTCTAGTACAGGTAATTGTGATACTTTTACTAGTCAGAAAGAAGTTTACTATATACTATTCATGGTATCCAGAAGAATGTGTAGTCAGAGGGATATTCTGGGATAACAGATTAGTCTGAACTGCAGTAGTTTGGCATGATTTAATAAGGATCCATAATACAATTATTCATTATTGATATGCAATTATTTCAAATATTCTTTAAGTTTTTTATTCTTATTTAAAACAGTATAACATTAGCTTATGATTGGGAGGAGGAGAATATGGGAGAGAGCTTTATGAGCAAGTAGGTGCTTTTAATAAATAAGCTATAGATTAGGAATTTTATGGAGTACTATAATTATCATACTTTGATAAAATTGTTATGGGTAAGTAAATTGTCCTAGCTCCAAAAACAAATTCAAAAACTATCTTCAGTCTATTTGCAACCTACATATTTTGTTCATTTATTGGCTATTTCTATGTTATTTATTTCATCAGTATAACTATGCTAAGGTTCTAGTTTTAAATAAAGTTGCCTCATCCCAATTTTATTTTTCTTAATTAAATAATAAATAAATAAATGACACCAAAATACATTGCCTCTGTATTATTTAAAATTTACAAATGGGACAACTGCAAAAGATTATGATATGATCTGAAACATAATTGTTTTTGAACAATTGTATTATGATTTAATAAAGAACATAAGTTCTGATGGTTTGCAAATTAAAGAAAATGTCATTTTTTATTCCTCATAAATGATTTGTCCAGTTCATTTGCATTACTTTATGTTCATTTTCCATATTCCCAGAGTACTTTATTTTAGGAAACTCTTCAGAATTATGCAATTTAGAAGTAAGGTTTAACAGGATGAATCCTAGTTTTTACTTTTTTCTTTAAAAAAACACTGTAGTATAGCAGGTAAAGCTGCTCCATGAAATGCCTGCATCCCATGTGGGTGCCAGTTCGAGTCCTGGCTACTACACTTCTGATCCTGCTCTCTTCTATGGCCTGGGAAAACAAGAGAAGGTGGCCCAATCCTTGGGCCCCTGCACCCACATGTTCAAGGCAATTTTACCTGTCTACTAGGAGAAAATTATTATCATCTCACAACTTTTCTTATACAATATCATCAATTCATATAAAATTAACATTTTGGAAAACTTGATGATATGATCCACTAATGCAAAAATCAATTCAAAAGAAATAAATTCACTCATGACCTAACAAATGATATTAGACACAGAACTTAAAATAACAAGATTTAAATGTTTCATTTGAATGACTACATATAATTTGCAAGTTTAAATATGATGATAAATGCATTTTTTAAAGATTTCTTTATTTGAAAGGCAGAGTTATGGAGAGGTAGAGCAGAGTCAGAGAGAAAGAGAGAGTCTTCCATTTGCTGGTTCACTCCCCAGATGGCCCCAATTGCTAGGGCTGAGCTGATCCGAAGCCAGGGGCCAGGAGCTTCCTTCAAGTCTCCCACATGGTTGCAGGGGCCCAAGCACTTAAGCCATCTTCTACTGCTTTCCCAGGCCACAGCAGAAAGCTGGATGGGAAGCAGAGCAGTCAGGACTCGAACTGTCCCCCATATGGGATGCCAGCACTGCAGGCAGTGACCTTACCCATGATGCCACATCGCCAGGCCCAATAAATGCATTTTTAAAGTTAATGTCTGGATAAATAATACATACCTCAATACTGAAAACATTAGCAGCTTATCAAAAGCATGCATTGCACTCTACCAAAATCAGTGCACATCAAAATTAACATGGATAGTGTTTATCACAAAAAATTGAGTTACTATTTCTAGGAAAACATTAAAAAAATCTTTGAAACATGCTTACAAATTTAAAGAGTTATTTTTTCCCCAAATAATCGTGTATATGTTTCACTTAATTTTATTCTCAATGTTTTAAGTTCCAGGATTATATAAGGTTTCAATCAGGAATCTAAATTGAAGTTGAGATCCTGTTTGTTCAGGAACAACTTTTTGAAATTGTCTTTGGAAACAATGACATTTTTGAAAAATAAAGTCCAATTATTTGCTAAATTCAGTTTTGTGAAGATTCACTTGACCTTTCCCTATTATGATACTTCCACCTTTGACAGGAACACGTCGCACTTTGGAGTCTCTCATATCCCAAGGCATGGGTTGTTGGTTTGTCCCATTATTCATGATGTTAAATTGGTGATTTCAAAACTTTTCTGTCAGAGTTCTACACTAAAATGTTACCTTTTTTCTAATTAAAAGTTGCTCTATTGAGAGATACTTTGGCCCTATGGAACTATTGCTCTCCTATCAACTTTGATCCATAATTTCAACATCCAGAAATGATAACTGCCAGAAGACATTACTGCAATAAATACTACAGACTGGTCTATGGTACTAAATTGACCTAAAATAAACTACAATATTATCATAAATTCACTTACTTGTAGGAAAAAAGATAAAATTTATGTTTATTTTATTTTATTTTATTTTATTTTATTTTATTTTAGTGGTAAGTGATAGAGCAAAGTTTAATGAAAACAAACACACCTGACAGACCAGGTGAGCATCTTAGGAAAGGACTGGGAGCTCAATCTGTAAACCCAGAAACACACAGCCTAGAATCAATGAGCTTCACTGTGAAAGTCTGGAAGACCGGGTAGAACGTCTTGGTTGGAGAAAAAGCAAGGACACCTGCTCTCTGCCTTGACAGAAGGAAAGCCTGCCACTATTTTTCCTCTATTCTCTCTCAGAAAGGGAAGAGGCCCTCATTAACCTGTAACTCAAAATTGGCCACAATTTGATTCCCAGACTTTATTTTTTTATTTATGTTAATTTATTTGACAGGTAGAGTTATAGACAGTGAGAGAGAGACAGAGAAAGGTCTTCATTCCCTTGGTTCACTCCCCAAATGACCACCACAGCTGGCGCTGCGCTGATCCAAAGCCAGGAGCCAGGTGCTTCTTCCTGGTCTCCCATTCGGGTGCAGGGCCCAAGCACTTGGGCCATCCTCCACTGCTTTCATGGGCCACAGCAGAGACCTGGACTGGGAGAGGAGCAACTGGGACTAGAACCCGGCGTCCATATGGGATGCTGGCACCACAGGCAGAGGATTAACCAAGTGAGTGAGCCACAGTGCTATCCCCTGATGCCCAGACTTTAAAGAGTCATCTGGGTCAGCCACACTTTAGGAACTGGGCTCTAGGGCTGACACTTCCCCCTGCCAGACAAAGATCCTGAGAAGAGGCTTGGGGACCAATGTGTCTGGGTTATACAGTGAATCCCAGTGAAGTCTGACAGCCCAGGATGTGAGATTAAGTGGTGAGTACCAGTTATGTCCAAAAATCTCAGGAAGTGGGGCTATCTGGTGAGCACTGTGTAAGTCTGAAAACCCAGAAGAAAAACCGCCAGTTCTTTCTAGGTGCAGAAATGATATAGGTGGCATGACTTGTTGCACATTTCTCTTCTTTCTCTTCCAAATAGGCAATCTAATCTACCCCATACAAGTGTATTCCCAAAAGTTGCTCATGATTTCATCCCCAGAAATTAAAGAAAAGTCGACCAATCTTTTTCTGTAACTTGCCTGGCCACAATATAAATAAGGGGACCAAAACTCATGGCCAGAAAACGAGTGCTTAAATTTAATAGGATTTTACTGCCAGATAAAATATTTTTAATTTTTCAAAAAAATCATGACATTCTATTACTCCAAAAGGCATCTGTGATTCAAATAAACAGAAAAGTATTAGATACAGACAACTACACTAAATTGTTTGTTTTGATTTTAAAGATTAAGGGAAATAGCATTCAATTGCATAAAAGAAAAAACATAAGATAGGGAAAATATTTTTGCAGCTTACCTATTTTGTTGGCATTGTTTGATATCTCCAGGCTTCTGTACAATGTAGTAATATCACACATGTTTGCTAAAAGAGTTTGCTTTTTAGTATTCATTGTATAATAGAAGCTTGAGTAGACTTGGGAATTAGAGACATGAGCTTTTTCCCAGAAAGGGACATTTTTGTGTGTGGAAACATACTGTTTCAGAAAAATCCAAAGGGGATATCTAATTTCCAAATCTGGACAAAGAAAGAAATTCAGAAATTGTTCCCAGAGATAAAATAGTAAAAGAGGAAGGGGAAGTATGAGTTATGTAACAATGAAAATGAAAGGCACCCTTCCCCCTTCCGAGAAGCCCTAGGCATGAAGATAGAAGATTCATCTATTTGAAGAAAAAGTGGATGCCACAGGTTTCTAGAGAAAGGTATCCCTAGGGAAAGGAATCAGAAGTATAATATTTTAGTTAGATGAAACATGCATAGGAAGGTAAAATGGCAGGAGAAGGGCAGGCATGCCAGGCCATTCCGCTAGGCCAATCATTACCCCATTGCTCTGAGTCCCTGTAGCACTGAATACAGACCAAAGTGTGATGTAAAATGATACGGAGGAAGCAGGCATATATAAGAAAAGGGAGAAGTTTTGCAAGTCATAATTAAGAATTTATATTTTCCTGCATGGAAAAAGGAACTAATAAGAGGATCTACTTCAGGTAAGGAGTTAACTGGCTCAAGAAAATATATGATATATTCTAATACAAGATAATTAAAAATCACAAGAGATGATGATACATATGATGGTGCATATCTCAAATTTGTCTCTTATAAACTGTGGAATTTAAGTAGGCTACTTTTTCTTTGAAATCAGAATAATGAAACTAGCCTTATGTGATCATATTAAACATGGAATACAAGTGCCAAATTACTACACTGTAGCTCATATATATATATATATATATACAATTAAAAACAAGAAAAAAACTAGAATAACAATACCTACTTCTTCAAGTTGCTGAGATGTTTGAATAGTGTAACCTTAATTATACCTGCAACAGCAAATCATGTAAAGTCATCAATAGTTCTTTGCATCCCTTGACTTAAATTATTATCATTCCTATCATTCCATGTTTTTTATATTATAGTAAAGCTTATATTAAAAATTTTGTAAACTGTAAGTATCTTATACCTTTAAAACATTGCTCAATTGCCCTACACTGCTTTTTTTAATAGTTTTTTTTAATTTATTTTAAAGGAATATAAATTTCATAAGTACAACTTTAGGAATATAGTGATTCTTCCCACCATACCCTTTGTACACAGAAAACCAACTCTATACTAAGTAAAGATTTCAACAATTTGTACACACACACACATGCACACAAAACACTGTTTCAGAACGAGTTTTACAGTTAACTCTCATAATACAACTCACTGAGGACAGAGGTCCTGCATGAGGAGTTAGTGCTCAGTGACTCCTGTTGTTAATTTAATAATTAACACTCTTATGTGTGACATCAGTGACCATCAGAGGATTTTGACATGTGCTGCCTAGGCTATGGAAGCCTTTTGTGTCCACAAACTCTGTCAATATTTTCACAAGGCCATAAGCAAAGTGGAATTTCTGTCCTCCCTTTAGAGAAAAGTACATCCTTCTTTGGGGGCTACTTCTTTCACTGGTGCCTCACAGAGATCCTTCATGTAGAACATTTTTTTTGCCACAGTGTCTTGGCTTTCCATGTATGAAATGCTCTTGTAGGGTTTTCAGCCAGACCAGGAAACCTTAAGGGCTGATTCTGAGGTCAGAGTGCTACCTAAAGTGATTGTCACTTTATAAGTCTCCTGCATGGAGTGCTTCCCAGGAACATTCTTTTCTTTTTAATTCTATTATTATTACCAGACACTTGATCCTATTTATATGATTACTTTAACACTTAATCCCATCTATATGTTCACTTTAACACTTATTATGATCACTTTAACAATTAAGATGGTGCTGCTTATTTTTATCTTGCTATTGTTTTCACTTGCAATTATGGTGGAAAGTTCAACTGAGGTCACCACTGTTTAACAATGACACCACAGAGTGATGCACTTTGTATATTTTGGTTGCATGCCTGAGACTTCTCTGGGGTTTTGATTGTCACAGTGATAGGAGAATAGAGAAAACCTTAAGAAACTGTGACTGTGATAATGGATAAAATCAATTCATCCATTCTTCAGGAAGACCCTCTATATTATTCTCCAATGTTTCAGTAAGACTCAAGTGCTCCTCCCAATTGCCTACAGGAGCTGATAAATAGGTTTTATTTTTACCTATAGCATGCTTTCTGCCTCTTTATTCTTGCTTTCAAGATCACTTCCCAAGTCAAATGCCTAATCCCTCTTGCCTCCAGGCTTTGTTTTTAAGAGAATCTAAGCAAGCTTCTATTCAGTTCTATTTCATATAACCCAGTTCATTAATGTTTTAATTATATCACTTTAATTTGCTGGATATCTAATTTTATCTTCTTAAAATAGTCTTATATATAATTCCTATTTATATAATATCACAAACTCAAAACCATTTTCATTTTCCCTTACACAACTTTCTTATTTGTGGGGCTAGATTATTGGAATATGCCTGGAAGATCTCAAGAAGATTTTTGATTATTTGCTAACTTTGCAAAACATTGATGTTTAGTAAAATATAATGCTTTACTCTTGTAAAACTTTTAAGTATTAATAGATAATAAAATCTTTCTGCTACTGAGATATTTCCATAAAACTCATATGAATCACAATCTTCAGAATTATACAAATAGCTGTTTAAAAGTTAAACATTAAATTTTTAAAACTGAACTTTACATTTCCTTGTCAGAAACTGCAACCCTTTCTCATAGTAAAATTTTACATGATAGATTTTTGAATTAGTATTAGATAACATTATCTATTAAACTTAGCAGCAGTAATCTGGAAGAGTTTTTGTAATTTTCTGGAGACTGATGATTGAAATTGAAACAAGATAGGTACATTAAAACATTTAAAACTTTGTATTACTGTTCATGATATAAAATGCTTTGCACATTAATATTAGTGCTTAGGAAGCAGTCATTTAGCTTAGTGGTTAAGATGCCTGTGTCCAGTATCAGAGTGCCTCGGTTTGACACCTGGCCCAAGTTCTTGTCTTCAGGTTCTTCCTAATAGTCAGTGGTGATCATCCAAGCAATTAGTATCCTGCTACTCACATGAGAGACCTGGCTTCAGTCTTGGGAGGTCCATGACCTTTCTTAGTATTTGAAGAATGAATCATCTACTGGGAACTCTCAGTGTCTCTCTCAAAATAAAAAAAAAAAATTAAAAGATTTGTGCCTGGTTAGTTAAGTTCAATAGTAATAGATACTAAAGATATTAAGAGAAGAAACGTCATCTTCTTAAATCTTTCTTACTAGTAGTAATATTTCTCAAATATACACTTTTGGTGAAAATTTATTGACTTACAGATATAACACATAATATTACTTTTTTATATGAATAAAGATTTTTTTTATTATTTTCTGAATAACTTATATGTTTAAAATATGGTCCAAGTGTCTCTTTCTAATTGTACTCCATATTATGAACATAGATAAAATCAATGCAAAATAAAATTAAGAGAATTTTATGTGGTATTGTAAAATAATGTGCAAAGAAATTAACATCAGCTCATATTTGAGATCTTAAAAATCATAAAATTATGATTGGGTATTCAGATATGTGTGGTATGCTTTGTAAATGTCTAACTGTGCACACATAAAGGCAATTTTCATACTCAAAACAGCATTTAAAGTAGCATTTATTTTGTAAAATAAGTTTGCAGAAAAATATAGATTAGAATGTGTACAGTTCCCATAATGTCCTCTGTCACCAGTTACAGCCATTATTGTCATCTCATACAAAAGAGGTACATTTTGTTACAGTGAGTTAACAAACAAAACTTGACACATCATTACCCACACTCTATAGCTTACATTAGGGCCTAGTCTTAAAAGTTCTACATTTCATAGGTTTTGACAAATTAAGTATAAAACCATTGCAGTGGCCTACAGAATATACAATAAATGTTTCAACTCCCATGAAGAGAAGTTAAAAACTAAATATTGATCCAGTAAATCTAACCAACAAAGAATGTTATTACATTTATTTATTTCTTAAAATATTCAAATAGTTGTTTTAAGTTAATTAGTATTTTAAAAGTTGTACTGTTTATTGTGAGACTTTATATTTTACTGAGATGCAATCCAAAATTATAGAATTTACTCTTTCAAATAAACAACTTAATGGTTTCCAGTATATTTGTGGTTTTACAATAATCAGCAGTAATTCGAGAACATATTAATTAGCCCCCAAACAAACCTGCATCTATAAGTAGTAACCCCTTCTTTTTGCTCTCCTCCTATTTCCTGACAGTCTATTTTATTTTTCTAAGATTTGCCTTTGGTAGACATTTCAAGTGTACAGCATTTGGCTTTTTGTGTCAAGCTTCTTTTACTTAGCATAATGTTGTCAAGTTATATAAATTTTTAGTATGTATCTACTTTATTTTTTGTGGCTGAAGAATATTCCATATCTCATAGAACTGCTGCATTATGTAGTAATACAATGTTTTGTTATTTCAGGACCACCAAACTGTTTTCCAAATAAAGTAAAAAAAAATTATACCCATACTAGCAATGTATGAGAGGGGCTTTGAGAATTTTAATTTCTCTGTATCCTTACCTACATTAGGTATTGTTCAATTTTTGGTTTAGAGTCATTATTTTAGGAGTGAAATATTATCTCATTATAGTTTTGTTTTCATTTCAAAAAATGAATTGAAATGAAAGAATTAAAATGCTATCTAACTAGCCGACTTATAAATTAAAAATTAAACAACAACAAAATTTCTAGAGGCCAGTGATGTAATGCAGTGGATTAAGACACCATTTGCAGTACCAGCATCCTACCTTAGACTGTGCATCTCCAGAATCATGAACAAAAATAAGACTCATTTTTTTGAAAGGTAATTTTTCTCAGGCACTTCATTATCATACACACTCATTATTACACACCATTATCCAACAACCACCATCCCTCTAATCTATGCCCGTTATCTCATACATCTCCCCTTTCAGAAAGTATTATGCAATCTAAATTATTTTCTTTTTGCTTATACAAAATATCTTAAATTCCCACTTTTGAAATTGTCCACTTTTCCTGTTGTTTAGCTTACATCAAATGGTATTTTAGTTTATCTGTCTGAGTAATCGGTAGACAGCAAGCACTTAAAAAGATATTATTGTTCGGCTGGCGCCGTGGCTCACTAGACTAATCCTTTGCCTTGCGGCGCCAGCACACTGGGTTCTAGTCCCGGTCGGGGTGCCGGATTCTGTCCCGGTTGCCCCCCTTCCAGGCCAGCTCTCTGCTGTGGCCAGGGAGTGCAGTGGAGGATGGCCCAAGTGCTTGGACCCTGCACCCCATGGGAGACCAGGAGAAGCACCTGGCTCCTGCCATCGGATCAGCGCAGCGTGCCGGCTGCGGAGGCCATTGGAGGGTGAACCAATGGCAAAGGAAGACCTTTCTCTTTGTCTCTCTCTCTCACTGTCCACTCTGCCTGTCAAAAAATCAATAATTACGTAAATAAATAAATAAATAAAAATAAAAAGATATTATTGTTAATCATGTATGAGGGGATTTGGAATATAAAAGCTGCTCAGTTATTCTACTCAATCAAGATAATTAAAACATTTGTTTAAAACACCAGTTCTAACTTGCTAAGTTAATATGTAATGTGTTTTGGTACCTAAGTAAATGCAAAAATGAAATTATATATATGGAAATATATTTGCCATATTGTGTAATATTTTACTTTGTCATATACATACATGATGGTAGAACATAAACTAATTTCAGCTTCATTTAATTTTGTGGTCATTAAATGTTTATATATAGTACTGTAATTAATGGTGAGGAAAAACAGACATAAAAATATCAAAATAATTTATATAAATAAAATTTGAAAAGTACCAATATGGTAACTTTATTAAAAGTTATCACATTTAATTAGACTGTATAAACTTTTGTATTTGAAAGCATTCCATCAGTGACCACTTCAAATGCTGAAATTACGGTACCTAATTAGTTATCCTCACAAAATGCCTCAGAACATGAACCTTACTCTTCCTTTTATGTAAATTAAGAAATGGCTTGGTAAGTAGTTTAATTTTGCATGATGTCTTAATTTTTTAAGCGGCAAGAGTGTTTTTAAAACAGTATTCTCATGATTACTTTAAATATATTTTCAGAGGGAAACCCTTAATATCAATGAACATAGGAAGGAAATTTCCAATGTTCAGTTTAAAGATCATAAATTAAATGCTACTTGATTCTTTCCATATACAACGACAACTTCTAAAAGTTCATGGAAAAATCATATTAAAAATAAGTGTATTTTTGTACTTTTTTATAATTTCATGAATAGATATTCATAATACTCATTTTCATTTAACTTTCTGAAGATTGATGATATAGCTCTTCCTATATAGTATTTCCCATTTTCACATTTTCCTACATGCATGCATAATGCTTTTTATTAAATTTTGTATATAATCTGAACCAATTTCTGGATTTATGCATTGGTTTATTTTTTATATAATGTTCTATCAGTTTTAGAAAGTTGCTAAATTGACTGAATTAGTATAAAATCATTAGCATACTATTGAAATTATAATGACTACTCTCTATGAGTAGACTTCTCTATATATCCCTTCAACATTTCTAGCTTCATCTATAGTTATTCTATTCAGGAATGGACACAATAGTGCATTGGTGGCTTATATAAGTTTAATAATATAGCTAGAAAATAGAACAGATTCTTTTGTTTGTGTTTTTGGCAAATGCATGAACCTCAAACCGCAGTTTTGTGTGTAAACTAACAACATGTGACCAATCTGCACCCTGTCAAGTGTCTCTCCTTTTGTCAATACAGCAACATATGGGTTGGTGATGTGGTACAGTAGGTTAAACCTCAAATTCAGAGGCTGACACCCCACATCGGAAGGCTCGTTTAAGTCTTGTTGCTCTGCTTTTAATCCGGCTCTCTGTTAATACACCTGGGAAGGTAGAATTGGGCCTCTGCCTCCCACAAGGGAAACCAGAACAGAGTTCCTAGAACCTGATTTTGTGTTGCCCCAGCCCTGACTTGTAGCAATTTGGAAACTGAACAAGCATATTGAAATCTCTCTCTCTCTCTTTCTCTCTCTCCCTCCCTCCTTCTCCAATCATTTTGTCTTTCAAATAAGTAAGTCTTTTAAAAGTGCCTATATAAATTGCTGTGCCCTCAAGTATCTATATTCAATACCAATTTTATTTGTTGCAGGATACGTAATTTCTCTCTTTAATGAAAATAATTTTGACTAGTGTGCTATGAATTCTATGAACTTTCATCTACATCTTTGTATCCTTTCATTTTTCTTTCTGCTCAGCTATGTTCCAGGTTCTGGAGTCCATCCATTTTTTGGCCTCATCTCCAGATAAAGGAAACATTTTCTTGTTTGTGTTATCTGTAAGCTACAAAATATCTCTAATGAGAAATGATGATCCTATTCCACCAACCAAGAATCTATAGTGGAGAAGGAAAAAACTAGGGATAAGCTCCAAGTTATTCAGTGTGTAACTGGAAAACAAAGTTTCTTTCTTTTTTTTTTTTTTCTCAGATATTTTGGTCTCAATGATATAGAGTGATGTTATATCTTGGCTGCTCCCCTTATTCGTGATTTTGCCCAAGTAGGACAGATTTATGGCTGAGGCCTGAACTATAAATTAAAGTCTGCCATGGTTAATCTGATAAATGTTCCACAGAGTTGGCACAATTGTGTGCTTATTAGGAAATGTGATATTCTCTGTGTGTGTCTGTTCTTTGGAAATCGTGATCATCTCCAAAGGCCTGAATGAAAACATTTAAAATTATAATCATGGGTAAAAATTGTTTTAAAGTCTCATATAAAGAGAAAGTACTGTTCAAATAAATTGTGATGCTTTCCATAGGGTTCATACTGTTCATACTATAGAAAACAAATGCAAATAGACCAGCAAAATATTTGGGCATGACCAGAATCAAAAATGGAAGGAACTAATAGGTTTGCCTGCCAGCCATGTGGCAATTCGGACAAGCAGGTGATCATTTGGCACCCTGGAACATGGGAATGATTGACTCTACATGACCAACATTTCGCAGATCCTAAGTCAGTGCAGGTAGGGGTTGGTAATTACTTCAGCCACCCAAGGGGAAAGGAGGGAGCAGGTGTTATGCTGCCAGCACAGTTCGAGTTTCAACTCATTTCAAATATAAATGCAGCTAGTGGTAGAAGCCAAGAAATTTGGGTCAGGTGAGATTTTTGCCATCTCAATTTGGGGGATTATAATTGAGTTTTTGACTCTCTGACCTGATTCTTTCTAATGCATTTCCCATATTGATAGCTTTCAAATTTTCCTTTTCGCTAAGCTCTGTGTGTTCTTTTAGAATCTCGGAGTATGGAACTCACACGCTGTTTCAGTAACAACTGACAAATTTGTCTTCTGAAGAGATTTACTGAATCAGTTTGCCTGACAGAAGAGCTGATTGCTGAAAGGATAGATTTGTCTGTGTGTTTCATGGGGTTCTTTACGCTCTGTGAACAGCAGTAAAAAACTGAAGGAAGGAAGGTGAGGAGAGTGACTGCACAGGACACTTATATAAACATTAAATGAGAGAAAAGAACCAAAGTAACAATAAAAGGGATCAATTTTATTTTTCTACTTAAAAGCTCCTAGGAATAGGTAATAGTCAAGTAATAAATGTGACCAATCCTGATATTATTCAAAATGACCTACTATGTCTCAGTATCTCATTGTTCTTCATCTCTTCATCATACTTATTGATATGTGCTTGGTGATACTGTACAATCCTGTAAAGATGTCTCATTTTCCAAGTGCATTTCTTGCTAACTGAGGGTTGTATTTTTAAAGGTCAAATTTGGGGAAAAGCATGCTTGTTTTCCATCTTGATGGAAAAAAAATAAGTGTCCTCTCTTAAAAGTACTATGTTTTTCTATGTATGTAACCATAGCATATTTGACGTTTTGCTAATGAAGCAAAGACATTGATATACACATATTTTCTATAAACTATTGCACATATGTAGTAAAATCAAGATCTATTGAGGCATACAGCCATTTTAATAAATGGAAAGGTTTCATGGAGTTCTTGTATATTTTTCCATATATTTACTGTATCATCTCAATTTAAGCGTTAGATTCTCACTTATTCCTACTGCCTTATAACTGCTTCTCTCTGTATCTGCTAATTTGCCCCTGAAGCGCACTCTGGTCTGGGAAAACAGATAATCACCTTTACAGAATTGTGTGCAAAAATCTCTTTGAAGATCTAAGAGTTAGCCAGAAACACTTTAATGCATTATTTCATGACTAAGGGAACATTTTTGTTGATTTCTCATAATTCACACTTATTCTAAAAGGTCATGTTTGTTTAGTGAACCTTAAAAGAAGTAACATTCCTGGCTTTTTTGTTTTACTTTGTGTTTTCAGTGGGTTCCTTTTTAATTTAAATCTGTTGTATATATCATTTTGTGCTTGAACTTTCTCTCATGCTCTAATATATAATCAGATTTTATCTTCTAACTCCCAGTGGTCTAATCTGTTATATGGCTTGATGACAGGCTGATACTAATTTGTGTATGAAAAATATTCTGCCTCTGTGGCATAGTGTTTCTCATAGCATTATTTTATGTATGTACCATATTATGATATGGTTAAGACAAGCATAGTTTCTTTTTGCCTTCATGTGTCATATACTAAATAGAATTTAAGTTACCTAATTTATTTCTCACTGTAGTTTCTAACCTTCAAATTTAAATGTACAGCTCAATTCTGTGACCATCACAATTGCCAGTTCAACATGTGAGTCTTAGAATATGAAAATATTGAAAACTAAAGAGTTCCAGAAAGTTCCAATACATGAAATTCTAATTTCTCATAAATATCATTAAAGATAGACAGGCATTTTCTGGGAATAAGAGGTCTGAAGCCAGGAGGCAGGAACTTCTTCCTTGTCTCCCACATGGGTTCAGGGGCCCAAGGCCACCTTCTGCTGCTTTCCCAAGTGCATTAGCAGGGAGTACAGCTGGGACTTGAACCAGCACCCATATGGGATGCTGGCATTCCAGGCAGAGGTTTAACCCATTACTCCATAATGCCAGTCCATACAGATTTAATTTCTACATTCTTAGACTCAAATAATTAGCCTGAAGATAATTTTTGATATGGGCAACTCAAAATTCACTCCAGAATTTTGAATCATCTAGTCATTACCACATTAGTAATGGTGTTAAGTACTGAAAATTATCTTTCATGGTATAAGGAAATTTTTAGAGTATATAACACTCCTTTTTTTCTGATAGTCTGTTAAAAGAATCTACAACAAGCTTTTCTGTTTCTCTGATATTATAAAAAAAGAATGAAAATGGATAAATGAAAGTTAAAAAACACAAACTGAAAATATAATAGAAATTTAGTAAGAAACTCCCTGTGGCTGAAAGTATGAAGATGAACATTCCCTTCTTCTCAGATTCTATTTCACTGGGATGAGATGTGAATACATACACAAAATTAGTGCCAGGGGCTGGCATTGTAGTGCAGAGGGCTAAGTTGCTGCCTGGACATGGGCATTCCATATCAGAGCAATCGTTCAAGTTCAAGCTGCTTCAACTCTGACCCATTATTGCTCCTGAAAGTAGCAGAAGATGACCCAAGTACTTGGGCTGCTGCCACCCATGCTACAGCCCTAGATGGAGTTCCAGGCACTTGGCTTTGGCATGGTCCAGCCCCAGACATTGCAGCCTTTTGAAGAGTGAATGAGAAAAAGGAACATTTTGGGGTTGACTGTGGCACAGTGGGTTAACGCCCTGGCCTGAAGCGCTGTTATCCCACTTGGGTGCCTGTTTGAGTCCTGGCTGCTCTTCTTTTGCTCCAGCTCTCTGCTATGGCCTGGGAAAGCAGTAGAGGATGTCCCGAGTCCTTGGGCCCCTGCGGGGGAAACCTGGAAGAAGCTCCTGGCTCCTGGCTCCTGGCTTCGGATCGGCGCAGCTCCGGCCGTTGCAGGCATCTGGGGAGTGAACCACAGGATGGGGGACCTCTCTTTCTGTCTGCCTCTCCTCTCTCTGTGTGACTCTGACTTTCAAATAAATAAAATAAATCTTTTAAAAAAAGCAAGTCTTCAGAAACTTCTTTGGAAGAACAAATTAGAGCCTCTTTGTTACCAATGGAGGTCCTGTATTACAACAGTTTCACTTAGGTGATGGTAAGCTACATCCTTTAATGGAGCTGCAGTTGCAGTCTGTTTTTTGGGGATCCATGAGTTAGGAACAACAATATTTTTTTTTAATTTTTAAAGAGTTATAAGAACAAATAACACAATGAATAATTTGCCTAAGTTAGTTGTATGTAATTCCACAGTAAGAAATCATTTATTTTCATGGATTTTGCAGAAAAAGTATTCCAAATTGTACTTTAGAAGAATTCAGGAATAGAAATCAAGAAAGAAGGTAGGATATTAAAACAGTATATGGTATCCCTGGCTTATAGTGAGATCAAATGGGAAATTTAGCTGTCTGTTCTAGGTAGTTTCCACATTCAGTTAACAGAAATACAAGATATTGATTAAATGTACAATTTGCAGAAACTTTTATTAACGTTTAGTATAAGATTATCCAAATATTACACAAAACATACTAGTAGTAAAAATTAAGTATAAATTGCTTGAAACTTAAACTTAGAACCTTTACAGTGTTTGAGTCAAAGTCTGTTTTATCTAGTAATGGATATTGCTAATGCTACTTGTTTTTGGTTTCTGTTTGCCTGCCACATCTACTCCAGTTTCATTTTCAGTGTATGTCTGTATTTATTTGTGAGGTGAGTTTTTTGATGGCTACGTATGGTTGTGTAGGGTTATTTTTTTTTTTTTCCTTTCAGGCAACAAAAATCTTTTGTCTTCATTGTTTTCAGTTTTTTTCTCTATTTCTGTCTGGTTGGAATATTTATTTTTTTATTTTTTTATTTTTATTTTTTGACAGGCAGAGTTAGACAGTGAGAGAGCGAGACAAAGATAAAGGTCTTCCTTCCATTGGTTCACCCCCCAAACGGCTGCTATGGCTGGTGCACTGCACCAGAGCCAGGAGCCAGGTGCTTCCTCCTGGTCTCCCATGCAGGTACAGGGCCCAAGCACTTGGGCCATCCTCCACTGCACTCCCGGGCCACAGCAGAGAGCTGGACTGGAAGAGGAGCAACCGGGACAGAATCCAGCGCCCTGACCAGGGCTAGAACCTGGGGAGCCTGCGCTGCATGCGGAGGATTAGTCTAGTGAGTCACAGTGCCAGCCTGGTTGGAATATTTCAAATGTCCTGTTCTCCAGATAAGAAATTCTTGGGCTGGCACCGTGGCTCACTGGGCTAATCCACCACCTTGCGGCGCCAGCACACCGGGTTCTAGTCCTGGTCGGGGCGCCGGATTCTGTCCCGGTTGCCCCTCTTCCAGGCCAGCTCTCTGCTGTGGCCAGGGAGTGCAGTGGAGGATGGCCTAGGTCCTTGGGCCCTGCACCCCATGGGAGACCAGGAGAACCACCTGGCTCCTGCCATCAGATCAGCGTGGTGTGCCAGCCGCAGCACGCTGGCCGCGGTGGCCATTGGAGGGTGAACCAACGGCAATGGAAGACCTTTCTCTCGTCTTTCTCTCTCTCACTGTCCACTCTGCCTGTCAAAAAAAAAAAATCTTTTCCCCACTTGATCTATTCTGCTGTTGTAGCTCTCAATTATACAAATTTTTTAGTTCCATTGATTTGAATGAAGCTTTCGTCTCCAAAACATCTGTTTCTCCTTAATGATTTCTATCACTTTAGTCATTAATTGATTTCCTAACTTCTTTAAGCTGTTTGTACTGTACTCTCTTGCATCACCTGAGTTTCCTTACTATCATTAATTTGAATTCTATTTCTCCTATTTCATACATTTCCTTCAGATTGGGATCCATTTCTTGAGAACTATTGTGTTCTTTTGGAGACATCATGCCACCTTGATGCCTCATGTTTCTTCTGTCTCTAGGGTGAAATCTTCACATGTCTTAATAGTTCCTTACTTTTTATGGAGTAGACTTCATTGGAAAAGAGTTTATGGTTTAGTGGAATGCGGGATATCACTTGGTTTATTGCATTGGCTTTGGTTCTAGGTGAGCATAGAAGAGTGTCCTCTAATTTTGCTTTAATCAATGTCACCTCTGTCTATAAGTCTAGTCTGCTGCAATTCTTAGGGGTAGATGTGTAACTTTTAAATAAATATGGGTTTTCCAAGGTTTGTATCTTCAGTACCCAGAGCATTTTGTGTCAGTTACACTGTGGACTGTGATAGCCAAGGCCTTATCTTGGTTCTGACAAAAACAAAAGGGGCTCTTTGTTCCCTTGGCAAGACTGAGTGATATTGGGACTTGTGAAACTAGTAACTGTGGCTCTAGAACTGTGTGAAGTTGATGGACCTTATGGGGAGAGTGCAGCTGGTACTGTAAATTCCAACATTTACATGGGGGATGTGAACTGAACCCTGCTCCAGGCCTACAGGGTGATTGCAGGTGTCTGCTGTCAAGTGTGAATCTTGAGAGGTGGAAAGCAAGCAGATTCTTTCCTAGGTTCCCTGGGTAGATTCCAGTGGATGTGGGGAAATTAGTACTGATTGTTACAGTTCTGGGGTTGCCATTGTATAATGGGACTGTTTTCTCAATCTGTAAGGGTGGAAGTCAGGCATTGAGGATAGTGATAGACAAAAAGACTGATACATAGTGGGGCTGGCGCTATGATGTAGTAAGCTAAACCTCCGCCTGCAGCACTGGCATCACTTATGGGCACGAGTTTGATCCTCGGGTGCTCCACTTTCAATCTAGCTCCCTGCTAACGGCTTGGGAAAGCAGTGGAAGATGGCCCAAGTGCTTTGGTCCCTGCAGCATCATGGAAGACCCAGAATAAGGTCTTGGCTTCAGATTGGCCCAGCCCCGGTTGTTACAGCCATTTGGGGAATGAACCAGTGGATGAAAGACCTTTTTCTCTGTCACTTGCTCTCTCTGTCTGTAGGTCTGCCTCACAAATAAACAAATAAATCTTTAAAAAAATCTGATACACATATAAATGGAACAGAATGGAGAGTCAAGAAGTTAATTCATATACATATAATGGCTTGTTGACAAAAGTGCCCAGACCATACACTGGGGAAAGGATAATCACTTCACAAAACTGAATGTGGATATGTAAAAGAATGAAATCAGATTCCTACCTTTCATTATACACAAAAATAAATTCAAAATGGAAAATTTGCTTCAATTTAAGACCTGAGGCTATGAAAGTACTGGAAAAATTATAGAGGAAGAACTTCACAAAACAGTGGTTTAAGACAGGACTGCTTGAATAAGACCCCCAAAACATAGGCAGAACAAACAAAGCTAGAAAAAGGGATTATATCGAACTCAGAAGCTGAGGAAACTATCAATACAAAGAAGGGGAGACATCAAACAGAATGGAAAATATATTTTCAAGGTACATAGCCGACACCGATTTCCTATCCAGAACATATCAGCAACTCAAAAAACTGAACAATAGCAACTGAAAAAAAAAGCAGTGTAGCTAAGAACTTGGCAAAGGACCTCAGGAAATAGTTCTCAAAAGAAGAAATACATATAACCAAGGAATATATGAAGAATGTTTATTCTCATTAGTCAATCAAATCCACAATTAGATATTACCTTATCCTGTCAGAATGGCTATTATGCCAAAAACAAAATATAACAAATGCTGGGGAGGATATGGAGAAAGGGAAGCTATTATACACTCTTGGTGGGAATGTAAATTAGTGCAGCCACTGTGGATAACTGTATGGGGACTTCAGACTTGCAACTCCACTAATATGTATATACACAGAAGACATGCACACATTGTATCAAATACATAACTGCAACACCCTGTTTGTTTCAGCACATTATTCACAATACCCAAAATATGGAATCAACCAAGCTGTCCATCATCAAATGAATGCTACAGAAAAATCTTATATAAATACAATGGAATAATATCAAGCTATAAAAATTAATGAAATCATACAATTTCCATCAAAATGGAGGTAATTGGAGGATATCATCCTTGGTGACATGAGCCAGACAGAGAAAGATAAATACTGTATATTCTCCCTTATATGTGGGATCCAAATTTTAAAAAGGAAGATAGGAAGGAAGAGAGAGAGAAAGAAATGTCCCTGTGTAAGCGTATTGTTGTAAATATAGTTTTATCAAATTTTGTTTTATATCTTTGTCATATTAATGATGATAAATTAAAAGCTAGTATAGTTTTAATAACCTATGATTATTTTTAAATTTACTGTATATGAGAGAAGTGGACATTATTTCACTTGATTACTGTTTATAGCCCTCGTCTATATCCTTGCGAAACTATAGTCTTTTTACTTTTTGTTTAGTAGAATATTAAGCCTTGACCATAGTACAGATTGAAAATATTTTATAGCAAAGAAGTTTAAAAAAGAGGATAGAAAAGAAGGAAGTTAGGAAGAATGCAAGAAAAAAAGGAGGGAGGGAGAGAGAAGGGAGGAAAAAGTGATTGAAGGAGGGAAGTATCATTATATTCTTAGAAATGTATCTACGAATTAAATTTAATCTGTTCTCTTTGTATTAATATCACATTAACATGAGAATTGATGATAATTGTGCTGTGGTAATTATCATGCATTTGCTGTGGCCTTGAGAATCTAATGTATTAATAAACTTCCCTAAAAACATGGAAAAGTACAGTAGATGGTGATGTGAGAAAACATATAAATAGTAATTTTTACAATTCTTTTTAATATTCCTTTATGGTCAAAGTGGAATAATTATTCATCAAAGATATCCTGAGACCTATGTAAGTGCTAACTGTAGGACAAAATGGTCTTTGCAGATGTGATTAAATGTAGGACCTTGAGAAGGAAAGATTTTCTTGTATCATCTGGGTACTAATGACATGCATCCAGTGAAGCTAAGAAACTTTCTTGGTGTTGCTTACAGATAGATCTGATGATGACAGAATGATCAAGTGTTTCTGGAGGGACTTTTGTGAAAATGATCAAGTTTGTATTGTCATAGAAAAATCAATTGAAGCATTACACTGTTTGTCATCGTTCATTTTCTAGTCTAAGAAAATATTTGATGCTGGGTAATTTATAACAAGAAGAGGCTTATTTGTTTCTAGATGTCTAGGAGCATGATGCTAGCATCTTCCCAGCTTCTAGTTAGAGTCATGAGTTCTCAGTGCATGACAGAAAAGACAAGGAGCAGAGGCACGTGCAGAAAGATCACATTGTGAAAGAGACCAGGGATGGTGCCATTCTTGCTTTATTACAACCTGTTCTAGTGAAAATGAATTGATCCTTTGGGGGATTACATTATTCTCTTCATGAGATTGGAATCCCCATTACCTACCTACATCTCAAAACATCTACAATCACTGTTACATTGAGAATTGCCCATCAACATGAATTTTGGGTGGTGAAAACAAGTCCCATATATATAAAATGAAGAATAAAAAAATGGTAATCTCCACTTGTGTGGACAAAAACAGTTGACAAAATCTCTGTGTGTCTGATTTTATGACTCTCAAATAAATAAACAGTTTTAATTGTGCAAAAGGTTTAATGTATCTCCAGAAAAGATAAGTCAATGTGCTACAAGGGTATGAAATGATTTGCAATAACATTAATTTTAGGGAAATGAAATCCACAATGAGATACAATGTAACATTTACTAGGTTGGCTATAGTAACAGAAATATTATTAACAACAACAAAAAATAAGTGTTGTTGAGGATGTGAACAAATTTTTCTTAAGATTTATTTATTTATTTGAAGGCAGAGTTACCAAGAGGCAGAGGGAGGGAGAGAGAGAAGAGAGAGAGAAAGAGAGAAAATCTTCCTTCCACTGGTTAACTCCCCAGATGGCCACAATGGAAGGAGCTAAGCTGATCTGAAGCCAGGAGCCATGAGTTTCTTCTGCATCTCCCACACAGGTGCAGGGGCCCAAGGACTTGGGCCATATTCTACTGCTTTCTCAGGCCATAGCAGAGAGCTGGATTGGAAGAGGAGCAGCCGGGAGTCAAACCAACAACCATATGAGATGCTAGCACCACAGGCAGTGGCTTTACCCACTATGCCATATTGCTGGCCCCCACAATTTAATCTCTGTACATTACTTATGACAATTTAAATTTGTGTAGTCCCTGCAGAAATTGGGCTTTCAGTTCCATTAAAATTCAATATAGCATTGTCATATGATATGGAAATGCCATTCATATGTTCATTCAAATAAATACATAAATACCTGTTCCTGAATATTTATAGCAATACTACACAATACCAAAGATAGAAACAGCACAATGTTCAATAATAAACAGATAAATAACCAAATTTTGGAATATACTTACCAAATACATTATATAGGGATGAAAATTATGAGATAATGAAGCATATCAAAATGAGGAAGTGTGTTGAAACGAAAAAGTTGCTCAGCATATCTAATAGGATTCTACTTTGATGAAATAGTCATATATTCACATATTACATATTACAAAATATGAAAGATGCTTGTCAATTTTCAATGGATATTTATAATTTAATTTAATTTATCTTCTTCAAAAGCAAGAGAGAGAGAGAGAGAGAGAGAGAGAGAAATAGAGAATCTTTCTTCTTATGGTTCACTCTCTAAATGCCCACAGCAACCAAGGA
This sequence comes from Oryctolagus cuniculus, assembly GCF_051225735.1. NCBI lineage: Eukaryota > Metazoa > Chordata > Mammalia > Lagomorpha > Leporidae > Oryctolagus > Oryctolagus cuniculus. The sequence goes on from NC_142870.1 coordinate 58,163,900, forward strand.
TAAGCCAGGCCAAAGTAGGAGGTAGGAACACTGTCCAGTCTTGCACGTAGTTGCAGAGGCACTTACAATTTAGCTATCATCTGCTGCTGTCCAGGTTGCATTAATAGGAAGCTGGGATGGAAATAGAGGAGCCAGGACTCAATCCAGAAACCAAATACAGTGGTGGCTTAAGCCATTGTGCCACAATGCTCACCTCCTCATTTTTATGTCATTTTTATGAATTGAAATTAAATTTAAGGAGGTTACATATATTTAACTGCAGACATAAACAGATGTAACATGAAATGATTATTTTCTTTGAGAAATCAATAGATATTGAGCGTAAGAATTTGAAATCATTCTGTAAGTTTTTATTAAATTTTTTTTTTTTTGACAGGCAGAGTGGACAGTGAGAGAGAGACAGAGAGAAAGGTCTTCCTTTGCCGTTGGTTCACCCTCCCAATAGCCGCCGCAGCCGGCGCACTGTGGCCAGCACACTGCGCTGATACGATGGCAGGAGCCAGGTACTTCTCCTGGTCTCCCATGGGGTGCAGGGCCCAAGGACCTAGGCCATCCTCCACTGCACTCCCTGGCCACAGCAGAGAGCTGGCCTGGAAGAGGGGCAACCGGGACAGAATCCAGCGCCCCAACCGGCACTAGAACCCCATGTGCCTGCGCCGTAAGGCGGAGGATTAGCCTAGTGACCCACGGCGCTGGCCTAAAATTCTTAAATAACTGAACTATATGGTATTATGTAACTTTTTTTAAGAATTATTTATTTCATTTGAAAATCAGAGTTAAATAGAGAGAGAAGGAGAGGCAGAGAGAGAGAGAGAGACAGAGAGAGAGATATCTTCCATCTACTGGTTTACTCCCCAGTTGGCCTCAATGGCAGAGTTGTGATGATACGAAGCCAGGAACCAGGAGCTTCTTCCAGGTCTTCCATGTGGGTGCATGGCCCAAGGACTTGGGCCTTCTTCTACTGCTTCCCCAGGCCATAGCGAGGAGCTGGATAGCAAGTGGATCAATCGGGACTTGTCCTGATGCCCATATAGGATGCCTGCACCGCAGGTGGCGGCTTTACCCACTATGCTCCAGTGCTGGGCCCGATATTATGTAAATAATTCTGACACAACATATTGATGGTCAATAATAATAATTTTAGATTTTAACAGACTTTGAGGGGTTGGTATTGTGGTATTAAGCTGCCACCTATGACAATGACATCCCATATGGGCTCTGGTTCAAGTCCCAGCTGTTTACTTCTAAACCAATTCCCTTCTAATGTGCCTGGGAAAGCAGCAGAGGATGGCCCAAGTCCCTGGGCCTCTGCACCCACATGGGAGACCCGGTTGAAGTTACTGGCTCCTGGCTTTGGTCTGGCCCCGCCCTAGCCATTGCAGCCATTTGGGGAGTCAACCAACAGGTAGAAGTTTCTCTCTCTCTTTCTCTTTACCTCTTTCTCTCTCTCTCTCTGTAACTGCCTTTCAAATACAATAAATAAATAGTTTTTAAAATAAACTTCGAGTATTTTAGAAAACATCATTAGCTTCCTGTTTATGCATACCCTAAGAAGCAGCAGGTGACGATTCAAATACATGGGTCCCTGATACCAAACAGGAGTTCCAGATAGAGTTCTAGACTCCTGAGTTTGATGAGCCCAGTCCTTGATGTGACAGTTTTTTGGGAAAAGAACCAGCATATTGAGGATCTTACTTTGTTTTTCTAGTTCTGCCTTTGAATAAATGAATTAATCCATTTTAAATAAATAAAATATAAAAATGTATTTTTTAGGTTTATTCATTTATTTTCAAAGTCAGGGTTACACACAGAGAGAGGAAAAAGACAAAGAGATCTTTTATCAGTTTCTCCATTCCCTAGCTGGCTACAATAGCCAGTGATGGGCAAATCAGATGCCAGGAGCTTCATCTGGGTCTCCCACAAGTGTGTAGGGGCCCAAACACTTGGGCCATTGGCTACTTTTATCAGGACATTAGCAGAGAGCTGGATCGGAAAGTGGAACAGCCAGGACATGAACTGGTATCTATAGAGGGTGCTAGAATTGGGGGAAGTTGCTTTAACCAATATAGCACATTGTGAAGTTTAAAAACAAATTTTTAAAAAAGAAATTTTTAAAATGGATACTGAATGCACCATGATGGAAACTGACTTAAAGTAATTTGAGAATAAAACTTGGCCATTGCTCCTCACTATCAACAAGATGATGATACATAGCAAAACTATTTACAGTGCAACAGCAAAATCATCTTCTCTATGACATCCTCTTTTTGACTCTTTATCAGGATATTTTCAAGATACTGTTTAAATAATACAAAATTACACTAAGATGTAATGCAGAATCATTTTCTTATGGTACCATTGACTCAAAGTCTATTCTGTTACAGATATATTTTTTTAAAATCTCTTACAGTTTATCAATATATCAAAAGATAAAAGTGGAAAACAATATCATGCTTAATGCATACATGTCTGGCAGAAACTTTGACATTCTTTAGTTTAATTTTTTAAATTGGGTAATGGAGATGCAATTGCCTCAACACACTGAGGAGTTCTATGCATATATCATATCATGATGGTTCTAGAACTTTGAAGAAATAGACTACCAGTGAAAAACTTTTATAGGATGCAATGCAAACTTGCGAAGATTTATTTCATTCTAAATGTATAGTTTTTTTTAACATAAGTTATAATCATTGTACAACTTGTCCAGGAGTGGAGGATAAATATAATGGAAACACTATGATTCATTAGTGGCCCATTATCATTTTCTTTTCTGTAAACAGTGGAGATGTGCTCCCACTCGGCATAGCTGTTTATTTCTTTTCTCCACAGATAAATTCTTCTACAAAGTCGTGATTTTATGCGAATCCAAATGATGGACAGGGCCAGAAAAAAAAAAAAAACAGTCATCCATCAAAAACTTAGACTTTGAAGTTTAATTACTTCTAAAATATTTACTGTAATTCTTCTGTTCTAGATATATAGTTTGCCATCTATACAACTTTGGAAATTTTACAATGTTTCAATTGGCTTGTAAAATTTTGGATTAACAGTTTGAAGAGTTTGGGAATTCATTGTTATTAAATGTATTTTTCTAATGATTTTTTGTTTTTAAATGAGCAGTTAGGAAGCTAGAGACAAGAATTAAAAATCTTAGATTGACATCATCGTTTGTGGGGAAAATGAAAGCATGTTATTTGGTTATCAGAACTGCATAATGACAGCAAGCAGAATTTCTTAGCTTGACAACTCTATGTGAACATCTTAGCATACTTTTGTGATGAGTGTGATAGTCTGTTAATTGTCAATCTTTAGGTTTATTATAAAGAATTTAGTGTAAGAAAAGGCATATTAAAATAGGCTGATAATAATAGCAAATGCTCTAGATACACTCTGAATTCTTCTGCTTGTTACATAATGAAAGACATTATGATAAAAATTGAAGAAATAGAGTCAGAGGCTCTAATTTGATGCCACTGAGACACTCCCATGTCATTAGTTTCCTTCAATTTCTGCACACTTTTGTTTCTACTATATTTCTCCCAAAACTTTTAGTTGAATATAGAGATAAAAACATATCATCATATTTGTTTGACATTTCTCAAAGGAACTAGCAGAATTTTTAAGTGTTTTTCCACAACATCTGATCCATCTCTATACTTTGAGCTAGTCAGGTTTACTGGAAGAACTGGTAGCACTGTCCTTGGTGAAGTATTGTATCAAGCTTTCTCACTCAGTATCTACTAAAGCAAATAACAAAGGGAATATAACAGTAAAATGTTCTCAAATTTCAACCTTAAATAAGATTATAATAGAAAAGCAGGAATTGGTATATCCAAAAGTGGAAGAAATGACAGCCAAAGAAAAAAAGAGTGGCTCAGAACAGAGTGGAAAAAGGGAAAAGTAACATAGCATAAGATAAAGAGGAATTACTAAGAAAGAGATCATACAGAGTCTTTTAGATAGCAATAGCAATAAGGACTTTGTCTTTGCTTCTATCAGCTGAGAAGTTATCAGGAAATTTTGGCCAGAGGAGTGATGTGATCAGATTTATATATGAAAAAAAGGAGTGTAGCTATTAAAGACAGCAAAACAGAACAGTTAGAAGGTGACAGATGCTGATGAGTTTAACCAGGCTGGTAACAGTGATTGAACTAGAAGTGAAAGAATTCTGAATCCATTAGATTCAGAATCCATTAAAATCCAACAAAGTAGAGTTAGAAATTTAGAGAAAACTAGAAACTGACATATATTTTATGACCAACTAAAAGAAAAAGATTAGTATTAACTAAGATGAAGAGTATGTGATAAGAGCTCAATTTTGGACATGCTAATTACTAATTCTCTATTGAATGTCCAATTGGGATATGTCAAGTGGGCAGTTGGATATCTGATTCTGGAATTATATAGTGATATAAATGAGATTAATCTGCTCTATAGTAGATGTATCAAGAAATTAGCTTGGAAGAGTTCCCAATGAGAGAGACGAACAGCTGAGACAACTCAAGTGTAGAGGTCTAGAAAAATCAGTAAGAGACTGAGAGCAATGATCAGAAAAAGAGGAAAGCCAGGTACATGTGTTTTTCTGAGACAAAGTGGTTTACAGAAAAGATGATTACTAGTGCCACATATTGCTGCTAATGAAGCTGTCACTTGGGATGCCATATCCCTTATCAGCGTGCCAGCTTGCGTCCCAGCTACACCATATTTTAAATCAATACTCTTGTTGCCCCTGTGGGAGACCGAGAAGTTTCTGACTCCTGGCTTTGGCCTATGCTAGCCTTGAATGTTTGCCAGCTTTAGAGGAATAATCAAGAGAATAACAAAATACCTCTCTTTGTTTCTCCCTCTTTTCTCGGTTCCTCTGCTTTTCAAATAAATAATCAAATCTTTTCAAATTAATAACAAAATCAAATCTTTTAGCATTTTGTGTAAATTTATACATATAAAAATACTGCCAGTAAGGCAATATTACTAGTTAAAGTAATGTAAACTAGTATAATAAATCAGAAATTCTTACTATGGTAATTTTAAATACATGATATCTACATATATATGCAAATATTTCAATTTATTTACAAAATTTATGTTACCCTTGAGTGGTAATAATCTGAGAATTTTTCTATTTTGCCACAATGACACCTTGACATACAGGTTTCCTTTTTTTTTTCAATTATTTTACTGTGATGTGGAGGATATTTAAAATATTTCATTGTGTAGGTCAAAGGCTTGCTGGAATGCTATTTGATACTGAGTATAAAACGTCAACATGAATGTCATTTGCTAATAATAAACAGAACAACATGCACCATTGAAGAGAATAATATTTAATTACAGTAAGAGGTTGTTTGTCTGCTTCAAACTCTAATGTAGAAAATAAACTGAAATAGAAGAGTGGTGGATAATGTTAGATATATCTGAGTATCATTAAGAAATATGAAATTGGGACTCAAAGATAAGGATCAATTTCAGTACTGTCACATGTACACACACAAAAAAATAAAAGCAAAAACAAAATGTCTTAAATTCTGGTCTGATTTTGGCCTCTTGAAACAGAAAATGTTCAATGTTTTATTGCTTTCATTGTCCTCATCAGAATGCAAGAAATAATTACCTTTACAATGTCTGCCATTTTTGACCTTCAAAATCAAACCTAACATCATACATAGCTGATGATTCTTGCTAAATTGCTTAATTGCTTACCACTGTGCTTCATTTAGGTAAGGTAAAATGGGCCAGAGAGAAAAGAGAATGACAAAAATTTTCCTAATATGCATTCCTAGTATTGAGATGTAAATTTGAAGAGGCTATATTGACTCAGAAACTTTTAGAATCATCTCTTCCATCCTAGACTGTAGACAGTCACTATATTGATCTGTAATTGAAGGCAAAGTTCATATCATATTTCATTTTTCATTGAATACTTTAATGAAAAAATGATAAAACAATGAAAATGTGAAGCTGATTGAAATTCTTTTAATCCAGTATATGTAATTCTTTGTGAAGACCTGTTATATTAAAGATTTAAGTTAGAGAATGCATTTAAAGTGTACTTCACCATATTCTGAGGAACCAAGTGTTAGGACTTGTGTAAGTGAATGTTAGCAGTATATAGTTAGCTAATAACAGAATTCTGCTTTTTTTTTTTTCTGTATTGTGTGTAGTTTTCATGAAGCCTACATTTTTATTTTGGATTTTTTAAACTTTTATTTAATGAATATAAATTTCCAAAGTACAGCTTATGGATTACAATGGCTCCCCCCCCAATAACTTCCCTCCCACCCGCAACCCTCCCCTTTCCCTCTCCTCCCCCTTTCCATTCACATCAAGATTCATTCTCAATTCTCTTTATATACAGAAGATCAGTTTAGCATATATTAAGTAAAGATTGCAACAGTCTGCACCCACACAGAAACACAAAGTGAAAAATACTGTTGGAGTACTAGTCACAGCATTAAATCACAATGTACAGCACATCAAGGACAGAGATCCCACATGAGGAGTAAGTACACAGTGACTCCTGTTGTTGACTTTACAAACTGACACTCTTGTTTATGGCATCAGCAATCACCCTAGGCTCCTGTCATGAGTCGCCAAGGCCATGGAAGCCTTTTGAGTCCACCAACTCCGATCATATGTAGACAAGGTCAAATGATCAGAGAAACAAGTATTTATAGCAAAATGTTGGTAAGATACTTTCTAAAGATTAGAGTTGATCTGTATTCTCCTCTGTGTTTTTCAATACTTCTAATACTCTCCAATGAACATATAATATTTTTGAATTGTGAAATATAATAAATATTATTTCAATGAGATAAACTTATTGGCTCAATCTCCTAGGAAGGAAGGAAGGAAAGAAGGAAGGGAGAGAGAGACAAAGAAAGAAGAAAGGAAGAAAGGAAGGAGGCAAGGAAAGGAAAGGAAAACAAAGAAGAGGAGAGGAGAGGGAAGGCAAGGCTCCCAATTTATTTTGGCAGATTTTAGTTATATAAAGATTCTATTTCAAGTATTTTTAAATAATTGATTATTGTATACTAGAATTTTGTTAATAACATGTCCAAAAATGGCAAAGATGTGCTACTGTTTTACATTCATTCTAGCTTTGAAAAAGGAATAGAGTGTTAGTTAAAATTTAATAACCCTTACATACAATATTTATGATACTGTGTATGAACGGCATACAGTCATCTAAGTGTTACAGATTATAGTTTGTGAAACAAAAATATTTTCACATTAAGTGTACAACTTTCCTGGCTTCTACTGGGTCAGAAATTTCTATTCTTAGTGGAATATTAATTTCTTATGATGGTCATTTTCACTAAAGCATAAATTTAAATTTTGCTTAGCTACATAGTCACTAAATAGGCTTTGATAAATTGAGATGAGGATCAATTGAGATTTCTTTCAGAGAAACAGTGGTCAAGATTTCTATTTACTTTGTTATCCTTTCTACTAAACTCTGTTAAAATTGGAAACTTCTCAAATGTACAAATAGAAGTGCATAGATCTCTCATTGTTCACTAATGACAGTGCCTCAGTGCATGCTTTATTAAAAAATAAAGCAAAACAGCTAAAATAGTAAAAAACACAGCAGACAGTATACATTCATAATCTTGCTATAGGACTATAGTAAGTCTCTTATATTTTTGTTTTGTAAACATTTTGAGGTATAACTCATATACAATATAGTCCACTATTTAATATTTTGATGGAGTTTTCTGATCATCACCACAATTTTAGAATCCAAGAGAAATTACATACCCATTAGTGATAATTCCAATTTATTTCTAAACTCTCCAGTTCATGAAAAACCATAAATGTTCTTTGTCTCTACAATTATGCCAATTGTGTACATTTCACCTGAATAGAATCATAGAATATATGTTACTTTGTGAAAGGATTACTTAATGTAGTATAATGTTTTCAAGTTTAATTCATGTTTTATAGGATGTTTCAGCACTTTTATTACTTTTATCATTGAATAATATTCCATTGTATGATACAACACATTTGGTTATTCATCAGTTGATGGGCATTTTGGTTATTTGTTATTTGGTTAAAATAATGGCATGATCATTCATTTACAAGTTTATGTGTGTTTATATTTTAATTTATCTTGAATACATTATTAGAAGATACATGCAGACAGAAGGTGAAAGTATGGAAGAAGATATCCCATGCTAAAAAGGGTAACATGCTTATTTATGAGACTTTGCTGTTCTTTTTGATTTAGTGTAAATTAACCCAAGTGTTTCCACCCAAGACCCTGGAAAGAGACAATTCTTGAAGGACACAATTCTGAGGAGGTAATATCATCTTTGCATCAAATTGTTCCCTTGTGTGGGTAGACTTCTTTGACTCCTTGTGGTTTTCTCACAGGCCTGGAGTAATTGAATAGAAAAGGAAATTGCCTGTTCAGAATTTTATCTACCTGTAAAGATAGAGCTACTGGGACTACCTTCCTCTAAGGAACTGATATTCTCCTTGCACACATAACCTAGTCTTAATTCTTTTTTCTACATCATCAGGGTGTTAATATGGGATTGTGATTAGGATTAAATGGTAGGGGGCACAAAGAAGACATTTGGATTACTTTTCCTTTATTATTTATTCATTTACTTGAGAGAGGAGAGAGACAGAGAAAGAGAGAGAGAGAAAAATCCCATCTGCTAGTTATTTCCTAAATGCCAATTTTGGGGTTAATAAGGTGTTGCCAAGAGTCAGTCACTCAGGGCCAATGCTTTTGCGTAGTGGGTAAAGCCAAGGTCTGCTGTGCCAGCATCCACTGTGGACATTGGTTCGAGTCCTGGCTAGTCAACTTCTGGTCCAGCTCCCTGTTAAAGCACATGGGAAAGCCATGGATGATGGTTCAAGTGCTTGGGCCCCTGCACTCACTGGGAGACCCAGATGAAGCTGCTGCCTCCTAGATCGGCCCAACTCTGGCTGTCGCAGCCATTTGGGTAGTGAACAAGTGGATAGAAGGATTTACTTTCTCTCTCTCTCTTTCTCTCTCTACCTCTCTGTAACTCTTTCAAATAAAATGAATAAATCTTAAAAATATAGAAGAGTTACTCAATGTGACTTCCACATGCACATTAATGGGAAGCTGGAATCTAGAGTTGAGTCAGAACTCAATCTCAGGCACTCCAATATGAACTGGTGATATGTCAACAGATGTCTTAAACATTGTTCCAATTGCCCGTCTTGGTTCTGTGATTTGGTGTGGTACGCTAGGGGAAATAGTTTGTAAAATCTCATGGTAATCAATGACATTATTGAAAAAGTGTATTACATTACTCTTTTATATATGTTGATCTCATTTTACTATCAGAACATGCTCTTTGAAAAGCATCTCATTATAAATATCTCTCTCATGTTAGAGATGAATATTTTGAGATGGGAAATGAAATAAATTGCTCACAAAATTTAATCATTAGGAGTTGGAATCACAATTTTAATCTTTTTCCATGAACAGAGCATACATTGAACAAAACTTGATTACTGAGTAAACATTTTTCACAAACTCTAAAGGTGGTATGATACTACTGGATAATAGATGAATATTTTACTCATTTTGCAAATATCTACTTAGTGCATATTTTATGATAGGTTTTCTGTTATGTGGAATTATAGCTCTCATTAGTAATCTTACACAAATGAATATGATCTACAAAATAATAGTATAATAATATAGTTGGATATGGCCTTTATCTTTTCCATAATTTTAGTAAAACAGGTGCACATAGTTAAAAACATCAACATTAGTTGAATACAACTTTGGAAGCAGATATATTTTTCAGAAATAAATTAGTAAAAAATACAAGAAGGAGAAATTGTAAAAAAAAATTGCTTGACCTCAAAAATATTCAATATGAGGACTTGAGATTTATCAAAGTAGAACAGAATGACTCTTTTTTCTATCAATATTTAGTGGTATTTGTCCCTGATTTATGTAAGAGAAGAACAGAAACAATCTCATTATATTTTTAGGAAAAAGGAAATTAAATTCAGTATACAATATATTTTAATTGAAAAACACCTTACAATAAAATATTTCAAAAATTATGGTTCAAGAAAATGAGGAGAAATTCACTTAAATATGACTACTTACTTTCATATATTCACTCTCTTTTTAATTAATTAGGTTGGTGGATTAAAATAGACAGAAATTAAGCCTTAAATATGTAATCAAAATTTGTTTAGACTTAAAGATTGATGATCCTTTGTTTACTAATACATTGAGAAGGACTTCCTTCTTTTTATCTCTTCTGATGCCACTTAATGAAATCTGACTTCTGTCCTTTCTATCTGAATCTTAAATTTAAGTAGTCTCCTATTTCGCTCTCTACCAAAGTTTCTGCACTATAAAATTAAGACTATAAAATGATAAGGACTGTACACAGACTGTAAAGTTACTGTATATCTTCATTATGTGTTCTTTCTTAGAACATTTGACAGCTAAGCACTGTGTTCAAAATTTTCTGATGAACTCTTAATACTTAGAGGCATCCAAAAATTATACTCTGCAGAAATCCTTTATGGAATGCTTATTCTAGCAATTCTTAAAATGTGTTCTATCTACTAGCATATTAGCAGTGCCTGGAAATGTTAAATATTGAATTTGGGGCCCTGGCTTACCCTACACAATTGTAGATTGTGTGCAGTGATTTTTGAGTTAAAGGGTCATTAGTTAAATCTGATGTAGTTTGAAGACAATTGGCTTTTTTAATTTTTCTCTTCTTTATGTTCAACTAATAACATATTCATACCTTAATCTTTGTATTTCACGCATTTCATTTCTGTTGTTTTTTTTTTTTTTTCTCTCTCTGCTACTAAAACCATTACTACTGATGTAAGGAAATAACTTCATCTCGTACATTCTTATATTCCCTAATGATTACCAGAGTGTCAATTTTTCAGTCACACATGTGTCTAAAGTAAATTTATAAAATTTTCTTGCTTCTATTTTATATGTAAATTATTCTGTTTTTCTAGCTTTTAGAGAAAGTTTTTTTTTCTTCTTGAAAGGATTGAAAAATATGATAAAAAAAATGGTCTAGAGTTCCTGCAAAGCAATAGCTAAAATTTAATACCTTTAAGCTCTTATAATGTATGTAACAGTTTCCAGTTCTATATAATGTGGAGCAGACATATGCCACCCTATTTCAGCAAATAAGTACATGCTAGCATGGGTTGGTAAAGACTATATTCCTGACCAGCTGATGGACCTTTTCTCATTGTGTTCTCATATGGCCTTTCATTGGAGGGTGCATGTGGATGGAGCAACATCACTGCTATCTCTTCTTCTAAGAGCATCAGTCCAAACGTGACAGCCTCACCTTCAGGAGTCTTCTAACCCTACTAACCTCCAAAAGGTCTCACCTCCAAGTACCATCAGGGTTAGTTAGAGCTTCAGTGTATGAATTTTTAGTGAACACACACATTCAGCCCATAGCAGGGCAGAAATGTAGGTGAAATCATCCATTCATAAAAGGTCACATGTTATGGACACTATGAGAAACAGTGACTTGATCAGCTCTTGTCCTGACGGTTGATGTACAATGTAATACTTTATCCATTTTAGTATTTTCTTTTTGTTCTAGTACCATTGGGTTGAACTCTGTAATTAACACACACTTATTCTTCGGTGTTTAAATTTTAACTGAAAAGTGATCCCTGTTAGGAATTTGGAAAACATTATGCTGAGTGTAATAACCCAATCCCAAAGGGACAAATACCACTTGTTCTCCTTGATAGGTGACAACTAACTGAGCACCAAAAATGAAACCTGTTAAAGTGAAAAGAACACTAGGAGAAATGGTGACTTGATCAGCCCTCACCCTGACTGTTGATGAGCAACTTGATATGTTATCCCTCTTAGTATTTCTTTTGTTTGTTCTACTTCATACTTTTGGTTGAATACTGTAATCAATACACAATTCTTCTTAAGGGCAGAAACTTAACTGAAAAGTGATCACTGTTAAATATAAGAGTGGGAATAAGAGAAGGAAGAGATGTGCAATTCGGGACATGCTCAAGCTGACTTACCTCAAACGGTAGAGTTAGAAACATACCAGGGGATTCCAATTCAATCCCATCAAGGTGGCATGTACCAATGCCATCTCACTAGTCCCAGTGATCAATTTCTGTTCACAATTGATCATAATGATAGGACTAAGAACCAAAGGGATCACATAAACAAAAATAGTCTCTGCAAATACTAGCTGATAGAATAAAAAAGGGAGAGAATGATCCAACATGGGAAGTAAGATACACAGCAGACTCATAGAATGGCAGATGTCCTAAACAGCACTCTGGCCTCAGAATCAGCCCTTAAGGCAGGCGGATCCAGTTGAAAAGCCCATGAGAGTATTTCAGGCATGGAAAGCCAAGACACTCTGGGAAAAAAAGAAAACTAAATGAAAGATCTCTGCGAGTGAGATCACAGTGGAAAGAACGGGTCATCAAAGAAGGAGGTACCTTTCTCTGAAGGGAGGAGAGAACTTCCACTTTGGCCATGGCCTTGTCTAAAAATGATCAGAGTCAGTAAACTCAGGGGGCTTCCATAGCCTTGGCGACTCATGACAGGAGTCATAAACAAGAGTGTCAGTTTGTTAAGTCAACAACAGGAGTCACTGTGCACTTACTCCTCATGTAGGATCTTTGTCCTTAGTGTGCTGTACATTGAGATTTAATGCTATAACTAGTACTCAAACAGTATTTTTCACTTTATGTTTCCGTGTGGGAGCAAACTGTTGAAATCTTTACTTAATGTATGCTAAACTGATCTTCTGTATATAAAGAGAAACGAAAATGAATCTTGATGTGAATGGAAGGGGCGAGGGAGTGGGAAAGGGGAGGGTTGCAGGTGGGAGGGACGTTATGGTGGGGAAGCCATTGTAATCCATCAGCTGTACTTTGGAAATTTATATTCATTAAATAAAAGTTTGAAAGAAAAAAAATAAATAAAAATAAACTTTCATTTAAATATTATCAATATGGCAAAAAATAGAGAGACAGAGGACATGTCAATGATTGTTAAGGTTTAAGGGAGTGATAACTGTCTATGGTCAATAAGAGGGTTGCTGTGACTCTAAAGGGGTAGTGAGAAGGAATTAGTTCAATATCTTGATTGCACAGATGATAAATTGACATGGAACAAAATACACACATCATACCAGCATCAAATTCCTTGTTTTGCAGTCAAATTTTAGTTATCTAAGATAAAACCATTTGTGGAAACTGAGTGAAGGGTAGAAAGACTCTGCTAGATTTGCAACTTTCTATGAATCTTTAAGTATTACAAAATAAAAGTTACGAAAAGGGGCAGAATGCCCATGGAAGCCATTGAAGAAATGGAGGTAAATTGCATCAGGAAACATAAAATATTATACCTGCGATGCTTTTGTTCTGAGATTAATTAGGAGTATGTCGTGTTTCAGTCAAAATAAGAAGGTAGCTTGCTAGTTAAATAAATACAAGTCAAAGTGAGTAGGAAATATTTAGGAACAAATTAGAATAAGCGGACAGTTATTACTATGATTTGAGAATTTGTTCCCCCTCAAACTCCAGCTGAAAATGAATTATCAGGGCTTGCGTAGGGTACAGTTATACCACTTCTGACAATGCTGACATACCATATGAACATGAAGTCCTGGCTGCCCCACTTCCATTCCTGCTCCCTGCTAATGCACCCAGGAAGCTAACAGAAAATGCCCCAGTGGGACCTTGCCACCCATGAAGACTCAGATGGAATTTCAGGCTCCTTGCTTTGTCCTTGCTCATCCAGGGCTGATGCAGCCAATTGGGTTGTGAATCAACAGATGGACAATCTCTCTCTCTCTCTCTTTCTCTCTTTCTCTCCTTCGCTCCCTCCTTCCCTTCCTCTTCCTCCCTCCCTCACTCCTTCCATACCTCTCTATTTAAAATAAATATTTGAAAAAATTCCATTGTGACAGTATTAGGGGGTGGAACTTTTAGGAGGTGGTTAACCACAACAGCTCTGCTCTCATGGGTGGGAGAAATGACATGAGAAAAGGGGAGGTTTGCCCGCTTCTTCCTCTCTTGCTCTTCTGCCACATGATGACAGAAAGAAGACCCTGGTCTGGTGCTTCTGCTTTGGTCTTGACCTTCCAGTCGCAAGAACATGAGAAAATACATTCTTGTTGTTTATAAATTACTCATTATCAGAAATTTCATTATGGTGTCACAAAATGGACTAGGCAATATTAATATGAAGCATGAAAAACCTAACGATCAAGGGCAGTGAAGATGAAGATTTTGAAGTCCAAAAGTCTTCAAGAAAATAGTGCCAAGCCCTAGGTGAGCTCCTGAGGAGGAAAATTGAGAAGGCTTTCACTTCTTCAGGCTTCTTTCCTCAGGTTGAGCACCTCTGATTACAGATAGACCCTTATCCCACTTAGACTTTGGCAAGTCAGGAAATAGTTCCGAAGGGCAGGTGTGTGACCCAGAGTTAAGATGTTGCTTGGAGCATCCACAATCAATACAGAGTCTGGATTTGAGACCCAGTTCCAATTCTGATTCCAGTTTCCTGCTAATATGCACCCTGGGTGCAAGGCTCTGCTGTTGCAGGCATTTGAGTAGTGAGCCAATGGGAAGATTTCTCTCTCTCTTTCTCCATGTGTGCATGTGTGCATCAACATTTCTTTCAAAAGAGTAAATTAAATGCATATATATGTTTGAAAGAAATTGCCCTAAGATCTCAGATCCTACACTATTTCACTGAATGGGTTGAATAAATGACCACATTTTCATGACTCTGTTGGACTTTCACTGGGGGAATGACAGAACCCTGACTGTGTCCAGTGGGACATTGCCACTCACACAACAGTTTGTTTTCTGAAGTTTCTGTCTTTCTTGAGCAAAAACTATGTCAAGTAAGGAGGCTTCTAATGAAACTTTTGAGCCAAGTATTAATTTCTAAATATTCCTTTCCTTTAACATTGTTTTCTGTACTGCCTCTCCGGAGCAGATGGTAGGGTGTCTGGTACCTTCTCACTATGATAATAGTCATTATCACTGTGTCATTTGAAGAGTTGCTTCCATCCTGCTTACTTATCTTTTCCTCTCCCTTCATGTATATTTTCCTTTCATGTGTGTCACAAATACCTAAGATTCTTTTATGTCTTTTTATTTTCACCTGCTATGGAAATCCTTCTTGATATGTAAAAAAAAAAAGTCATAATGGGCCTTTGATGTATGAGGTGACTAATGAAGTGTTAACTCCAACAATTGCTTTTCTTAAAATTCTGGAAACATAAAAAGTATATTTTTCTCATCAACAGTCATACCAGTGAGATTGCTATCTTTAAAAATTAAGATACCCAGGGCAAACTTATATTTTATGACACTTAAAGAAACAGTCATTAAGATGTGTATTCTGTGACTTGCTTTGCACATAAAATATAAATGTGGTTTATTTAATTAACTGACACTGAGCCAATGCTGTTTCATAAATAAAATTGCTAATTTATGGATGCGTCTTGAGCCTTTTCCTAACCTGTCATGTCGGCTCTTGAAAGTGCAGTATTTGGTATTAAACCTTATGTTCTCTTACTCTTTAACTTCTCTTCAGTTCCTCTGTTAGAAAATCTGATGTGTAGTGAATGTATAAAATTCCCTACTAGCAAAATTTACATGTTCTTCTGTGGCAGAATATTCTAAAAAATGGCAGGTCTAATGTGCAATGTTATTTTAAAGGGAAAATGCAGTCATTGCGCAGGACAAATGTGTTTGTGTGTTGGAAAACATATAGAAGATTTGACAATAAAGAGCATATGTCTTGATCAAAAAAGGATCAGATAAATAAGGACACATTTTGAACATAACAACTATCTCTTCTCCCAAGCACATATAAAATTTTAAAACCTCATTTCATTAACTTTTCTCCTGATTTCAGCACAGGGATGATATACCTAACTAATTTTTTATTTAAATTCTTGGGCATATAAGTAATATTATCCCCTGTTATTCAAAGATGATTATGCTATTTTTAACATTCTGTATGAGATGTTAAAAGCATTCCATGTATCTTTCTAAAATCATGAAACTTTATTATGAAAATTATTGCCATAAAACTTCATGCAAATTGGCAAATGCATTCTATGCAGCATAATTTTTCTAGTATTGTAATAAAGTTTTCAATCAATAAATCACAGTAAATGCTATAATTTGGTAAGGCGTGATTCATGTTTTCTATGTGATTAGCATCTGTAGCAGTTCTGCAAGTGAGGCATGCTGTGTGTCTGATTCAGTGAGATTCACAATGGGTTTCTTAAAATCCATACACAATCTTAAGAGCACGGAGTTTTCATTAGACTTTGAAGAAAATTCCATTTATACAGGTAATATATTTGCTTACAAGGCAAATTTAAATGTGATCAATTTATTCCTCAAAGTGGTTCAGGGTATACTCATAGGTATATTTCCTCATTTTAATTGATTTTTGTCTTTGAGAGATTCCTTAACAGAAAATAAGCTTTGTAATGGATTTTATTTTAAGAAGTACATCACAAATAAGTAATAACTGTGCAAAAGATACAATAGATTTTATATTAAATTCATTAAAATGAATTATAGGTTGTCTACTCATTTCAATGCTATTAAAATTATAACTTGAAAATGAATATATATAGTCAGAAATAGATGCAATATTCTAATTTATCTATCAAATTTGACTGGACGTGTGTACTAAATCAGTTTGTTCATAAAAGCAATCTATCTCCCCTTGTTCTTCAATATAGTTATTTATATATGTGTATATATATATATTCATCTAAAGTTTTCATAGGAAGATACATCAATTTTTTTCTCTTTTGGATTGCTTTTGTTTTCAGTTACATAATGCTGTTACTTCTCCTAGTCTAAACACTATCAGATTTTTTTTTTCAGTCTTCTATTTTTTTGTCAATGAGAAAAAAACCCTCCACCCCAGAATTACCACTAATTTGATTACAACTTACTTGTTGTCAAAACTATATGATATGGACGCCAATGTTCAAGGCTAGCAGTTTAGTTGTCAGTTAAGACATTTATGTCTCACATTGGAGTACTTAGGTTTGATACTTGACTCCACCTGCTGACTTCAGGTTTCTGCTTTTGCATATCTTGAGAAGCAGCAGTGAAGGTCAAGTAATCATGTTCTTATCACCCATGAAGGAGACCTAGATTGCATTCCTGACAAGTGGCTTTGGCTTGTGTCTTGGCCTTGACAATTATGAGCATTTAGGGAGTGAACCAGCCAATGGGAGCTCTCTTTTTCTATCCTTCTTTATACCTCTCTGTCTCTCTGCTTCTCAAATAAATAAATAAAAATATTTTAAAGCAACTATTATATGAATTCAACTTAGGATATGGGAGGTGAAACTCTGTTAGCACTTTGAGGATAACATATGAGCTGATTAGGTAGGCAAAGAAGTAATGTGACATGAGAATATTATAAGTTAAAAATGTGCACCAACATTTGGAAATTTACTGCTACAGCGAGAAAGATGAACACCAAATTGTAGAGAAATGGTTTTAAAAGAAAATAGGGACTTTAGCACTCAAAGGATAACACAGGATAAATGGAGAGAGAATTGAATGAGGGCAGGTAGTGTTTCTTAGAAAGCTATCTTAGAACAGAGAGGGCACAGGACTTCTACTTTTTCTCTTGAACCTTAAGTAACTTAATATTAACATGTGCTACTTGATTGAAAATCACATTTATTCTCATTTCCAAATTTTATCTGAAATTGTGGGCCTGTTTGCTGTTGTTTTTTTTCAGGAAAGAAAAGTCAACAGGCTACTTCAAACAGTCAACAGGCAACTCCAAATATTACTTCAGTGCTTGTAGTTGAGATTCAAGAAATATGGTAAACAATATTTTTCTTTTTATAGGGAGGCCAATTTTTGGATACTTTTACTAAATCATGGTTCTCTCTAACTTATGTTGATATGTTAGAAATCAGTTCCCAGTATTTCTTAGTCTATGCCCCATAAATAAAGGAAGCAAATATAATATTCTCCTTGTTATATCATTTTATGAGCATGATATTTTTAGAAGATAATTCCCAACACATATTCTCATATAAAATAATCTCTTTTTCTTTTGGAATTTATTGTTTGACTTGAAAAGTAAGTGTATAGAATTAGTTTTTTCTATGGCATGAACAGCAAAAAAATAGTGCAATTTTTTGTAATTTCTTCCTTAATTGAGATCGCATTCAATTTTTAAACTTTAATGATACAACTCAAATTAAGCTTAACTTTTATTCATGCAACTTTTTACATCAAGATCATCTTTTCACAAACTTCCATGTATTTTCTCTTTATCTCTTCATTGGTTTGTATATTACCTTTAACAGAAATCAGTTTAATGCAAATTACTTTTTTTTTTTTTTTTGACAGGCAGAGTGGACAGTGAGAGAGAGAGACAGAGAGAAAGGTCTTCCTTTGCCGTTGGTTCACCCTCCAATGGCCGCTGCAGCCGGCGCACCACGCTGATCTGAAGCCAGGAACCAGGTGCTTCTCCTGGTCTCCCATGAGGTGCAGGGCCCAAGCACTTGGGCCATCCTCCACTGCACTTCCGGGCCATAGCAGAGAGCTGGCCTGGAAGAGGGGCAACCGGGACAGAATCCGGTGCCGCAACCGGGACTAGAACCTGGTGTGCCGGAGCCACTGGCAGAGGATTAGCCTATTGAGCCGCGGCACCAGCACAAATTAGTTTTCAATATCATGATGAATACAATCAAACTTAATTCAATCATAACAGTTGGTAAATGCTATTTTGAATAATCTCCACAATTCTCAACAGCAGTATCATAGCATATTCTAGTGCTATATTATCATAATAGAAATGGAAAAAGTTATAACTAATACACCAAGAATTCACATCATTAAGAATACAGCAAAATCATATTCAAAACCTGGTTATGCTTATGAGACATCATCTGAATATGTGTTACTACAGGGAAAAAGTTAAAAACCACAATTCCAGATCAACCACGTGGAATTGTATAAAAGAATATTGACCATTTGGTTTTGTGTACTTTTATCAACACACTTGCCTAGACAGTAGATAAATTAGTCTTCTATTGCTGCTATAATAAGCTATTATATATATATATTTTATATATATATTTATATTTATTATATATAGCTATTCTATATATTTTATATATATATTTATATTTATTATATATATAATTTAGTATCTTAAAATAATGCAAATTTAATTGTTCAATATTCTGTAGATCAGATATCCAACACTGGGCACATTGAACCAAACTTAACTTATTGACAGTGCTCATCTGTTTTTGGAAGCTATAGGGGAGAATCTGTTTCATACATCTTCTTACTTTTAGGGAAATCCACATTCCTTGATTGTTGGCCCCTTTCTTTCATTTTCAAAGATAACAGGAGTAGACTCTTCCTCATTGTACTATGATAACCACCTCTCCCGTTGGTTGTAACTGGAAAGTGGTTTTTCAGAACTCATAGGGCCGTGCCATGGCTCAATAGGCTAATCCTCCACCTGAGGCGCCAGCACACCGGGTTCTAGTCCCGGTTGGGGCACCGGATTCTGTCCTGGTTGCTCCTCTTCCAGTCCAGCTCTCTGCTATGGCCCAGGAGTGCAGTGGAGGATGGCCCAAGTGGTTGGCCCTGCACCCGAATGGGAGACCAGGAAGAAGCACCTGGCTCCTGGCTTTGGATCAGCCACAGTGGCCATTGGGGGTGAACCAATGGAAAAGGAAGACCTTTCTCTCTGTCTCTCTCTCTCACTGTCCACTCTGCCTGTCCAAAAAAAAAAAAAAAAAAAAAAAAAAAAAAAAAAAAAAAGAACTCATAGGATTAGACTCACTTTGATAGCACAGGATACTATCTGTATTTTGAAGTCCTTAATCTTAATCATGTCTGTATGTAAGAAATCATTTTCAAAAGCTCTGTGGAAATAGGACATAGATGTTTTGGACTGGCCTTTATCTTTCCTACTTTAGTAGAATACCTTTGTTTTTCTCATCCACAATTTCTGCATCTGTGGAGAAACATACAGATGGAGAACACTTTAAGGGGCCAGTTTTGCAACACCAGTACCTGCGATACTAGAATGACATATCAAAGTGCCATTTTGAGTCCCAGCTACTGTACTTCTTTTATGGCTTATTGCAAATGCACCTGGGAAATTAGAGGATGATGTTCTAAATACTTGGATCCCTCCACCCACCTGTGAGACCAGGGTAGAATCTCTGGCTTCATCCTGTCCCTCTCAGTTTAAAAAATGAGACATCACATATATTTTTCCAATCAGCAGTCCCTCAAGAGAAGTGTAATAACCCTCATCTTTGATATATTATTCTATTTTGTGAAAGATGGTATTATATGCTCCTAGAGTTTATTTGGGGGGGTATTGTCAGATGTCAGAGAACACCGAGTATCTGTAAAATGGAGAAAAAGTAGGATGAGAATTTATAACAAATAGAAATAGAATATAAGAAAATACCCTGGAATATAGGAATAATAAAGGGATTTAAAATATACAGATAGATAAGTAGGTGGATGATTGATATCTACATAGATATATTGATAGGACATTCCTCTTGAACATTTCTTATCAACTTAGATTAGCAAAATAACTACATGACAAGACCAAGAGTTTGCGTATATTCTTAAAGAATACAGAATAACACAAATAGAGTTACTTCCAAGTTGTTAAGGCAGATACAGGATATATAGATAAATTAGAGTTGGTATTGGAAGGAGAGCTTGGCACTAAAGGGTTGAATTATTGAAGCAGCGATGAAAGAAACATCATTAGTCAAATGGTTGTGAGGTTGGAGAAAGTGAAACAAATGCAAAATATTTTGTGAGAAACAGTGTCAGGATTTTCAAACTGATTGGAGCTTAGGGCAAGTGAAAATAAAAGCTGATATGTTTGACTGATGTTTGGTGGTAAAAGTGATGCAGTTACCAAAGATAGGGTTACAGACAAGGGATCGTTCGAGTAGTAGGGAAGATGATGGCTTTATCTAGAATTCACCTGCTTTTAATAAAGCAAAGGATATTATATTGGAGTCCACAGATCTGGGAAAATAAGGAATGAAAAAAAAATTTTTAAAATACAGCAAAGCACTGTAGTTTTGAAAAAAGACTTGATTATTAAAGAGGAAGAAATAAGACTTTTCTGATTGCAGAATTCTTAACATATTTTTTAAATATGTTCCTTACCATTCTTCTTAATGGTGATGTACAATGTATATGACACAGACATACACACTAACAGATATGTAATGCAACTTGCAAATTCTATATCAGATTTCAAAATTTAAATTGTGGGAGAACACCCTTAGACAATATAAAGCATGTACTCAATTTCAAGACAAAATTGTAAGTTTATACTATGATATTGAAATGAAAATTAAGATTATAGGTTTATACTTACCTTAGCTTTGTATTTTCATCTCTTTGCTTTTTTGGATTCCCTTGGTTCTAATTACAATCACTGAATTGGATAACTCTTTTATATTTATCATGCATGTTATAATTGTGAAATAACAATATCAATTTGCTCATCAATGAAAACAGACTAACAAATACATTTTGTTCAGTTTCGTCATTAGCATTTACCAAGATATATATACAGGAACACAAATATTTTTCTCTTTCTGATTACAACATGAAGTTTATATACAATTAAAGTCATTTTTCTCTCTGAATTTTGCTATTTGCACAGAAGACTGTTTCACTGTTTTCTAATTATAGTTTTATAAGACACATGAAATTTATGTAAATATTCAAATGTTTCCATATTCCCAATGAAATTTAATTTTTAGAAACATTTAGCTTTTAAAGATATACAGCTAATTTTATTTTTGTTTATACTTCAGTTCTTTCTGAAGATAAAAACTAATGAATATATTTACACACAGAAACAAGCTCATAAATATACTTATATGCTTTAGTGCCCTCTCAAACAGACCTAGAATATTTTTTGAATACTCTGCAAATTGTGCATATTTTTTCCTCAAGAGTATGTATATATATATGTATATATTTATGTATATATTTATATATATATATTGCAGATGGTTGGATAATTTTTGCATGCTATATATATTGAACATATATAAATAAAATATTAATATAATATACAGATATTAAAATAAATATATACAGAGATAGATACAGATAAATATATAGACATACTCTTGAGGAAAAAATTATATATATAATTATATATATATACTACTCTTCACACTCTATCATCACTAAATTTTAGTAACATTCCATAACTATACTATAATTTATTAATTCAATCAAACTGAAGGCCTACTGAGTTATTTCCAGTCTTTTGTTGTGAAAGAAACAGATACTATGCTAATTTTTCACATTATTTCACATATATTTAGATGAAGATTTATTTATCTGAAGCAGAGTGACAAAGTGAGAGAGACAGAGAGCGAAATATCTTCCATCTGCTGGTTCACCCTGAAATGGGCTAAAAAACCAGGGTTGTGTCACATAAAGCCAGGAGCCACAAACTCCTTGGGTTCTCCTGGTTGGGTGCAGAGACTCAAGTACATCGGCCATCATTTGTAGCTTTCCCAGGCACAGTGGTAGAGAGCTGGATTAGAACTGGAGCAGCTAGGACTATTCTAGCATTGCAATCACTATGCCACTATGCCACAACACTGGCCCATCCATTAAGTATTTTTGAGATTTTTGTTTTTGCTATTATATGTTACTTTACTTTTTTTATTTGTAGTATTTTGTTTTCACTTAATACATTCAGGTTTTTTATATTATTTATAGTATCTGTCAATAGATATCATTTTTGCCTTCTTCATTCCCAAGTTTGTCATATGATTGTATTGGCCACTGCCTCAAAATCAAGGTGCTATGTTAATACACATTTTTAAAGTCAGCACTGATGTTGTTCCTGATAAGATTATGATATTTCTTGACTAAAGGATAATTATTTAGAATAAACTCAACCATCACTTTTGTCAGTTCCATTTCTCTCACAAGTCTATCTACACTTCAAAAATTTTAGGGACTCAATCAAAAGTAAATCTAATGGAGCAACAATCTTAGATATGCCCTGGGCTCATCACTTGCCCTCACTTCATATTATTTCTTTCCTTAAATCTCACATCCACCACATCTTTTTTATCCAAGACTGAAGTCATTGAGAAAGGTTATCCATGTTGTCTTCTTTCACACTTATCTTACAAATACAGATATGCAGATAATGATATCTCTGTCAAAAAATGGGTGGCACATGCTACCACAAATGTGCTGAATAGCCTGGGTTTGCATCTCCTTGACATTAAGTGACGCATGACTACCAAGGAAATCAATAGCTCTTAAACCATTGATAGAAGTACAATTCTAGGAATAAAAAATTGTCCCTAGGGACAGGAGATGTTATTGGAACACTGACCTATGTGTTAAGAATGCTTCATAATTCTTACAGGACACCAAATGGTTGAATAAAAAAGGAATAGTGTATTATTCCAAGGTACCATAACGCAATACACAATTTAGGATTTACAAATCATCCTAACACCATAGACTTCGTTCAAAGTACATTTAATAATTAATTGAATATAATTTCATGAAATCATTAATTTTAGGTAGAGGCAAAAATTCCTGTTTATATCAAAATGTTATTTTGTGGATGCACTTAATCTCATGTAATTGACTGAAGGCAACATAATTTCAATATCTTGGCTATGGCACTGGTCTTTATGATTTACAGAACATACAAATGAGCAGAATATTATGCTATCATTTTCAGGGTCTGAGAATTGGGCTTTGCCTGGTGGGTTTTGGAAATCAGCCCATACCTGATAGTCTCTTTTGTCCATTCATTCTCTGGTAAAATCTGGAAAGCACATTCTTATTTCCACTGGTACATCTTAAATTAATCTGTTTTCCTTACTTCCTGCAATTGCTAACAGTTATCCATCTCCATTGAACTTTACTCAGAGACAAAGGTCTTAAGCTTTATGTAGGTGTAAAATTGAAACAGCTTTAAGCACAATACTCAAAACTATTGCAAACAAATTTCTTAATACTCTTGAAGGTGGTCATTTTCTAAATTATTTATCACTTTTATGGGAATAATTAGTGCCACTAGTGTAACTATATGAAAGTACAGACACAGTGAAAACAGGCAGAGTAGGCAACACAGCAGACCTCTAAGTCATATGATGTTAACCAACGAAAAGGAAAAGTATTGCTGTGTTACTCTACAAAAACATCAACATATGCGTAATAATGGTAAAAAATATAAATAAATATACATGTATTATAGGTAATTATATTGCATCTATATAAAACTACATATCTCTATATTATGTTTATTCATATGTAATAACTATATATTTAGTTATTATAATTAACTATAGTGCATAATACTCACATACTTATAATACTATAAGTAAATATATAATTATAATATAGTACATATTCATGCCATAATTATGATTTAACATAGAGATTATAAACAGATCTGTGTGTATGCACCTTTAGAGTATAATATATCTATATGGATTTGTACATGCTTATGGATACATATGTAAATATATATTAATAAAAATAAAATAAGCTTATGCCAGGATAATCCCACCTAGGCTAAAACACATACAGAAACTCTTATAGTTCTAACTTCACTGAAATAAATAAGTTGTTTTTCATATTGCAATGCTATGACTGGTCTCTAAAATTTGTCTTCAGAATTTCAATGCAAACATATTGGGCCATTTACTCCTGAAGTTTTTCTAACAAAAGGGATTAAGAATGTTTTATTGGTTTAATTAGGTAAAACTATAAAGTATTTTGATGCAGAAGGTCCAGATGAATCAATGTCCCCAAGTTTTCTATCCAGTGTTTTTTGTGTTAGAAAACAAATATCTACACTTAAGTGAATGAAATAATAATAAGCTGTCAGCATAAAAATGCTTGTCATCCTCTATTTTGTGAACCAAAATAGAAAATTTAATATGGAAAATTTAGGCATTAACTATTGCTATTGTGAAAAATTATTAACTTTCCATTATAATTCAATCTCCTCATCAGAAATAAAGCCCAAAAATGGACATCAGAAACAGCCTTCTCTCGGGATGCTATCAATATCAATCTAGCCATTTCTGCTCCAGTGAATCTAAATTACTAAAAGTAATATAATGGGATGTATAACTCCATAGGTGTGAACAAATGCATCTCAATGTGAATGGCCTCACATTTAGAGGTGGCTTTCCCATGCTCTTAGATGTGTCATTTAGTTATAATTTGGCCTGTGCTCCATTGACTACATTGCCATCTACTTGCTACAACCTGAAATTACCTTCTAACATGAAAATTCTCTGCAATTTTATTCATTACTATTCTATTGTTTAAACAATTTGAATCAAGTAGTATTTAATTGATCATAAAATAAAGAAACATGGTTGTTGCTTGTTTCATGAAAATCTTTTGAAGTCATCGTCAAGGCTGCATTCCTATTCATCTGATATGACACTCAAAAATGCCTCCTTACCAGGAAATTTTGCAATGGGGAATCTCTAAAATGTGATTGAATAGAAAAGAAATTGCCCTTAGACTACTGAAGACCACTTTCTCCTTGTTTACATCACTTCTTTTGCCTCTCTCTTCTTTTTAGAACTTCCTCTCATTTCCATACTCTTCTCTTTGTCTCTTCTTTTTTCTTCCCTCTTTATTTCTCTTTGCTTTATCTTCCCTTCTCTTCATTTTCCTTTCAACGTTTAAGTTCTAATTTCTTCAATAATTCATTTAAAAACATTACAGTGAGTGAGGTGACTTAAGGGTCACTGTTAAAGAAATAGGAATCAACACTGACAATGAAGTATAGTAAATAAGAAAAGGAAGACCAGAACATTCTTATTGTGAGGAAAGAGAGGGCAAAGACACAAGCGCTGGTGAATTGAAGAATGCCAGGCATAAACTGCACAGGGAGTTTGCCAGGACCTGCAATATTAACAGTAGTATTGACTCAAATTAATGAAGCTTTGATGGATTTGAGTTATGTTGTGCATATTTATATCAAAACAAAGTGACCTCTGCATTTTTGTTAATGAAAAAGCATCATTTATTTTAAATTTTATATTAGGGATATGGTATGTCTGTGTTTGTTGATACTGCATCAGTTCTCAAATTAACCTGCTTTCACAGTATGAGTATGGCACTCTGAGTTTGCTATAATAGAGAGGCACAGAGAAAAAAAATGATAAAAGGGGCCTCGATTTTATTAACATGAATGCCTGAATGCATCTGCAGATTCAGTCTCACTGATAAGAATGTCCTTCCATCCGCAAATGGCACAAAGTAAAACAGGGGTAGTATGAGATAATCCTGAGTAGTTAGGTGGATGTGAGTTTAATACAACTTGAAATACAGACATTAGGAATTAACTATTCATAACTTTGACTATTAAGTACAATGGATGTCTCAAATATATCATTTTTTCTGAACCATAAATGCTTTATGCGTTTGTCCCTCCATCCTATAATTCCTTATTTATTAAACTTTTATCTAAGAAAAAATATATAACCAGAACATTTTAACCTATAAATTTAAAGTTTGTAGAATCTTTGTAAAAGATTAAATCACTGTTTAGAATATTCTGACACTTAAGTAATTTGAACAAACTTCTTAACTTTCATTTAACTCTTTCGGATTTTCACAGGAACCTAAATAAGAATTATTAAAGAACATGATTAAGCAGAGTGAGAAAGGAATAGAGTGTAGTGAAAATACATTCCACAAGAAGCATTTTTAAAAAACAGAGACTAATCTTCATATCAATCTTATGATCACAGTTTTTAAAATCAGAACTGTAATAAATACATTGAATTATGCAGTAAGACAGTTGTCATGATCTTTTCCTTGCATTTTAATAGGAAATATCCAATTAATTGTCAGACAAGATTTCAGGAGCTAAGAGGCATACCAAAATCTCATTTTATGTGGTTCTTAAAATGGTTCTTTACTTTGTCTCTACCTTTCCCTTTTAAACTACATTTTCTTTTCTTTTGGGAAATATTAATTTATCTTTAAGAGAAATAAAATCATAGCTAAGTCTAAAGCATGTATGTCTAGCATAATAAGCAATAAAATTGCAGGTAACACTATCTGTCTGAAGTAAACTGTAGTTATATATTATACAAAGACAGATTGCTAAAGGTAGTAATAAGTCCTGTGGTCTAATGTTTTGTTTTGATTCTTTCTTGAGGTAATTTTAAAATGCATATACAAACTAAATTTATGATTCACAATTAATAAGCATGATTTTTTAAAGAGGCTGTTTTTTTTTAAACTTTTGTTTAGTACATATAAATTTCCAAAGTACAGTTTATGGATTACAGTGGCTTCCCACCCCCATAACTTCCCACCCACCCACAACCCTCCCATCCCCCGCTCCCTCTCCCATTCCATTCACATCAAGATTCATTTTTGATTATCTTTATATACAGAAGATCAATTTAGTATATGTTAAGTAAAGATTTCATCAGTTTTCCCCCACACAGAACACAAATTGCCAAATACTGTTTGAGCACTAGTCATATCATTAATTCACATTGAAATACACATTAAGGACAGAGATCCTACATGGGGAGTAAGTGCACAGTGACTCTTGTTGTTGACTTAACAAATTGACACTCTTGTTTAAGGCGTCAGCAATCTCCCCAGGCTCTAGTCATGAGTTGCCAAGAGGCTGTTTTAAAACACATATACATACTAAATTTTATTTATATATTTATTTATTTTGAAAGACTTACAGAGACAGAGAAAGAGAGAGAGAGAGAGAGATCTTCCATCTATTGATTTACTCTCCTGATGGCTGCAACAGCCTGCTCCAGGCTAGGCTATAGCCAGGAGCCAGGAGCCTCATCCCACGTGGGTGGCAGGGACACAAACACTCGGGCCATCTTCTGTTGCCTTTGTCAGGCCATTAGCAAGGAGCTAGATCAACAGTGGAGCAGCCAGGACAGGAATAGGCATCCATATGCGATGCCAGCATCACAGGCAGTAGCTTTACATGCTATGCCACAATTCCAGGACGTAAATACTAAATTTTATTGATCATTAAACTAGAAAATACCTACTTACTTTCCAATGTAACAATAATATTTTAATGATCATGTTTAACCAATTTTAATGTAATATGTTTTTTCTTTACTACTGCTTTTTGTGAATGATTGCCATTTTTATTTTATTTTATTTTATTTTTTTAACTTTTATTTAATGAATATACGTTTCCAAAGTACGAATAATGGATTACTATGGCTTCCCCCCCATACCGTCCCTCCCACCCACAACCCTCCCCTTTCCCACTCCCTCTCCCCTTCCATTCACATCAAGATTCATTTTCGATTATCTTAATATACAGAAGATCAGCTTAGTATACATTAAGTAAGGATTTCAACAGTTTGCTCCCACACAGAAACATAAAGTGAAAAATAATAGATGATTTTTTTTTAATGATGATGAAATCAGATCAGACCTATTGTCATGTTTAATCCCAGTGAGAGTCAAGTTGGGAGTTGATAGTTTCTATTCTTTTTTTTTTTTTTTTTTTTTTTTTACAGAGGATCAGTTTAGTATGCATTAAGTAAAGATTTCAACAGTTTGCACCCCCATAGAAACACAAAGTGAAATATATTATTTGAGTACTCGTTATAGCATTAAATCTCAATGCACAGCACATTAATGACAGAGATCCTACATGAGGAGTAAGTGCACAGTGACTCCTGTTGTTGACTTTACCAATTGACACTCCTGTCTATGGCATCAGTAATCTCCCTATGCTCCAGTCATGAGTTTCCAAGGCTATGGAAGCCCCTTGAGTTCTCCGACTCTTATCTTGTTTAGACAAGGTCATAGTCAAAGTGGAGGTTCTCTCCTCCCTTCAGAGAAAGGTACCTCCTTCTTTGAAGACCTGTTCTTTTCACTGAGATCTCACTCACAGAGATCTTTTGCCAGAGTGTCTTGGCTTTCCATGCCTGAAATACTCTCATGGGCTTTTCAGCCAGATCTGAATGCCTTTAGGGCTGATTCTGAGGCCAGAGTGCTATTTAGGGCATCTGCCATTCTATGAGTCTGCTGAGTATCTCACTTCCCATGTTGGATCACTCTCCCCTTTATTTATTCTATCGGTTAGTGTTAGCAGGTACTAGACTTGCTTATGTGCTCCCTTTGACTCTTAGTCCTTTCATTATGATCAATTGCGAACTGAAATTGATCACTTGGACTAGTGAGATGGCATTGGTACATGCCACCTTGATGGGATTAAATTGGAGTCCCCTGGTATGTTTCTAACTCTACCATTTGGGGCAAGTCAGCTTGAGCATGTCCCAAATTATATATCTCTTCCCTCTCTTCTTCCTACTCTTATGTTTAACAGGGATCACATTTCAGTTAAATTTCAACACTTAAGAATAACTGTGTATTAATTACAGAATTAAATCAGTCATATTAAGTAGAACAGACAAAAAAACTACTAAGAGGGATAATGTATTAAGTTGTTCATTAACAGTCAGGGCTATGCTGATCAAGTCACCGTTTCCCATAGTGTCCCTTTCACTTCAACAAGTTTCCTTTTTGGTGTTCAGTCAGTTGTCACCGATCAGGGAGAACATATGGTATTTGTCCCTTTGGGACTGGCTTATTTCACTCAGCATGATGTGTTCCAGATTCCTCCATTTTGTTGCAAATGACTGGATTTCGTTGTTTCTTACTGCAGTATAGTATTCTAAAAAGAGTACATATCCATAATTTCTTTATCCAGTCTACCGTTGATGGGCATTTAGGTTGGTTCCAGGTCTTAGCTATTGTGAATTGAGCTGCAATAAACATTAGGCTGCAGACCGCTTTTTTGTTTGCCAATTTAAATTCCTTTGGGTAAATTCCAAGGAGTGGGATGGCTGGGTCGAACGGTAGGGTTATCTTCAGGTTTCTGAGGAATCTCCAGACTGATTTCCATAGTGGCTTGACCAGTTTGCATTCCCACCAACAGTGGGTTAGTGTCCCTTTTTCCCCACATCCTCGCCAGCATCTGTTGTTGGTAGATTTCTGAATGTGAGCCATTCTAACCGGGGTGAGGTGGAACCTCATTGTGGTTTTGATTTGCATTTCTCTGATTGCTAATGACCTTGAACATTTTTTCATGTGCCTGTTGGCCATTTGGATTTCCTCTTTTGAAAAATGTCTATTGAGGTCCTTGGCCCATCTCTTAATTGGGTTGTTGGTTTTGTTTTTGTGGAGTTTCTTGATCTCTTTGTAGATTCTGGTTATTAACCCTTTATCTGTTGCATAGTATGCAAATATTTTTTCCCATTCTGTCGGTTGTCTCTTCACTCTCCTGACTGTTTCTTTTGCAGTACAGAAACTTCTCAATTTGATGCAATCCCAATAGTTAATTTTGGCTTTGACTGCCTGTGCCTCCCGGGTCTTTTCCAGAAACTCTTTGCCTGTGCCAATATCTTGAAGGGTTTCTCCAATGTTCTCTAGTAACTGGATGGTGTCAGGTCGTAGATTTAGGTCTTTAATCCATGTTGAGTGGATTTTTGTGTAAGGTGTAAGGTAGGGGTCTTGCTTCATGATTCTGCACGTGGAAATCCAATTTTCCCAGCACCATTTATTGAATAGACTGTCCTTGTTCAAGGAATTAGTTTTAGATCCTTGATCAAATATAAGTTGGCTGTAGATGTTTGGGTTGATTTCTGGTATTTCAATTCTGTTCCATTGGTATATCCTTCTGTTTCTGTACCAGTACCATGCTGTTTTGATTACAACTGCCCTGTAGTATGTCCTGAAATCTGGTATTGTGATGCCTCCGCCTTTGTTTTTGTTGTACAAGATTGCTTTAGCTATTCGAGGTCTCTTGTGCCTCCATATAAATTTCAGCACCAATTTTTCCAGATCTGAGAAGAAGGTCTTCGGTATCTTGATTGGTATTGCATTGAATCTATAAATTGCTTTTGGGAGAATGGACATTTTGATGATATTGATTCTTCCAATCCATGAGCATGGAAGATTTTTCCATTTCTTGGTATCCTCTTCTATTTCTTTCTTTAAGGTTTTGTAATTTTCATCGTAGAGATCTTTAACGTCCTTGGTTAAGTTTATTCCAAGGTATTTGATTGTTTTTGTAGCTATTGTGAATGGGATTGATCTTAGAATTTCTTCCTCAGCCATGGCATTGTCTGTGTATACAAAGGCTGTTGATTTTTGTGCATTGATTTTATACCCTGCTACTTTGCCAAACTCTTCTATGAGTTCCAATAGTCTCTTGGTAGAGTTCTTTGGGTCCCCTAAATAAAGAATCATGTCATCTGCAAAGAGGGATAGTTTGAGTTCTTCCTTCCCAATTTGTATCCCTTTAATTTCTTTTTCTTGCCTAATAGCTCTGGCTAGAACCTCCAGAACTATATTGAATAGCAGTGGTGAGAGTGGACATCCCTGTCTGGTCCCAGATCTCAGTGGAAATGCTTCCAACTTTTCCCCATTCAATAGGATGTTGGCTGTGGGTTTTTCATAGATTGCTTTGATTGTATTGAGGAATGTTCCTTCCAAACCCAGTTTGCTTAGAGTTTTCATCATGAAAGGGTGTTGTATTTTATCAAATGCTTTCTCGGCATCTATTGAGAGAATCATATGGTTTTTCTTCTGCAGTCTGTTAATGTGGTGTATCACATTGATTGTCTTGCGCACATTAAACCATCCCTGCATACCAGGGAGAAATCCCACTTGGTCTGGGTGGATGATCTTTCTGATGTGTTGTTGCATTCTATTGGCGAGAATTTTATTGAGGATTTTTGCATCTATGTTCATCAGGGATATTGGTCTGTAATTCTCTTTCAGTGCTGCATCTTTTCCCGGCTTAGGAATTAAGGTGATGCTGGCTTCATAGAAAGAATTTGGGAGGATTCCCTCTTCTTCAATTGTTCTGAATAGTTTGAGAAGAATTGGAGTTAGTTCTTCTTTAAATGTCTGGTAGAATTCAGCAGTGAATCCATCTGGTCCTGGGCTTTTCTTTGTTGGGAGGGCCTTTATTACTGTTTCAATTTCTGTCTCAGTTATGGGTCTGTTTAGGTTTTCGATGTCTTCCTGGTTCAATTTAGGTAGGTTGCATGTGTCCAGGAATCTATCCATTTCTGATAGGTTTCCCTGTTTGCTGGCATACAAGTCCTTGTAGTAATTTCTGATGATTCTTTTTATTTCTGTGGTGTCTGTTGTTACATTTCCTTTTTCATCTCTGATTTTATTGATTTGGGTCTTTTCTCTTCTTTTTTTAGTTAGTTGGGCCAATGGGGTGTCAATTTTGTTTATTTTTTCAAAAAACCAGCTCCTCGTTTGGCTGATTTTTTGGAATGTTTTTCTTGATTCAATCCTGTTGATTTCTTCTCTGATTTTAATTATTTCTCTTCTCCTACTAGATTTGGGTCTGGTTTGCTGTAGGTTTTCTAGATCCTTGAGGTGAATAGAAAGCTCATCTATTTGGTGCCTTTCCAATTTCTTGATGTAGGCACCTATTGATATAAACTTTCCTCTTAACACTGCTTTTGCTGCGTCCCATAAGTTTTGGTATGTTGTGCTGTTATCCTCATTTACTTCCAGAAAGTTTTTGATTTCTCTTTTGATTTCTTCTATGACCCATTGTTCATTCAGGAGCATGTTGTTCAATCTCCATGTGTTTGCGTATGCTCTAGGGATTCCTGAGTTGTTCATTTCCAACTTCATTCCTTTATGGTCTGAGAAGCTGCATGGTATGATTCTAATTCTTTTGAATTTGCTGAGACTTGCTTTATGGCCTAGTATGTGGTCAATCCTAGAGAAGGTTCCATGTACTGCTGAGAAGAATGTATAATCTTTAGCTGTAGGATTGAAAGTTCTGTATATATCTGTTAGATCCATTTGGGCTATAGTGTCGTTTAAATCTACTGTATCCTTGTTGATCTTCTGTCCTATTGATCTGTCTATTTCTGAGAGTGGAGTATTGAAGTCCCCCAGTACTATTGTATTGGGGTCTAAGTCTCCCTTTAAGTCCGTTAACAAATCTTTTAGATAAACCGGTGCCCTGTAGTTAGGTGCATATACATTGATAATTGTTATATCTTCCTGTTGAATTGATCCCTTAATCATTATGTAGTGTCCCTCTTTGTCTCTCTTAATGGTTTTTGTGGTAAAGTTTATGGTGTCTGATATTAAGATGGCTACGCCTGCTCTTTTTTCATTTCTGTTGGCATGGTATATCTTTTTCCAGCCTTTCACTTTCAGTCTGTATGGATCTTTGTTGGAAAGATGTGTTTCTTGTAAGCAGCAAATAGATGGGTTTTGTTTTTTAACCCAATCAGCCAAATGGTGTCTTTTAACTGGACAGTTCAGGCCATTCACGTTCAATGTGACTAATGATAAGTGGTAACTTTGCCCTGCCATTTGCCAAAGATAAGTTCTAATATATGCTTTGAATTCCCTGTGATCTTTAGCTGTGAGCTTTCCTTCCTTGGTTTCCTTCCTTTACCTTCTTTCATATTGATGACCGTGTTTCTTTGTTTCTGTGTGTAACACATCTTTAAGCATCTTTTGCAGGGCTGGACGAGTGGCAACAAATTCTTTCAATTTCTGTTTGTTATGAAAAGTCTTTATTTCACCTTCATTCACAAATGAGAGCTTGGCAGGATATAATATTCTGGGCTGGCAGTTGTTCTCTCTTAGTACCTGGGCTATATCTTGCCATTCCCTCCTAGCTTGTAGAGTTTCTGATGAGAAGTCAGCTGTGAGTCTGATTGGAGATCCTCTGAGAGTAATCTGACGTTTCTCTCTTGCACATTTTAGGATCTTTTCTTTATGTTTCACTGTGGAGAGTTTAATTACAACGTGCCGTGGTGAGGGTCTCTTTTGGTCGTGTTTATTAGGGGTTCTGTGAGCTTCCTGTACTAGGATTTCTCTGTCCTTCTCCAAACCTGGGAAATTTTCTGCTAATATCTCACTAAAAAGGCCTTCTAATCCTTTCTCCTTCTCCATGCCTTCAGGAACTCCTAGAACCCGAATGTTGGGTTTTTTAATAGTATCCTGAAGATTCCCGACAATATGTTTTAGATTCCTAATTTCCTCTTCTTTTCTTTGGTCTGACTGTATCCTTTCCTGTTCTCTGTCTTCTAAGTCCGATATTCTCTCTTCTGCTTCTCCCATTCTGTTTGTAAGGCTCTCTATTGTGTTTTTCATTTGATCTATTGAATTCTTCACTTCAGTCACTATCCCAGTTTCCTGTTGTACTAGTTGTTTCGTTTCATTTTGATTCCTCCTTAATATTTCATTTTCACGAGAGAGATTTTCTATCTTGTCCATTAAGGATTTCTGTAGTTCAAGAATTTGTTTTTGAGAACTTCTTAATGTTCTTATCAATTTTTTGAGATCTGCTTCTTGCATTTCTTCTATGTCATCATCCTCATAATCTTGAATTGGGGTGTCTTTTTCATTTGAGGGCTTCATGGTGACTTCCTTGTTTTTATTACCTTGGTTTTTGCGTTTGTTATTTGTCATATTGGAGATATTTGGTTTCTTCACTGTGGTGCTTTTTCTTGTTATACTACGACTCTAGATTAAGTGGACTATCTGTTTTTGAGGGAGCCTTAGGGCTTGAGATGGGTGTGGCCTGAGAGCTCTGTTTGGTGTGCCTAAGGTGACACTCCCAGGTTAGGCGTGGTAAACCTCTCTCTCTCTCTCTCTCTCTCTTTTTTTTTTTTGATTCAACAGGGAAGTTATTCTGCACAGCTGAACAAAGTTGGAGGTAGTTAGCAGGCGAATGATATACCCACAGGAGCCAGAGATCAGAAGCTCTTTCCCAAGGACCACACAGGGAATCTGTTCGGCCCTTAGAGTGGGCTCAAATTCTCCTTCAGTCTCCCACTGGGTTGCCAAAGTTACGGAATTGTAGCGTCTCTGGAGAGTGCTCACGTGAATTCCGTGAGTTCTCTCCCCCACCGTCTCTTTTTTCACAGTCTCAGTTCAGTAGCACCATAAATTTACTAAGTCCTAATCTCCTGTTAATTCGCCCCACCCAGAGTCAGGTTTTTCTGCTAGGCTCAGGGCCGGTGCAGACCTGAGGTCGCTCTGCTTATGACGTATGTCCAAGATGGCGCCTGCTCTTTGTCTTGCTCGCCCTTGAGAGGTGAGCGGAGAGAGAGAAACCCGTGTCCATACCAGTCACCTTTTTTTTTTCCCCCTCTCTCTCTTCCAGTTAGCTTGGTGAAGTCCCCCCCGCCCCGGGGGTCGTTCCCTCTAGTCTCCTCTCTCCGCTTGCCTGCCGGTGTCTCGGGTTATTGAGGTTCGGCTCACCTCGCGTTCCAGCGCTGGTGTGTTGTGTCTGCCGCTGATGTCCCGAACTGTGGGCTCCCACGCTCTCCACGCATGTCTGCTCCCCTTCCAGCGCTGATGTGTGGACTCGGAGCCCTGGACTTCCCAAGTCTCCCCGCTGTTGCACTCCCCTTCGAGCACTTGCGGGCAGACCCTGCAGCTTGCGCAGCTCAGTCCCGCGGCTCGGCTTCCGCGGCTCAGTCCCGCGGCTCGGTCCTGAGGTTCGGCTTTCGCGCGCGGTGGGCGACCTTGTTCTCCCAGTAGGTCCTCCGATTCACGCCCACTGGATCCAGAAGAGTTTTGTCTGCAATATTTTCCTGGTTCTTTTTTCTGAGGCTACCGTAACTCCCCTTTTATTAAACTAAATTTTCCCGGACTATCGGTGCGCGCCCTCACTATTCCGCCATCTTGGCTCCGCCCTGCCATTTTTATTTTAAATATGTATTTATTTATCAGAAAGGCAGAATTACTGAGGCAGAGGCAGAGGCAGAGAGAGAAAGAGGTCTCCCATCCTCTGGCTCTCTCCCCAAATGCATGCATTGGCTGGAGCTGTGGCAATCCAAAGCCAGGAGCCACGAGCCTTCTCTGGGTCTCCCATGTGGGTCAGGGGCACAGAGACTTGGGCTATCCTCCACTGTTTTCCCAGGCCACAGCAGAAAGCCTGATCAGAAGCGTAGCAGCCAGGATCTAAACCAGGATCCATATGGGATGCTTGCACTGCAGGAGACAGCTTTTACCTGCTATGCCACTGCGACAGCCCCTTGGTTGCCCCGCATGATTATCTGTTTTCAAGGCTATAATTCTGTCTACTGGATACATCAAAATGCCTTTGAAGCTCTGGCTGTAAATTATTAAAAATCTTGCCTTAAGGTATGAAGATTACATTTTGCTTGGACTTACAGAGACACGAGGGGTATGTGCACACAGAGGTAAAACCATGTGAGCAAACAGCAAGTTCTGGCACCTACCAGCCAAGTAGAATGGCATCAGGAACAAGCAAATCTAACTGCATTTTCATCTTAGACATCCAGTCTCCAGAACAGTAAGAAAATGAATTTATGTTATTTAGGTCACTAAAATCGTGGTAGTTTCTTATGGTAGTCCTAGAAATAATGTGTTTTTAAATTCATGAAAACTGCTGTTCCATGGAACTTTTTACAGAAATCAAGAAAAATAATTGAATGGTGAACATTCGCATATTAATTTTCTCTGCAGTTTTTAATGTTTTTGGCATTACTTGCTATTATCAGACCCTCAACATTTTAAAACATTTAAACATGCTTTATATTCTACCATCCCTTACTCTCCCAGAATGCTTCTCTCCTTTAAATCACACCTCCCTCCTCTGTAGATAGAGGTTGCTCTCTGGGTCTTTAGATGCGTTGCAGAGCCCTCATCTTGGACTGAACATCGTGGCCCTCCTTTATTTCACGCATCAATTTCGACCACACAGGTCTTCCTCTTTCTCAATTTTCAAATTCATCTCATTGAAATATCCTTTCCAAGAATTTCCATGTGACAGTCACATCTGAAATCTTTTCTTTTTTGGATATTTGTGGGTTGTTTTGGAAAAATAATGAATTATTGATTAAAAGTAGTAACATTTTAGGGGCTGGCATGTGGTGTAAAGGATTAAGCCAACTCCTGAAATGTCAGTATCTCATATGGTCACCGTTTGGAGTCCTGGCTGCCCCACTTCCAATCCCACTCCTTGCTAAGTGCCTGGGAAAGCAGCAGAAAATGGCCCCTGTACCCATGTGGGAGACCTCGATGAAACTCCTGGCTCCTGGCTTTAGCTTGGTCCATGCTTGATCACTGTGACCATTTGCAGAGTGATCCAGTGGATGGAATATTTCTCTCTCTTTCTGTGTAATTCTACGTTTCAAATATATAAAATAAATCTTTAAAAAGTAGCATTTTAGAATTAGGGTGGTTTATTATTTTTCTAGCATCAAAGTAGATTGCCATGGTAATGTGTCCTTCCTTTTACTGCCTATCTCTTAGTCAAAATAAAACTGTGTATAAGGAAAACAATCCCAAGACTACTAGAGGAAATCATTTCAGATTTCATGCACACAGAGAGAGATCATAAATGCATAAGAGAAATATAACCTAGATAATGAAAACTTTTCTCATTCAAAACCTGTCACATGTCAGATAAATAGTGTCAATACAAGAAATATAAGAAATATATGACTTTTTAAAAAAAGAGTCATTAATTGCTTAGTAAAAACTATGAGAGTTAATCACAGAATTCAATCAATAGTACTAGAACAAAACAAAGAGAAAATACTAAAATGGATAAAGTATTACATTGTACATCAACAGTCAGGACAAGAGCTGATCAAGTCACTGTTTCTCATAGTGTCCATTTCACTTCAAAAGGTTTCCCCCTTGGTGCTCAGTTAGTTAACACACAATTATTCTTAGGTGTTTAAATTTTAACTGAAAAGTGATCCTTGTTAAATATAACAGTGGGAATAAGAGAGGGAGGAGATGTACAATTTGGGACATGCTCAATCGGACTTGCCCCAAATGGTGGAGTTAGAATCATGCCAGGGGATCCCAATACAATCCCATCAAGGTGGCATGTACCAATGCCATCTCACTAGTCCTAGTAATCAATTTCAGTTCACAATTGACC
Organism: Oryctolagus cuniculus; assembly: GCF_051225735.1. Taxonomy (NCBI): domain Eukaryota; kingdom Metazoa; phylum Chordata; class Mammalia; order Lagomorpha; family Leporidae; genus Oryctolagus; species Oryctolagus cuniculus. The sequence continues at coordinate 58,201,923 of NC_142870.1, forward strand.
ACAGTGATAGGTCTAAGAGTCAAAGGGATCACACAAACAAGTCTAGTGTCTGCTAATACTAGCTGATAGAATCAAAAAGGGAGAGAACGATCCATCATGGGAAGAGGGATACACAGTAGACTCATAGAATTGCAGATGTCTTAAATAACACTCTGGCCTCAGAATCAGCCCTTAAGGAATTCGGATCTGGCTGAAGAGCCCATGAGAGTATTTTAGGCATGGAAAGCCAAGACACCCTGGAGAAAAAATTGAAGACCTAAATGTAAGATCTCTGCGAGTGAGATCCCAGTGGAAAGAACGGGGCCATCAAAGAAGGAGGTACCTTTCTCTGAAGGGAGGAGAGAACTTCCACTTTGACTATGACCCTGTCAGAATAAGATCGAAGTCAGTGAACTCAGAGGGCTTCCATAGCCTTGGCAACTCATGACAAGGGCCTAGGGAGATTACTGACGACATAAACAAGAGTGTCAAATTGTTAAGTCAACAACAGGAGTCACTGTGTACTTACTTCTCATGTGGGATCTGTCCTTAGTGTGCTGTCCAATGTGAAGTAATGCTATAACTAGTACTCAAACAGTATTTTACACTTTATGTTCTGTGTGGGTGCAAACTGATGAAATCTTTACTTAATATGTACTGAATTGATCTTTTGTATATAAAGAGAATTGAAAATGAATCTTGATGTGAATTGAATGGGAGAGGAAGCGGGAGATGGGAGGGGTGTGAGTGGTAGGGAAATTATTGGGGTGGGAAGCCATTGTAATCCATTAACTGTACTTTGAAAATTTATATTTACTAAATAAAAAATAAATAAAAAAAGAAAATACAACACAACAAAAACTATGATAGGTATACGGGGAAATTAGATACAAAATAGAAATATGAAGTAAACAAATTATGGCAATGAAATATATTTTCTTCTTTTACATTTTGAATTAATTTTATGGCAGCATGAAGACAACACTGTACTTTTCCAGAATTCTTAAATCTGCTTTTAGAATGGTAATTCATTGAAATTGAGGCAAATGAAATCCCTATAGGTTAAAAATTAACACATCTAGGATTTGAAGGGAAGCTATATTCAGAAATTATGTTTTGTCACATTTAATTCATTTTACAGCTTAATGATTGAAACAACAAGGAATACACAAACTAAATTCTCTTCTCACTTTGTGAAATTTTGCACATAAAACCTGAGCCACCATGGATGTGATAGACAGAAAATCATGCCAGCTGCTTATACAACTAGCATCAACTAGTTTCCATTTATTCCATATCTTAAGAAAGTCCAAATTGTTTTATTAAATACAAAAGACTTTGTGTGAGAGATTTCCTGTTATTAGCTAAAACCATTAAGATCTCTCCCAGTGGAGAGTGTCTTTAATCACTAAAAATATTCCTGTGCTGGCAGATTGTCATGTTCTATTACTCTATAAAGAGCAAGCACCTCTGATGGAGAATCACCTGCACTTGGCTGTGTACTGAACAGTTCCACGGCAACTTAACCCAAGCTTATAAACTTCTGGAGATTCATAAGTTATTTCATCTGAATATTTAGTAGATAAGCAAGCTAAAACCAGTAAATGATAGTGTGTATGAGTGCTACTTTTTTTTTACCATTTAAATTTTATAATAAACTAGATCATTTTCAGTTTTTTCTAGTTCTCTGAAAAACAGCTATACATATATATATATAATTTTCCAAAAGATAGTTCCATAATTTATTAGTGTTAATAAGTCCCAGATAGAACAAAAATAATGTGGAATTCATTATGAGAATTTTTTAGTCTCAGAGGTTCGAAAAAGTAAAAACACTAAGTTGTCAAATCCTAATAAAATGTGCTTCAGCACATAATTTTACTTGTCAACTTAGCATATGTAATGTTGCTTAATGATCAGGGGTGTTTGCACCACTTTTGATGATAAAAAATAATGATCCTTCTTTGTAATAAAATATTCCACTACTGAATAATCTATGTTTTATGAATTACTCTACATATCCTGTGTGCCAAGTATAGATTATAGAATAAAAAGTAACACTTCAGCCTTCAGGTGAATCATTTATTTACTGCTCACTGATGTCTTCTTAATTCAATTTGAAGTCTCTTCCCACCTTCAGTTTGTGAAGAGAATGATGTAAACATTTTTCTTCATTTATGGTGGCTGGAAAATACATCAACATGAAAAATATTTTCCAGAGGGAAACAAATACATAAACCCCTGGGATCACGGTATCTCCCTCTTTCAAAGAAAAAAATAGACATCTGTAATAATATTGATAGCTTTCTTTTATCTGAAAGGTAACACCAAACACTGGAAATGTTAATGATGATCTGGTTATGCAAGATTCACTTTGCCCTCACTGAAACTAAATCGTGTTTAAAAATGCTTGGGGATGACAGATCCTGAAGTCTGCAGGATTTATGATTGCATCCAGAAGACTTAAAGGGAAGTACTGTTTAAACCAAACTGTCCATACTAGAATATGCGTCCATCATAGAATCTAGGGTGTGGGCTTTCTGCCTTGCATATACACAATATGGAAGATAGCATGACATTCCCTTACTCTCAGATAATGTATTGATGAGGCCTCACAGGATACTTTTCTCCACACCATCTGGAAATGGAGATTACCTACTGCCCATTAATGAGAATACTAAGAATAATTAAAAAGTACTTATTACCTTCACATGAATTAACTTTATTTCACATAATTAAAATACAAATGTTCAGATTCCTATGATAATGTGCTTTTAGAACAGTACAAATGTCACTAGGGTTTCCAAAAGAGAAATAAATGTGTATATGTGGTCTCAAAACATCTTCATATATGTAGTATGTGGTTGATAAAGAAATGATATGGTAGGGTCTGTGTTATGCTGCAGTATGTTAGGTAACTGCTTGCAACTTGGTCATCCCATAAGGAGGTGAGTTTGAGTCCTGGCTGCTCTGCTTCAAATCCAAGTCTCTGTTTATGCACCAGGAAAGACAGTGGAGGATGGCACAGGAATGGTGGAAGACCTAGATGGAGTTCATGGCTTCTGACTTCTGCCTGGCCCAGACTTGACTGTTGTTCAAAATTAATATATCTTTTTTTTAAAGAGCAGGAAATATTACAAAATCTACAGTGATAAGTAACATATAACATTGCTTATATAATTAAAAATGTGTTAAAATTTACACTTACATAGATATGCACATGTATATGTATATTTAACATATATTTGATAGTTTCATCACAATTCAATTTGTATAAAAGAACTTCAAAAAGTACATAGAAAAAGTGAATTAAAAGGTGAATTTATTTTGGAGCAAAATTATAAAATGAATAAATCTCTTGTAACATGTTATTTAGCTCACAGCCATTGGGAGTTAAAAATGGAAATAAAATACTGTAGGAAAATGTACTCCAGGTATTTTTCATTCCTTTCTTTATCTGAGTCATTTTGCGACCTACTTTTATTCATTCATGTCTTCACTCATTCAGCAAGCCTCTATCTAGTAACTTCTACACCTAACTGTAGGCATTAGGCATTTAAACAGAAATATAATACCCTCTTTAACTTCAGGGAGATCAGATTTTCCTGCAAGAAATTAATATAAAAAGCATAGCGTCCTATAAGAAGACCAAGCAGGCAACACAGCACGCTCAGAGATGGTGCAGAGGTGATTTTCCAGAAGCCATGGCGTTTGAGTGGAATCCTGGAGATGATTTGTATGTGTTTGTGTAAGGTTAATTTTTTCATTTATTTTAAAGGCAGAGCAACAGAGACAGGAAAAGAGAGAGAGAGAGAGAGAGAGAGAGAGAGAATATCTTCCAATGGCTCACTCCCCAAATGCCTGCAATAGCAAAGGCTGGACATAGCCAAAGTCGAGAGACATGATTTCTATCCAGGCGTCTCTCAAGGGTGATAGCAACCCAAGGATTTGGCCAAGGTCTGTTGGAAGCTGGATTAGAGGCAGATTACTCAGGACTCAAATGAACATTCTGGTATAGGTATATAAATCTTGTGTCTATATCTATAGGTGTATAAATCTTGTGGCTATTAAATAGAAAACGCAAGGAAAAGCAACCACACTCTTCAGAGTTTTAATTGTAAAGTTAAAAGGTGTTGCCAGCACTGACTGACATAAAGATAAGATATATCTCCAGAAATATCAAGTGAAATTAATGAAATCTGGTTGAGTTCCAATCTAATATGGACAAAGTAGCATTCTGATTTGTTCTCCTCTTTTCTCTGCGTATGAAGATGTGCCTTGGACTCCTCATCCAATTTTGCTAAACCACACAATGTTCTCTTTGATGAAAATGAGTCCTTTTCAGATTCCCATAAGAAAAGGTAACACATAGAACCATCTTGGTTCTAAAGCTGCTTGGTAATTTATTGGTAAGTCAGAAACAGAAATTGACTCCATTATGGCAGTTTGTTTCCGTAGATATACAGCAAATTTCCAGGAAGGTACTTTATCCCTCACATCAGCAGATTATTGTCAGGCCACAAACTGACCAGGAAGGAAAACAGGAATAGAATACAGGTGGACATCATGGTTTGAATTGTACTCTCTCAAAAGGATATATTGAAACCCTAACCCCTAGTGTTTCTGAATGTGACCTTTAAAAAAAAATGACCATTCACAGAAGTAGGAAAGTTAAAGATCCATTAACTAGATGGCTGCTGTCTTTTTAAAATGGAAAAACTTGGACACAGAGACAGACCTATACAGAGGGAGATGATGTCAAGAGAGGTGGAGAATGGTATGTGATGATGAAAGCAGAGGTTGAAGTGATTCATCTAAAAACCAAAAATTACCAGCAAACCAGCTAAAGATGACAGACAGCATGGAAAAGAATTCTTTCTACAACTTTCAGAATTACACTGTTCCACCAAGACCTTGATTTTGGACTTCAAACCTCCATAACTGTGAGACTTCAAACTCCCACAATTTTTTTTTTTTTATTTAAGCCTACCACCCAATTTGTGGTACCTTGTTACAGCAGCCAGAGGAAACTAATACATAGCTAATCCCAGCTCCACTTCCACCTCTTCAACAAGGCTCATATCTCATAGTCTTCCTTCCCATTGCATGTTAAGATTTGGATGTAGCAGCTTCTGTGTCTTATAAAATCATCACTGACATAGGAATGTTCAATTTATGATTTTTCAGTTTTACAATGTCGCCAAAGCATTCACATACAGCCATTCTGTTCTTCATTTTTAATATAGTATTCAATGAATTGCAGTAATATTTTCACAAATTTATCCTAAAATGGTCTTTATGTTAGATTATTTTCCCAACCTCAGGTTGATGTGAGTGCTCTAAGCATATTTAAAGTGCACTGCACTAAATCTATAATGTTTAGCAGGTTTGTATATTAAATGCATTTTCAAATTATGGTATTTTCAACTTGCAATGGGTTTTTCAGGACATAACACAAATACAAGTTGAGGAACTTCTGTATATTTATGTTTTTTCAGAGCAGCTCTAGCACACTGATTTATGTCCTGCAAGTATGGAAATAATTTTTACTGAATATATTTTAAAATGGAAATATGTACTGAAGCTATTGAGCAACATTATTATTTCATAAGGAAAAGAAAGTAGGAATAAACTATATAAACATTCATGGAAAAGCAAAATTATTTATGTTATTTTTAATATATATCTACATTTGTATGTATTTTTATAAAATCATTACTTTTTATGACCATAAACTTTCATAGGACGTAAATATATTTTATAGAAATATACTAATGCCTATGAATTTATAATTTTAGGAGATTTTATGTATCTCATAAATATTAATTATGGTTTTAACATCACTTCCTATGAATATATATGAAAATATAGTGATTATTATTTCATTATTTTATATTATTAAATTATTATATATTTAGCAGGAATAAATTTAGCATGGTTTTTAAAACATAATACAAGTGGAACAACAAATTAATTCAAAGCTTAGTATTTCAATAAATCAAAGTATAATGCTATAGATAATATGACCTTTTTATAAAATTTACATATTATTCAGTCTTCTACTGCCTATTTTCTGAACATATGGAGCCACTGTAAATAATAAACATGGTTAGATATGGTATGGTATAAGATGTCTGAGATAATTCATAAAAAATATTTTCTCATACCATAAGCAAAAATATTATTGGCAATGTCTATATGAACATTTTTGATTAAATTCAATTTAAATAATAAAACATTATGAAATACTATCAAATGAACCAACATACGGATCTTAGGAGTTTCTGAAGCATGGAAAGAGATAATGGATTAGAAGTCCTTCTTAATGAAATAATTATAGAAAATTTTCCTAATTTGGAGAAAGAAAGAGACATCCAAGTACAGGAAACACATAGAACTCCTAATAGATATGGCAAGAAAAGAACTTCACTACACACATTATAGTCAAACTCTCTACAGTAAATCATAAAGAAAAGATTCTAAAATGTGCATAAAAAGACACCAAATTAATTTCAAAGGATGGCCAATTAGATTCATAGTGTACTTTTCATCAGAATTCCTACAGGCTAGGAAAGAATGACCAGATATATTGCAAGTCTTAGGAGAAAAAAACTGTCAACCCAGAATACTGTATCCTGCAAAATTTTCATTTAGGAATGCAGGTGCATTAAAGACCTTCCATGACAGAAATTGAAAGAATTTGTCACTACCTATCCAGCCATACAAAATATCCTTAAGATTTGCTACACACAGAAAAAAAAAAAAAAAAACAAAAAAATATAAATAACTATGAAAGAAAGTGAAGGCAGAAAATCTTCCAGCAAAAATCATAAAGGAAATCCAAATAAAAGAACAGGATTAATTAAGGAAAAAGGATAGGGTCAATTGTTACTTATCAATAGTCACCTTGAATGTACATAGACTCAATTCTCCAGTAAAAAGGTGCAGGGAGAACATATGATATTTGTCACTTTGGGACTGGCTTATTTCACTCAGCATGATGTGTTCCAGATTCCTCCATTTTGTTACAAATGACTGGATTTCATTGTTTCTTACTGTGGTATAGTATACTAAAGAGTACATATCCCATAATTTCTTTATCCAGTCTACCGTTGATGGGCATTTAGGTTGGTTCCAGGTCTTGGCTATTGTGAATTGTGCTGCAAAAACACTAGGGTGCAGACCGCTTTTTTGTTTGCCAATTTAAATTCCTTTGGGTAAATTCCAAGGAGTGGGATGGCTGGGTCGAACTGTAGGGTTATATTCAGGTTTCTGAGGAATCTCCAGACTGACTTCCATAGTGGCTTGACCAGTTTGCATTCCCACCAACAGTGGGTTAGTGTCCCTTTTTCCCCACATCCTCGCCAGCATCTGTTGTTGGTAGATTTCTGTATGTGAGTCATTCTAACCGGGGTGAGGCAAAACCTCATTGTGGTTTTGAATTGCATTTCCCTGATTGCTAGTGACCTTGAACATTTTTTCATGTGCCTGCTGGCCATTTGGATTTCCTCTTTTGAAAAATGTCTATTGAGGTCCTTGACCCATCTCTTCAGTGGGTTGTTTGTTTCGTTTTTGTGGAGTGTCTTGATTGTACATTCTGGTTATTAACCCTTTATCTGTTGCATAGTATGCAAATATTTTTTCCCATTCTGTTGGTTGTCTCTTCACTCTCCTGACTGTTTCTTTTGCAGTACAGAAACTTCTCAATTTGATGCAACCCCAATAGTTGATTTTGGCTTTGACTGCCTGTGCCTCCTGGGTCTTTTCCAGAAACTCTTTGCCTGTGCCAATATCTTGAAGGGTTTCTCCAATGTTCTCTAGTAACTTGATGGTGTCAGGTCGTAGATTTAGGTCTTTAATCCATGTTGAGTGGGTTTTTGTGTAACATGAAAGGTAGGGGTCTTGCTTCATGATTCTGCACGTGGAAATCCAGTTTTCCCAGCACCATTTATTGAATAGACTGTCCTTGCTCCAGGAGTTGGTTTTAGATCCTTATTCAAATATAAGTTGGCTATAGATGTTTGCGTTGATTTCTGGTGTTTCAATTCTGTTCCATTGGTCTATCCATCTGTTTTTGTACCAGTACCATGCTGTTTTGATAACAACTGCCCTGTAGTATGTCCTGAAATCTGGTATTGTGATGCCACCGGCTTTGTTTTTGTTGTACAAGATTGCTTTAGCTATTTGAGGTCTCTTGTGCCTCCATATGAATTTTAGCATCATTTTTTCTAGATCTGAGCAGAATGTCTTTGGTATCTTGATTGGTATTGCATTGAATCTATAAATTGCTTTTGGGAGAATGGACATTTTGATGATGTTGATTCTTCCAATCCATGAGCATGGAAGATTTTTCCATTTTTTGGTATCCTCTTCTATTTCTTTCTTTAAGGTTTTGTAATTTTCATCGTAGAGATCTTGAATGTCCTTGGTTAAATTTATTCCAAGGTATTTGATTGTTTTTGTAGCTATTGTGAATGGGATATATCTTAGCAGTTCTTTCTCATCCATGGCATTGCTTGTGTATACAAAGGCTGTGGATTTTTGTGCATTGATTTTATATCCTGCCACATTGCCAAACTCCTCTATGAGTTCCAATAGTCTCTTAGTAGAGTCCTTTGGATCATCTAAGTAAAGAATCATATCATCTGCAAAGAGGGATAGTTTGAGTTCTTCCTTCCCAATTTGTATCCCTTTAATTTCTTTTTCTTGCCTAATAGTTCTGGCTAAAACTTCCAGAACTATGTTAAATAGCAGTGGTGAGCGTGGGCATCCCTGTCTAGTGCCAGATCTCAGTGGAAATGCTTCCAACTTTTCCACATTCAATAGGATGCTGGCCGTGGGTTTTTCATAGATTGCTTTGATTATATTGAGGAATGTTCCTTCTATACCCAATTTGCTTAGAGTTTTCATCATGAAAGGGTGTTGAATTTTATTGAATGCTTTCTCTGTATCTATTGAGATAATCATATGATTTTTCTTCTGCAGTCTGTTAATATGGTGAATCACATTGATTGATTTGCGAATGTTGAATCATCCCTGCATACCAGAGATAAATCCCACTTGGTCTGTGTGGATGATTTTTCTGATGCGTTTTTGTATTCTATTGGCAAGAATTTCATTGAGGATTTTTGTGTCTATGTTCATCAGGGATATTGGTCTATAATTTTCTTCCAGTGCTGCATCTTTTTCCGGCTTAGGAATTAAGGTGATTCTGGCTTCATAGAAATAATTTGGGAGGGTTCCCTCTTTTTCGATTGTTCTGAATAGTTTGATAAGAAATGGGATTAGTTCTTCTTTAATTGTCTGGCAGAATTCAGCAGTGAATCAGTCTGGTCCTGGGCTTTTTTTGTTGGAAGGGCCTTTATTACTGTTTCAATTTCTGTTTCAGTTATGTGTCTGTTTAGGTTTTCTATGTCTGCATGGTTCAATTTAGGTAGGTTGCGTGTGTCCAGGAATCTATCCATTTCTGATAGTTTTTCCTGTTTGCTGGCACACAAGTCATTGTAGTAATTTCTGATGATTCTTTTTATTTCTGTGGTGTCTGTTGTTACGTTTCCTTTTTCATCTCTGATTTTATTGATTTGGGTCTTTTCTTTTTTTAGTTAGTTGGGCCAATGAGGCGTCAATTTTGTTTATTTTTTCAAAAAACCAGCTCCTCGTTTGGCTGATTTTTTGTAATGTTTTTTTGGATTCAATCCTGTTGATTTCTTCTCTGATTTTAATTATTTCTCTTCTCCTACTAGATTTGGGTTTGGTTTGCTGCAGTTTTTCTAGGTCCTTGAGGTGCGCTGAAAGCTCATTTATTTGGTACCTTTCCAATTTCTTGGTATAGGCACCTATTGCTATAAATTTGCCTCTCAATACTGCTTTTGCTGTATCCCATAAGTTTTGATATGTTGTGTTGTTATCCTCATTTACTTCCAGAAAGTTGTTGATTTCTCTTTTGATTTCTTGAATGACCCAGTGTTCATTCAGGAGCATGTTGTTCAGTCTCCATGTGTTTGCATACTTTCTAGGGTTTCCTGAGTTGCTAATTTCCAGCTTCATTCTGCTGTGGTCTGAGAAGCTGCATGGTATGATTCTAATTCTTTTAAATTTGCTGAGACTTGCTTTATGGCCTAGTATGTGATCAATCCTAGAGAAGGTTCCATGCACTGCTGAGAAGAATGTGAAGTCTTTAGATGTAGGATTGAAAGTTCTGTAGATATTTGTTAGATCCATTTGGGCAATAGTGTTGATTAAATCTGCTGTTTCCTTGTTGATCTTCTGTCCGGATGATTTGTCTATTTCTGAGAGTGGAGTATTGAAGTCCCCCAGTACTATTGTATTGGAATCTAAATCTCCCTTTAAGTCCCTTAGCATATCTTTTAAATAGACAAGTGTCCTGTAATTAGGTGCATATACATTTATAATAGTTACATCTTCCTGTTGAATTGAACCCTTAATCTTTATATAGTGCCCCTCTTTGTCTCTCTTAACAGTTTTTGTATTAAAGTTTATTTTGTCTGATAGTAATATGGCTACACCTGCTTTTTTTGGTTTCTGTTGGCATGGAATATCTTTTTCCAACCTTTCACTTTCAGTCTGCATGCATCTTTGTTAGAGAGATGTGTTTCTTGTAGGCAACAAATAGTTGGGTGTTGTTCCTTGAGCCAATCAGCCAATCGGTGTCTTTTAACTGAAGAGTTAAGTCCATTATTGTTTAATGTGACTATTGATATGTAGTGACTTTGCCCTGACATTTTCCCGGAGATATTTTCTAGCATATGCTTTGAGTTTCCCATGCTCTTTTACTGGTAGGTTTTCTTCCTTTCCCTTCTTTCATATTGATGGCCGTGTTTCTGTGTTTCTGAGTGTAGCACATCTTTAAGTATCTTTTGCAGGGCCAGACGAGTGGTGGCAAACTCTTTCAATTTCTGTTTGCTATGAAAGGTCTTTATTTCACCTTCATTCACAAATGAGAGCTGAGCAGGATATAATATTCTGGGCTGGCAGTTGTTCTCTCTTAGTACGTATGCTATGTCTCGCCATTCCCTCCTAGCCTGTAGTGTTTCTGATGAGAAGTCTGCTGTGAGTCTAATTGGAGATCCTCTGAGAGTAATCTGACATTTCTCTCTTGCACATTTTAGGATCTTTTCTTTATGTTTCACTGTGGTAAGTTTAATTACAACATGTCGTGGTGAGGATCTCTTTTGGTCATGTTTATTGGGGGTTCTATGGGCTTCCTGTACTAGGATGTCTCTGTCCTTCTCCAAACCTGGGAAATTTTCTGCTAATATCTCACTAAAAAGGCCTTCTAATCCTTTTTCCCCTCTCCATGCCTTCAGGAACTCCTAGAACTCGAATGTTGGTTTTTTTTAATAGTATCCTGTAGAATCCCAACAATATTTTTTAGATTTCTAATTTCCTCTTCTTTTCTTTGGTTTGACTGCATGTTTTCTTGTGCTCTGTCTTCTAAGTCCGATATTCTCTCTTCTGCTTCACCCATTCTGTTTTTAAGGCTCTCTAATGTGTTTTTCATTTGATCTATTGAGCTCTTCATTTCATTTTGATTTCTTTTCTCTATCACACTTTCCTGTTCTACTAGTTTCTGCGTTTCATTTTCATTCTTCCTTAAAATTTCATTTTCACAAGAGAGATTTTCAATCCTGTCCAATAAGGATTTCTGTAGTTCAAGGATTTGCTTTTGAAAACTTCTAAATGTTCTTATCATAAATTTTTTCAAATCCGTATCTTGCATTTCTTCTATCTCATCATCTTCATACTCTTGGCTTGGGGTGTTTTGTTTATTTGGAGGCATCATAGTGTCATTGTTGATCTTGTTTCCACGATTCTTGTGTTTTTGCTTGGCATAGTTAATTTTTCTTCACTCACTGTGAGTTTTTTTATTATTATTATTTTACTTTGTACTATGTCTGTGTTAAGTGGACTGCCTGCTGTTGGAGGAGCCTTGGAGGCTTGAGATGGGTGTGGCCTGAGAGCTCTGCTTGGTTCTTCCGGGTTAGGGTTGTGCAAAGCTGACACCCTCAGGTTATGCGTGGTAAGTCTCTCTCTATTTTTATTTATGTATTTATTTATTTATTTATTTATTTTATTCAGGAGGTAAGTAATACTACACAGCTGTGCAGAATTGATGGTATTTAGCTTCCAGTCTCTGGCTTCTACCCAAAGAGTCTGTGCAAGCTCTGTTTCTCCTCTGGACTCCCACTGGGTTGCCTAGGCTACTGAATTGTAGCAACTCAGTTCCTTAGCTCTCACCTGTTGTTATGTATATCCAGAGTGCTGCCTGCTCTTTGTTTCTTGCTTGCCTTTGCAAGGTTGGCGGAGAGAGAAACTCTGTACCACTACCCCCCCACCTTTTTTTCCTTCTCTCCTGTAGTCAGTCTGGTGAACTTTCATGCTCCCCTCTAGATTCTGACCACCGTTTCCCTGCCAATGTCTCGGGTTACTGAGCTCACCTCCCCTTCCAGCACTGATGTGTGGAACCCTGGGCGTCCCTGCTCTCCCCGCTGGTGTCTGTGTGACATCCACTCCCCTTCCTGCACTGGCGCGCAGACCCTGCAGCTCCCTCGGCTTGGCCTCCGCGCGGTGGGCGACCTTGTTCTCCCAGTAGGTCCTCCGAGTCACAGCCACTAGATCCGGAAGAGTTTCCTCTGCAATTTTTTTCCTGATCCTTTTTCTGAGGCTACCGTAACTCCACTTTTATTAAACTAAATTTTCCTGGACTATCAGTGCACGCCCTCACTATTCCGCCATTTTGGCTCCGCCCTGAGTTTTTTTTTTTTTTTTTTTTTTTTTTTTTTAAAGAAGAATGGCTCCATGGCTCACTGGGCTAATCCTCCACCTGCAGCACCAGCACTCCAGGTTCTAGTCCCATTTGGGGCACCATTTCTGTCCTGGTTGCTCCTCTTCCAGTCCAGCTCTCTGCTGTGGCCCGGGAAGGCAGTGGAGGATGGCCCAAGTGCTTGGGCCTTGCACCCTCATGGGAGACCAGGAGGAAGTGCCTGGCTCCTGGTTTCTGATTGGTGCAGCACACCAGCCATAGCAGCCATTTCGGGGGTGAACCAAGAGAAGGAAGACCTTTCTCTCTGTATCTCTCTCTCTCACTGTCTAACTCTGCCTGTTAAAAAAAAAAAGTCACAATATTGTCCTAACTAGTCACAAAAGAGGGGGAAGACCCAGATCAATAAATCAAAGATAAAAAAGGAACTATAACAACAGATACCATAGAAGTAAAAACAATCACCAGAACTTACTACGAAGATCTGTATGCCAAAGAACTGGGAAAACTAGAATAAAAGTTAGATTCCTAGACACATGAAACCCACCTGAATTCAGCAACAATGATACAGAAAATCTAAACAGATTAATAATCAAGACAAAAATTCAATCAGTAATAAAGACCCTCTCAACAAACGAAAGCCCAGGACCAGATGGCTTCACTGAATTCTACCAGACATTTAAAGAAGAACTAACTAATTCTTCTCAAACTTTTGAAAACAATTGGAGGAGATGGAATCCTCCCAAACTCCTACTATGAGTACAGCATCACTTTAGTTTCTAAACCTGAAGAAGACACAGAAGAGAAAGAGGACTATAGAACAGCATCCCTTTACATATAGATGCAAAAATCCTTAACCAAATACTTATCAATTGAATCTAACAACACATCAGAAAGATCATTCACCAAGTGGAATTTAACCCTGGTATATTAACTAATTGAAGAATAAAAACCATATAAGTATACCAATAGATGCAGAGAAAACATATAATAAAATACAATACACTTTCAAGCAAATTGGGTATAGAAGGAACATTCTTCCACAAATCAAGGCAATTTATCGCAAACACAAAGCCTGCATCTTATTGAATGCAGAAAATTTGGAAGTATTAGAGAGCATTGGAGAAACTCTGCAAGATATAGGTACTGGCAAAGACTTCTTGGAAAATACCCCAGAAGCACAGGCAGTCAAAGCCAAAATTAACATCTGGGATTGCATCAAATTGAGAAGTTTCTGTACTGCAAAAGAAACAGTCAGGAAAGTGAACAGGCAACCGACAGAATGGGAAAAAATATTCGCAAACTTATCAACAGATAAAGGGTTGATCTACAAAGAAATCAAGAAATTCCACAACATCAAAACAAACAACCCACTTAAGAGAGATGGGCCAAGAACCTCAATAGACATTTTTCAAAAGAGAAAATCCAAATGGCCAGCAGGCACATGAAAAAATGTTCAAGGTCACTAGCAATCAGGGAAATGCAAATCAAAACCACAATGAGGTTCCACCTCACCCCAGTTAGAATGGCTCACATTCAGAAATCTACCTACAATAGATGCTGGCGAGGATGTGGGGAAAAAGGGACACTAACCCACTGTTGGTGGGAATGCAAACTGGTTAAGCCACTATGGAAGTCAGTCTGGAGATTCCTCAGAAACCTGAATATAACCCTACCATTCAACCCAGCCATCCCACTACTTGGAATTTACCCAGAGGAAATGAAATTGGCAAACAAAAAAGCTGTCTGCACATTGATGTTTATTGCAGCTCAATTCACAATAGCCAAGACCTGGAACCAACACAAACGCCCATCAACAGAAGACTGATTAAGAAATGATGGGACATGTACTCTATAGAATACTATAAAGCAGTCAAAAACTACAAAATCTGGTCCTTTGCAACAAGATGGAGGAATCTGGAAAACATTATGCCGAGTGAATTGAGACACTCCCAAAGGGACAAATATCATATGTTCTCCCTGATTGGCAACAACTAACTGAGCACCAAAGGGGAAACCCATTGAAGTGAAATGGGCACTATGAGAAACAGTGACTTGATCATCTCTTGTCCTGACTGTTGATGTACAATTTAATACTTTATCCATTTTAGTATTTTCTCTTTGCTTTTTTCTAGTACTATTGGTTGAACTCTGTGATTAACGCACAATTATTCTTAGGTGTTTAAATTTTAACTGAAAAGTGACCCCTTTTAAATATAAGAGTGAGAATAAGAGAGGGAGGAGATGTACAATTTGGGAAATGCTTAATAGGACTTGCCCCAAATGGTGGAGTTAGAATTATGCCAGGGTATCCCAATACAATACAATCAAGGTAGCATGTACCAATGCCATCTCACTAGTCCAAATGATCAATTTCAGTTCACAATTGATCACACTGATAGGTCTAAGAGTCAAAGGGATCACACAAACAAGACTAGTGTCTGCTAATACAGGCTGATAGAATCAAAAAGGGAGAGAACGATCCAACATGGGAAGCAGGATACACAGCAGACTCATAGAATGGCAGATGTTGCAAATAGCACTCTGGCCTCAGAATCAGCCCTTAAGGCATTCAGATATGGCTGAAGAGCCCATGAGAGTATTTTAGGCATGGAAAGCCAAGACACCATGGGGAAAAAAAAAGAAGACCTAAATGAAAGATCTCTGCGGGTGAGATCCCAGTGGAAAAAACAGGGCCATCAAAAAAGGAGGTACCTTTCTCTGAAGGGAGGAGAGAACTTCCACTCTGACTACGACCTTGTCTAAATATTATCAGAGTCGGTGAACTCAGGGGGCTTCCATAGCCTTGGCAACTCATGACAAGGGCCTAGGGAGATTTCTGACGCCATAAACAAGAGTGTCAAATTGTTAAGTCAACAACAGGAGTCACTGTGTACTTACTTCTCATGT
Source organism: Oryctolagus cuniculus (assembly GCF_051225735.1). Classification (NCBI taxonomy): domain Eukaryota; kingdom Metazoa; phylum Chordata; class Mammalia; order Lagomorpha; family Leporidae; genus Oryctolagus; species Oryctolagus cuniculus. Next base: position 58,217,593 of record NC_142870.1, read on the forward strand.
GGGATCTGTCTTTAGTGTGTTGTCCAAAGTGAAGCAATGCTATAACTAGTACTGAAACATTATTTTACACTTTGTGTTTCCATGTGATTGCAAACTGATGAAATCTTTACTTAATACATACTAAATCGATCTTCTGTATATAAAGAGAATTGAAAATGAATCTTGATGTGAATGGAATGGGAGATGGAGCGGGAGATGGGAGGTGTGTGAGTGGGTGCAAGTGCAGGGTCCTAAGCACCTGGACCATCCTCTACTCCTTTCCCAGGCCATAGCAGAGAGCTGGATCAGAAGAGGAGCAACCGGGACAGTGGGATGCCAACGCTGAGCCATTATGCGAATGAAAGGGGACAGGGAGTGGGAGAGGGGAGTGTTGTGGGTGGGAGGGAAGTTATGTGGTGGGGGGAGCTATTGTAATCCATAAGCTGTACTTTAGAAATTTATGTTCATTAAATAAAAAAAAAAATCCAGAACCAGACAAGGATTCTCATTCGGACCATTGTTATTCAATATATTCCTGAAAGTTTTAGCCAGAGCCATTAGGCAAGAAAAAGAAATTAAAGGGATAAAAATTAGGATAAGTGAATCAAACTCTACCTATTTGCGGATGACATGATTTTATATATAAGGTATTGAAAAGACTCCACTAAGTGAAAATTGGTACTCATAAAAGGGTTGAGGATGTGGGGGAAAAGGTACCCTAATCCACTGTTTTTGGGAATGTAAACAGGTTCAGCCACTGTGGATGGCAGTATAGAGATACCTCAGAAATATGAATACAGACCTACCATATGACCCAGACACCACACTCCTTGGAATTTACCCAAGGGAAATGAAATCAGCATATGAAAGATTTCTCTGTACAACATGTTTGTCGTAGCTCAACTCACAATAGCTAACATATGGAATAACCCAAATGTCGATCAAATGAAGACTGCATAAAGAAATTATGGGATATGTACACCATGGAATACTACACAGTGGTAAAAAAGTGAAATCCTGTCTTTTGCAACAAAATGAATGAATCTGGAAAACATCATACATAGAGTACTAAGCCAGTCCCAAAAGGACAAATACCATATGCTCTCCCTGATCTGTGGTAACAGAGCACAAAAATGGTAATGTATATAAGAGAATTGAGGGCTAGAACTGTGGCATATTGGCTCAGCGTTGGCATCCCACTGTCCTGGTTGCTCCTCTTCTGATCCAGCTCTCTGCTATGGCCTGGGAAAGCAGTAGAGGATGGTCCAGGTGCTTAGGCCCCTGCACCTGCATGGGAGACCTGAAACAGACACCTGGCTCCTGCTTTCAGTTCGGACCAGCTCTGGCCATTGTGGCCTTTTGGTGGAGTGAACCAGCAGATCGAAGACTTTTCTCTCTCTCTCTCTCTCTCTCTCTCTCTCTTTCTCTCTCTCTCTTTAACTCTACCACTCAATTAAATAAAGAAATCTTTTTTTAAAAAAATGAAATTGATACTTCGAGATGCTATGACTTTGAAAAACTTCTATTAACTGTTGAGGAACATTTTTTCATACTATTTGTTGAACATTTTACTTAGTTTAGAGTTAATTTTATGTGTATAAAGTTAATTGAAAATAGATATTAGTAAAAATGTAAGAATAAGAATAGGAAAAGAAGGAGGAAGAAGAGTAGGAGTGTGTGTGGGATGGTGGACAGGGTGGCAAGAATCACTGTGTTACAAAACTTGTGTTTATGAAATGCATGAAGTTTGTATATCTTAAATAAAGATTTCTGGAAAAAATAAATAAATAAAACAATGTGAAATATATAATTATATATCTGAAAATAAATAACAGAACAGGTCAATTTAAAAAATAATCCTAAACTATTCACTTAATCTATGGTTCTTTGACTAGGGTTTTAATTCTCAGTGACTCTTTTTGACATTTTATGGAAATGGAAACATTATCTCATATGTATAGTGGGGACTAGTAGAGAATGGTTACTATGGGAAGTTGATTTGCTCTATGATCCTGGTTTCTATTTTTCATTAGCACAAGACCAAATATTCAGTTATCTTATTCCAGTTTTACATTCCAATTGAACATCAGTGGAAACAATGTTGGAAAAAGTGGAAAATCTTCAGACTACTAGTCAATTCATATAGTAAAGAATAGTCTTTCTGATCATAATAATTTTTAATAAACATGATCAGGTAAAATTATAACAAAATGTAAAATATTCTAAATTCATGTTTCATATGAAATATTTGGGTGAAACAATTCGATTTATGAATGACAGTGATGAAAGGAGAAAATGATACTGATCATGCATTACTGTTATTTATCTTTTGGAAATTATTGCATGATTTTTTTCTGAAAAATAACCACAAGCACCATTCTGAATTGAAGCCTACTCTGAGATCTACCTTGCTCGATAACTCGCATTTAAAAGATGGACAGTTGAGGCCAGTACAGTTTAATTATGGTGATCAATACATAGCTGTTGGGAAATGAGACATTGTTTAGATTCACACTACAAAGGCTTGGACTAAATTCTCATAGGATATTTATTTCTGTGGAGAAATTGCATTTAGAGATACTTACACCTATGTGTATTTATATCAGGAGACACATATTTACTCAAGTAATGCATATTTTGCCAGGAGTACTATTTTATACATATATTATACAATGATTCTAGGAGCAACATCAAGGAAAAAGGCTTCAAATGAGTTAGAAGACAACACTGATTGACGTGAAGATAAAAAGTGACATAAAAATGCAGTAAGCCAGAAACTTGCCAAATTGAGAATGGAGTGCAAAATGTATTATTATAAAAATCTGTCTCCTAAGTAAAATCTTATGAATTTAATATATGAAATTATTTTTCTGAGACTGGCATAGGATTCTTAATTTTGATAATACAGAGGTTTTGACAATTAGATATTATAATAGCATCCTACTTACTTGAAAATTAACCTATGAGTTTGTGAACACATGTCAATATAATCAGTACAAGCAAAGAACAATATCTTAGAGATTTATTTACCATTATGAACATATTTATTAAAAGAAGTAAATTAACTATTCCAATGTAATACTTTATCCATTTTAGTATTTTTTTTGTTCTAGTACCATTGGGTTGAACTCTGTAATTAACACACAATTATTCGTAGGTGTTTAAATTTTAATTGAAAAGTGATCCCTGTTGGGAATTTGGAAACCTTGCTGAGTGAAATAAGCCAATCCCAAAGGGACAAATACCATATGTTCTCCCTGATAGGTGACAACTAACTGAGCACCAAAAAGGAAACCTGTTAAAGTGAAATGAACACTAGGAGAAATGGTGACTTGATCAGCCCTCACCCTGACTGTTGATGAGCAACTTAATATGTTATTCCTCTTAGTATTTTTTTGTTTGTTCTACTTAATACTTTTGGTTGAATACTGTAATCAATACACAATTCTTCTTAAGTGCTGAAACTTAACTGAAAAGTGATCACTGTTAAATATAAGAGTGGGAATAAGAGAGGGAAGAGATGTGCAATTCGGGACATGCTCAAGCTGACTTGACTCAAACGGTAGAGTTAGAAACATACCAGGGGATTCCAATCCAATCCCATCAAGGTGGCATGTACCAATGCCATCTCACTAGTCCAAGTGATCGATTTCTGTTCACAATTGATCATAATAATAGGACTAAGAACCAAATGGATCACAGAAACAAGAATAGTGTCTGCAAATACTAGCTGATAGAATCAAAAAGGGAGAAAACGATCCAACATGGGAAGTGAGATACACAGCAGACCCATAGAATGGTAGATGTCCTAAACAGCACTCCGGCCTCAGAATCAGCCCTTATGGCATGCGGATCTGACTTAAAAGCCCATGAGAATATTTCAGGCATGGAGCGCCAAGACACTCTGGGAAAAATAAAAATAAAAAAAAATAAAAAAAAAACACCTAAATGAAAGATCTCCGCGAGTGAGATCCCAGTGGAAAGAATGGGTCGTCAAAGAAGGAGGCACCTTTCTCTGAAGGGAGGAAAGAACTTCCAATTTGACCATGGCCTTGTCTAAATATGATCAGAGTCAGTGAACTCAGGGGGCTTCCATAGCCTTGGCAGCTCATGACAAGAGCCTAGGGTGATTACTGAGGCCATAAACAAGAGTGTCAATTTGTTAAGTCAACAACAGGAGTCACTGTGCACTTACTCCTCATGTAGGATCTCTGTCCTTAGTGTGCTGTCCAATGTGAAGTAATGCTATAACTAGTACTCAAACAGTATTCTTCACTTTATATTTCTGTGTGGGAGCAAACTGTTGAAATCTTTACTTAATGTATGCTAAACTGATCTTCTGTATATAAAGATAATTGAAAATGAATCTTGATGTGAATGGAAGGGGAGAGGGAGTGGGAAAGAGGAGGGTTGCGGGTGGGAGGGACGTTATGGGGGGGAAGCCATTATAATCCATATTCTGTACTTTGGAAATTTATATTCATTAAATAAAAGTTAAAAAAAAAGAAAAAAATATAAATTACAAATTCTAATGTTAGTTTAAGTACATACTTTTATTGTATCCTCAGATTCTTAGAAGTTTATACACAGCTTTCTGAGCTAGCAAATTGCTCCATAAAATGAATTTTATAAGATTCTCTTCTATTTAAGTTTAATGGAAATTCTCCCCCCACTCAGTCATCTCTTTAAAGTGTAGATACAAGCCTCAATTCCTTCTGAACACAATGGCTTTCTACATTCTTCTACTCATTACATTTTTGTCCTAATTACTCTATGTATTTAATACTATTTTAGTATTTGTTATGATTTTAATTGAGTTCAAGTTCCATTATATTTTAACTATGCTTGATGGTTATGTCTGAAATATTTACATCTTGTGTTTAGATACTTACTATATGTATTACATATTTTTATATTTTTTCCAAGTCCATATATGCTGTGAATTTGAAGTTGTTACTTTAATGCTGTGACCTGACATTTTTACAAATGATTGCATTTATCTATATGATTCCTACCATTCCTCTTAGCTATAAATGCTATACGTAACTCACTTATTTTTTCAAAGATATGAGACCTGGATTATTTTAACCATCAATTACAAAAAGAGCACATTGTCATAGGAACTTTTCATTGTATACTGTATGCTTTCAACTGAGACTGTGAAGGAAATTTGTGTGGTGGCTCCCAGAGATGCAAATACAGTCAATTGCCATACATGCATTCAAAGGGATAATTATCCCTTTTATGTACTAGTATCATAGTATACAAAATTCCAGTGGTTTTTGTGTTCTAATTTCTAAGTGTGTCCTTTGCTCACTTTACTTCATGAAGAAAATTTTTATTAATTGTAAACTTTCAAATGTTTAAATAAACAATTAACTTCTATAAATAATCTTTGGTAAAATATTATAATTCAGTTGCTATAGAAGAAATCTTTAAAAAGTTCATGGAAATATATATTATGAGAAAATTATGAATGTATTTCAAAATTTTTCACCAAAATAAATTTGAGCTAATGTGTGACAACATGTTTGAATAGGATCTAGTTTGAAGTATTAAAGTTTGAAAAGAGGCCTCATCATACCAACTTAAGTTTTGCTAAAATTGAAATAAGAGCTAGCATTAAATTAATGCCAAATCTTCGGTAGAGAAAAGTTGATGCTTTATGAAAAGTGTGTGAGTACAATGTCTCAAAGCAGTCAACAATTTATAAATGAACATAACCTTTTAAAAAGAGATGAGATGATTGTGAGATTAAGCCTGCAGCAGCTCACAAGTATAACTCATTTTGAGCAAAAGAAGTTAACCTTGTTAGTGCCTTAATTGAAGAAGTCTTGCAGTTGAGGTGAAACTGTAGCCAACACTGTAAATATATCAATTGGTTCAACATACAGAATTCTGACTGAAAAATTAAAGTGGAGCAAACTCTCTGCACTGTGGATGTCCAAACTGTATCCAGCTCATCTATTAATAAGAGCAAAATTTTCAATGGAAATTTTAAGGAAATGAGATTTCTTTGAAGAACTAGAACAGATGAAATGTGACTTTAGTATTATGATATTGAAGAAAAAGGGCAGTCAGAATTATGTTTCCAACAAAAAGAATCTTCAATGAAATACTTGATTCCTTTAATCTGCAGAGATGCTGTAACATTTAAAGTGTCAGATTCCCTAGGAGTATAGAAACCTAAAGGTGCATTTCCCTTGGAAATGCTATAGGAAGTCCACAAATGCTAAAGTTCACAATTTTGGTGCAAATGCAACCAGTTCCAGTAAGCTTTCTAAAGAAAAATTAATTCTAACTTATTAAAATAATATATGATGCAAAGTATCAGTTTAAAGCTTTTGACTAATTCAAGTAAAGGAATCTGAAGGAATTGTAAATAATGACTTGTCTATTGATATACCATCATCTTATACAAGTAGAAATCTGTTTCTCGAATATGTAAAATAGGGTAATACATTGACTGTATCTTGTGTGCCTTAGATTTCCATTTTAAAACATGTGGGGCCGGCGCCATGGCTCAATTGGTTAATCCTCTCCACCTGCGGCACCAGCATCCTATATGGGTGCCAGGTTCTAGTCCCTTTTGCTTCTCCTCCAGTCCAGTTCTCTACTGTGGCCCTGGAGGGCAGTAGAGGATGGCCCAGGTGCTTGGGCATCTGCACCCGCATGGGAGACCAGGAAGAAGCAGCTGGCTCCTGGGTTTGGATTGGCGCAGTGTTAGCCATAGTGACCATTTGGGGAGTGAACCAACAGAAGACCTTTCTCTCTGTATCTCTCTCTCACTGTCTAACTCTGCCTGTCAAATAAAAAAAAATGTATTTTTTTAGCTTAAATTTTATTATACATATAAGTGTATATGTAAGTGTTTGTTTATTGCTTCACCTGGTCCAATAAGATTTTATCTAGTATTAGATCATGAAGAATGCACCCTTATGATACTGCATTTTAGACTAGAAGGTATTTCCTCTCCAGATTTAATGTATAGTGTCTTATGACCCTTTATCCAACATCCATTCTTTGAGTCTATACCTCATTGAATTTAAATCCCTACCTATGACAGAGTAAGCATAAAGAGTTAACATGAGAAGGATAACTTTACAAATATTTTTCAAAGTCATAACACGTGAACTTCAAACAGTCCATGATGCTATATCTGAAGTCAGTCAAATAATTTTGCTTCCAAGTTTAAATCAGTTTCTTAACAATCTAATTGTTAAATACCAATGTTGTTTTATGGAACAATTAGGACTTGTGGAGTGTGATATAGTTTACTACAGTGAGAACTTGAAAATAGTCTCATCTAAAACATTTCCATTGCATTGTTGTAATGAACATCATGAATGGACTGCCTCAACTGACATCCCCACTGGGGAAACTATCCTCTATTCCTTCCTTGTTGGACTCTATTTCCTAATTTCCGCAGTTCACTGTCCTATCCTCTGCCTGTGTTTATGCTTAGTTAGTGCTCTTCAGCCTTCTGAGTGTATGCTGGCTACCCTGCTTTTAGAATGCTATTTCTTCTAAAGCAAGAAAATAAATTAGATTGAATTGAAAAGAAATAAAAATAAAAATAAATGGCTGCCAAGAGTTAGAAGTGGTCCAGTCAAAGCAAGTGAAGAGAAAAAGTCATGACAAGAATTTTTGGGGTGCTCACATAATTTTGATTTTTGACTTTCTAAAGGGTCAAAGAATAATTATGTTCTTGTTAGGAAAAACATTTTTTTTCCCTGTCAGCATTAGGAGTTTATTGGGCTTCCTTAAATTTATATCATGATTTTCAAACATTTATGTTGAGTTGTCGCTGGTGCTTTTTCAAAGTTACCGATGACCACATGGCGGCTAAATCCAGTTTTCCATTCTCAGGCCTCGTTTTTGTCTGATGTAGCAGAGGTGTTGCACATGGCCAACAGGTTCATCTTGACTCCTGATTAGCTCTTGGCTAACTTCTAAAAAAAAAAAAAAAAAAGGAAAAACATTTTTTTAGAAAGTTTGCCGAAGACTTAGAAGGAAAACAACCAGAAATGAAAGTCTACACAATAATGATCTTATTCAGTCCATTCATGCAAACAAGGATAATTTTGTGGTAATTCTGATGGAGAAACTACTAATCTTTCACCTTAAAGTCCTTATTTATTCCACTTCTTTTTGTTTTCTAAGCTCAAAATCTTGCAAAGGCACCAAATTTTCCTTCAGTAATAATACAAAAAGGACTGCATCAACATGGTTAAATTCAAACATTTACTTTTTTAATCTGGACTCAATGCCTGGTATCAGGGCCAGCATTGTGGTGCAGAAAATTAATCCATTGTCTGGGACACCTGCATCCCATATTGCAGAGTTGGTTTCAGTACCACTGTTCAGTTTCTGATCTAGTTTCCCATTGATATGCCTGGAAAGGTTGTGGATGATGTCTCAAGTGCTTGGATCCCTGTCTTCAATGGGGGAAACCTGGATAGGGTTCCTTACTCCTAGCATCAGCCAGCCCCAACCCTGGACCATGTATCGACTTGTGAAATGACCAAATCAGTGGAAGATCTGCCTCTCTTTCTCTTTCCTTCTCTCTTTGTCACTCTGCCTTTCAAATAATTAAATAAGTCTTTGAAAAATGGCTGAGGGTCCAACAGTGTGGCGCAGAGGGTTAAAGCCATGGCTGCAGCACCAGCATCCCATATGAGTGCTGGTTTGAGTCCCAGCTTCTCCACTACTGATCCAGATCTCTGCTATGTCTTGGGAAAGCAGTGTAAGATGGCCCAAGTCTTTGGGCCCCTGCCCCTACTTGGGAGACCTGGAAAAAGCTCCTGGCTCCTGGTTTCAGATCAGCTCATCTTTGGCCATTGCGGTCATTTGGAGAGTGAACCAGTGGATGGAAGACCCCCCCCAACTCTGGCTCTACCTCCCTCTGTAATTCTGTCTAATAAATAAAATAAATCTTTAAAAAAATGCTGAGGGATGTGCTGTGGCATACCAGGCTTGCCTCTGCCTGCAGCACCAGCATCCCTTATGAGCAATGGATTGTGTCCTAGCTAATCCTCTCTCAATCAAGCTCTCTGCTTGTGTCCTGGGTGAACAGTGAGGATGGCCCAAATGCTTGGGCCCCTACACTCATGTGGTTGACTCTGATGAGGCTCCTGGCTCCCAGATCCATAGCTATTGTGTGTTTGGGGAATGCACCAATACATGAGATTCTCTCTCTCTCTCTCTCTCTGTCTCTGTCTCTCTCTCTCTCTGGGTGTGGGTGTGGGTGTGGGTGTGTATGTCTGCATCTCCAATTATTTGTTTTAAGCTTAGAAAACCAGAGTTGGTGTTCTGGCTTAGCAGGTAAAGCTAACACCTACAAATATGGCATTTCATATGGGCACCAGTTCAAGTTCTGGCTGTTCCATTTTGGATCCAGCTCCCTACTAATGGTCTGGGAAAAGCAGCAGAATATGGCCCTGTTTGGGACCCTGACAACCATGTGGGAGACCTGGAGGAAGTTACTAGCTCCTGGCTTCAATTGGAATGTACCAGCAGACAGAAGATCTCTCTTTCTGTGTCTCTCGATTACTCTGTAAATCTGATTTAAAATAAATAAAGCTTAAAAAAAAAAAAAACACACAAAATGTGACCAAAGGAAAATCTAAATCTTATAAAGAAAAATGCAAATAACAAAATTGCGGTTTTTCTTGATCTTCATTGCCTGTTATCATTCACTCTGAATTTAAAATAATTCTCCACCACTGCTTAAGTCACCTCACCTCTTTTTCTGTCTTTATTACAGTTATCTATTATCTCATGATTTGTTCTTTCATAGTCTTCTCCCCAATTCATGTCAACCTCTTAGGTGGCTGTAACTTCCAATTAGGTGAGACATCAAATATGACTTCATATTCTAGCTCTATAAATTTGATATCCCTATGTCTTTATTGCCCTTTATTAAAAATTTTTGACAAAGAAATGGCAGGCTCTGAGGTGACACTTTGGAACTATTGTACTTCACCGTCATTGTTTTCCTCAATTCTATTAGGTGATATCCTCCACTACCATTGTCTCTTCAAGATGTGTTGGAATTTCATGCTTGCATCCTTCAAATATGGGCACAATGACAGCTTTCATTTCAGATGAGTTTCTAAATACTAAAAATAATCTTGTTTTTATCATCAAAATTGTAATTTTTTGCTATAAATATATTTGATGTATAATTGTAATGTCTCATTTTTGTGCCACCATCACATTGTTATAATTACTGAGAAAAAAAGTACTGTCCCCCAAATTCTCCTTAAATTGTTTTTGTTGTTGTCTTATAGATATTTTTATACCTATATTACCTAGCTAAATGTTATAGTTTTGCTAAATTGCAAAATAGTCATGATGTACATAAAGTTTGTGGAAAATTGACATCCTTTTGGTGGCAAATAAGTAGTAAGTATTGCAACTTAATAATAATCTGAATCTCTAAGGGTTCACTATTTATCTTGTACATACTTTTTATATCTTTCAAGTCTATTCTATAGTTTTCATCCTAAACCAACACGTAAACTTTTTATTATTGAAATTAAGATCTGTTTTCCCCATTATATTTTCAATGAAATAATTTTCTACTTGTAGGGTAGAAAAACATTATTCTGTATTTATTTTTAATAATCTTACTAATTTTTCATAATGAATCTGGTAATAATAAATTAATAACTGTACCATCTTAAAGGAATATTTATTTTTCCAGAATACCTACCCCTTCATTTAATGTCATATTGACCAGAATTGTCAAACAGTGTGAAAAATTTCTTTAGTTTGTTGTTAAAATATATCTGGACACTTACTATTAAGAAAAACGTCAGGGCTGGCACTGTGGCTTACTTGGTTAATCCTTTGCCTGTGATGCTGGCATCCCATATGGGCACCAGGTTCTAGTCCTGGTTGTTCCACTTCCAGTCCAGCTCTCTGTTGAGGCCCGGGAGGGCAGTGGAGGATGGCCCAAGTGCTTGGGCCCCTGCACCCGCATGGGAAACCAGGAAGAAGCACCTGGCTCCTGGGTTCGCATTGGCACAGTGTTGGCCATAGTGGCCATTTGGGGAGTGAACCAAAGGAAGGAAGACCTTTCTCTCTGTCTCTCTCTCTCTCTCACTGTTTATAACTCTACCTGTCAAATAAATAAAAATAATGTCAGCTGATATTTTAGGTAGTTTTTTTTTTTATTTCAGTCGGTATAATTAATAATTACTTTGATATGTTCTATTGTATTTTAAGATGAATGTATTCTGAATTTTAGCAAATACTTTTTTGAGAACTATTGAGATATTTTATTTCTTTGATATTTACTCCCTATTAAATTATATTGATAAATTTGCTAATGTTTATAGATTTTTGAATGTTTAAAATGAAGTTTTTTACTATTTCCATTAGTTTCTATTTGTTAACATGGTATATATTTACATCAATATCAATTTATATTTTTATATTTGAATTTTTGCCAGATTTTTAATATTTTAGAATAGTCAAAATATCTGAGTACCATAAAATTAGTTATTTTAAGAGATTTATAATTTCACTGTTTTGGAATGTTTATTATTATAATTGTATAATAATGAATTTATACAATGATATATTTTTTAAAGATTTTTTTATTTATATATATGAGAGGCAGAGTTACAGAGAGAGTGAGAACAGAGAGAAAGGTCTTCCAGCTGCTGGTTCACTCCCCACGTGATTGTAGTGGCCAGAGCTGGGCCAATCCAAAGTCAGGAGCCAGGAACTTCTTTCGGGTCTCCCATGTGGGTGCAGGGACCCCAGTACTTGGGCCATCCTCCACTGTTTTCCCAGGCCAGAAGCACGGAGTTTGATCAGAAGAGCAGTCAGAACAGCAACTGGGTCCATATGGGATGCTGGAGCTGCAGGTGGAGTCATAACCTGCTATGCCACAGCACTGGTCCCTACAATGATGCATTTTTACATTTCAAACTGATTCTGACATTGTGCACTTTTCAAACCAGAATGGCTTCATTATTGTTTCTTAAATATAGCTGTATTCCTTATTACACTATCTGTAATGAATGTTATTTCTACCTGTGGATTTTTACTGCTACTTTTATTTAAGTGGTTTACTTTAACCCTTCATTGAAATATCTGATTTAGGCCGGCGCCCCGGCTCACTAGGGTAATCCTCTGCCTAGCAGCGCCGGCACACCGGGTTCTAGTCCCAGTCGGGGCGCCGGATTCTGTCCCTGTTGCCCTTCTTCCAGGCCAGCTCTCTGCTGTGGCCAGGGAGTGCAGTGGAGGATGGCCCAGGTGCTTGGGCCCTGCACCCCATGGGAAACCAGGAAAAGCACCTGGCTCCTGGCTCCTGCCATCGGATCAGCGCGGTGCACCGGCCGCAGCGCGCTGGCCGTGGCGGCCATTGGAGGGTGAACCAACGGCAAAAGGAAGACCTTTCTCTCTGTCTCTCTCTCTCACTGTCCACTCTGCCTGTCAAAAAAAAAAAAAAAAAAAAAAAGAAATATCTGATTTAATATTACCATTCTAGAGAGGCTTTTTTTAAACCTCTGTCCCCTCTGAAAAACCACTCTTCTCTATTCTTCCTCTAATCTACTTTTGCTTCCTGCCAAAGGACACAGATTTTGTTTAACTTTTCATTTTCTTTGGGATCAGTTTTATAGGTTTTAGTTCTTTAATAATAATATATGCTATCAGTCATTAAATATTATAATGTGGTTTATATAATATGCCATTAAAATGTATTTTCTTTCTCAATCATGAGTATATGTTATTATAACCCTAATTTATTAATAATGTATTTTTATTTTCTTATTATTATTTTATAATTAAACATTGAACATTATTATTGTTGGATCAGAGCTGGGTCAGGCCAAATCCACGTGCACAGAACTCTGGGTCTTCCATATGGATGGCCAGGGCACAAATACTTGACAGGACACAAACTAGCATCTCAAGCCATAGTTGAACCCCCTGCATCGCAGGTGCAGCCCAGTATCTGCACTTCAAACGCCCTGTGCCTTCTACCCAATAACCATCCTTCCTCTAAGGCTCCTCTAAGGTGGGGCAACACCAGCCAGATTTCCCCCTGTCTGATAACTTCAGGGGGAAAACTCAGATAGGAATTTTTCATATTTACATCCAAAAAGACCTTTGTTCCATGAGGAGCAGATGTGGGGAGGCAAGACCAATCCCCTTAAAAACCCCCAGCCTCAATCACACTGCACGCTCAGCCCTCTGCCTCTCTGCTGAGCTGCAGCCTGGCCTGCCCAGGTGTACTCTCTCCACTCAACCATGTAACCTCGCTCTCCCCAGTCTAAGCAATTAGGAACTCTCTCAGGTTCTGTCTGGAGAGATGCCCATCTGTTCTTATGGATGTCCCTACCCCAATAAATCTTGCTATTTTGTTTGCGCTATTCTCTGTCTCACGCATGAATTCTTTCTTGCTCGAAGACAAGGAAACTTTGCTTCTCCAGTAACAGGTACAGATATCAAAAAGTGTAATCCTTGGTGTAACTACTTCATTAACAATAAAAACAGGAATATGTTAAACTGTTCTAAAAAATTATATATATGTATGAATGTATATATACACTATATATACACATATGTAAAACCCATTTATTATACATCTATATAAAATTGTATATATTTGCATATATGCAAATTAATATGATAATGTTTGTAAAAGTATTCTGTTTTAAATACAAAGCTAATTAGCTAGCTAAAGCAAGCACCACCATTGGTTATTTGCTTCTTTATAAGGCAAACATACAGTTAAGCTCTTTCCCTGAAGAAAGGAAATTTAAGGCAATAACTTTCTGAAAAGAATCAGTAATTTATTTTTCTCTTGGTTTTGCATAATTAAATCTTCCATGAGGAGAAGCATAAAAACACTTAGCTACAGGCTGAGAGAGGAGAGGATTCTGAGAATGGAAAAAGGAAAGGTCAAAAATCTGTCTCTGAACCCTGACAGCAGTTGCAATGCCAGAACCCATCTGATATAACTATTCTGGACTCTGACCACCAGAAACCTTGGATCTTCCTGGCAATGTCTTGAAATTTACATTGGTTTGACCAGCTTCAGATCTAACTCTTAATAACTGCCCATTCCTTGCACCTCAGCCTGATGACAGGCAGCTGTGCATGTTTCCAATCTTGCTCAAAGTGTCAGAGCCAGTGGTTAAACAATGATCCTCTCCTCCAAATATTAGGATTTGTGTTTGGGTTACTGATTGCTTCCTCTGATCAAAGAGGTGAAGACAGAGTTGGATGACCACTGTTGAAAACTGTGCCCCTGAAAGGTATTAACTTTCAGGGTTTGGGACTCTAGCATCCTTTCTCCATTCCACCCCTCCATTTTTCTTGTGTTCCCTTTTTGGGAATTGGATGTCGAAGAATAGGAATCCAAAATAATGAAATATATGGGGAAAATTCAAAAGTGGTACTTCATATTCAGGGGAAAGCACAGGCTCAAAAAAAATCTGGGAGTTTAACTTTTTGCCTCAGGCTGATCATTGCCACCAAAACAACATAGAAAAACCAAAAAAAAAAAAAAATACAGACAGACAAAAGAATGAATCCTGGGGAAGAAGAATAAAAGCTAATTGCAAAGTTATCACTTATATGATTTAAATGTCCAGTTATGGGGGCTGGAACTGTGGTACCGCAGGTTAAGTCATTACCTGTGACAATGACATCCATATGAATGTCAGTGAAAGTCCAGGCAACCCCATTTCCAATACAGGTGCCTGTTAATAGCCTATGAAAGCAGCAGAATACAACCCTAGTACAAGGCCACTGTTACCCATGTAGGAGACCCAGATAATACTCCTGGCTTCTGGCTTCAGCCTGGACCAACCTCAGCGGTTGAGGCCATTTAGGAAGTGAACAAGCAGATGTTAGATATCTATCTACCTCTTTCTGTCTTCCTTCTCTTTATTTCTGCCTTTAAATAAATAAATGAATTGCTAAAATATTCATTTTTAACCAATTGTCACAGGACATTAATAAAAAATATGAAAAGAAAGCTCCTTTATAAAAACAAAATAGATCAACAGAAGCTAGCCCTGAAAAATATGTGAACACAAATCTAATAGACAAATGTCTTAAATAACAACACTAAAATATCAGGATGTAAAGTCAGGAAAACAGTTATAAGTGCAATGAAGTGATCAAGAAAAAGGTAGAAAACATAAAAAGAAACTAAAAAATAGTTTGGAGATGTAAATTGCAATAACTAAAATGAAAAGTGTCTGGAAAGATAAAAAGGCAGATTTGAGCAGGCAGAAGAAAGAATCAGTTAATTCGACAACAGAACAAAAATTTAATAAGCCAGAGGAACAGAACAAAAAAAAATTAACATGAACAGACTCCAACTTTGTAAACAATTTGAACAGCAAATTGACCAACATATTGTTTGCGGAAGTCTTATGAAGAGAAAAGAAACAACAAAGAGTAGAAATCATGCGATGAAAGAATGGTTGAAACATTCTGCAAATTGTTGAAAGGCTTAAATGCAAACATACAAAAAGTTTGAAAAACTCCTGGTTAAGTTGAATCCATATGGACTTGTATTTAGAAATGTTATCAAACGCCAAAAGTCAAAGTGTAAGAATCTTGAAAGCCAGATGAAACAAGCAACTTACAATTAACAATTCAATCCCATCAAGGTGGCATGTACCAATGCCATCTCACTAGTCCTAGTGATCAATTTCAGTTCACAATTGACCACAGTGATAGGTCTAAGAGTCAAAGAGATCACATAAAGAAGACTAGTGTCTCCTAATACTATCCAATAGAATTAAGAAGGAGAGAATGATCCAACATGGGAAGCAGGATACACAGCAGACTCACAGAAGGGCAGATATCCTAAACAGCACTCTGGCCTCAGAATCAGCCCTTAAGGCATTCAGATATGGCTGAAGAGCCCATGAGAGTATTTTAGGCATGGAAAGTCAAGACACTGTGGCAAAAAAACAAAAACAAAACAAAACAAACAAACAAACAACAACAACAACAACAAAAATACACCTAAATGAAAGATCTCTGCCGGTGAGATCCCAGTGGAAAGAACAGGGCCATCAAAGAAGGAGGTACCTTTCTCTGAAGGGAGGAGAGAACTTCCACTTTGACCATGGCCTTGTTTAAATAAGATATGAGTCGGTGAACTCAAGAGGCTTCCATAGCCTTGGCAACTCATGACAAGAGCCTAGGGTGATTACAGACACCATAAACAAGAATGTCAATTTGTTAAGTCAACAGCAGGAGTCACTGTGTACTTACTCCTCATGTAGGATCTCTGTCTTTAATGTGTGGTATAATGTGAATTAATGTTATAACTAGTACTCAAACAGTACTTTACACTTTGTGTTTCTGTGGGGTGCAAACTGTTGAAATCTTTACTTAATTTATACTAAATTGATCTTCTGTATATAAAGATAAATGAAAATGAATCTTGATGTGAATGGAATGGGAGATGGAGCAGGAGCTGAGAGGGTTGTGGGTGGGAGGGAAGTTATGGGGGGGGAACCACTGTAATCCATAAACTGTACTTTGGAAATTTATATATACTAAATAAAGCCTAAAAAAACAAGCACCCTCAATAATATTTTTAGTAAATTTCATGTCAGAAAATTTGAAGAGACTGGCATTGTGGAACAGTGTTTAAGCCACTGTATATGAAGCCAGCATCCAATAGAGGGGCTGGTTAGCTTCCTTGTTGCTCTATTTCCTATCCAGCTCCCTGTGAATGCACCTGGAAAAGCAGTGAATGATGGTTCAAGTGCTTGGGCTCTTGCCACTCTCATGGGAGTCCGGGATGAAGCTCATGGATCTTAGCTTTAGCAGGGCACGCTCCAGCTGTTGTGGCCATTTGGGGAGTAAACAAGTGGATGGTGTCTCTCTCTCTCCCTCTGAAACTCTGCCTTTCAAATAAATAAATAAATGAATCTTTAAAAAAATTGGAGGCAAAGACACAATAGGCAACTACATTAAAAGTGCTGAAAACAACTCCAGTTTGTCTATTAAAAGTAGTATATCTAGAGTGGATATTTATCCTTATATATAAAACATTAGCTAAGATGTCTGCATCTCATTTCATAATGCCTGAGCTTGGTTGCTCCAGTTCCTGCTTCCAACTTCTCTCCACTATGGACCTTTGAAGGCTCAAGTAGATGAATCCCTGCCAGCCATTTGGCAGACCTGGATTGAATTCTTGGCTCCTGCCTTTGGCCTCAGTCCAGCTCCCGTCATTGAGGGCATCTTGGGAGGAAGTCAGAGGATGGGAGTGCTTTCTCTCTTTCTTAAAACATATAAAGGAATACTACAGCAGAAAAAACTGCCCTTTAAAAGTGAGGAAAATATTATGATATTCCCATATAAACAAAAGCAAAAGGAGTTCATTACCTCAGACAAGCCCTGCAAAGAGTCCCACAGCATAAAATGAAAGAACACTAGACAGTAATAGAAGCCTATATGAAGAAATCAAAGATCTCAATAAAGTTGAGTACTTGACATGTTAGAAAATGTTCCTTAACCCAATCAGCCAATCTGTGTCTTTTAACTGGACAGTTCAGGCCATTAACGTTCAATGTGACTACTGATAAGTAGTAGCTTTGCTCTGCCATTTGCCAAAGATAAGTTCTAATATATGCTTTGAATTCCCTGTGATCTTTTGCTGTGAGGTTTCCTTCCTTTACCTTCTTTCATATTGATGACCGTGTTTCTGTGTGCAACACATCTTTAAGCATCTTTTGCAGGGCTGGAAGAGTGGCGACAAATTCTTTCAATTTCTGTTTGCTATGAAAAGTCTTTATTTCACCTTCATTCACAAATGATAGCTTTGCAGGATATAATATTCTGGGCTGGCAGTTGTTCTCTCTTAGTACCTGGGCTATATTTCGCCATTCCCTCCTAGGTTGTAGGGTTTCTGCTGAGAAGTCAGCTGTGAGTCTGATTGGAGATCCTCTGAGAGTAATTTGACGTTTCTCTCTTACACATTTTAGGATCTTTTCTTTATGTTTCACTGTGGAGAGCTTAATTACAACGTGTCGTGGTGAGGATCTCTTTTGGTTGTGTTTATTAGGGGTTCTGTGAGCTTCCTGTACTAGGATTTCTCTGTCCTTCTCCAAACCTGGGAAATTTTCTGCTAATATCTCACTAAAAAGGCCTTCTAATCCTTTCTCCCTCTCCATGCCTTCAGGAACTCCTAGAACCCAAATGTTGGGTTTTTTAATAGTACCCTGTAGATTCCCGACAATATGTTTTAGATTTCTAATTTCCTCTTCTTTCCTTTGGTCTGACTGTATCCTTTCCTGTTCTCTGTCTTCTAAGTCCGATATTCTCTCTTCGGCTTCACCCTTTCTGTTTGTAAGGCTCTCTATTATGTTTTTCATTTGATCTATTGAATTCTTCACTTCATTATGATTTCTCGTCACTATCACAGTTTCCTGTTGTACTAGTTGTTTCATTTCATTTTGATTCCTCCTTAATATTTCATTTTCATGAGAGAGATTTTCTATCTTGTCCATTAAGTATTTCTGTAGTTCAAGAATTTGTTTTTGAGAACTTCTTAATGTTCTTATCAATTTTTTGAGATCTGCTTCTTGCATTTCTTCTATCTCATCATCTTCATAATCTTGAATTGGGGTGTCTTTTTCATTTGAGGGTGTCATGGTGACTTCCTTGTTTTTATTACCTCGGTTTTTGCGTTTGTTATTTGGCATATTGGAGATATTTGGTTTCTTCACTTTGGTGCTTTTTCTTGTTATACTATGACTCTAGATTAAGTGGACTGTCTGTTTTTGATGGAGCCTTAGAGGCTTGAGATGGGTGTGGCCTGAGAGCTCTGTTTGGTGTGCCAAAGGTGACACTCCCAGGTTAGGTGTGGTTGATCTCTCTCTCCCTCTCTTTCTTTTTTTGATTCAAAAGGGAAGTAATTCCGCACAGTTGAACGAAGTTGGAGGTAGTTAGCAGGCAAATGATATACCCACAGGAGCCAGAGATCAGATGTCTTTCCCAAGGACCCCACAGGGAATCTGTTCTGCCCTCAGAGTGGGCTCAAATTCTCCTTCAGTCTCCCACTGGGTTGCCAAAGTTACAGAATTGTAGCATCTCTGGAGAGCACTCACGTGAATTCCATGTGTTCTCTCCCCCACCATCTCATTTTTCACAGTCTCAATTCATGATAGGACTAAGAACCAAAGGGATCATATAAACAAGAATAGTGTCTGCAAATACTAGCTGATAGAATCAAAAAGGGAGAGAATGATCCAACATGGGAAGTGAGATACACAGCAGACTCATAGAATGGCAGATGTCCTAAACAGCACTCTGGCCTCAGAATCAGCCCTTAAGGCATGCGGATCCGGCTGAAAAGCCCATGAGAGTATTTCAGGCATGGAACGCCAAGACACTCTGGGAAAAAAAAAAAAAAAAAAAAAAAAAACCTAAATGAAAAATCTCCGTGAGTGAGATCCCAGTGGAAAGAATGGGTCGTCAAAGAAGGAGGCACCTTTCTCTGAAGGGAGGAGAGAACTTCCACTTTGACCATGGCCTTGTCTAAATATGATCAGAGTCAGTGAACTCAGGGGGCTTCCATAGCCTTGGCAGCTATTGACAAGAGCCTAGGGTGATTACTGAGGCCATAAACAAGAGTGTCAATTTGTTAAGTCAACAACAGGAGTCACTGTGCACATAGGATCTTTGTCCTTAGTGTGCTGTACATTGAGATTTAATGCTATAACTAGTACTCAAACAGTATTTTTCACTTTCTGTTTCTGTGTGGGAGCAAACTGTTGAAATCTTTACTTAATGTATGCTAAACTGATATGCTTTATATAAAGAGAAACAAAAATGAAAAAAAAATGTAGTATTGTCTATGGCCAAATGACCCTGAATGTGGCCAATCTCATCTGATCTCAGAAAAGGTAGCATTTTTATAGCAAATATTTCTAATCACTTTTTTCTATATTATTAAAATAATAAATTTTTTAAGATTTATTTATTTATTTGAAAGTCAGAATTACAGAGAGAGAGGAAGAGACAGATAGACAGACACAATCTTCCATCTACTGGTTCACTTCCTAAATGGTCACAAAAGCCAGGACTGGTTCAGATCAAAGCCAGGAGCCAGGAAGTCCATCTGTGTCTCCCATGTGGGTGGGAGGGGACCAAGTACTCTAACCAAATTCAACTACTTTCTCAGGCACATTAGCAGGAAGCTGGATTGGAAGAGGGACAGCCAGGGCTCCAATGAGTGCTCATGTGAGATGCTGGCACTGCACCACAACACCTGCCCCAAAGAAACTATTTTTTTTTTTATTTTGCATACATGTTTTCAAAGCACTAGTTATTGGAGGGACTATAATTTCCTGAATGTGTATTCTTGTGGAAGATCAGTGGCCACAACTGTATGGAATTCTTATTGAGCTGTCCTGCCCTGTTCTGTTCTGTTCTATTCTATTCTATTCCATTTCATTCCAATTTGCTCCATTCTGATCTGTTCATCTATGGGTCTTTTTGTACCACTGCCAGGCCATTTTTACTTCTACACCTTTGTGATATAATTTGAAATCAGAAAGTATAATGTCATTAACTGTGTTCTTCATGCACAGAACAGCTTTAGATAATTCGGCTTTTAGTAGTTGCATAAAGATTTTACTATTTTTCTCCTATTTTGTGGAAAATGTTATCTGGATTTTTAAAGAGATTGCATTAAAATTTGGATAATTTGGGGTTGTTCTTCTAATTCATGAATATGGAATATTTTCACATATATGCATCCATTTTACCTTATTTTATCAGTATTTTAATGAATTTGGTGTAAAGATCTTTCACCTCTTTGGCTCAAGCTATCCTAATCTTTAATTATTTTAAGAAAATGGAAATGTTCTTATTTTTATATAGTTTGGTATTAGTATAAAGAAATACCACTGCGTTTTGCATGCTTTTGTATTCTGCAACTTTTCTGAATCCATTTATTATTTCTATCAGTTTTAATGGAGTTCTAGCTTTTCTAAATATCAGACTATAGGATCTGTAAATAAAAGCTATTTCACTCTTTCTTTTTCAATTTGGATGACTTTTATTTTTTTTTTCTTTTTTTTTATAATTTTCTGGCTAGGATTTCCAGTACTATATTGAAAAGAACTGGTGTGAGTGGACATTTTTCTCTTGTACCTGTTCTTCAAGAAAATATTTTCAGCTTTCACTTTTTGATATGATGTTAGATACTGGTTTATAACATACAACTTTATATGTTGAGCTACATTCTTTCTGTACCTACTAGATGGGGACTTTTATATTAAAAGTATATTAAATTCTCTCAAATTATTTTTTCTACATGTATTGAGATGATCATATGATTTTTGTCCCACATTCTGTTAATGTGACATATTGTGTTACTGACTTGTGTATGTTGATCCTTCTTTGTATGCAAGGGACAAATCCCAATTGACTGTGGTGTGTATTATTTTAATATTCTGTTCAAATTGTTATAATAATACGTTACTGAGCAACTGTGATGTATTTTGACAAAACAGACAGATCCTAGAGAAAACCATTTATTTGGGCTGAGTTGCTTAAAAGTTTTGTTATCATGGCTGAACTTAGTGTGAAAGTTCATGTAAATGAAGGGGTAGTGTTTCACTTATTGTTTGTTACTATATGTTCTCTTTTTATCTCAATTTAATTAAAGAATCAAAATGATAATTTTCTCCTGCAAAACATTCATTATTTCTGCTCCTCTTCTTGAGAAAAATGTGCTGAATGACAGTATTTATATTTATTCATTTTGTGTATTTATTTAATTCATAAGACTGTTGGTTGTTGATAAGATATGTTGGAATATTTTTCAGTACTGGAGAAGACAAATCTAATGATGAATTAGCCGCTCAAATTGTCACTTAATTTGCATGTTTTCTGAGATGCTGCTTAGAAAATACTGTCAAACAAGTATTCAGCCTTTACAAAGATGATGATGTTTGCAGAGCATGGTAGAGTCTTACTGTTTCCTAGGTCTCACTCGGAATACATCACTAAACACAGACAATGACTGTATGTATTTCAGTTAATCTTTAAATCTCTAAACTGGTTCCCAGTAGTTATGGAAAAATATTTTGCAAGACTGCTATAAAGATGTTTAACAACTAATGAAATTGAGGTATAAGGAAATATTGTATAAATTTATTTGTTAGGTATTTTTATGAAAAGCTGGAGTATATCTGAAAATGCATGCAAGCAAATTCAAAGACATAATAGATAATCAAACATTCAAATTAAATCTAAATCATAGACTGTACTTTAGTTCGAAGCTTTGTTATAGATTATTTACCTTATCTCTTCTTCCTACCGTCTTTTTATCTGAAAAATTCTTCTATATCTTTGTTCTAAACTTTGAGAAGATTAAAATAAATGTGTGTTGTATTTGTTATTGTTGCTTTTGAAAATTTAGTTATTTGAAGGCAGAGTTACAGAGAAGGGGAAGCAGAAAGAAAGAGAGACAGAACAAAGACAATGACAGAGACAGAGACAGAAACAAAGAGGCAGGAAGAGAGAGAGAGAGAGAAAGAGAGAGTCTTCCATCTGCTGGTTTATGTCCCAGAAGGCTGTGACCACCAGGGCTGGGCCATGCAGAAGCCAGGAGCCTGGAACTCCATCCAGGCCTTGCATATAAGTGGTGGGAGCCTAAGCATTTCCAGTCATCTTCATCTGCATTCCATGAACATTAGCAGGAATCTGGGTCAGAATTGGGGCAGCAGGACCCAAACCAGAACTCACCAGGGATGCTGGC
This sequence comes from Oryctolagus cuniculus, assembly GCF_051225735.1. Lineage (NCBI taxonomy): Eukaryota > Metazoa > Chordata > Mammalia > Lagomorpha > Leporidae > Oryctolagus > Oryctolagus cuniculus. Next base: position 58,240,340 of record NC_142870.1, read on the forward strand.
ATTGCAGGTGGTAGCTTAATCCAGTGTCCCACAACGTGGGCCCCAAGTGTTGTACTTATTTTAATAGTGCATTTGTGAAACTCTGCATCAGTTATCATATCAGTGGAAACTGGCTGTCAATCTACGGTGTTATAGAGTTACTGAACAATACTATGTTGTAATGTTTTATCCTCAGTTTTTTTTCCCAATTTTTTTTTAATTTATTTATTTTTTGACAGGCAGAGTGGACAGTGAGAGAGTTATCCTCAGTTATAATTTTATGTGTTATACATTGAAGCAAGTCTCCACTAGTTGAACTAACATATTATTTCTTATCTCTTACATCTAACAATAATGATATCAATTAATTTTATGTATTTTCTAAGCATTGTACATCTCCTTATGTTATATGTTTTACAATGCCATTAAGATTCTACTGTTTTCTTTTGCTTTGAAAGTCAAAATTTAACACTCTCAATTTTGTCCCTATAGATTTGGTACTACATAAGTCCCATGAAAAGTTTCTTCATTCAACTACTAAAGGTAAAGGCTCTATGTAAAATACAATGAATAAAATTTAAAAAAGAAAATATTTTAAATTGGACAGAAAAAATAGATCAGATACTTCTTGAACGTCAACAGATACTTCCATATAGAGAGACAGAGCAAGAGAGGTAGGGCTCTCACTTGCTGACTCCGTTTCCAAGTGCACACAATGGATGGGACTCTGGCAGGAAAAAGCCAGGATCCAAGGACTCAATATATTTCTCCCATCTAGGTGGCAGGGACCTATACACATGAGCCAACCCTTCTACCTTATATACTGTGCATAAACAGGGAGCGGGGATTGCAAACTGTAGCTGGAAGTTGAACCCAGACAATCTGATATAATGTGTGGGTGTCTTAATCATTAGATCAAACACTCACTTCCAGATGCTTGTTTTATTCATTTACTTTGTGTTTTGCTTTTTACACTTCCAGTGTGTGTCAGCTGAGAATATAACATAGTCTTCTCTAGAGAATTGATAGGCAGCAGTATGACAGATATGTAAAATGTGAAAGCACTATACACTCAGTATTATATGCTGAAAAGACTGTTCAAGCCCAAGGAATAGAGAAAAATGTAGGAAGACTGTTTCTTTAAATTGTAGCAAAGCTGTAGTTAGTAAAATTTTAAATATTTCTTGCAACTTCTCGTTTTTATTCCTTAAAGATCATTAAAAAAAAAAAAAAAGAGGGGCTGGTGTTGTGGCTTAGCAGATTAAGTCACCACCTGTGATATGGGCATCTCCTATGGGTTCAAATCCTAGTTGTTCCACTTCAAATCCAGGTCCCTGCTCATGAACCAGGGGAAACAGTAGAAAACGGCCCCAGTACTTGGGCCTTAGCTAACCACATGGGAACCTGCATGAAACTCCTGGCTCCTGTCTTCATTCTGACCAAGCCCCAATTGGTTTTTTGGGGGAATGAACAAGCAGATGGAAGACCCCCTCTCTCCCTGTCTCTTTCTTTCTCTGTGGGACTCTCTCCCATTTTGTCTTTTCCTTCTCTCTCTCTCTGTCTCTTACTCTGCTTTTCAAATAAGTAAATTCATGAATCTTAAAGAAAAAGAAATGTAGATGTCTTTTAGAGAGATAATGATTGCTTAAGTTGATCTGTAGCTAATATTTACTGCTCAACCTAAATATCATAAAACAGATTTACAGACAATAGTCAATAATAATATTTTGTAAAATACCTTTTCTAATATTTAAAACTGAGAATATGTTAATCTAGCTTCAGTTATTCTTGTGCCTAATATAAAGTTATAAATGAAAATTAATAAAGAATATAAATAAGTCTGAATGTGTTAATATTCAGTATTCACGTGGGAACTTACAACTGTTGAAAATGATATCTCTTCCGGAATAATCATAATTACTCATTCATCTTCTGGCTCATTTTATTCCTTTCTCTTAATCTATGAGGTGACATTTCAATTATACATGCAGAGGTAAACTTGGGTTCTCTTAGATTTTTGTGAATACTGTTTTCCCATTTTTTTGTACCTAATAATAAGATAAATAAGAAAGAAAGAAAAAAATGAACTATATCTGTGTTTTCCGTCAAAAGCTAGAGTGTCACATGCAGCAGCAGGCTGAATCTAAGTTTCTGAACAAACAATTTGGATTTGCTTGTCTTTTACAAACTCCACCACTACTATGAGTGCTTGGTTCAATCTGAGATTGTAAAAGCCTGAATGTTATAACAAGGTGAATTTCAATAAATTGAATTTATGATAGGTGTAAGGATCATTTGCTGACAGCTCTAAATTGTAAGTACTTCTTTCCATTATAAATATATCCAAATTGCTTTGTTTTTCTCATAAGAGATTCAGCATCTTGAAACAAAGATTTGCTATCAAACTAGCTTTCCAGCAAACATCTGCTCCCTGTCTCTAAAGCCCTGAGACAGGTGAAATAGAACTCTGGTTGTGTAATCTAAGCTATGTAGTAAAGCTTTGGCAGTGGAGAGGAAGTCTTTTATTACATTTTTATTGATGAAAAGATTGGCATTCGTTAAAAGTAAAAACATCTGTTTTTGATATTTATATCCAGTTGAGAATACACTGTTGGTCCAATATAAATCTGAAACTATATAAATCAATATAAATGTTAATAAAATATCTTGTTCTCAATTTTCATGCTGCTTGAATACATTTATACCTATTTTTTGGTGCACAGCTTTCAAAATATTTTATACAAAATGAATTTATTTAATGCCATTTTCCATAAACTTTTTGAAGTACTGCCATATTCCTTTCATTTTTTATTTTAGCAGAATTTTTATTTTAATTCTTAATTAGCTTTTAATAGATTTAATGTGATTTGTAGATACAATTCAAAAAAACATGATGGTGTTTCCTCCTCCCTCCCTTTTCCCTTCTACTCTCTCCCTCTCATCTTCTTTCATTCTCCCTTTCTCTCTGTCCCCAACCCACCATTATTTTAAAGGTTTTTGAGTTAAAACATTTCAAATCAAGTTCATGGTAAAAATAAGAAGTTTTACAAATAAAAAGCAAAAAAAGCCTTGTTCAGTGGGAATACAGAAAACAGCTATAAGCAATAATTGAATGGAAAAATGACTATTTCACTCACGTACAGTAAATTACAAAGCCCTCACAGATCATCAAAACTACAGTAGTATAATGTTGCTAACCACTGATTAGAAGAAGACACAAAACAAAGATTCACAAAACTATTTACTGCAGTACTGATGTACAAAAATATCTGTTTCTACATTTCTTTCTTTTTTATAATTTTAGCTTAGACACACAAGAGAGAACATGAGGTATTTGTCTTTCTGAGTCTGGCTTATTTCACTCAATATGATATCCTCCAGTTGCATTTATTTTGCTGCAAATTGGAGAATCTCATTCTTTTTTAGTAGCTCAATAGTATTCCATTGTGTATATATACTACATATTATTTATCCATTCATCTGATGACCAACACATGCTTGATTTTAGATTTTGGCTAATGTGAACAGTGCTGCTATAAACATGGTGGTGAAAGTATCTCTTTGATTCAAAGTGTTCCTGTCCTTTGGGTATACGCTCAGTAGTGGCGTTGCTAGATCATGTGGCAGATCTGTTTCTAGTTCTTTATAAGAAATCTCAACATTGTTTTCCAAAGTGGTTGCCCTAATTTCCATTCACCAATAAGTATCAGTGTTCCCCTTTGTCTATATCCCCACCAACATTTGTTATTCTCTGTGTTTTGAATTTATCCATTTTGATAGGGGTGAGATGATATCTCATTGTGGTTTTGATTTGCATTTCCCTGATGGCTAGTGATGTTTGTATTTCTTCATGTATTTTTTGGTCATTTGTATCCCTTCCCATGAGAATTGTCTATTGAAATATTTTGCCAATTTCTCAACTGAAGTGTGTGTTTTTTTTTTTTTTTTATGGTGAGCTTTTTAAGTAACTGTTATATTTGAGAGAGGTGGTTGGCAAATAATTTTTTCCCATTCTGTTGGATATCCCTTCACTTTATCAATTTCTTTGCTGTGCAAAAGCTTCTGAGTTTGAAATGGCCACATTTGTTTAGTTTTGCTTTTGTTGTCCGCCATTGGAGGCCTTAGCTAATAAGTCATCTTCTACACCAATATCTTGGAGTGTTTCCCCTACATTTTCTTATTTTCTTCCAGCAACTTCATAGTCTCAGTTCTTAAATGTTAGTGTTTGATCCATCTTGAAGTGATTTTTGTATATGGTGAGAGATAAGGATTTAATTCTATTATTCTGCATGTTTACATCCAGTTTTTTAAAGATTTATTTATTTATTTGAAAGGCAGAGTTACAGAGAGGCAGAGAGAGAGAGAGAGAGAGAGAGAGAATATTCCATCCACTGGTACATTCCCCAAGTGGCTGCAACCACTGCGAAGCCAGGAGCTAGGGACATCTTCCAGTCTCCCACGTGGGTGCAAGGGTCCAATGACTTGGGCCATCTTCCACTTCTTTCCCAGGACATAGAAAGGAGCTGGATTGGAAATGGAGCAGCCGGGACTTGAACCAGCACTCATACGAGATGGCAAAACTGCAGGTCTTGGTTTTCCCCGTTATGCCACAGTGCTGGCCCTGTGCATCCAGTTTTGCCAGTGCTAATTGCTGAATATTTTATCCCTATTCCATTGTGTAGTCTGAGCACTTCTGTCAAAATTAGTTGGCTGTATATATGTAGGTTAATTTCTGGGTTCTCTATTCTATTCCATTGATCCATGTATCAGTTTTTATGTCAGTCCCATGCTGCTTTGATTACTGTAATATTGTAATATGTAATATAATTAATTTGATTACTGTAATATGTAATATGCTTTGAAGTCAGATATTTTGATGGCTCCAGCTGATTTTTCTTATTCAAGATAATTTTGGCTATTATGATCTTTGTGATTCCTTATGAATTTTAGAACTGCTTTGCCAAATGTAATGCCATTGGTATTGTGATATGGATTGCATGGAATCCACTAACTTCTTTAGAATGTATGGATATTCTAATGATATTGATTCTTCTGATCCATGAGCAAGGAATATACTTCCAATTTTAAGCCCCTGATGATTTCTTTCATCAATACTTGATAATTTTCACTGTGAAGGCCTTCACTACTTTGGTTAAATTTATTCCTAAACATTTAATTTTTTGTGGATATTTGAATGGGATTCCTTTCTTGATTTCTCTTTCTGTGAGTACATCATTAGCATAGAATGAGCTACTGTCTGCTTTTTTGTATGTTCTTTTTGTAACTTGCAAATTTACTGAATGGGTTTTTCAATAATAAAAGCTTTTTTGTGGAGTGTATACATTTTCTTTTTTCTTCTTTTTTTGATTTTTTTAAAACTTTTATTAAATGAATATAAATTTCCAAAGTACAGCTTATGGATTACAATGGCTTTCCCCCCTCCCAACAACTTCCCTCCCACCCGCAACCCTCCCCTTTCCCTCTCCCTCTCTCCTTCCATTCAAATCAAGACTCATTTTCTGGCTGGTGCCGTGGCTCACTAGGCTAATCCTCCGCCTTGCGGCGCCAGCACACCAGGTTCTAGTCCCGGTAGGGGAGCCAGATTCTTTCCCGGTTGCCCCCCTTCCAGGCCAGCTCTCTGCTGTGGCCAGGGAAGTGCAGTGCAGGATGGCCCAAATACTTGGGCCCTAGACCACATGGGAGACCAGGATAAGTACCTGGCTCCTGCCATCGGATCAGCGCGGTGCGCCGGCCACAGTGCGCCGGCTGCGGCGGCGATTGGAGGGTGAACCAACGGCAAAGGAAGACCTTTATCTCTGTCTCTCTCTCTCACTGTCCACTCTGCCTGTCAAAAAAAAAAAAAAGATTCATTTTCAATTCTCTTTATATACAGAAGATCAGTTTAGCATATATTAAGTAAAGGTTTCAACAGTTTGCACCCACATAGAAACACAAAGTGAAAAATACTGCTTGAGTACTACTTATAGCATTAAATCACAATGTACAGCACATTAAGGACAGAGATCTTACATGAGGAGTAAGTGCACAGTGAATACTGTTGTTGACTTAACAAACTGACACTCTTGTTTATGGCCTCAGTAATCAACCTAGGCTCTTGTCATGAGTTGCCAAGGCTATGGAAGCCTTTTGAGTTCACCGACTCTGATCATATTTAGACAAGGTCATAGTCAAAGTGGAAGTTCTCGCCTCTCTTCAGAGAAAGGTACCTCCTTCTTTGATGACCTGTTCTTTCCACTGGGATCTCATTCACAGAGATCTTTCATTTAGGTCATTTTTTTTTTTGTTTTTATTTTTACCAGAGTGTCTTGGCTTTCCATGCCTGAAATACTCTCATGGGCTTTCAGCTGGCTCCACATGCCTTAAGGGCTGATTCTGAGGCCAGAGTGCTATTTAGGACATCCACCATTCTATGAGTCTGCTGTGTATCTCGCTCCCCATGTTGGATCATTCTCTCCCTTTTTTATTCTATCGGTTAGTATTTGCAGACACTAGTCTTGTTTATGTGATCACTTTGACTCTTAGTCCTATCATTATGATCAATTGTGAACAGAAATTGATCACTTTGACTAGTGAAATGTCATTGGTAGATGCCACCTTGATGGGATTGAATTGGAATCCCCTGGTATGTTTCTCTTGTTGAGAATCTGCATCTATGTTCATTAATTTTATATATATATATAATATATGTATATCTAGGGTTTGTGTGTGTATATTTGTTTTGTTTTGCTATTAAACAATCCTGATCTCATAAAAAGAGTTTAACAGAGTTCTATTCTGTTCAATATTGTGGAATAGTCTGAAGAGTAGTGAAATCACCTCTTCTTTGCAATGTTTTGTAGAATTTAGTAAAAAAGCCATCAGATCCTGGATGGAAGATTTTTCCTTGACATAAAATTTTTGATCATTGCTTCAATCACATTGCTTATCATGGTTTTCTTTAGGTTGTCTGTAGCTTTTTAAGGTAATCATTGTAGATTATATGAATCTAGGAATTTACAAATTTCTTTAACATTTTCAAATTTATTAGCATATAGTACTTCATAGTTGTTCTTAATGATCTTTTACATTTCAGTGATTTTAGTTGTAAAGTCTCTTTTTCATCTGTAATATTATTTATTTTAGTTCATTCTCTTTTTTGTAAGTTTGCCTAGAGGTTTATCTATTTTATTTATCTTTTAAAAACTCAACATTTTGTTTTGTGAAGATTTTGCATTTTTTTAGCTTAAATTTCATATATTTGTTCTCTCATCTTTATGATTTCTCATGTCTTTCTTATTTTAGGTTTGATTTGTTTTTGTTTTACTAAGTCCTTGAGATGCAATATTCGATTTTTGAGAAATTTCATGTATATATATAACTTAATAAATTCTGTTCACATATATACATATATATATATATATATATGGCAGATTTCCAAGAAAACAACTATACTTTATTCACTCCACTGTTCCTCCCATTCTGCTCCAATACTGTCATCTCTTTATCAATTTGTACTAGGACATAATTTCAATTGTTTTTTTTTGTTTTGTTTTGTTTTGTTTTGTTTTGTTTTTGACAGGCAGAGTGGACAGTGAGAGAGAGAGACAGAGAGAAAGGTCTTCCTTTTGCCATTGGTTCACCCTCCAATGGCCACCATGGCTGGCGCGCTGCAGCCGGCGCACCACGCTGATCTGATGGCAGGAGCCAGGTGCTTCTCCTGGTCTCCCATGGGGTGCAGGGCCCGAGGACTTGGGCCATCCTCACTGCCTTCCCGGGCCACAGCAGAGAGCTGGCCTGGAAGGGGGGCAACCAGGACAGAATCCAGCGCCCCTACCGGGACTAGAACCCGGTGTGCTGGCGCCACAAGGTGGAGGATTAGCCTAGTGAGCCTTGGCACTGGCCATAATTTCAATTGAATCTATATTCTCAGATTTAATTCACCACTAATCATCATATTCAACAGGTAAAAAGTAGAAAGACCACAGTATCACAGGACTATAAACAAGGGCTAACAATGACAATTGTATCCCTGAATGATCATTTCATTTCTATACATTTTTGGCATTGTATATTAACTGTCATGTTTCAGAGAAAATACATATGACATTTGTATCTTTGAGACTAGCTTACTTCTTTTTTTTCTCTTCTCTTCTTTTCTTTTCTTTTTTTGACAGGCAGAGTTAGACAGTGAGAGAGACAGAGAGAAAGATCTTCCTTCCATTGGTTCACCCCCCCAAATGGCCACTATGGCTGATGCACTGTGCCTATCTGGAGCCAGGAGCCAGATGCTTCCTCCTGGTCTCCCATGTGGATGCAGAGCCCAAGCACTTGGGCCATTCTCCACTGCTTTCCTGGGCCACAGCAGAGAGCTGGACTGGAAGAGGAGCAACAAGGACAGTATCTGGTGCCCCAACTGGTACTAGAACCTGGGGTACCGGTGCCACAAGTGGAGGATTAGCCTAGTGAGCCATGGGCCAGCCAAGACTCGCTTATTTCACTAAGAATAATGGCTGCAAAATACAAAGTTGCATTATGTTTATGGCTAAATAGTATTTCATAATGTATTTATATCACATTTTCTTTACTTAGTCATTAGTTGATGGGCATCTGGGTTGACTCCACATCTTAGCTAGTATAAATTGAGCTACAATAAACATGGATATACAAATATCTCTTTCATTGAATATATTCCTAGGATTGCAATTGCTGGATCATGTATGTACCAGTTTACATTCCCACCAACAATGGATTAGGGTACCTTTTTTTCCACATCATCACCAGCATTTTTTTAATTTTTGGATGATAGACATACTATGATGGAATGGAATTTCATTGTGATTTTTATATGCATTTCTCTGGGGCCTGGTTATCCTGGGAATTACTCCATGTTTATATTTGCCAATTGTATTTCATCCTTGAAAATTTCCTGTCTGCATCTTTGCCTATTTTTTTTTTTTTGACAGGCAGAGTGGACAGTGAGAGAGAGAGACAGAGAGAAAGGTCTTCCTTTGCCGTTGGTTCACCCTCCAATGGCCGCCGCTGCAGCCGGCGCACCGCGCTGATCCGATGGCAGGAGCCAGGATCCAGGTGCTTTTCCTGGTCTCCCATGGGGTGCAGGGCCCAAGCACCTGGGCCATCCTCCACTGCACTCCCTGGCCATAGCAGAGAGCTGGCCTGGAAGAGGGGCAACCGGGACAGAATCCGGCACCCCGACCGGGACTAGAACCCGGTGTGCCGGCGCCGCAAGGTGGAGGATTAGCCTATTGAGCCACGGCGCCGGCCCTGCATCTTTGCCTATTTCTTAACTAGACTGTGCTTTGTTGTTGAGTTTCTTGAACTCTTTATGTATCATGGATATTAATTCTTTATCAGTTCCATAGTTTGCAAATATTTTTCCCATTCTGTTGGTTGTCTCTTAAATTTGCTGAGTGTTTCCTTTATTGTGCAGAAGCTTTTTAGCTTCATATACTCGTATCTGTCTTGTTTTGCTTTTATTGTCTGTACATCTTGGATCATTTCCAAGAATTCTTTGCCTATGTCAATGTCTTCTAGAGTTTCCCAAATATTTTCATCTAGATTTAGATTCTTGATCCATTTTGATTTTGTTTAAGGATTAAGGTAGTAATCGTGTTTCATACTTCCACATGTGTAGATCCAATTTTCCCAGAAACATTTGCTAAACAGATTGTACTTTCTCCATGGATTGATTTCAGATCATTTGTCAAAGATTCATTGGTTGTAGATGTGTGGGTTGGTTTCTGGGGTTTCCATTCTGTTCCATTGGTCTATATGTTTACTTGTGTGCCAATACCAATCTGTTTTGATTTATAACAGCACATTAGTATTTCTCAAAATCTGGTATTGTGATGCTTCTGGCCTTGTCTTTGTTGTTTAAATGTTTTTAGTTATTAGGGGTTTCATTTGTTTCCATATGAATTTTAGTATCATTTTTTCTAGATAATGGAAGAATGTCATTGGTATTTTGACTGAGATCACACTGAATCTGTAAATTCCTTTTGGTAGCATAGACAGTTTAATGATATTAATACTTTCAGTCAATTAACGTGGGAGTTTTTTTTCATTCTTCTGTCTTCTTCTATTTTTTCTTTAATGTTTTTGCAATTGTCATTGTAGAGATCATTCATATGCTTTGATAATTTATACTGAATTTTTTGACTTTTTGTAACTTGGTGAATGGTACTGATCATACAAGTTGTTCATCAGTCATGGCATTTTGTGTGTATACAAAGGCTATTGATTTTTCTTTATTAATTTTATATCCTGCAACATTACCAAACTCCCTTATGAGTTGCAATATACTTCTAGTGGAATCTTTTGATTCCCTTCTATATAGAATAATGCCATTAAGAAAAATGGTAATTTGATATCCTCCTTTTCAATTTGTGTCCTTTGATTTCTTTTTTTTTATTTATTTTTTAAGCTTTATTTTATCACTCTTATCAAACACATCAGAAAGCATATCAACAGTGCATCTTAGGATAAGTCAGTTTACAACAAAACTGAACAAGGCAATTGTGTTTACAGAAAAGGTTGTCAGCAAAAAAGTATGCAATACAATCAATTGAAACGCAGTGTTCATACTTTGTAGGTATATAGGAAAAGTGGAAAATAAAAGTCCTTTGCTACTCAGCAAGAAAAAAAATAGAGTTGAAGACTTGAATGGAAACCAGAAATTGGGGATTTGAGAAAAGTACTCCGTACTGACACATATCTACATTTATAGTCCCACTTAGTTATTAAAAATATAACAAACAAAACCCTCACAAATAGTAAGACATCACAGAGAACCATAGTGCCAAGAAATGCCAAGACCTATATGCAATTGAAACTGGTAGAAATTTTATAAACAATTATTCACTATGTGTTGTAATATTCTTGTAATTCTGCGGTGAAGGTAAACCAACAGGAGAGAGTACTCCTTTAAACTGCTTTGGTTTAAGTGATCTTTCACATTTGTTTCTAGTCACACCTTCTTAGCAAAAACATAGCAATTACATGCTACAGAGGGAACATAGTAATCAATTTAATATTCACAACCAATCACTGCAGTGCTGACATAGGAGGCCATAAACTGTTAAAGTTTATTGATTCTAACTGGATCTTGTTTTATGCCACTGGATCTTGTTTAATGCCTCTGGCTAACTCTTCCATAATGATATTGAATAGTAGTGGTGAAAGTGGTCATCCTTCACTGGTTCTGGATCTTAGTGAAAATGCTTCCAGCTTTTCTCTATTCATGGTGCTGGCTGTGGGTTTGTCTTATATTTCCTTGATTGTTTTGAGGAGTGTCCTTGCATACCCAGTATGCTTATGGTTTTTCTCATGAAAGGCTGTTGTATTTTATCAAATGATTTGTTTTCATCTATTGAGCATAATCATATGGTTTTTATTTTTCAATTTCTTAATGTGAAATATCACATTTATTGATTTGCACTCGTTGCTACCTCCCTGCTACCTCCCTGTATACTAGGGATAAATCACGCTTGGTACAGGTGAATGATCTTTCACCTTTCATGTGTAGTTGGATTTGATTACCTAGTATTTTTTAAGAGTTTTTTCATCAATGTTCATCATTGCTTTATAGTTCTCTTTCTCTGTTGTATCTTTTCCTGGTTTGGGAATAAAGGTGATCCTGGCCTTGCAGAAGTAGTTTAGGAAGATTATATAGCTTTCAATACTTTTTGAATAGTTTGGAAATGATTGGAATTAGTTAGTCTATAAAAAATGGTAGAATTCAACATTGAAGTCATCTGATCTATGGCTTTTCTTTGATGGGAGTAATTTTATTAATGATTCAATCTTTAATTTGATTATTGATATATTTAGTATTTCTGTCTTAATAGCCCAACTTTGTTACATTGTATATGTGTAGAAATCTATCCATTTATTCTAGATTTTCCAATTTTTGGCATATAGTTGTTCATAATAATCTGTTATGACTCCTTTTACTTCTGTGGTATCTGTTGTTACATAATTTTTTTTTTAATTTTTGACTTTATTTATTTGAGTCTTCTCTTTGTTTTTAAGATTTATTTTATTAATCTGAAGGACAGAGTTACAGAGAGAGGTCTTCCGTCTGCTGGTGTACTCCCCAGGTGGCCACAAGGGCAGGATCTGTGCCTATCCGAAGCCAGGTGCCAGGAGTTTCTTCTCACTCTCCCATGTGGGGGCAGGGGCCCAAGGACTTGGGACATCTTCTACTGCTATCCTAAGCCATAGCAGAGACCTGGATTGGAAGTGGAGCAGCTGGGACTCGAACCAGCACCCATATGGGATGCCAGTACTTCAGACCAAGGCTTTAACCCACTGCCACAGCTCCAGCCCCTAGTCTTCTCTTTTTTGATTAGTTGGACCAATGATGTACCACTTTTATTTATTTATTTTTATATAAAAATAAAGCTCTTCATTTTGCTTATCCTTTGTATCTTCCTTTCATTTCTATTTCATTTATTTCTACTCTAATTATAGTTCTTTTTTTCTATTAATGTGAGATTTGGCTTATTGTTATTTTTTGAGTCCTTTAGAAGCATTGGTAGCTCATTTATCTGATGCCTTTCCAATTTCCTATGTAGACACTAATTGCTTTCAACTTCCCTCTCAATAGTGCTTTTACTATATCCCATGAGTTTTGATATGGAGTATTGTAATTTTTAGTTGTTTCAAAAATATTTTTATTTCTTTTTTGATTTCTGCTTTGACCCAGTATTCATTCAGGAACATTTTTTTTCAGTCTATATTTGTTTGCATGTTTTCCCTTTTTTACAAATTTTATTTAATAAATATAAATTTCCAAAGTGCAACTTTTGAATTATAGCAGCTTTTCCCCAAATAACTTCCCTCCCACCCACAACCATCCCATCTCCCACTCCCTCTCCCATCCCATTCTTCATCATGGTTCATTTTCTTTTTTTTTTATTTGACAGGTAGAGTTATATACAGAGAGAGAGAGAGAGAGAGGCAGAGAGAAAGGTCTTGCTTCCATTGGTTTACTCCCCACATGGCCACTATGGCAGATACTGCACCAATCCGAAGCCAGGAGCCAGGTGCTTCTTCCTGGTCTCCCATGCAGGTGTGGAGTCACAAACACTTGGGCCATCCTCCACTGACCTCCTGGGCCACAGCAGAGACCTGGAGTGGAAGAGGGGCCACTGGGACTAGAACCCGGTGCCCATGTGGGATGCCAGCACCGCAGGCGGAGGATTAACCACGTGAGCCACAGCGCCAGCCCCCATCACGATTCATTTTCAATTATCTTTATATAAAGGAGATCAATTTAGTATGTACTAAGTATAAATATTTCAACAGATGGCACCCACACAGACACACAAACTATAAAGTACTGTTTGAGTAGTAGTTTTGCCATTAATTCACATAGTTCATCACATTAAGGACAGAGGTCCTATATGAGGAGCAGGTGCACAGTGACTTCTGTTGTTGATTGAACAATTGGCACTCTTATTTATGATGTCAGTAATCACCCAAGGCTATTTTCATGAGCTTCCAGGGATATGGAAGCCTCTTGAATTTTCTGACTTTTCTTCAGAAAAGGTCATAGTCAAAGTGGAAATTCTCTCCTACCTTCAGAGAAGGTAACTTCTTCTTTGATGGCCCATTTTTGGGATCTCACTCACAAAGATCTTTCATTTAGGTCATATATATATATATATATATATATATATATATATATTTGCAAAGTATCTTTGCTTTCCATGCCTGTGAAACTCTTATGGGATTTTAGCCAGATCCAAATGCCTTAAGGGCTGATTCTCAGGACAGAGTGCTCTTAAGGGCATTTGCCAATCTATGAGTATGCTGTGTATCCTGCTTCCCCCATAGGATCATGCTCTCCCTTTTAATTCTATCCTACATTATTTGCAGACACTGGACATATTTATGTAATCCCTTTGACACTTAATCCTATCTTTTTGATCAATTATGAACTTAAACTGATCACTTTAACAAGTAAGATGACATTGGTACATGCCACCTTGATGGGATTAAATTGGAATCCCCTGGCACATTTCTAACTCTACCATTAGGGGTAAGTCCAGGTAAGCATATGCTGAACTGTACATCCCCTCCCTCTCTTATTCCCACTCTTATATTTAACAGGGATCACTTTTCAGTTAAATTTTAAACACCTAACAATAATTGTATGTAAATTACAGAGTTCAACCAAAGGTATTAAGCAGAACAAAAAAATACTAAAAGGAATAAAGTAGTAATTGTTCCTCGACAAGACATTGTTTCTCATAGTGTCTGTTTAACTTCAACCGTTTTCCTTTACGGTCTCAGTTAGTTGTCACTGATCAGGAAGAACATATGATATTTGTCTCTTTAAGACAGGCTTATTTTGCTCAGCATGATGTATTACAGATTCCTCTATTTTGTTGCAAAAGACCAAATTTCATATTTTTTGTACTGCTGTGTAGTATTCTATAGAGTACATGTCCCATAATTTCTTTATCCAGTCTTTTTTTTTTTTTTTTTTTTGACAGGCAGAGTGGACAGTGAGAGAGAGAGACAGAGAGAAAGGTCTTCCTTTGCCGTTGGTTCACCCTCCAATGGCCGATGCGGCCAGTGCACTGAGGCCGGCACACCGCTCCAATCCAAAGGCAGGAGCCAGGTGCTTATCCTGGTCTCCCATGGGGTGCAAGGCCCAAGCACTTGGGCCATCCTCCACTGCCTTCCTGGGCCACAGCAGAGAGCTGGCCTGGAAGAGGGGCAACTGGGACAGAATCCCCGACCAGGACTAGAACCCGGGGTGCCAGCACCACAAGGCGGAGGATTAGCCTATTGAGCCTCAGTACTGCCCTTATCCACTCTTCTGTTGATGGGCATTTAGGTTGATTGCATGTCTTAGCTATTGTGAATTGAGCTGCAATAAACATTAGGGTGCAGACTGCTTGTTTGTTTGCCAATTTAATTTCCTTTGGGTAAATTCCAAGGAGTGGAATGCTGGGTTGTATGGTAGGGTTATATTCAGGTTTCTGAGGAATCTCCAGACTGACTTCCATAGTGGCTTAACCAGTTTGCATTCCCACCAACAGTGGGTTAGTGTTCCTTTTTCTCACATCATTGCCAGCATCTTTTGTTGGTAGATTTCTGCATGTGAGCCATTGTAACCGGGGTGAGGTGAAACCTCATTGGGGTTTTGATTTGCATTTCCCTGATTGCTAGTGATACTGAGCACTTTTTCATGTGTCTGTTGGCCATTTGGATTTCCTCTTTTGAAAAATGTCTATTGAGGTCCTTGGCCCATCTCTTAAGTGGGTTGTTTGTTTTGATGTTGTGGAGTTCCTTAATCTCTTTGTAGATTCTGGTTATTAAAACTTTATCGGTTGCATAGTTCGCAAATATTTTTCCCTTTCTGTTGGTTGCCTGTTCACTTTCCTGACTGTTTCTTTTGCAGTACAGAGACTTGATAATTTTAAGCTTCATTCCATTTTGGTAAAAAAAGATATTTTTTTTTAGTTTGCTGATACTTGCTCATGGAATACAATAAGATCTATCCTAGAAAAAGTTCCATGCACTGATGAAAAGAATGTGTATTCTTAAATAGTGGGATGAAATTTTCTGTAGATATATTTTGGTTCCATTTACTCCATAGTATAGACTAGCTGTGTTGTTTCTTTGTTGATTTTCTGTATAGCAGATCTCTCCATTGATCAATGTGCAGTGTTGAAGTTCCCCATTACCATCGTATTGGAGTCATTGTCTTCAGTTAGTTCCATTAAAATTTGTTTTAAATAGCCAACTATCCTGGTTTTGAGTCCATGTACATTTACAATAGCACATCTTGCTTTTGAATTTATCCCATAATCATTTATAATGCTCTTCTTGGTCTCTTTCAACAGTTTTTGTGTTAAAGTCTATTTTATCTGATATTAGGATGGCTACACCTTACTTTTGTTTTTTTTTTTTTTGTTAGTATTGAATATTTTCCCTTTTTTTTTATAGTCTGGCCTACATATATCATTGGTGGTGATGTATATATCTTGCAGGCAATAAATAGATGGCTATTTTTTAATCCATTCAGCTTTTCGCTATATTTTAATTGGAGAATTAAAGCCATTTGCATTCAATGTTATTACTGATAAGCAGTGATTTTGTCCTACCATTTTTCCATACATATTGCTATTTTTTGCTTTGGGTTTTTATTTGTACCTTTATTATTTTCTTCCTTCATATTCTTTCATAATAATGACTCTCATTCTCTGTTTCTGGGTATAGCACATCCTTAAAATTCATTTCTTAGGCTGAACAAGTGGTGACAAATTCTTTAAACTTTTATTTGTTTGGGAATCTCTTTACTTCACCTTTTTTATAAGTCAGAGCTTTGATGGGTACAGTATTTTGGGTTCTTTCTTTTAGATATTGGCCTATGTTACTCTTTATCTCTATCCTGTATGGTTTCTGATGAGAAATCAGCTCTTAGTTTAATTAGAGATCATCTGAAGCTAATCTGGCATTTAGCTTGTACACATTTTAGAAATTTTCTTTAAGTTTTACTTTTGAAACTTTGACTATAATGGGTCATGGTGAAGGTCATTTCCGATCCTGTCCATTAAGAGTTGTATCTGCTTCCTGTACTTGAATGCCCCTTTCTTTCTCCCAATTAGGGATGTTTTTCTGCTACTATTTCACTGAATAGGCCTTCTACTCCATTTTCTCTTTTCATGCCTACAGAACTCCTAAGACACATATGTTTGGTCATTTGATTGTATCCCATAATTGTAGAACATGATTTTCAGTTTCCCAAATTATATCTTCTTTTTTTTTGTCTGACAGTTATTTCCAGAATTTGTCTTCTGGCTCAGATATTCCTTCTTTTTCCTCACCAAGTCTGTTGTTGAAGCTTTCCAATCCATTTTATTTTTGATGCATTGGATTATTCACTCCAAATATTTCAGTTTGATTTCTGCATATTATCTTTATCGCTCAGAAAAAATTTTTCCATCCTTATGATTTATGGGTTTCTTTATCTCAAGAATTTGTTTCTTGTGTTTCTGAATGATCTTATGAACATTCTTTCAAATTCCTTTTCTTTTGAAAGCTTTTGTGTACATTTTCAGGAGTCATACTGTCCTCCTTGTTTTTCTTGCATTTTTACATCTATTTTTAGTCTCTTGTAGAAACACTTGTTGATTTCCTCCACTGATGGGTTTTATCTTTGAATTATACTTCTGTGGCTTTGTGGAATGTCTGTTCCCTCAGTGAATATCCAAAGATGTGTGCAAGATGGGGACAGGGAGCTCTGGTCAGTTCTCAAGTGTGGCAAAAAGAATCCAAGCTGACACAAGTTGGGTGTGGCAGATCTTCTCTTTGTCACCAGGAGTGAGGGTATGATCATGTCTGCTGGTTTAATAACAGCCTCGCTTCCTCTCCTCCAAGGTGATAAATGCCTAGGTCTAGTGCACAGTGGCTATAAAACCTTACTCACACAGGAGCATGAACTGCTCAAAAGATCTGTATAATCCTTCAGCAATGGACCTTCCCCAGGCAATAAGGGAGCTCTGAGCCTCTGAATCTAGACACACTGATTGCCCAGAGACCCAGCCACATCCTATAGCCTATTGTGCAGTCATAGAATTCCCACAGTCATAGCACACAAGATCCCATAGTCACAGAGTACAGAGGATACATTATTAGTTTTGAGAACCTGCCCTATTCATGGAGATACCAGAGCCATTCCCAGAGCCAACTGGTGGCATTTTGAATTCCAGAACCTGTGATAGAAAAGGAGGATGGTACTTCATAGTCCTAAGTAGGCACCCAAACCCCTGCCAAACCTCCAGGCCAAACTAAAAGTCAGCCTGGATCACAGATTTATCACTCTAACAATATCCTCTCGTCACACATGAAAGAGAGCCACCATAGTTCATGCTGTTAAGATGGCAATTTCTCCCTGTTGATTGTCATGAGCTCTTGTTGAAGGGAAGGTAAGAAATAAATGTGCTTTTTTTTTTCATAGGGTAGGGTGGGTGCTCTGCCCCCCCAGTAGGATTCTGGCCATACTCAAAGTCAGTGTAGTCCACCAAGATTTCCCTCAGGCAATATCATCACTGACTTGAGTTGGGCTGCTGCAGTCTGTTCTCACCCTGCTTTTAGCAGCTGGCATCTTTTACAGCCCCCAGTTGTGGGAGTTGCAAGTAATGTCCTCACTCTCTGCTGCATATTTGTTGTGTTGTTGCTGCTCCCTTCTTTCTGTAGAATGTCCACTGCAAAATTCTCTCCAACTCTTCCATGGGTATGCACTTTCCAACTCTTCCATGGGTATGCACTTTCTCTACTTTTCTTCTATTATCCTCTCCTGGTCAAATTCATGTCTTTTCCCTGTTCACCCATCTTGAAATCCCATTTACCTTTTTTTATTGTAAGCATTTAATGACATAAACTTCCCTATTAATACTACTTTTGCTATATCCCACAGGGTTGGTTTTTTTTTTTTTTTTTTTTTTTTTTACAGGCAGAGTGGACAGTGAGAGAGACAGAGAGAAAGGTCTTGCTTTGTCATTGGTTCACCCCCCAATGGCTGCCACGGCCGGCGCACTGCAGCCGGCGTACTGCACTGATCCGAAGGCAGGAGCCAGGTGCTTCTCCTGGTCTCCCTTGGGGTGCAGGGCCCAAGCACTTGGGCCATCCTTCACTGCCTTCCTGGGCCACAGCAGAGAGCTGGTCTGGAAGAGGGGCAACCAGGAAAGAATCCAGCGCCCCGACCAGGACTAGAACCTGGTGTGCCGGCTCCGCTAGGTGGAGGATTAGCCTATTGAGCCACGGCGCCAGCCTCCCACAGGTTTTGATATATTTTGTTTTCATTTTCATTTATTTCAAGAAAATTTTATTTCCTTTTTAATTATTTCAATGACACATTCTTGATTCAATAGCATGTTATTTAATTGTCAAGTATTTATGAGTGTTCTATTATTCTTCTTGTTGATTTCTAGTCTCATTCCTTTATTTTTTGAAAATTTACATAGTATAATTTAAATTTTTTAAAATTTGTTGAGATTTGATTTTTAGCCTAATATATGGTCTATCCTAGAAAATGTTCAATGTGCTGATGAGAAGCTATAGTTATTGGATGAAATGTCCAGTAAATATGTTAGATCCATTTGCTTGATGGTATATTTCAACTCCAAATTACCTTAATTGATTTTCTATATAGATGATTGTCCATTGATGAGAGTGGAGTATTGAAGTTATCCACTATTATTGTGTTAGAGTCTATTATTTAAGTCTAATAAGATTAACTACATATATATATATATATGTACACACATATATATATATATATATAAAATATTTTACTGGGTGCATATATATTTAGGATTATTATGTTTTCTTGTTGAATTGAACCATTTATGAGAATACAATGTCCTCCTTTATCTCTTTTTTTACAATTTTTGATTTAAATCTACTTTATATAATATCAGGATAGCTACACCTGCTAAGTTTTGCTTTCTGTTTGCCTGGTATATTGTTTTCCAACCCTTCACTTTCAGTCTGAATGTATCTTTATGAAGTGAATATTTTGTAGGAAGCAAATAGTGGGGTTCTAGTTTTTTATTCATTCAGCAAACTTTTATTTGGTGAATTTAATCCATTTACATTCAAGGTTAAGCACTACTATCAATCTATCCAATCATTTTGTTGATTGGATAATGTTTCTACTTGCTCTGTAAGTGAATTTGGTTGTGACATGTATTTCATGTTAACTTCTGATGTAGGACAAAATTTCTTGTTAGGCTGATCTGGTTGTGATGAATTTTCTCAAATTTTGCTTACCTGGAAAATACTTTATTTCTTCTTCACTTTTAAAGGATAGCTTTGCTAGATATAATATTCCTAGTTGGATTTTTTTTCTTTTAAAACCTTGAATATATCATCTCACTCTTTTAGCTTTTGGGGTTTCTGCTGAGGAGTAAATGTTAATCTAATTGTTTTTCCTTTATATATAATTTGATGCTTTTAATGTATTTAGGATTCTCTCATTTTCTGCAAATTTTGACAATTTGATGACAATACACCTTGGATAAGATTCTTTTCTTGGATGAGTCTACTTGGAGTTCTTTGAACTTCTTGTATCTGGATATCTATGTCAATTTCAAGACCTGGAAATTCTCAACTATTATTTCATTTAGCATATGCTCAACACATTTTTTCCTTTCTTCTTCTTCAGAAATATCTATCATATGAGTGTTCATTTAAAGGTATGCTATATTTCATGTATATTTCATCATTCTTCTTGATTCTTTTCTCTTTGTCTAATTGGGTTATTTCAAATTTCTTGTCACTGAAGTCAGAAATTCTTTCTTCCACTTGGTCTATTATGCTATTAAAGTTCTCAATCATATATTTTATTTCACTGATTAAAGATTTCATCTCCAAAATTTCTATTTGGCACTGTTAATAAGTTCTATATCCTCAGCAATATTATCATTCAGGTCGTTCATTGATTTAGTCATTTCTTTAATCTATCTGTAATTCCCTTGCTTCTTGGGGAGTTCCCTTACAATCATTACTTTGGATTCTGTATCTGTCATTTCATAGATTTTCAGTTCAGAATTTATTTCTGGAGGCTTTTTGTGTTCCTTTCGAAGTGCCATGCTACTTTGCTTTTTCATGTCTGCTGTGTCCCTGTGTTGCTTGTCCATCTGATATATTCATTCCTTCTTCTTTATGGAGTAAGTTTTATTGGAAAATAGTTTATGGTTTAGCTATAATGCAAAGTAACAATCTTGGCTTGTTACTTTAATTTTCATTCTGGGTGGGCTCAGAAGTGTAGTCTCTTTTGTCCTAATCAATGTCAGCTGTGTCTCTAGGGAATGGAGTGGTCTAGTCTGTGGCATTTTGTAGAGATAAAAATGCAGGTTGAATATGAAAAAAAAAATATCTCCTTGGGTGTGTAACTTTGACCCACAAAGAGTTTTCTGTCTGTCTCCCTGACAACTTTTATAACCAGGGTCTTCTTCTTGATGCCTAGCCCTAGCTAGTCCTTGGATTAGGGGCATAAAGCAGAGGATGTAAGGTCTCTGTCTTCCTGCCTCTCTTTTTATATCTCACTGCCTTTAAAATGATAAAATAAAATAAATAGGTGTTTCAATACTTTAATTCACTCCATTTTTCCAGATATTTCTTTCTTAGCAAAACAACATCTAAAGCATATAAATGTCTAACAGAAATGCAGGTTCTAAAATACCTGACATAATATAAAATCATTCTGGCCAGTTTCTGCTGTCTGTAATTAACCTCTTCCAGATAATTGTTTTAAAGTCTTTGTCTTTTTATTTCCTGAGCTACCCATCCTTTTTGTGTTACATTTTAGTGTAAATTGTGAGAACTTCACTTTTTTTCTGAAGACATTGTAAGAAAATTATAGCTTGTTCTTTGTGTGTGTGTGTGTTGAGAGACTCAGTCCCCACTCTGCACAGCAAGAATGTCTGCAGGAGACTCCTTCCAGTACCACAAATGATTCAGGATGGAACTGGGGATCTAGTCAGATGAGACACCATGAAAACCTATGTTCTCCATGCTTTTTATTGTGTAAAATATGATTTTCTGCACTTCAAATATTGTTAGTTTGATTTGTGTTACGGAAATTCCTACAATAAAACTCTTAGTATTATGGGTGAGTTCTACTTTTTCTAGGTTAATAAACTTGGAAACTTGAATTGTGCATATGTTCACAACATATATATATATATATATATTTTTTTTTTTTTGGACAGGCAGAGTTAGACAGTGAGAGAGAGACAGAGAGAAAGGTCTTTGTTTTTCCATTGGTTCACCCCCAAGTGGTTGCTACAGCCAATGCATTGCGGCCAGCACACTGAAGCCAGAAGCCAGGTGCTTCCTCCTGGTCTCCCATGCGGGTGCAGGGCCTAAGGACCTGGGCCATCCTTCACTGCCTTCCCGGGCCACAACCAGAGAGCTGGACTGGAAGAAGAGCAACCGGGACAGAATCTGGCACCCCAACTGAGACTAGAACCCAGGTGCCGGTGCCAGAGGTGGAGGATTAGCTTAGTGAGCCTTGGTGCCATACTCACAACATATATGTTAAAATAACTTGCCGCGAATTTTTATAGATCTATAAATATATGCATATAGATCAACCAGTCTATCTCTTAGATTCTGAAAATATTTCTAATATTGTTAATAACTTTCCTCTCAACTCTGTGAATCACATAGAGAGAATATATGCAATTTACATGTTTTTTATGGGGCAAAAATTTTCAAGAAATTAAATGGGAAACTGAACGTGATTTAACATGTATTTGGAAGAAAAAATAAAACTGAAATATGGTGCCTGAAGTTATTATTAAATAACAATGGATAAAAATAGGAATGGATGTTCTAAAATATACTAATATGGGGCCAGCACTATGGCATTGTGAGTAAAGTTGCAGCCTGCAATGCTGGCATCCCATATGGATGCCAGTTCTAGCCCCGGCTGCTCCACTTCCTATCCAGCTGTCTGCTATGGCCTAGGAAAGCAGTAGCAGTAGGCCCATGTCCTTGGGCCCCTGAACCTGCGAGAGACCTGGAAGAAGTTCTTGAATTTTGGCTTTGGATGAATGCTGCTCTTTGGATCAATGTTGTTGGCGGCCAACTGGGGAGTGAACCAGCGGATGGAAGGCCTCTCTCTCTGGTTCTGGCTCTCCTCTCTCTGTGTAACTCTTTTAAGTAAAAAAAAAAAATCTTTAAAAAAAAAAAAACCTGCTATATGCTGCCAACTTGGCCAAAACATTTTTGTTAATTTTGCATATCTAAAAGATGGGGGTGGCATTTAACCTATTAGTTAAGATTTTGGTTAAGAAGCCACTAAAGGTGACTTTCATTGGAGTACGAGAGTTCAATCCCTAACTCTGGCTCCTAATTCTAGCTTCCTGCTTATGCAGACCCAGTAAGTAGCAGTGCAGGCTCAAGTAATTGAGTTCCTGCTACTCACATGAGAGACTTGTAGTGATTTGCTGGTTTCCAGCTCCAGTCCTGGCACAGCATCACCTGTTATTGACTTTTAGAAAGGAAATCAACAGATGATAGTGCTCTCTTTCCATCTCTCCCCCACAATCCCTGGATCTCACTCTTGCTCTCTTGCTCTGTCTCAAACAGACCAAAGAATCCGCTTGCCCAATATGTGTCTCACAAATGTGTATTAATGTTTATTTGCGATTGCTACTGACCTTAAGATAAAGGATATGTGAATAGTCATGTTTAAGTAAAATCACCTATTCCTATGTAAGGTGAAATATGCATTTGCTAATGATCCAGGTAAAACACCACGCATAGACAACAAATAATGATATTAAATGCACACCCAAAAAGAGAGAGGGCAAGCAAAATATTGGGTAATGTATTAAATAAATAATTGAAAATGCAATTTCAAAAATGCTTTTATCTTAACTCAAAAATTAAATAAATTTCACTTGAATTATAACTTACACTTCTA
The DNA here is from genome assembly GCF_051225735.1 of Oryctolagus cuniculus. Taxonomy (NCBI): domain Eukaryota; kingdom Metazoa; phylum Chordata; class Mammalia; order Lagomorpha; family Leporidae; genus Oryctolagus; species Oryctolagus cuniculus. The sequence continues at coordinate 58,263,792 of NC_142870.1, forward strand.
AGATTTAATCAACGACTAACATGTCTATATTTCCCTCTGACTTTTTATCTATTTTGTTTTCCACTAATGTTAGAAGATATATTTCATGCCTTAAACTTATGAGTAAAGAAGATATATTTCAAGAAGATTTTATTATTATTTGCAATATCATATTTCTTGTTCAATTATGTCATAAAGATGGGCCAATGACAAAATAAAAATGTCACAGAATATTATATTCTGTTAGGAAAGAGATCATGTTGAAAAATAAAAAAAATTAATATGTTTAAATTTAATGGGAATTCCCCATATTGTAGTTCTAAGGATATTTCTTCATTCATTTCTACCTCAGAAAACCAGTAGAAGCAAGATATTGTTGGATTTGGGGTTTTATTTTGTTTGAAGTGTCAGGGTATTATTTAAATTCATAAGGAATAGCAAAAGCATCATAACACTTTCATTAGGGAGTTCAACTACTCCATAGTTATGTGCATCATTTTTTATTTTATGAATAAATTTATTTCCTTTGGCATCCAGATTACCAAGAAGGTAGCTTCTTGGAAGTGTTACCAAGACCAGCACCAACTCAATCTAATATAATTAACTTCTTACTTGACTACTAAACAATGTAAAAATGTGTAGAATTCAAAACTATAAGATATTTTATAGTCTTCTTACTGTGTACTTGCTCTTGCGTAATAATAATAATAATAATAAATAATGACCACATTTTGTGAATTACCATATGTTGGGTAATAGGCACTAACATTTGATCTCACAAGAGTAAGTGCTTAGTAGTGGGCATTTGGCCTAGCTGGGATTAAATGCTGGGCTGACAAGCCTGTATCTCTGAATGGGGTTATGCCCTGGCTCTGCTACTGCTAATGCAGACCCTGGAAAACAACAGGTGATAGCTTACATGATTAACTGTCTCCAGCCTCCTACGTGGGAGAACTGAATTCTGCTCCCAGTTTCTAGACTGACGCTTGAAGCCATCTGGGGGTTGAACACACAGATGAGAGTATCATCAATCAATTTAAATAATCTAGAAAAACAAAAAGAATAAAATTTAAATATATTTAGGAAAACAAAAATAATAAAAACCAAAACAAAATAATATTACAATTATAATCCCTCTGGTTATATTTCAATAATTGTTTTTATTATTCCATATTTATACAAGATCCATATATCACTTTGTTTTAACATTCAGAGAAAAAAGAAAAAGAAAGGAACCTGTAATCTCTGAAATCTCCTTAATGATTTAATAGTTTCTTGGTCAAACTTTAATGTGTTTAGATAATAAAAGTGTAATTATAATGTTTACAATCCTATAGGCATTTAGAATATTTAAAAACATTGAATCCAGAAACCTAAAAATATTTTACAAATATTGCTGAGAATCTTAACAATTGTGAGAGAAAAAATAACTTCCAATATTTCTGTATGTCAAAGTGCATATCATCATAGCTCAAGATTAATTATAATAAAATTTTATTTTTACTTTTAAAAGAAATTGTAACATAAATTTTAAATTCCATATATAAAAAACATTTATGCAATTAGTATTATTTTTAAAGCAGAAATCGGGTTAATGGAATGAAATGCAAAATTCACCCTAAATGCAAAAAGCAACTGTGCCTTTGAAAGCAGTTAGATTTTTTGACAAGATGAAAGGAAGGGGCAAAACAATAGCTGAATGGTATAAAAATATCAGATAAACTGCAGGATTATATGTTGCATCATAGAAGCCTTCTGGACTATGTTTCCAAGTAAAGTGTATTTTTGCTATCAGTTCTGCTGATATCAAGTGCAGAACTTGGCAAGTTATTCAAAAATTTAAAATGGAAGGAATGATTCAATAACAGGAAAGAAGCATGCTGTCCAAAAGAAATGGGCTAATTTTAAAAGCCCACTTCACCATTATTTTATTTAAATAAGGTTCTTGATCGCTTGATCTGACCCTGTGCGGGGCATAGCAACTGCTGTTGCCTGATATCTTTGAATAAGGATTAGTATAATTTACTAAGGGGTGCTGAAGGGGATTATGAAACTTGGAAAGCCTGCACTGCCCTTTCATAACAGACATCTTTGCCAGATAATTAACCTTGCTGTTTGTTTAGCATTCGCCCAACGCTTCATTACAGATTCAGTCAATTATCTCCTGGTAATGACCGCTACAGAAGGTAGAATTGCTTAATTAAAATTATTTAGACCAAGGAGGAACTTTGATTGGGCCATGCATATTAGAAAGGCTTGATTAATCTTGATGAGATACACACTCATTTAAAGCTTTAGTTTATTATCTAAAAATGCCAAATCCATTTTTTCCAATCAAAAATAAAATATAATACTTTTTTTCTTGCCAATTACATTAAAAATTAAGACAGCAACAATGGGGTGGATGAAAATCAGCTTCTCAGTACTAATTTTACTATAAAATGGCTTAAGGGATGAAAATAAAATCTTATTTTATAAGACACAATTGATGTAAAATAAGAAATTCCTTGTTGTGTGAAAGAATAATACATGCATGAGCATAAACTCTTAAAAGTATGTGACCATTTCAACTAAAAAGTGCAAATAATTATCATCTTCACTTTTTGACTCTCCATATCGCATTTTTTCATGTGAGTATTAACATAACCCCCTTATCTGAGGACTGAACAGTTAATAGTCACTGTCCATCAGTCAGAATATTATTTTCTCTTTGTAATTGAATTACAATGTTGTATAGAAAGAAATTTATCCTGTTTCAGTTCTAGTATCAATTCTATTATATCTAGAAGTCTTTCCTTGTATAAAAATCCATTTTTGATGAAGATGCAATTTATTGTTGACCCTTGTTTATAGCTACGGCTACATCAAAGAACAATATTTCAACTTATTTTTCAGAATAGAATGTCATAAATAAACTTGATCAAGATTTAGTCAAGTAAGACTTGAATGCATTTCTGGATTGTTTTGCTTTTATCTGTGAGGGAAGAATTTCCATTTGTTGGTTTTACATGTAGTATCACATTTCAAAGTCCTCCCAAACTTCAACAACTTGTTAATATTTGAATCAGTTTTCTAAATACCTATCTTCCTTAATGGACCAAAAGTTGCTCCTACTTGTATATAGTGCACCACAAATACATTATATACTTTATGATACCTTAAACTTAAATATAATTTAGGAAATTATTGCTCAGAGACATGAAAAAGCATGGCAGCAGGTACCAGATGTGATGTTCCCACAATGCTTCCCTCACTGTGAAGTCCAAGTGTTCAACTGGCATTTTAATCTATTCTGTGGAAATACTGAGAAAATAAGAAAAATATGCTACTTCAGAAATAAACTGAAACAAATAGTAAAAGAACCCTTCAGCAATGAACTTGGGTCACAATTATAAGACTTCAGGGTAGTTATTCTTGCTTGGAAATAAGCACAACTCCAATCCAGAAAATGTCGTGTCTGGAAACCACCATAGAAAGGTTGTACTTATAAATACAATCACAGGCTGACTTTCCTTCCTTCCACAAACAGGAAAGTAATAGTGCTCTTTAATTTCATAACAAAAATAGTAATAACAAGAATGAAGCCTGCAACCACAAGTACGTATTTCAACAAAATTTAATGTGGTCATCAATAGCATGCAGAATTATGCATTAGCCTATATTTAAACATTGTATATTGTAAGGATTGTCCTGTCTTTCCTACAGCCATCTTGACTGTAGGAATATATGAGTCATATTAGTTGTAACAACTGCTCCACACTAGGTAATCTGACAATCATCCAAAAGCTTATGGCATGTACTTAAGCTGTTGTCCAACTTTGCCTATCTAAGCATAGAAAACCCTCATTACTATCTAGTGGTTCAGGGATCCATAGTCATGTGGCCACAAGGACTATATTTCTACCTGAAAGGCACCTTAATATATTATTTGCTATGTAATTATGACATTGTCCTTGTTCTTCTCTCACAGCACCTTCGGTTTTTCCAGAAACAACTGGCCAACCAATTGGTAGACTAAGGATATAGGCAAGGGAATGGAAGCCTTCCCTGGCAAATGTGAGGCTGGCTGTCTCCATCTATATGGGGAGGGTGGCCCATAAACTGCAGTTTGCCACAGAAGTAGGAGAATGCCCTGAACATGTCATTTGAAGCAACTGTTTTCTGAATGCTAACCCACTGCTTCAAGAAAGGCATGTTAATTATCACAGCAGTAGGATGACTACTGTGGGTTGGCAGGTGCACTACTAAAGTGTACCAGGTTGCAGAGGCAAAGGTAAAGTAGCCAGCAAAATATAGTGTTGAGATGATTGGAGAAGAAAAGTCCCTAGGTGAGGTGTGCTTTTTGTTCCTCCATTTAGGCAACAGCTGTCTTAAACTGAGAGCATGCCCTTGGAGAGCATAGAAGCAGCCCAGGGTACTCAGGGAACTGGGAGTGAGGCAGGCCATGCATGCCCAGGGTTTCGATGGGCTTTATGAGGTGATTTTTGCATACCAGTAGAGGTTTTAACAAAGCATTACCCACAAGTCAGGTAGTCTGCTTATCTTTCCTTAGACCAGTTGTTGGGGCAGGATGTGTTTGACATTCTCAGAGTAACAACTGACTTGTCAGAGACTAAATACGACTGTGATAAGGTGCACCATGTAACTGAATAGTGAAACAGAGGAGGATAACTAACCTTGAGAAAAAGGAAAATAATGGACAATGCGAGATAACTGGAAAACAAATGTGGCACAACAAAACTTAGGTGCTATATTTCCCTAGTGAAAAATAGATAAGCAACCTAATGCCATGTTGGCTGCCCCTATGGAAAGACTTAAAGCCCAACCAGCAGTTGTCATCACTCATGTTTGCTCATCCCATGGAGAAGGATGATCAGATTCTGTAGTCATGCACTGAAGATTACAAGAGTTGGAAACCACCAACTTCCCAAGATTAAGGGTAAGATTAAGATCACCCCAGGGGGAGGGCATTAGAGAGCTACCAAAGACCCGGTGTAGAACTCATTACCTACTGATACCTTACCCCTGCAACAAAATTTGCTCTAGAAGACATGAGACATGTGCCAAATATCTTCTCTAATCCATCTTTAATCAGTGGAAACTCAGAACTTTGTCTGAAGCCATGGATAGATAGGGTGCTAGGGTGGAGAAGCCAGATTGGTAGACAAGTGTATTACTATTGCATGTTTTGTAATATTTAAGTATAAGCAAGCACCCCCAAAGCCATACCTGATGCTCATGTCTCCAGTTACCAGAAGTATCCTAGGAATTGTTGTGCTGCTGGGAAAGACACTGCAAATATCTGTATAGAAATCTCAGCTTAAAACTAGTGGCATGAGAATCCATACTCAGAGATATGCACAATTGAATTCTGTCAATTCCATTCCCATAAGCAGGTGGCTTTTACAAAGCCATATAAAATGACTGGAGCACACCCAAATAGGTGATCCTATGAAATACTTAGTTACACAGTTTAATATCTCTATCTGGCTGATCAAAAAGCTTGATGAAATTTAAAGGATGACTGCAGGCTATGAGGAACTTAGTAAAGTATTACCTCCCATAAAAACCGCTGCTTCCAACATTACTCAAGTATTAGAGAAGCTAATATCCATTCTTAGTTCTGCTCATAGTGTTTAAGATTTTGCTAATGCCTTTTTTTTTAAGAATCTCATTACAGGCAGACTCCCAAGATCAGTTCACCTTCACATGAGAGGGGTGGCACTAGCCTTTCCAGAAGCTGCCTCCAACATTATATGCATAATCCTATCTCCATAGTACACTGGCAAAAGACCTCACCTTGTTCTCATTTCTTACTCGTATTGCTTGTTTTCATTATATTGACAATACCACTCTAACTGGTGAATATGATGCTCTCTTACCGGACATGTCACCTTTGCACCCACAGCCAAGTGAGATGATGGGCTATCAATTCCAAAAATATTTAAGTCCTAGACCATTATGAAGCTTCTCAGGATGGTCTGCTAAGATAAGATCCATTTAACACCTGGGACAGCACTCCATAAAATACAAACTTTCTCTATACAATGTATATAGCAGAAGATATATGGGTACTTATGATCTCTGAGATTGTTGGTAAGCTTTCCACCCCCCAGTTAGCTCAAGGTCTACCTTCTCCTTGTGGGGTAATTAAAACTGGAGCCATGGGCCCAGAATTATAAAGTAATGGGTAAAGCAATGCCCTGTGATGCCAGCATTCCATATGGACACTGATTCTTGTCCCTGTTGCTCTACTTCTCATCCAGCTCCCTTCTAATGGTCTGGGAAAAGCAGCAGATGATGGCTCTAGCGCTTGGGCCCTGTCACCCACTGGGAGACCTGGGTGAAATTCCTGGCTCTTGGCTTCTACCTGGCTCAGCATTGACTGTTGCAGCCTCTCAGGATGTAAACTAGAGTATCAAAGCTCAGTTTCTTGCTCTCTACTCTCTGTAACTCTTTCAAATAAATCAACCAATCAATTTAAAAATTGAGCTATATGATATTGGGATGCCACACAGCAGGAAACATTTGAAAAAGCACAGTTTTTTTTTTTTCTTTTTTTCTTAATAGTGCAGACATAGGCCTTGGGTACCCCTCTATCTGTAGCCAAGTGCAATTAGATGTCAATAATACTGGCCGGCGCCGCGGCTCAATAGGCTAATCCTCCACCTAGAGGCGCCGGCACACCGGGTTCTGTTCCCAGTCAGGGCGCCGGATTCTGTCCCAGTTGCCCCTCTTCCAGGCCAGCTCTCTGCTGTGGCCAGGGAGTGCAGTGGAGGATGGCCCAGGTGCTTGGGCCCTGCACCCCATGGGAGACCAGAGAAGCACCTGGCTCCTGCCATCAGATCAGCTCGGTGCGCAGGCCACAGAGCACCAGCCGTGGAGGCCATTGGAGGGTGAACCGAGAGCAAAGGAAGACCTTTCTCTCTGTCTCTCTCTCTCACTGTCCACTCTGCCTGTCAAAAAAAAAAAAAGATGTCAATAATACAACAAATGATTGTGTTGAGCACTCTGGCAAGAGAAATCAGGATAAAAGACCATTGGGGTTTTGGTCACAGCTATGAAAGAGAATTCTAACTAGATATACTTCTTTAGAGAGACAAGTGTACAAAATGTTCTATTGGAGGTGGAGTCACTGGAAAAGATTTTATTGCACACAGAACTCAATGATCTACCTATCAAGCAGTGAGTGAGCAGTATATTGTATCAGCCCCAATCTGCTAGAGCTTAGACGACTATCTTGGATAAGTAGCACATATATTTGTAACAGCGAAGTCTTTCACACAACAGAATCAGCTCATTGGCTCACAAGCTGTGGATAGTGCTGGGCCTGTTCACTTTATGAAACCATGTCACCACCACAGGTGTCACCCTAGTGCTTATGATTTCACAGTTCCAAGTGCATGTGGCTGCTATGGCTGAAAATGCTTGGTGTGCACTTGAGTCCAGCAGGGGATATCCCAGTTGTCTGGGTTTTTGCTGCAGTACAACCCACAACTAATGTGATCTGGTTTGAGATGGGGGAAATCAGAGAAGCCAATGGGCGGAACTGTAGGTGATATGGTTCAGGATAACACTGGAGCCATGGTTGCTGGATGGTCACACTCACAACTGGGAAAAGGAGAGGGAGGAAGAATAAAAGTGCTGGTGCTTGTGGGAGGGAGGGTAGGTTGGGATGAATCACTTTGTTTCTATATTTTTTATGAAATGCATGAAGTATATATACATTAAATAAAAGGTTTCTAAGTACAAAACAAAAACAAAAACAAAACCCACAAATACTAAACCCAGAGGAGAGACAATTAAATGAGAACTCAAGTGGTTATTCCCTATGGTGAATTGGATATTTCTTGCCACAGTGTGAGCAGTTTCCTCTCAGCCTAAATTGGTCCCTGATGATGCCATTGGACTCTGGACTTGTGGTCATGGCTTATACCCTGAGTACCCTGAAACAAATACTTTGGAGCACTGTAGCTGGCTTCTTGGTCTGGCATACTACTTTGCCATTGGTTTTAGGAATCACTCATGGACTTCATCCTGTCCAGCCACACCAGCTCCCAACTGTTGCTGTCATATTGTCTAACAGAGATGATGTTTCTAGTATTTACTTACAGGATTATACATATTTACCATAATAAATCCAGAGTTACAGAGAGAGAGAGAGAGAGAGAGAGAGAGAGAATCTTCCACTCACTGGTTCACCCTCCAAATGGCTGCAACTGTAGGCAGTGGGCCCGAATGAAGCCAGGAACCAGAAAATTTTTTCAGAGCTCCCATGTGGATGCAGGGGCTTAAGCACTCAGATCGTCTTTCTCTGATTTCCCAGGCACATTTACAGGAAGCTGGAGCACAAGTGGAGCAACCGGGACTCAAAACAGCACCCACATGAGAGGTCAGAGCAGCAAGCAGTGGCTTAGCCAACAACACGACAGTGCCAGCACCATACACATTAATATTTTCATTCACAGTTGTGGATTGAAGCTTTTTTTTAAAGATGTATTTATTTTACTTAAAAGGTGGGTGGACTTACAAAGGAGGAGAGACAGAGGAGGGAGAGACAGAGGCAGAGAGTGAGATCTTCCATCTGCTTGTTCACTCCCCATACGGCTGTGATGGCAAGAGCTGAGCCAATCCATAAGCCAGGAGATGGGAGCTTCTTCTGGGTCTCCCAAGTGAGAACAGGGGCCCAAGCACTTGGGCCATCTTCAACTGCTTCCCTAGGCCATAGCAGATTGGAAGGACTGGAAGAGCAGCAGCCAGAAATGGCATCCATGTGGGATTCTGAAGCTTGCAGGCGGAGCCTTAGGCCATTACACCACAGCACCAGCCCTGTTCTGAAGCTTTGTTTGCTCATCTTTCCAATGTGGTCTGCTTTTAAAGCCAATATTTTCCTGTTGTCATTTGCATAATCACCCATTGCTGTTTTGTTGTATGTCCTTCTGCTACTCTGTGGAATCTGCTTAGAAACAAGTAGAGGCATGAAATGCCACAAAGACAGCAGCAGAAACCCTGTGCAGGCCCAGGGAATGTCTGATGAAGGGAGCATATGAGATTGCTAGGGCTGATTAGAAGAATGGAAGACAGGGCTTCTACATGACATGATTACCACCATCTTGGACATGACAGCCATTTTGGTTATAATTACTATCTTGAGTTTTAGGAAATAGTCACAGACACTCTAAACCTTGTGGAGGATAAAAGAATTCATGAGGATAACCTACTGGCTAGCCTTGCTAGGCTGGACTTTGAGATGTACCATATTTTATGCCTGGAATGTTAATATTTCTTGAGAAATGTCGGGTGCACTCAGTTAACCATGGTGTAAACACCGTACTACTAATAGGGGCACACATATTCATCATCTTGAAACCACCAAGTGCCACACTGCTGTCTGTAAGTTCCCATAATAAATTGTACTTTGTGTAATCTTGGATTTGTCCCTTCTTTCTCAAGGAAACTTCTGCTGGCTCTTGTACACTAGGATTTTCTAAAACAGATATGATGACTGTAATCTCTAACAGCATGATTCTGATATTTAAGAAAAGATCTAAAATATCCCATGAGAACTTTAAAAAAATATTGTCTTAGTCTGTGTTTTGTTGCTACAACTGAATACAAGAATAAAGCTTCACTGGGTCCGGCTCTGTGGCGTAGCATGTAAAGCCACTGCCTGCAGTGCCAGCATCTCATAAGGACTCTGATTGGAGACCCAGCTGTTCCACTTCCGATCCAGCCCTCTGCTATGGCCTGGGAAAGCAATAGAGAATGGCTTAAATGCCTGGGCCCCTGCTACCAATGTGGGAGACCCAGAAGAAGCTCCTGAGTTCTGGCTTCAGATTGGCCCAGCTCTAGCCATTGCAAACATCTGGGGAATGAACCAGCACATAGATTCTCTCTCTCTCTCTCTCTCTCTCTCTCTCCCTCCCCACCCCCCACTCTGCCTCTGTCTCTTTGTAACTCTGCCTTTCAAATAAATAAATAAATCTATTAAAAATAAAGCTTTATTAATCACCCTGTTTTGGGGCTGAGAGGTGCAAGGTTGAAGAACTACATCTGGTGAGGGCATTCTTGCTGGTGGAATCTTCCTGCAGAGTTCCAGGGCAGCATAAATTATCACAAACAAAAGACAAGGCCAAACTTTATATTATAACAGACCCACTTTGTAAAGAACTCATTAATCCATTAATCCATGAAAGGAAAACTACATTATGATGGTAGAGCCCAAAGGACATCCTTACCTCTTAAAGGTCCCAATTGGTCCTCCCTACTAATACCTCACAATGGAAATTAAATAACTCTAGAAAATAAAACAAAAGTGGTTTTAGAAAATATTTAGTATTGATTGATAACATAGCAGATATTATGCTTTGAGGGATCAATATTAAGTAATATTATAAGAAAAATTTATGACTTACATGATTATAATAGAAAAGATAAAAGGTAAAATTAAAGAGAAAATGCTAAAAGAAATGTTAATTCCATTGGTATTTATTGGATTCCTTATAGTTTTCTGTGCTGTCTAAATATTTTAAAATAACAATAAAAAAGGCAAACTCCCCAAGTAAAAATAAAAGTTTTACTTGAATAATGTAATTATAAATGTAAATGTAAAATTAAAAATATTCAGTACAATAAAGACATCATATAACATGATAAAATAGGTAACAGATTAGAACAAGTGTTTGGAATTTATCTAACAAAATTATTACCATCAAAATATATGAAAATCATGTAGAAGCTCTGTTATTAGTGATGGAAGGACATAAGCTTCATCCATTTTAGCTCCCTGCCTGAAAACAGATAAAATTCCCTTTTACCCCTTTACCCCTGCCTTCTTTCAAGAGACCAACTCAACCCCAAGCCCTATACTGTTCCCACCACACCTCCTGCATTCTTTTTCAGGTTTGAAAACCTGAGAAAAATCAGTAAGGAGTAACTCCCCTCTGCCGATTACCCAGCATCTCACACCACCACCACCCTTAGCCCACCATAAGCTATGTAAGACTCAGCCGGCTGGAGAACTGGGCCTCTCCGCCACGTGTTCAGTTTGTGTGCGCGCTGGCAGTTGGCCACCTCAGGATTTATTTTCCCTTGAATCAATTCACTTTGGCTGTTAATTGATAACCTGTCTCCTCTCTGTTCTGCATCCCTTTTCCTTATGGTTAGAAGATTAACAGTGAATGGAAAAAAGAAAACATAGTTGAAGGCCATGAGCCAAGGGGCAGTAAATATTTGAAAGATGTTTGGTTTTTTAGGCAATGAAATTTAAAGAATCAATGCATTGCCATTTTATTGTCATCTATTGACAATACATTGAAATATTAATACCAAAGTGGTAATATGCTGGGGAAAGAAAGTTGCCACTCACTTCTATGGTATTATTATATAAGCACCTTGGGAATCCTTCAACAATAACAATCAGCTCTCAAGATACACAAACTCTCACTCAGAGGTGTCCATTACTGGATATACACCCTAGAGACTCTCCTACACATATGATCATGAAGATTTCCATGGTTGAGTTTTCTAAAACTCTGTTTATGAAAGAAAAAATCTACTTGGGAAAAAATTTCACATGCTCATAAGCAAATCGAATCTTAAGCAAACAAAATAATCTATCCATATAGACTTATTTCACGAACATAATGGTGTTATTTTTAAAGGAACCTACCTAACAATGACACTATTCTATTTAAATAATGTAATAAGCATGCAAAACACTATGTATTAATAATTGGTATAATATAGCAGCACATAGTCTGCAACATATCATGCAAACTATAATAAAATGTGTTGGGATTATAAACATTAAATTTAAGAGTGGCTAAATCTGTAAGGGGTCAGGGGACTTGGCTTGAGGGTGAATATATACTTATATTTCACTCCATTTTAAGTGTCAAACTTTTCAAAAGAAGCTGAAGTAAACATAAGTAGTAGTACTTGTGTTTGATTTAGCTGATTGTTGCTTATGTAGATATTCATTATATCATTGTTTATTCTAAGATTATTTTCACTAATTTCTCTCTTCCTTTCTCTCTCTCTCTCTCTTTCTTTCTTTCTTTCTTTCTTTCTTTCTTTCTTTCTTTCTTTCTTTCTTTCTTTCTTTCACAGGAAGAGTTGTAGACAGTGAGAGAGATAGAGACAGAAAAGTCTTCCTTCTGTTGGTTCACCCCCCAAATGGCCACTACAGCCGGAGCTACGCCGATCCGAAGCCAGGAGCCAGGTGCTTCTTCCTGTCTCCCATGTGGGTGCAGGGGCCCAAGCATTTGGGCCATCCTCCACTGCACTCCAGGGCCACAGCAGAGAGCTGGACTGGAAGAGGAGTAATCGGGACTAGAACCCGGCACCCACGTGTGATGCTGGCGCCGCAGGTGGAGGATTAACCAAGTGAGCGAGGGTGCCGCCCCATTCATTAATTTTCTAATAAACTGCTTTAAGTGACATTCCATATTTTCTGAGCAATAATTATGCTGATTTTTAATAGCTATTGTCTTTCTTACCTATCCATCCACTGAATCTCAACAGTGCTGATCAGCACAAGTATGCTCCCTCTACACAGAAACAGATATATCGATGCTCACGAAGTCTCCTCATTTAAAAAGGCAGCATACTTTTGCTGATGTAAATAGTGTCAATTATTGCCATTATTTCACGAACAACATGACAACTGTGATAATGACAAATATGTTTGAATGGAATGAATATAAACCATTATTCTGATTCACAAAGGGCAAAATTTTCCTTTAAGTATCATCCTTCAGTTTTAAGAATTTAGTGGTAAAATATCTTTCATGAATGACCAGATAATCAATAATAATCTTATTCTATGTCAGCTTTGGGAATTCATTCTTATAAACCCTATTTGTTTTCTCCCAAACATTGTTTCTAAAATAGTATACAATAAAAGCAAAAAAAAATCAATAAGTTCATTAAGGTTTTCTTCAAGCTTGGCACCCAAGGCCCCTATAAACCAGTCCAACTCAACTCTGGAAATTATTCTACTGCTCAAATATCAGGAATTGGCCAGAACTTATGGGTATGTCACTCTACCTACATGCCATAAAATGTCACTTCATCTGTCTAGACGTCAATTCTATTATCTCCATGCTGTACCTCTTACAGATGTGTAAGGATTGTTTGAAATAGTGAATGTGAAAATACCAAACCTTCCTTATTCCACCAACAGTGTACCCATCTGCATTTCTAACTCATAAAATAGAAACTACTACAGGAAATTAAAGTAAATGATACTCAGCAGTTCACACTGACGGAGAACATGAAATCCCATAATAAGTAAAGCAGAAACCCAGAGATTGTCAACAGCATGGAGTCAATGGCACAATGGCCCTGCACCTGTATGGAAGACCAGGAGGAAACACCTGGCTCCTGGCTCCAGATCAGCACAGCACACCGGCCGTGGCAGCCATCTGGGGGGCGAACCAACAGAAAAAGAAAACCTTTCTCTGTCTAACTCTGCCTGTCAAAAAACAAAATAAAAGATATTAGGCACCATTATAGAAAATTGACAAATAAATAGGAGTAACATTCCTTAAACCCAAACATATAATTATTCACAATGGCAATTAAATATCATATGCACCTATAAGTTATTAAGTACTATATTAAGTTAGTTTTTTTCTGAATTGGAGATATAACTAGAAAATCATATGTAACTAAAATTTTGAATTGTTTTTCTTATTTACAAATGTTTTTAATGATTTCCAAATACAGTAAGAATAAAAATGAAAGTAAAACTTCCCTGTAATTTTATTATGCAGTTAACAAACTGGTATATTTTTCTTCTATAAATTACATATACATGCAAATGTGGAAGAAATTAAAGATATTCACATATTTGTTGATGATATCTTGGATAATCCTTAATTCATTTATTTAAGAAATTTCACTAAGATTTAATATGCTTCAAGGACATGATTATCTACAGATTTAAGGCAGAATGTTTTGTGTTCCTCACGGCCAATCGACTCTGTAACAGCACAGCATTCAGTGATTTTTGAAGGTTGCTAAAACTATGAGAATATCTTGGAAACAAAAGGGGTCTTTGTGAAGCCTATCTAAATCTCCAGGAAAAACGCTCACCTTTGATATCCGCTTCAGATGTTTCCCTGCTTGCCTCCCATGTGGCTGCTTGGTTTCAGGTGGCCGAATAACCTGAGCTTGTATCCTCCATATTAGTCTTTTCTTTTGTGGACTCATCAACTCTGACCCTACAGGTATCAGAAAAGAGGCCAAGCGAGATGTACTCTAAAATGCAGAAAGTGGGCAGCCACAGGGAACAGGCTTCAAAGTATTTTCCTTCCCTCCATATCACTTATACAATTGGTGATATTTAATTTTTATATTTTTACAAAAAGCAGTGCTGTGATGATCAAATGAAGAATATTAAATAAATTTTATTATGAAAAATGATAGATATTACTCTCCATTGTGTTTGTGTGACCTTTCTTTCTTTTCAGTTATTTATCTCCTGAATCTATATTCATCATTTTATTTATATCATTTATACTTCCTAGAAACCTCTCAGCCTTCTCAGTTCTCAACAGGGTCTGCATACAAGCTTTTCATGCTGTTTTCTAACCACTTTAACTCTTAGATTCCTTTATAATTATATTTATATCTTAGTGCCAATAATACTTATTATCATCTACTCTATTACATATCATTTTCTGTTTGTGTCTAGGTATACACACTAACATATAATTCTCAATAATGAATAAGAAACACAAATTTGTAACTGTGAATCAGCAAATTGCCACATGAATCCACAGCTCAAACATTTGCTGCTCATTTTACATATGAAAGTACAAAAATTTCAAATACAAACTATTTTCTATACATGTAATGTATAATAGTAGAAGAGATGTGGATGAGTTCAATGCAAGAAATAAGAATTTGCTTTTATATTACACCCTTTCTGTTATCTAATAAGTTAATTCACCTAAAAGGAATCAATGTAGTTCTCTCAATTATCAGTGTCAAGTTACAGGAAGACATCTCTTTAATGTAGTTTTGAATTACTGATATAGATTACATTTTTCCTGTGATTCTCATACCTAATTGGTAATTTCATTAGAAGTAAAACATTCACAGTAGATGTTACCATTCATGACACTTTAAATGACCTCTCATAATTCAGGAATTGAATAGCAATGAAATGTCCTTCTCCACTCCCCCCACTAGTTTCTATTGAAATACAATATACATAAAATAGATTCTGCCTGAAGAGGAAAGTACAATGGATTTGAGTACTTGCCCATGCTTCAATTTCTGTATAAAAATTTCAAACACAATGCAAGGTACTTCAATTTTTTTTCTCTAGAAAGAGGGTTTAATCAGAGTATAATAAGCACTGAAATTAATACATTTAAAATAAATATCCATAAGGGAAAAATGTATTTAGATCAGACACTAATATGTTTTCAACATTGTAAATTAATTCCCCATATGAATATTTTCAGTATATCTAATCTATTATCTATTTTCATATTTTATCTTAAAGTTGAATGTTTCAAATTTGAATAAAATACAACATTATTAAAAAAGAAAACCAGAGGTAATCACTAATACACCTTCTGGCATTCTGTCCCCTCATTAGGTCTCTTGTTGATTGTAAAAGCTGACATACAGCTCAAATGTTCAAGCTTTACCCTCAGTGGCAACACAGAAAAGAATGGATCCAACGATAGTTTTAATCATATGTAAGGATATTGCTGTCAGATCATTGAAGTATGAATAAGGATAGAAAGTAAGGAGAGTGCATATTAAGTCATTAAATACTTAAAACCCTTATTTTGTGTTAGAGGACAACCTAATATAATGGTTAATTGAGTCTGGATTCAGATTCCACACCTTTATTTTGACTTGTAGATTCTTTTCACACTTTGTTCACTGTGAAGCTACCTATTTCTCCTTATTCAGTTTATTCATCTAAAGAGATGAGAAAAAACCCTTACGCCATAGAGATATCATGAGAAAAAATAGTTTTCAAGTTTGTGAACTCATCATTTGTCACACAGCAACATAAA
The DNA here is from genome assembly GCF_051225735.1 of Oryctolagus cuniculus. Classification (NCBI taxonomy): domain Eukaryota; kingdom Metazoa; phylum Chordata; class Mammalia; order Lagomorpha; family Leporidae; genus Oryctolagus; species Oryctolagus cuniculus. Next base: position 58,279,817 of record NC_142870.1, read on the forward strand.
TGCTATTTTTAGTATTTAACACAGTCACTAAATTAGTTCATCCTATATCTTTTTTCTTATGCTATATATAGATCCTGTGATTGGATGTTGTATAGCTAGTTATCTTGAATGCCAAAGTCATGTGTGTCAGTAAGAAATATTTCAATGTTACTTTAGATGAAACTAGAGGGTTAGTGATTCTAAACCAATGGGGAAATACATAAGGGGTCCAAGATCTAGAAATGACAGTGGAATTAATGCTCAGTAGAAAAATGCACTAATATTGTAGGAACACTTATTGAGCTTTACTGAAAGCACAGACAATAAATTCACACAATTTGAGGTCAGAAACCAATTTTACTTACAGGACTAAAGCTTGCCTTCTAAATTTTTGAGTTAGTACATAAAGTTCTAGCAAGATAGGTTTTCTTTCATAGTTTGTTAAATTATATCATTTATTACCAGATGGAGAAGGCAGTCTACCCCGACCTCTTTAAAAAAAAAAAATTAGGGAGGGGGACAAAGAAGGTATCTGGCCTCTAATTCTAGATATATTATGAACAATTTTTAAAAACTCAGCTCCATGGCCATTCCTTCCCTGTAATGAAAGGGATTGTTTATATCAAATAACTATTTAAGTTTCTTTAAATACTGTTTTGCTTATGGGTATTCTGTCTCATTCAACTCAAGCAGTTGTTAATGAATGCCTAGTGAACCTGTTTCACCTAAAAACTATCAAGAATTATGGAGGGTCTGAGATTTTATCTTTCTTAGGAGATAACATGTTTTATACAGGCTAAAATAAGATACAGAATTATTCCTGGATCAGAGACAGTTTCATGACTTATGGCACCATTGGTATCAAGAACTTCAAGTAGTCATGCTGACCATGTGACAATTTCAACAACAAGGAATAGAATTTTTCCAAGAGGAGCAGATCATTTTACCTTTTAATTAAATGACAAGTCAAGTGAGCTGAAGATAGTTCCAGAGTGAAAAAGTTAATTGTAAAGTGAAAAAAAAGTCAAAGTAAACAAAAAGGAATATGTAAAAAAAAAAATGGAAAACAAGTAAAAGTAAATTACAGTATTCAACCAAAAGTATGAAGTAGAACAAACAAACAAACAAAAATACTAAGAGGGATAACATATCAAGTTGCTCATCAACAGTCAGGGTGAGGCTGATCAAGTCACTGTTTCTCATAGTGTTCATTTCACTTTAACAGGTTTCCTTTTTGGTGCTCAGTTAGTTGTCACCTATCAGGGAGAACATATGGTATTTGTCCCTTTGGGATTGGCTTATTTCACTCAGCATAATGTTTTCCAAATTACTAACAGGGATCACTTTTCAGTTAAAATTCAAACACCTAAAATTAATTGTGTGTTAATTACAGAGTTCAACCAATGGTACTAGAACAAAAAAAAATACTAACATGGATAAAGTATTACATTGTACATCAACTGTCAGGACAAGAGCTGATAAAGTCACTGTTTCTCATAGTGTCCATTTCACTTCAACAAGTTTCCCCTTTGGTGCTCAGTTAGTTGTCGCCAATCAGGGAGAACATATGATATTTGTCCCTTTGGGGATGGCTTAAATCACTCAGCATGATGTTTTCCAAATTCTTCCATCTTGTTGCAAATGACCAGGTTTCGTTGTTTTTGACTGCTGTATAGTATTCTATAGAGTACACGTCCCATAATTTCTTTATCCAGTCTACTGTTGATGGGCATTTGGGTTGGTTCCAGGTCTTAGCTATTGTGAATTGAGATGCAATAAACATTAATGTGCAGACAGCTTTTTGTTTGCCAATTTAATTTCCTTTGGGTAAATTCCAAGGAGTGGGATGGCTGGGTTGTATGGTAGGGTTATATTCAGGTTTCTGAGGAATCTCCAGACTGACTTCCATAGTGGCTTGACCAGTTTGCATTCCCACCAACAGTGGGTTAGTGTCCCTTTTTCCCCACATCCTCTCCAGCATCTATTGTTGGTAGATTTCTGAATGTGAGCCATTCTAACTGGGGTGAGGTGGAACCTCATTGTGGTTTCGATTTGCATTTCCCTGATTGCTAGAGATCTTGAACATTTTTTCAGGTGTCTGTTGGCCATTTGGATTTCCTCTTTTGAAAAATGTCTATTGAGGTCCTTGGCCCATCTCTTAAGTGGGTTGTTTAGAGTATTGCAGGCATGGAAAGCCAAGACACTCTGGCAAAAAGAAAAAAAAAAAAACCTAAATGAAAGATCTCCGCGAGTGAGATCTCAGTGCAAAGAATGGGTCATCAAAGAAGGCGGTACCTTTTTCTGAAGGGAGGAGAGAACTTCCACTTTGAGTACAACCTTGTCTAAATATGATCAGACTTGGTGAACTCAAAAGGCTTCCATAGCCTTGGCAACTCATGACAAGAGCCTAGGGTGATTACTGAGGCCATAAACAAGAGTGTCAATTTGTTAAGTCAACAACAGGAGTCACTGTTCACTTAGTCCTCATGTAGGATCTCTGTCCTTAATGTGCTGTACATTGAGATTTAATGCTATAACTAGTACTCAAACAGTATTTTTCACTTTATGTTTCTGTGTGGGAGCAAACTGTTGAAATCTTTACTTAATGTATGCTAAACTGATCTTCTGTATATAAAGAGAAACGAAAATGAATCTTGATGTGAATGGAAGGGGAGTTGGAGTGGGAAAGGGAAGGGTTGCGGATGGGAGGGACGTTATGGTGGGGAAGCCATTGTAATCCATAAGCTGTACTTTGGAAATTTATATTCATTAAATAAAAGTTAAAAAAAAGAACATTATTCAAGGACAAACACCACATGCTCATGGACGATATTTCCTAATTTGTTCTGGAGTGCTTTCAAGGCTAGGTATATTATCTTAAACGCAGCTGGTCAACCTTGGAATGAGAAGTCTAATCCTGGACCTAAGCTATCTCATTGTCACATATGTGCACACAATTGTCAGTCAGCTTGAGCAAGGGATCCCCTTGTTATCAGCTGCTTGTTTGACTCGGTTACAGCTTATGCTACAAGAATCTCAAATGGCTTTAGTGCTGCAACAGCGTAGTCGTATTGCTGATAATTAATATAGCAATCTAACTAGATTCGCAGGAACCTTAACACAGCAAAGCACACATCACAAGTCCATACCTGGTCCTCTTTCCCCTCATGTCTTACATTTTCATCTGTAGCAACCTGGTGGTTTGCTACACACTAAGTAGATTTTTGTAACAACTGTCTGGATTTCAGAAAACCTCAATAATGTAAGAGAATTTTTACAAACCTGTCAATGTTTGCCTCAGAAAGGGACGTTGTCTTTATTTTCCTGGATAACTGCTCCTTTGAACCTGGAGAGAGACATGATGTATATCGTCCTAGTCAGTTGGATTGTGAAGCATCTTTGAACAGATACTCTAGAACAAAATATTTGAAAGTTTCTACTATGAAGAATTAAATAAATAGGGGAAAACCATGGAAATTAGGAGAGGTAGGACATTATCATTTTTCTCTAAAAATATGATGGCCAAATACTACCTCTCTTGTAGAAAAGACTTCTGGCATTTCCCCCACCCATTTCCATGTCAATAAATTGTATTTACAGGAGGTGTAGACAAACAGAACATTTTGAACTATTGCCCAGGCTGCCTCTCCAGAAGTTAGAATTGTAATATTCATTTATTCAATTGAACAATACAATCCTAAGGGCTAGCAATTAACCAGAAGGCTTCATTGGATGTACCTCAACCTATGTCCCCAGGCAGAAATGAGCTCCAACTGGAAGGCTGCAATAACTTGTAAATAGTATTTTGTGTCTAGGGTCACCATGTATGTCATTGAGGTTGCGCTTTATGTGTGTGGCAATCAGACATTATTTTGACTCACTCTAAAAAGCAAATTATTTGCACCTAAGGAGTGCCCATTAGAAAATATCATCTGTTGAAGGAAAATCATCTCTGGAAGTTAGACTTACTTCATTTAGTTAGGGTCCTTATGAAAGCTAAAATCACCCTTGATCTTTCTGAACTAGGTTAAGTTTTGAGTATTTGCTAATGCTTCCTATCCTATCTAGACTAATGACTCAGGCCAAATGAAAGGTTGATGAAGGGGAGAAAAGCATAGGGAGAAATAATCTGGTTTCCTAAGGTTGATTCTGATGGTTTAGGGTCTTTACTCAGTTGAGAAACTGTGGTAGCATGGATATCACTGAAACTGCAAATTAGTTTCATTCTGCTGCATGCAAGCATTTGATAGTATCTGGAGATAAATGCTGCATTATAAATATTGAACATTAGTAAAACTATATCTGCCTTCCTTTGGTCTGAAAAAGAGGTTTTGCCTGTTTACTGTGCCTATGGAAAAGAAAGTCTAGCTGTGACATCATAATTTAAGCTCTCATTTTGGCAATGCTATTATTACAGGAAAATGTTAGCCATCCCTTTTATAAGGTCTAAAGATCAAATTGTACATCCTGGAGAGTCATTCAGAATAGAATCAGTTTCTTGATTTAAAGAGAATAGAGAAATGAGGGAATAATCTGGGGCTTCCCAGAGCACTTAATGTCAATAACTTAACATCAAATGAAACCTTAACAAGCAATTTTAACTGTTAAATAACAACTATGAAAACATTTACCAAAAGGTCTGATGCCTTTTATAAATTTCAAGACAAGAGTTAATGTATTTGGAATCATCACTTATTTGACCAGCAAACCCAACTACTAACACATCGATAACTCAAACATTTTTAGTTTCTTAATACCATCAAATCTTTTTAATATTTATTTATTTACTTGAAAGTCAGAGTTACACAGAGAGAGAAGGAGAGGTAGAGAGAAAGAGAGAGAGAAAGGTCTTCCATCCGCTGGTTCACTCCCCAGTTGGCTGCAGCTCCCGTTGTTTCACCTATCTGAAGCCAGGATCCAGGAGCTTCTTCTGGGCCTCCCACGTGGGTGCAGGGCCCATGGACTTGGGCCATCTTCTACTACTTTCCCAGGCCATAGCAGAGAGATGGATCAGAAGTGGAGCAGCAGGGACACAAATTGGCACCCATACGGGATGTCAGCACTGCACGTGGAGGCTTTACCTACTAAGCCACAGCGCCAGCCCATCAAATTTAAAATATCTGATACGGAGATTTATTTAGGTCACTTGACCCCCCCCAAAAAAAAACTTTCAATCAGTTTAAATTTATGAGCAATCTTTCATCCATAACCTAATTAAAACAGAGCTCTTGATAAGTGAATTTTCCCATGAGGACATACAATATGTACACATGTATAACATAACATACAAAATAGAATAATAAAGCCATTTCAATAATAGTTTCTTAAAATCTATTTTTTTAATTACTGTCATGGATTAGAATTACTTTTTGCTCTTAGTAATCTGAATTAACCATATGTTTTCTAAGTTGGAACCTATAGTACATTATTGGCCTTATTTGCTTGCAGAACTGTCCCAATATATCAAATGCAACTGAGGGCAGGGAAAAAGAAGTCTTTTAGAACATCAGAGGACACATTGAAACACAGAGCCAACAATGTTTTAACTTCCATTAGCAGTAATTCTGATATACAAAACCGTGGATAACAAGACTTTAAATAGCCATGTTTTAAAATCATAAACTTATCAACTAACAAGAAGAGGTACATGCTTACTCCACACGTTATTTTAGATAGAATTTATAGCATTTTATAAAACATTCCTTTTAGGCCTCTGGGCCTTTCTCGTTAAGATAACCATCATGTCTGATAACAACTCAAGGTCATTGGCTTTTTAACTTTTGGACATTTGTATCCATAGCATTTTACATTATCACAGCTTAAAATTTACATCTTGATGGTACCTTTAATGTAGTCCAAATAGCCTTATTACTTGGTATCTCTACAAGATGAGAGACATATATTGTTTGATATTTCCAGTGGCACAACTGGAAATATCAAAGTCCGAAGAAATTGGAACTTTGATTTTTTGATCCCAGTCAAAGATGCCAAGAAGGCTTAAACTATATAGTAGAATCAGGATCCCTTAACATCATGACATAATATAGATCAGATTCGAACCCTGCTTTATAAAAAACAAAAGGGGGGAATGTTAGGAAACTGGCGCAGTTGTAGCCAGGTGGCCGAATGGCCCAGCTACCTGAGCCAGGCTCCACCCCCATCCTAATGGGATTAGCTGCTCCAGCTTTCCTGCCCGCCCTCAGGCAAAGTTTTAAAAGGGCCTGTTCCTGAACAGGTTCTCTCTCTTGGCCCTTCTCTCCTGCTCTCTTTCGGTTCCTCTCTCTAGCCTCTTCCTCTGGTCTCTTGGCTCTTGGTTCCTTTCTCTTGGCACCTTCTCTCCTGCTCTCTCTTGGTTCCTCTCTCTAGCCTCCTCCTCTGGGCTCTTGGCTCTGCTCTCCTCTCTCCTCTTCTCTGCTCTATCTTCTCTCCTTGCTAGCTCCTCTCCTCTCTGTTTCTCTCTTATACTCTCTTTTTCCTTCGCTACCCCTTCACTCCAGTCTGTAGGGTGTTCCCCAATAAACCCTTTCCCATAAAAAAAAAAAAAAAACTCAGATGTTTTTCAACAATCAGACCTTAACAGGGACATTAAGACAACACAATAGATTACTTCAGCAGAACATAAAAATCTGTCTCTTTGGTTATCTGAAAAATCAGAAATAAAAAATTAAATTAAGTAGCACATGGAATCATCCTGTAACTTGAAACAATTTTAGCAGAGTCAGAACCAGAGAAGAGAAAATAGCTCACTGGAGCTGGCTAGAAAACTGACAGAGAGTCACCAAGTAAACAAAAACTATTCAAAGGAGATGCTGCGGTTTTTAAACAGACATTAAATTTTATGTATAAGGTGGCCGTCATGTTTCATGTTAAAGTGAGAACATAGCTTTCCTCATAGGCATTTTCTACCTCACAGAAAAGCCACTATCTGAACATGCCTATGACTATAGATTTCTAGTTTTGGCCATCAAAGATTAGAGATGGGACTTGAGCACCCCCTTGACTTACATCCTCTTGAAGGTCTCCTCTGGTCTGCTTTAACAAAAATCAGGAGAGAGCGAAAGCTAGGCAGCAGAAGCAATGCAAAGATAGGTGGCAGGTCAATTATTGGCTACCTTACACAGCGGCCTGCCATCAAGGAGACGCAACAGGTCAGTCCACTGCACTAGTTTTCAAGATGGGAAACCAGGGCTTCAGCAGAAGTCAGCTTATGAAGATCCCTGGAAGCTCTGCCAGCCAAGAGTTATGTCACTGGAATTGGAGCTGTCCTGTAGTCTAAGGACTCCCAGGTCAGAGCTGCAGACATTGTTGGCTCTAAGCTGAAAAGCCCTTCACTCTGCCCAGCTTCCAAAGTAACCACCACTGCTGAGGGATGGACAAGTAGGGTCAAAAACATTGCAAGCAGAACTGTGAATTTCCAGCTAGGTAATGGAAGTCAACAGGTTGTATTCTCTAAGGAGGTTCACACCTCCTTTATGATGTACCCCATGTGAAGAGATAGATAGGTCTGGACCTCCAAACTGGCAAGGCCTTAAAGCTCACCTCATTATTATCAAGCCCCTTCTGTCAATTTCTGTTTATCTCTCAATGGGAAAATTTGCTCATGGTTTAGACAACACTTCTCTCAGATCTCTAAAAATGACTCTATCCCTTGATCTATACTCTGTCTAGCCCAATTGGGGCCTCATTCCTTTGTAATCATACCCTCTACTCTTACATCAATGACTCTGCTCCTGATCTGTGTGTATTGGTGGTCCTCTTCCCCACTGTATGATTATTCAGAATTTTTCTACAGACAAACCCCTCTCCCAGTTTTGGTTGGGATCAGCTTCACAGACCCCTCTCCCAGTTTTGGTTGGGATCAGCTTCACAGACTCCCTCTCCTCAGTAGTTATCTCGGGAACAGATTTGGGCCACAACATTATCTTGACCAACTAGCTCCAAAATAACTTTAACAGCTACAAGAGGAAGTCACTAGGTCCACTGAGACCTCAACTAATGCCATCCCAAATCTCCAAAGCCAAATCACCTCACTAACAGGCATAGTGCTACTGAACAAATGATCTTTAGACCTTATAATAGCTAGAAAAGGGAAACATGTCTTTCTGGGAGAACAATGTTGCTATTATGTTAATCAATGAGGCCAGGAAAAAGCAAAATGTAAAGTTAATTGATTAATGCCACTCCTAGGACCAATAGCTACTAGTATTACCCTGGTTTTTGTACTCCTTTTCTGTGTAAGTGTTTACAGGAGGTGAAAATAAAATGAACCAAAGCCTTCACCAACCAGGAGATCAACCCAATGCTACTACAGGGATGTACTCGGTTCCCTCCCCTCCCAGGACATCGTTTTTTGAGATGCTGCCCCACCAGTGGAGAGTGACTCATCACCCCATGTCAGTAGGAAAAAGCTCTAGAAGATAGATCAGCATCCCTCCACCCCTGCTGGGCTTTTGAAGGTGATGTAACCCCATATGACACTTGCTTTATGAAAAACAAAAGGAGAGAATGTTAGTGAAATGGTGCAGTCTTAACTGGGGCACCATCTCAAGCCCTAGATGCCATTTTGGGCTCTGGCCTAGCCACCACCCTGTACTCAAAGTTCAGCCTCTCCAGGACCCAGTCTGGCTTACTAGGAGTCAGGTGACCAAATGGCCAACCACAAGAGTCGGCTCCACTCTCACCCTAACAGGATTCACTATTCCCACTTCCCTACCCCCTGCAAGAGTAATAGGACCCGCTTCCCTGCACACATTCTCTCTCTCTCTCTCTCTCTCTCTCTCTCTCTCTCTCTCCCCTTCCAAGTATTCAGTAGATACAGTCTTGCTCCTGAACTTCCAGGAGTTACTCCATTTCCAGGATCTTCTTGCCAAAATATTAGGGGCAGTCAAAGGGCTCAGCTACTTGAGACTAAATAATAATTGGACAGGAATTATATATTTTATTCACAACAAGGGTTTTAAGACATGTAAGTGGCCACTTAGTCTCTCCTCAGTCTCTTGTCTAAAATCTAGGTTATGTAGTTTCTTCAAATTTACACATCAAAGCAAAAGGAATTTTAAATGATTCCACAATATTGGTAGTAATGTGATTAAACAGGTAAAATCAGCTTGTCCCATTGTCCAAAAATACAATCCAAGTAAAAATGTAAAGATAGTCCAAGTATGAGTCAGCTCTTTCATAGAAAGCAAACAGTTGAAATTTTAGAACTGAAGCAGTAAACTCACCATTGTTATCTGTCAGCTTGTTTTTCTTTCTATGTAAACATACTAAATATTTACCAACCTTCAGATTTTATTATCAAATTAGACTGTAAGATCCCTTTAAGAATTCTATTCCGTTTGGTTTATGATTTAAAAGAGGACTAATATAAATTTTTGTGCTTAAATTAAAGATTTTTAATGCATAAAATTTCTTTCTTCTATATTTGTTTGAGAGGCAAAGAGAAAGAGACACTTCCCATTGCTAAATGCACACAAAAGCCAAGGGTAGACTGGGGCTGAAGCTCAGAAGTGTAACACAATCTAGATTTTTTGTATAAGTGGTGGGAATCCAATTACTTAAACCATCACCATTGCTCCATGGAATGCATTCCTAGGAAGCTGGAGTCAGGACCCAGAGCAGGCAATCAATCCAGGTGCTCCATTTTAAAAAAAGACATCATAACCAGTAGGCTAAATCTCTGCTCCAGCATTCAATACTTTCTAAAGTATTCTTCTACAAACTAAGTCATATGTTTAAAGAATTCTCGTTCACATAATTTAGATAAATCTTAAACAGAAAATAGTTTAATATAAAATAAAACACCTTAGCTTTCTGAGTTATCGGCATTAAATTTAGCACAAGAAAACATTTTTAATCTATAGCCTAAATTCATAATAATCTTAAACATGAAACATAATACACATATCCCTTATTTATATGACTAGGATTTTATTATCATCTAGTGCTTGCTTAAGTAAGTTTCTTAGGTCTTAATGTGTTAGCCAACTTAAAATATCCAGCAAGGTAAAATTTTCCTGATTTTTCAATCTGATATGAATAATGTGAAATTTTATTTATTAAAGTTATCTACTTTTACTCTTTCTCAATCACCAAATCAAAAGCCCATGAAGGTAGGAACCATGATTAATTTGTATAATGTTGTGAGTCATAGTAATTGACCTGTTTTGCATAATATGTGAATCTATCTTATTGTGAAGGATGATATAATTTTTATTAAAAGAAGTGTATATGTTTAATTTAAAATCATTCTTTAAGAAAAACTTATTTTCTTTGCCAATAAATCATATGGAACCTGAGGATTTGTCATCAAAATCACAACCAAGAACGAATCCAAAGGCAGTTTAATAGGAATGCAAAAAGAAAATCTTAAGAGCAAAAAAAAAAAAAAAAAAAAACTTACTGCATTTTTAAGTTTGCAAACATTGACAAGGAAAGTCTCAATGAATAGTAGATGAACAGTTCAGTCCTAATATCCAAGTCAATTGTGCTTGCTGATGTAAGCATAATCTCCCCATTGCCTTATCTTTTTTGATGATAGCTTTTGAAACTAGTAAGTCTTCTACCACTTAGCATATATGTATTGAGAATCGATTATTGAGAAAAATCCAATATTCTAAAATTAATCATGAAGTAATGGATTAGTTTTGGTCAGCTTTTCTCATTAGTAATGCAAAAATTTAATGATGACTTCTCTCAATCTGTTGAGCATCTGATAGAATTGTCAGTTTTATTCTCAGAAGTGTATAATTTTTTCATGTGATATTAATAGAACAGGCACTGAAGTGTTGATTTGAAGCTGCAAAGAAATATCTAGACCTTGATTAAAAATTACATATATTTATTGGCAAATAAATATAATTATTTAGTTATTCTTTCATCGTTGATAAGAAATTAAAATGTGATATATTAATAAGTATATTTGACTAATATGTATCATTATGGTTTTAAATGTTGTTTGTAACTGCAGTAGTCTTGATATAATTTTTAAATGTCTGATAGGAAAAATAATTACTAACTTATATCTGTTTTAGAAGGATGTTACATGCATATATTAGACAAAATATCCTAGAATTTAAGATCTCAAAAAAAACAAGTTTTGCCGGCTTATTTATTATTAGAATAAATCAGTTAAATTGATTTTAGATGCCTAGTTCATATACTATGTGAAAAGAGTATTTTTATTTATGAAACATTTCTTCACAATTCTCATCGAATGTTTAAGTAATAGAAACTATTGATTCAAAAGGCTAAGATACTGCAAATGTTTTAATCTCACTTACTTCACAGTGTTTTTGATTGATTTTCTATTTCTCCTATTGATTTCCTTGCCTAACTAAGGGAGCAAAATAAGTACAGTTATAATTTAAACTTCTACAAACTCAATATTAATACCTTGCAACTTCCCCTGAGATTGTAAAAATTATTATTATTATTATTTTTGACAGGCAGAGTGGACAGTGAGAGAGACAGACAGAGAGAAAGGTCTTCCTTTGCCGTTGGTTCACCCTCCAATGGCCGCCGCAGCCGGTGCACTGCGGCCGGCGCACCGCGCTGATCTGATGGCAGGAGCCAGATACTTCTCCTGGTCTCCCATGGGGTGCAGAGCCCAAGCACTTGAGCCATCCTCCACTGCACTCCCTGGCCACAGCAGAGAGCTGGCCTGGAAGAGGGGCAACCGGGACAGAATCCCCGACTGGGATTAGAACCCGGTGTGCCGGCGCCGCAAGGCGGAGGATTAGCCTAGTGAGCCGCGGCGCCGGCTGTAAAAATTATTGATGTTTTAAATTTTCTTTTCATAGTTAGTAAATAATTATTTTCATGTTTATATTGAACTGATTGAGATAATGTTTTCTTATTAAACTGCCCACTAAATAATAAAGGAAAAAAATCCAAGAGCATACAAAGCACATATAATTTAAAAACATTTTTACATTTTATTTTTTTAAAAAACTTAGTATATGCTGTACAACTTTATGGGGTATCGAGTGATGTTTGGATACAAGTACACATTGCACAATGTTCAGATAAAGTAAATATATCCAACTCTTCAATTATCTAACATTTCTTTACAGTAAAAGCACTGAAAATTATTTTTCTAACTTCGTATGCATTATATATCTATTATATAAATATATAATATTATATATATTTTGCAATCATTATCTATAGTTAATATAATATACAATAGAAAAACAGATTGTCTCTCTGCCTATAATTAATAGCTGTTAATCAGCCTCTCCCCACTTCTCTCCCTCTCTACTATCCTAGCCTCTGGAAGTCAACACTCTACTAACAAATTACAACCTAAGTTTATAAACTTAATATGTTCCATACTATATATAATGACTTCTATTTTTTCAATTCATTCAATCATGATAAAATATTACTCATTCGGGGCTGATGATATGCAGCAGGTTAAACTGCCACTTGATACTTTGGCATGTCATATTGGATGGCTGGTTTCAGTTCCAGCTGCTTGCTTCTCATGTTTCTTAATTTTAATTTTTAATTCATTTTTAACAGATTCAATGCTCCTGGGAAGGCAGTGGAATTCTTCGAAGTGCTTGAAGTCCTGCCACACATGAGACACACCAGGATGGACTTGGTGGCTCCTGGCTTTGGCTGGGCCCAGAGATGGCTATTGTGGCCTTTTGAAGAATTAACATAAATGATTTTTACATAGGTTGTAAGGATAGGTATTGAGATTTCTAATGTCCTGCATCCCAAATCTATTATCTTCTGTAATACTTTATCATATTAGTGTCTTTCATGGATACATGAAATGAACAGAATTATGAAAAAAATGTTCAATCCTTGAGAAAAATAAATTTTATTAAAAGATATAAGAATTTTCTTGAAATGGCATTATATAAATGGTAAACTAAAAAGAATATATCACTGTCTTAGTCCATTAGTGTTGTTATAACAAAGTAACTGCCTAAGTAATTTATAGAGTATAAATTTATTTCTCTCAGTTCTGTCATCAGGGATAATCCAAGATCAAGACACAGAAAAGTTCAATGTTTTGTGAGTAAGCAGTTTCCACTTTCAAAATGGCTCCTTTGGCACTGTATCTTCTATTTGAGAGAAATATAATGCCCTTGCATGGTAAGGTGGACATATGGGGAAAACTTCCTAGCCAAGCCCTTTTATAAAGATATTAAATCCCATCCATGAGGACATTACCAGAGCCCTTGTGACACAATCACCTCTGAAAGCTCTTTGAAAGCCTACCCCTCCTAGCACTGTTGCATCAGGAACTGAGTTTCAACATTAATTTTCTTGGGGATGAAAATATTCAAACCATCAGTCACTTTTACTTTTTATTTCTTGATAGTCAAAAACATAAATGAGTTATAAAACTGTAACAGTAAGAGAGCAAGAAGAGTGATAATGAATTCTATGTCTTGCATTTAGTTCTTATCTTGTCACAGCTTCTTAGATGGCAATAAGAAGGGTGCATAATTATCCACATCAGTAGATTTCAACAAGAAAATAACTTGCAGTATTAAAAAGTCATGTAAGTGAATTATTGTAATATTCTCTTCTTCAGCAACAATAAATTATCCTGGTTAACAATATTAGGCCAGTACTGCATCCTGAGAAATACAATGGCACTGAAAGTTCAGAGAACTGGTGTGGGTATTCTCACTTCAATGTGTCCTGGATTTAATAACCCTCATATGCTGATCTAATCTCCAAGGATCTCCAAATCATCAGTTCTAAGTATTCTAGAATGGATCTTAGTCTTTCCATTTTCGTATGGTCTTTTTGTTTATAATATTTCCATCATTTTATTTTTTAAAAAATTATTTGAGAGGTAGAGTTACAGACACAGAGAGAGGTCTTCCATCTACTGGTTCACTACCCAAATGGCCACAGTGGCCAGACCTGAGCCAATCAGAAGCCAGTATCCAGGAGCTTCCTCCAGGTCTCCCACTCTTGCCCAGGGGCCCAAGCACTTTGACCATCTTCTACTGCTTTCCCAGGCCACTAGCAGAGACCTGGATCAGAAGCAGAGCAGCTGAGACACGAACCGTCACTTATATGAGATGCCAGCCCCTCAGGTGGAGGCTTAGCCTACCACGCCACAGCATTGGCTCCAATATTTCCATCATTTTCATCACTGCTATTTTCTGTCCATTCCAACATGACAATTTAACCATCAAATTTATTTTTTCCTACATTTTATTTATATAAGGGGGACAAATGTCATGTATTACACATATACACATAAAATATATACAGTTTTAAGAGGATAATGATAGTTCCTGTATGACCTTCCCGAATCCCCTGTTTCTATCCTTCCTCCTCCTTCTTTTCCTTTTCTTTTCATTTTTGAAATGACATACTTTTAATTTTCTTTACAATCACAAGCTTAATCCTCCAATAAATAAGGAATTCAACAGAAAGTAAGTAAAAAATAAACACTGTTATAGAAAAGGGAAACAATAATCAAGTTTCAAAATGTCGATTTCACTCGCATACATTATATTTTTTGGTACTCTGTATATTAGTTACCATAAATCAGGGAATCCTATCTTTCTTGGACTGACTTATTTCACTAAGCATAATGGTCTTCAGTTGCATCTATTTTGTTTCAAAACAAAGGATCTCATTCTTTATTATGGCTGAGTAGTTTTCCATCGTGTAAATATACCATATTTTCTTTATCCAGTCATTTGTTGAATGGACATTTGGGTTGATTCTATATGTTAGCAATTATGAGTTGATTTGTTATAAACATGGGGGTATATGTGTATAATGAAATCATATGCTGATTTCATTTCCTCTGGGTAAATTCTCAGGAATGGAATGGTTGGATCATATAATAGATCTAGTTTCTAGAGAGAGAGAGATAGAGAGAGGTCTTCCATCCATTGGTTCACTCTCAAATTGGCTGCAGCAGGTGGAGCTGTGCCAATCCGAAGCCAGGAGCCAGGAGCTGTTTCTGGGTCTCCCATGTGGGTGCAGGTGCTTCGGCCATCTTCTACTGGTTTCCCAGGCCATAGCAGAGCTGGATTGGAAGTGGAGTAGCCGGGACTCAAACCGGTGCCCAAATAGGATGCTGGAACTGAAGGAGGCAGCTTTTCCCACTACACATCAGTGATGGCCCCTAGCTGATTTCTTAACCAGATTGCTTTTTGAGTTTTGTGATCTCCTTTTATATCCTGGATATTAATCCTTTATTAGATGTATAGTTTTCAAATATTTTCTACTATTCTCTCAGTTTCTCTTTGTTCAGTGTTTCCTTTGCTATGCAGTAGCTCCTTAGCTTGATGTAATTCCATTTGTATAGTTTTGCCTGTATAACCTGTGCTTCTGGAGTGTTTTTCAATATTTTTGCCAATAAAAATGACTTACAGTGTTTCTCCTATGGTTTCCCCAAGTAATTTGATGGTTTCACATCTTCAATTTACATCCCTGATCCACTGTGAGTTGACATCCAATTTTCCCAACACCATTTGTTAATGATACTGTTCTTTCTCCAGGGAGTGATTTTATCTCATTTGTCAAAGATTAGTTGGTATAGATGTGTGGATTAGTTTTAGGATCTCCAATCTGTTCCATTGATTGAAACGCCTATTATTGTGCTGGTACCAAGCTGTTTTGATATAGCTGCCATGTAATATGTCATGAAACCTGATATTGTGATGCCTCCAGTTTTAATTTTATTGTTTAGGATTACTTCAGCTATTCAGAGTCTCTTGTGTTTCCTTATGAATTTTAGGATTGTTTTTTCTCAATTTTGATTGGGATTACACTGAATCTGTAAATTATTTTGGATAGTATGGACATTTTTATATTAATGTCCATGTTCATGAACATGGAAGATTTTTGTCCATTTTTTGTATCTTCTCCTATTACCTTCCTTAACATTTTGTAATTTTCATTGTAGAGATATTTCATATCATTTATTAAATTTATCCCAGGCATTTAAACATTTGTAGTTATGTGAATGAGACTGATCTTACAAATTCTTTCTCTGTCATGGCAATGTTTATGTATGCAAAAGCCATTGATTTTTGTGTATTGATTATTTATCCTGCAATTTTGCCAAACTCTCTTATGAGTTCCATTAATCTCTTAGTGGAGTCTTTTGGTTCTCCTATGTAAAACATCATTTCATCTGCTCCCAGGGATAATTTTATTTCCTCCTACCCCATTTGTATCCCTTTAGTTTCTCTTTCTTGCCTAGTTGCTCTGGCTAAAATTTAAAGAACTATATTGAATAGGAATGGTGAGTAGGTGGATATTCCTGTCTGGGTGCTGATCTTGGTGGAAAAGTTTCTGGCTTTTCCCCATTCAATATGATGCTGGCTGTGAGTTTGTAATATATCACCTTTATTATATTGAGGTATGCTACTTCTAGGCCAGATTTGCTTAATGAATATTTTGATAATGAAATCATATTGTATTTTATTGAATGCTTTATGTGTCTCTGTTGAGATCATCATACTTTTACTCTTCAGTTTGTAAGTGTGA
Organism: Oryctolagus cuniculus; assembly: GCF_051225735.1. Classification (NCBI taxonomy): domain Eukaryota; kingdom Metazoa; phylum Chordata; class Mammalia; order Lagomorpha; family Leporidae; genus Oryctolagus; species Oryctolagus cuniculus. The sequence continues at coordinate 58,296,284 of NC_142870.1, forward strand.
TGCATTACATTTATGTTGAATTGTATGTTGAATCATCCTTGTATATCAGGGATGAGTCCCATGATGTTCAGGTGCATGATCATTTTGATGTTTTGTTGAATCCAAATAGCTAGCATATTTTTGAGAATTTTTGCATTTATGTTCATTAGGGATAGTGGTGTATAACATTCTTTGTTGTATATTTCTTCTGGTTTTGAATTTCAGGTGATGCTTTCTTCACAGAAGGAGTTTGGGAGGATTCCACCCTTTTCAATTGTTTGGAAATGTTTGAGAAGAATTAGAATTCATTCTTCTTTGAAAGGTTAAATTCAAGAGTGAAGCCATCTATCTCTGATCTTTTCTTTGTTAGGTTGGTCTTCATTGTTGATTCATTCTCCATTGTTATTGGCATATTTAGACTTTCTTTGTTTTCATGACTCAATTTTTGTATTTTGTATTTGTTGAGAAATCTATTCATTTATTCTAGATTTTCTTTTTTTTGGCATTTTTTAACTTTTATTTAATGAATATAAATTTCCAAAGTACAGCTTATGGATTACAATGGCTTCCCCCCCATAACGTCCCTCCCACCCGCAACCCTCCCCTTTCCCACTCCCTCTCCCGTCCATTCACATGAGGATACATTTTTGATTCTCTTTATATACAGAAGATCAGTTTAGCATACATTAAGTAAAGATTTCAACAGTTTGCTCCCACACAGAAACATAAAGTGAAAAATAATAGATGATTTTTTAAATGATGATGAAATCAGATCAGACCTATTGTCATGTTTAATCCCAGTGAGAGTCAAGTTGGGAATTGATAATTTCTTTTTTTTTTTTTTTTACAGAAGATCAGTTTAGTATACATTAGGTAAAGATTTCAACAGTTTGCACCCCCATAGAAACACAAAGTGAAAAATACTGTTTGAGTACTCGTTACAGCATTACATCTCAATGTACAGCACATTAAGGACAGAGATCCTACATGAGGAGTAAGTGCACAGTGAATCCTGTGGTTGACTTTACAAATTGACACTCCTGTTTATGGCATCAGTAATCTCCCTATGCACCAGTCATGAGTTTCCAAGGCTATGGAAGCCCCTTGAGTTCTCCAACTCTTATCTTGTTTAGACAAGGTCAGAGTCAAAGCGGGGGTTCTCTCCTCCCTTAAGAGAAAGGTACCTCCTTCTTTGAAGACCTGTTCTTTCCACTGGGATCTCACTCACAGAGATCTTTCATTTAGGTTTTTTGTTTTTGTTGTTGTTGTTTTTTGTTTGTTTGTTTGTTTTACATCTTCTTTTTTTTTTCCAGAGTGTCTTGGCTTTCCATGCCTGAAATACTCTCATGGGCTTTTCAGCCAGATCGGAATGCCTTTAGGGCTGATTCTGAGGCCAGAGTGCTGTTTAGGACATCCGCCATTCTATGAGTCTGCTGAGTATCTCACTTCCCATGTTGGATCACTCTCCCCTTTATTTATTCTATCGGTTAGTATTAGCAGGTACTAGACTTGTTTATGTGCTCCCTTTGACTCTTAGTCCTTTCATTATGATCAATTCTGAACAGAAATTGATCACTGGACTAGTGAGATGGCATTGGTACATGCCACCTTGATGGAATTAAATTGGAGTCCCCTGGTATGTTTCTAACTCTACCATTTGGGGCAAGTCAGCTTGAGCATGTCCCAAATTGTACATCTCTTCCCTCTCTTATTCCCACTCTTATGTTTAACAGGGATCACATTTCAGTTAAATTTCAACACTTAGGAATAGCTGTGTATTAATTACAGAATTAAACCAGTCATATCTAGATTTTCTAATTTGTTGACATGTAGCTCTTTTATGTAATTCTTGATGAGTCTTTTTATTTCTGTGATATCTATTTTAGCATTTCTTTTTCATCTCTGATTTTATTAGTTTGGATCTCCCCTCTTGCCTTTGTTAATTGGGCCAATGGTGTATCAATTTTGTTTGTTGTTTCAAAAAACCAGCTCTTAATTTCACTGATCTTTGGTATTTTTCTTTGGTTTCAAATTTGTTTATTTCTTCTCTAATTTTAATTTTCTTTCCTCCTACTAATTTTGTGTTTGGTTTGTTCTCGTTTCCCTTGTCCTTCAGAATCATTGTTAGATCACTTATATTTGATATCTTTGTGATTTCTTGATGTAGGCACTAATTGTTGCAGCCTTTCCTCTTAAGACTGCTTTGCTGTATACCATAGATTTGGTGGGTTGTGCTGTCATATTTATTCATTTCTAGGATTTTTCAATTTCTTTTTTGATTTTTTTCTATGACCCACTATTCATTCAGGAGCATGTTGTTCAGTCTGTATTATTTGCATATTTTGTAGAGGTTCTTGTTAATTTTCATCTTCAGTTCTACAGTTCATTGTGATCAGAAAGGATACGTGGTATTATTTCAATTTTTTTTTTTAATTTGTTGAGACTTGTTTTATGGCCTAGCATATGGTCTATCTTACAGAAAGTCCCATGAACTGATTAAACGAATGTGTATTCTGCAGGTGTGGGAGGAAATGTTCTGTATATCAATTAAATCCATTTGGTCCATACTGTGGGTTTGTTGTTTCTTTATTGATTTTTTGTCTAATTGATGTGTCCATTCATGAAAGTGGGGTGTTGAAGTGCCCCATCAACACATTTCTTAATAGTAGTAATTAAAATCCAACAGTAGTGGTGGTAGTTAATCCTAGTTAATGTATCAGATAGAACAGTCATGTTCTATATCAGAGCACCTGAATTCAATATGTGTCAACTGCTCTTGTCTCAAGCTTCCAGCAGGCTTTGAAAAGCAATGGTGAGAGCCAGCGCCGTGGCTCACTTGGCTAATCCTCTGCTTTTGGCACCGGTACCCTGGGTTCTAGCCCCAATTGAGGCACCAGGTAATAGTCCCAGTTGCTCCTCTTCCAGTCCAGCTCTCTGCTGTGGCCTGGTAGGGCAGTGGAGGATGGCCCAAGTGCTTGGGTCCCTGCACCCACATGGGAGACCAGGAGGAAGCACCTGGCTCCTTGCTTCGGATCAGTGCAGCATGCTGGCCCTAGCGGAAGGAAGACATTTTTCTCTTACTCTCTCTCACTGTCTATAACTCTCTCTGTGTCTCTCACTTTCTCACTAACTCTGCCTGGCAAAAAATTAAAAAAGAAAAGCAATGGTGATGTGTCAAGTGACTAGGTTCCTGCCATGAATGTGGGAGGTCTAGATTGAATTCCTGGATCCTCGTTTCAGCTACAGCTAGGGGCCTTATGAAAGTAAGCCAGTGAAAGGACAAATGTTCACTTTCTGTATCTCTCTATATCTCAAATAAATATATTTAAAATTCCCCAGTAGTTTATAATTTTATTAAGATTCTAATTAAATGAAATAATGTTTACAGATAGAAATGTCAAACTTTCATCAACAGTATTGCATGTCATTAAATAGGACTTTATTTGTTCTGCATATATATTTTTAAATATTTATTATTTATTCTAAATAAGTTGCAAGGAAAGGGGAAGACATAGAGATTGAGAGAACAATTTTCCACACACTAGTTTACTCCCCAAATGGTTTTTCTACATACTACTTGTTGAATTCTTTATTTAGTGGAGGGTTAAGCTTGTGATTATAAAGTAAATGAAAGTATCTCACGGTAAATATTAAGTAAAAATAAGAAAGCAAGGAGGGAATAGGGTTGTAGCAAAGGGAATGAGGGTAGAGTGGGAAGTATCATTATGCCCTTAAAACTGTATATAAGAAATTTCTGCCTTATATTAATAAAAAAATTTAATGAATGAAATCAGAGAACATCATGTTGAATGAAATAAGCCAGACACAGACAGACAAATATTCTCATATGACAGAGGTAAAATTTAAAATAAAAACAATAAATCAATCTGAATACCTAATTTTGATTACTAGAGGCTGGGAGGATTTGAAAACATAAAGATTTTTAGTGATAAAAACAATAGGAAATCTAGGCATTGTTCAATAATTTTTACAAAGATACTAATACGCGATATTGGAAATGGGGCTCGGGATTTATGGGAACTCTTCACAATGTTAGTGCTGTCAATTTAAAAGCATTCTGAAATAAAATGTTAATGAGAAGCTAATTATCAGTAAAAATAATAAATAGGTAAAGGGATTTTCATTATGTATATTAAATCTCCAAGATAACCTGATATTCAGATGACATGTCTATTTTCACCCAGCAACAACTTTTCCAGTCTTTTTTCTGCGTATAATAACAGTCCTCAAAGTGTTCATTCCTTCTAGTTATTTTCTGTGTAATCTAAAACCAAAACTGGGCTGGTCAGCAGGAGAACTATGCATCATGGCTTCTATCACCACCCTATGCTGAGGAGAGGCCTAGATCATGACTGACATGTGGAAGCAGACTTGGATCCCTGGGAGTTCAATAATTCTATGATTACTGATCTCCCAACTACCTGGAGTTATTCAGGTGTCTTATACTCAAGAGACTTGAGTTTGATGGTTTTAAATTTTGAAGAAAAAACTTATGATAGATTTTGAGTTTCAAAGTTGCTTTTTTTAATTATTTATTTATTTATTTATTGACAGGCAAAGTGGACAGTGAGAGAGAGACAGAGAAAAAGGTCTTCCTTTGCCGTTGGTTCACCCTCCAATGGCCGCCGCTGCCCGGCCGGCGCGCTGTGGCCGGCGCACCGTGCTGATCCGAAGCCAGGAGCCAGGTCCTTCTCCTGGTCTCCCATGTGGGTGCAGGGCCCAAGCACTTGAGCCATCCTCCACTGCACTCCTGGGCCATAGCAGAGGGCAGGCCTGGAAGAGGGGCAACCGGAACAGAATCCGGAGCCCCAACCGGGGCTAGAACCCAGTGTGCCAGCGCCGCAGGCGGAGGATTAGCCTAGTGAGCTGCGGTGATGGCCAAAGTTGCTATTTTTTTTTAAAGATTTATTTATTTGAAAGGCAGAGTTACAGAGGCAGAGGGTGAGGGAGAGAGAGAGAGAGAGAGAGATCATTCATCTGCTGGTTCACTACCCTAAATGGCTGCAACAGACTGAGTTGGGCTGATCTGAAACCAGGAGCTAAGAGCTTCTCCTGGGTTTCCCACATGGGGGAAGGGTCCCATCTTTTGCTTATTTCGCAGGGGCATTAGCAGTGAATTGGAACAGAAATGGAGCAGCCAGGACTTGAACCAGAACCCATATAGGATGCCGGCACTGTGGGGGTTTTAACTTCTACACCATAACGCCAGCCCCGCAAAGTTGCTATTTTTCCGTATGAAATTTCCATCATCTAACATATACCAACAGTCTTGGAGAATTTACTGTTTTTTTTTTTTTTTAGATTTTTATTTTTTATTTAAAGGCAAAGTTACAGAAAGAGAGACAGAAATCTTCTGTTTGCTGCTTCACTCCCCAAATTACCGCAATAGCCAAGGTTGAGCCAGTCCTAAGCCAGGAGCCGGGAGCTTCTTCTGAGTCTCCCAGGTGGGTGCAGGAGCCCAAGCACTTGGACCATATTCTGCTGCTTTTCCAGGCACATTAGCAGGGAGCTGGATCTAAACTGGAGTAACTGGGACTCAAATTGGCACCCATATCAGATGTCGACTTCTCAGGAGGCAGCTTTACACGTCAAGCCACAGCACTCACCCTATATTTATGCTTTCCTAGCCTCCTCTCCACCCTAAGCTAATAGGCTTATCTCCTTTAATACATCATTTTCTCACAGTATATATACACACTATATTGTATATAAAATACAATATAGTTGGAAACAACCCACACTATTTAGCTAAGTATAAACATGATTGAGGAAGCAACCATAACTAGATAATGATAAAATTACATCAGTAAAGAGAGTTTATCAGTTACACTTGGTGAGTTTTAAATATTGTTCCCCTGTACTATTTCTACATGAAAGGTTGTAATAAGCTCCCATAGAGCTTGCCTGATTTATTGGGGAAAATAATATGCATTTTGAAAAATGAGTTCTGTGAGCATTGATGAAAAAGACTGAGAGAACACAGAAGGAGTGGTTACAGTCCGTTGCATAAATAATGCATTAGAAATCTGTTCCCACTCAAAATCACAAGTAAAATTTTGCTAATGGCACTCGAAATGTTAATTCTTGAACTCCTTCTCAATTAGGATTGTCACCATCATTTTCTCTTTTGAGGATAATTAAATTAATTATTTTGAATTTAGAAGGGACTGGATGTCTGCTGAATGATATTTTTAGGTGTATTTTGGCATAATGATATTAGCATTTCAGTTTACATATTTTGTGTAAGAGCTGAGGGAGTTAAATATTTGGGTTCATATATAACATAGCTAAGAAATTAAGTTCACAAAACAGTCTCTAAATGATGGAACCATTCAAATGGAACCATTCAAATTTGAGTTAGCAAGGTAGACAATATGAATTAATGAAATAATTTCATGACAGATAATTTATGAAATAAGATATATAGCACTGCATTTATGTGTTAGTTTAGACAAAGTTTAACTGAATTCTTTACTATATTTTTGAAACCTGTTTTAATTTATTGATAAAATTATTTGACAATGAGGTAAAATAATTTGTAAACAGTCAATTTTAAGGTAACTTGTTTTACATACTCATTTTATTTATTAGTCTTAACTTCAAACCACAAGACCCAAATACATCATAGTACGCAATTATAACATCGTCATACACAAGTATGACATTTCTTATCAGAAAACTCATCACAATATCTGATTCTGCTATCAGTTTTTATAGTACTACAAATTGCTATCCATCATTATTTCATTCTACAGTGAGCATTAATTAACTCATTTTTTCCATTCTTCACTCCACTACTTCACTGTGGAAATGTTTGAGACTCTCTCATGATTTTTTTTTATGCTTCTCTACCTCCAAAGTAATAAAAAAGTTATAAAAATCATGCTTATTTTACTTTCAAATATTTTAATAATGCTTTTCTAATTTTTCATCTTAAAAATTCTAGTACCAGTTTATTATGCTAAAGAATACTGCAATAACTTAATTATGATTGTTTTATAATACCAAATAATAAATCTCTTATGTGACAGAAAAGCTATTGTTGCTTGAATGCAATGAATAGACATACAAAATTGCTAAAGGACAGAGTATGTATTTGCAAACGCATATATCAGAAACCCAGACCTAGAATAGGTGTTTGTCACAGGAATTAAGATGCAATAAAAGGGGTCAGCACTGTGGTGCAGTGGGCTTAAGGTCTGACCTGCAGCAAGCACCCATCCTATACTGGTGCTAGTCCATATCCCAGCTGCTCCGCTTCTGAGCTAGCTCCTTGCTGGTGCGTCTGGGAAAGCAGCGGAGGATGGCCTGAGTCCTTGGGCCTTTCCACCCACATAGGAGGTCTGGAAGAGGCTCCTGGTTCTGACTTCAGATTGGCTCAGGTCCAGCCATTGTGGCCATTTGGAGAGTGGACCGGTGGATGGAAGATCTCTCTTTCTCTCTCTCTCTCTCTCTCTCTCTCTCTCTCTGTCTCTACCTATCTCAGTAACTGTTTCAAATAAATCAAATATATCTTTTAAAAAATATGTAGTCTGGGGGTCGGTGCTGTGGTGCAGTGGGTTAACATCCTGACCTGAAGCACCAGCATTCCATGTGGGCGCCAGTTCTAGTCCCAGCTGCTCCTCTTCCGATCCAGCTCTCTGTTATGGCCTGGGAAAGCAGTAGAATATGTCCCAAGTCCTTGGGCCTCTGCACCCACGTGGGAGACCCGGAAGAAGCTCCTGGCTCCTGCTTCGGATTGGTGCAGCTCCGGCAGTTGCAGCCAATTGGGGAGTGAACCAGCGGATGAAAGACCTCTCTCTCTCTCTCTCTCTCTCTCTATCTCTCTCTCTCTCTGCCTCTCCTCTCTCTGTGTAACTCTGACTTTCAAATAAATAAATAAATCTTTAAAAACAATTAAAAATTTTATATATATATATATATAAAATCTGTCTTTTGGGGCACTTCTCAATACTGCTTCCCCAGATTAAGCAAAAAATAAAAAAGATGCAATATGAAACACCTGAATCTCGTATTTCAGAGGCTGAGTTTGGAGTTCAGCTCTGCTCACAATTCTAGCCTCTTGCTAATAGTGGGAAGGGGAAGGTACTAGCTCAAATACCTGGGTCTCCACCATCTAGAGGGCAGACCTATATTTGGTTACAGGCTCCTAGTTTTGATCCAGCCGTTGTGGACATTTATAGAGTGAACCAAGGATTGAAAAATCTCTCTCTCTCTGTTTCTCAAGTTAATTAATTAATTAGCATAAATGTACATCCAGATTCCGAGTTTATGTCTTCCTAGCTGTAGATCCAGTGCATTAATATGTGTGCAACGCCCATAAGGGAGACCCGAAAGAAGCTCCTTTCTCTTGGCTGCCTGCTCCTGGCTTCAGCTTTGCCCATCCTTGACCGCTGCAGCCATCTGAGGAGAGAACCACCCATGGATGAGACCCAAATGGAGTTCCTGACTTCTGGCTTCAGCCTGTCTCAGAGCTGGCAGTTCCGGCTTTCTGGGGGAGTGAACCAAATGTTGGAAGATCTGTCTCTCTTTCTTTTCCTTTTGTTCTGTAACTCTAACTTTCAAAATAAATAAATAGATTTAAAAAAACAAAGCAGTATTGGCTAAAAATGTGAGAAGAAGCAGTCCTATATATAAATTTGACTTGATAACTAAATCCTGTTTTGTAAGATATGGCCACACTTTCCCACAATTCCATTTGAAGCTATGAATCCTTCTTTACAAGGGCCCATGGATGAATCCACTCTTTTTCTCTCTTCATCTCACCCAATCAATAATTTTGTGGAAAGTAGCTGCATGTTTACCAACAACATTAAAACTAAAGATAACTAGTCAATAAACAGCAGTCTATTGATGAGTTGTATGAAAGCAAGTTGATAAAATTCATAGATGTCAGCTATGCATGCTGGAGTTCATAAGTCATCAAGTTTTCTGTTTCTTCAAGCAATATGGAGACTTCCAAGGAACCCAGATTTTGTGTATTAAGGCCTCAGCTTAGGGGAAAAATACAAGCCTGTAGAAGATTATTTGTCTTCATGAGTCCCAGTAAAGAAAACTGTGCTATAATCCACAAGGTTGGATAAAAATTGGCCACATGTACAATTTTATTGCTAGAGACTTTATTAATTTATACAATACAGAACTCATCTAAAATAATCATATTTCTCTAGTTCTGTAACTGTTCTTGATTTTAATCTAAGCAAGAGTGGTAGTCTATTCTGGTTACCTTTTCTGTGACATAAACTAAAAGAAAAATTCCCAGAAGAAGGCTTTCTTTACAGTTCTACCTTTCCAATATTTATCATGAGCAGTGGGGAATGTTATTTAATTTTTTCTATTCCTGCCTGCTTCATGACAGGAAAAAGTATAGTTTAATCTTTGTATTTGCAGATAATAACACAGTAGATAGCAGATTCATTTTAAAACTTACATCTTTGAATCTTAAAAAAAATCAAATTTAATTACAAAATGCCATTATGAATAGCATGTGGTTTAATTTTTCTATCAGAAAGATTATATAGAATAGTGGATAAGAACATTCACCCTTATAACATTATTGCTTGTGATTGAATCTTGTCTTGGACACATAATTTATACAATCTTAGGCAATTTATGCTCATTGTGTTTCAATTTTCTCTTCTGTAAAGTTGGAATTAAAAATAATTATGAATATTATAGATTTATTGTCAAAATAGTAGACATAAAGTGCTTCTAATTTAGGTAAAATATGAACATTAAAAATAATGGCATTAATTGGATTTTTGGTTATGTATATATATCAAAGAGCTAATGTGGTTTAGCATTTTATTTCAAGCAAAAATGTCCCTGAGCCAATAGAGATGTTTCTCCTTGCTTTATCTATTTATTTTGTTGTGCTCATCCCTTCACCAGCAAGTGACAAGGTTGTAATCTTCATTTTATGTTTTCACTGTATTGGAAACTCAATGAGTGAAACAGACAAAGCTCTTCAATTGGATGGCTTACTCCTCAAATCCCTGCAACAACAGGACTAGGCCAGGACAAGCCCCAAAGATTCCAAACTCAATTCAGGTCTCTTAGTGGGTGTCAAGGACCCAAGTACTTGAACCACCGCCTGCTGCCTCCTAGGTGTACAATAGTAGGAAACTGGATAGGAAGCAGAGAAGCCTGGATTTGAAAGAGACTCTTAAAGCATGTGGGGAGTGCCATTGGGGATTGAATCACTACACCAAATGCCTGCCATCTTCTCCAGATCCTGCTCAGTGTTTAATCATAATTTCATGAGACATGGTTCTTTATTTAAAGCATAACTCAAATATGGTTAGAATGTCATTGAGATGTATAGATGTACTTAAGAAGAAAAAAATCAGCGTTTGAAGATTAAAATTAGTACAAGTGTTATCAGCGTATTCACAAGTGTCAGCAAATACCAGAGAATATTGATTGAGGAAAAATATGAAATGGTTTGAGTTTTAGATATATATCAATTTATCATAAAAATAAATTTTGTGTAAAACCAGGGATACTTAATCTTACATGATATTCTTAAGCTTTCCCAGTAAACTCAGTGACACAAAAGGGCTTGATTTCCTTTCCACATGTACACAGCCTTCTAGGAAGTAAAACCCTCTGTTTTTATGGCTGCCTTTTTCTTTTTAACTCCCCTGCCAGACTTTGTGATTCCTTTTCGTTGTTTCATGCTGAAGCCATGACAAACCTATTATACTACATATTAAATTACAGTGTAGATAATTCTTACTGAATGTTTAAATCAAATAAATTAGGTATTTTCCTCAGAGAAATTAAGATTTAAACCATATTGAGATCTATGGTAAATCGTACACAAATGACTCCACTAAAATAGTGAAAATTGCTGTATCTGAATAAAAACCTTTTAAATCATCCTGAAATCCAACTATGTTATGTGCTCATATCACATAGTCAACATGTTATTCTACAAATTTATTATCTCAAATAAGAAAGAATAAACATTGTCATAGTTTTCAAGGAGCTTATAATCACATCAGAGTAATGCTAATTATCATGAATGGGGAGTAAAAGCCTGAAGAACAAAATTCATTGCAATGATAATTGCAAGTACTGTAAAGTCAATAAGTGGATTACAAATTTATGTTGCTCATGAGTACAGGTATACTATGACTAATGTATAATTATTACATAATCACATTGAAGAGATGAACAGTGCACAAAGCATAAACTTGGAAAGTAGAAACCATTAATAGATTCTCCCCTGACACTCCATCTTTAAGGGAGGTAGAATATGGTGGTTAATAGGACTGAGGTATCCAAGTATTTCAAGCTTGGGTTATTCTAGGGAGTAGATGCCTATGTAGGCTAAGAATACAAAGAGTGACTTGAGCTTGTACAAAGAGCTTAAAAGAAGACAGATAACTGGAGGATTTTCATCAGTAATAGAATCTGGAGTATTTAAAAGCAGTGATTAATTAATCATTTGAAATTTAAATCATCTATAATTGGTTCTTGAGTCCAGATAAAAAGGCTGCTTTATTTTAGTCCTATCTGGGGGAGTGGGACAGTAGTCCAAATATTTATTTAAATAAAGGAATTTGTGGAATGTATCTGTGTAAGGCGGGAATGGAGAGCAATGGCCCATGGGCAAGAAGGCTCAGGAAATCATTTTGTCTGGCCCTTCCAAGGCAGCTGCAGGCGAAACGCAATATTCTTTCTTTCTTTTTTTTAAAATTTTTTTGACAGGCAGAGTACATAGAGAGAGAGACACACAGAGAAAGGTCTTCCTTTACCATTGGTTCACCCTCCAATGGCCGCTGTGGCCTGCATGCTGGCGTACTGCGCTGATCAGAAGGCAGGAGCCTGGTGCCTCTCCTGGTCTCCCATGCGGGTGCAGGGCCCAAGCACTTGGGCCATCCTCCACTGCCTTCCCGGGCCACAGCAGAGAGCTGGCCTGGAAGAGGAGCAACTGGGACAGAATCTGGCGCCCCGACTGGGACTAGAACCCGGTGTGCCAGCGCCACAGGCAGAGGATTAGCCTATTGAGCTGCGGCGCTGGCCCGCAATATTAAATACATACATAGTAGGTTAACTTTTAAGGTAGTAATTTTCTATGTCCAGTGAATTATTTTGTAAATATCCAAATGCTCCTTGGCAGAAAAGTTTCCCACCTCTGGTCAAAGTATCGCAGAAGAATAAATATTCTGAATGAAATTCAACAAATCTATTATGCTTTGTTCTCTGTGAAGCAACTTTTACCACATTTTGACCATATTATCTATTTTCACACACTTCAATTGAAATGTGTCTAATATTTAATCAGATTTCAAAACCTTGCTCATGAAGATTTTGGGCTTCTCAATACGCAGTCTTTTCCCTATTGAATTTTTTAAACTGATCTAGGCATCCGTACTTTCTTTTTACTATCACTTAGAAGTGGCTTTTATATTACATTTTGAGTGAAGTTTTGTTTTTTTGGATAATGTTAAAGAGCTAGTAGTCATAATTTTTATTCCTGTATACCTATAATATTAATAAAAAATAATAGCTTACATGAAATAATTCCAATATTTTCAGTGCTTGCTTCTTTCACGCAACAGATCTATGAGTTATAGTGAGCATTTTAGAGAGATTTAAGCGTAGCCAAACGGAACAAGAATTTTCATTATTGCCATTACCCGTGTCTGGATGTCTCCAGAGTGCAAATACAGGGCAGAGTGCTTATTTCATTTACACGAACAACGATAGCTTATTGGAAATAACAGTCAAGATGCATCATACTTTTAATGGGCACTGAAATGACCAAAATCAATAGCAAACTATAAAGCATTCATTAATCTTAAATTCTCCCTGATAGCACTACAAGGTTTAAAAATCTGAAGAAAGACTCAAAACTTCTTTTTGCTGAGTGTATATCTGTTTCATACATACGAATTATCTAATTTGCATTTTGAATCATGCAGAGAAGCTTTTTTTCATTTCTTACATTTATGCTTCTTTGTCAGTGTTTAATAATAAGGATCAGTGAGGTAGAATTTTGTCATTTTTGGATACTGTGTATATTTTCTGGTTTAAGACATGTGGATAATTTTAATCCCTAATCTATGAAATTTGAAAACACTTAATATATACAAATTTTAAATATTAATATGCTTTGATAATACAGCCTTTCATATTTAATGTGTCATTATTTTGCTATCCTTTAGTAGGTTTTTATTCATGCTTTGTATGAAATCACTTATGTTTTCATTGTACATAAAAATTTTGGAGTCTTTTACCAGGCATTACTTTGCAATGATAAATTTACAAATGTATTATTGTGCTTAATATAATTCTGAGAGAAACCTAGATTAAGACTCTTTAGACTCACATTTTTGGGAAATTTTTCCTTGGATATTTCACAGTTCAAGACAACTCAAGTCAAATAAACTTTTCTTTTATCTATTTCTGGTATTTTTATCCTGCTTTCTGGTTACTAATTGAATACATACAATCTAGAATTAGTTTCATGAAATGTTTTGGTGATTCTAGAGAAAAATAGAATGGATATCAGTTATAGTGTTTAAAAACTCTGTTGAAGCTTTAATTGATAATCTGCTTTAATTTTGACAATCAGATTTCTGTAATTGGAATCAAGATCCATCAAACTTCTCCAGGTAGAAAATTATTTCAAAGTAATATTTTATAGGTGTATCTTTTTATGACTGATAAGTGGTTTCTTTCTAACTTCTACACTGAGAACAACACTAAGCTTTCATTTGTTTGTTTTGATAAGATAAAGCTTATGGAAGAGTTTAATAACTTGTGGAGTTTGTGCATAATATGATATTATAAGACAACATCAAAAGTTAATATCTTCATTTTTCTTTTTTTTTCTATTTTTTCATTTTTTTTAACTTTTATTTAATGAATATAAATTTCCAAAGTACAGCTTATGGATTACAATGGCTTCCCCCCCATAATGTCCCTCCCACCCGCAACCCTCCCCTTTCCCACTCTAACTCCCCTTCCATTCACATCAAGATTCATTTTCGATTCTCTTTATATACAGAAGATCAGTTTAGCATACATTAAGTAAAGATTTCAACAGTTTGCTCCCACACAGAAACATAAAGTGAAAAATACTGTTTGAGTGCCAGTTATAGCTTTAAATCACAATGTACAGCACACTAATGACAAAGATCCTACATGAGGAGTAAGTGCACAGTGACTCCTGTTGTTGACTTAACCAATTGACACTCTTGTTTATGGCCTCAGTAATCACCCTAGGCTCTTGTCATGAGCTGCCAAGGCTATGGAAGCCCCCTGAGTTCACTGACTCTGATCATTTTTAGACAAGGCCATGGTCAAAGTGGAAGTTCTCTCCTCCCTTCAGAAAAAGGTACCTCCTTCTTTGATGACCCATTCTTTGCACTGGGATCTCACTCACAGAGATCTTTCATTTAGGTGTTTTTTTTTTTTTTTTTTTTTTTTTTTTTTTTTTCCAGAGTGTCTTGGCTTTCCATGCCTGAAATACTCTCTCTTGGGCTTTTTAGCCAGATCCACATGCCTTAAGGGCTGATTCTGAGGCCAGAGTGCTATTTAGGACATCTGCCATTCTATGGGTCTGCTGTGTATCTCACTTCCCATGTTGGATCATTCTCTCCCTTTTTTATTCTATCAGCTAGTATTTTCAGACACTATTCTTGTTTATGTGATCCCTTTGGTTCTTAGTCCTATCATTATGATCAATTGTGAACAGAAATTGATCACTGGACTAGTGAGATGGCATTGGTACATGCCACCTTGATGGGATTGAATTGGAATCCCCTGGTACGTTTCTAACTCTACTGTTTGAGGTAAGTCAGCTTGAACAATATCTTCATTTTTCCAGTGGTGTCTGGCCTGAAATTTCCTAGCTAATCACAATATTCTTTACTCACTTTACCTATCTTCCTCCTTCTATTTCTGATTATTTCTATTTATTGTCTCCATTCACCAGTAACTGAGTATGCTGGTTCCTCAAAGAGCATATCAGAAAATTCTGAGTAATATACAATTGAATTACACAATTACTCTTTGGCTAACTCAATGTTTGCAGAACTTTAATCTAATTTTGACTTGTCACCAGCATTTAGCATAGTATTATTACTCCATTTCCATTTTAAGTATTTTCTTCAAAATAACTTAAGAAATTAATTTTCATGGATGAGTATTTGGCACAGTGATTAAGACACCACTTACTAGTCCTATATTTTTTATTAGAGGGTTTAAGTTCTTGTTCTAACTCTTTTCTCCAGTCAGGCTTTCTACAGATTTAGAAAGAGATTTCATTGATGCAACAAGTAATTTCTTGAGTATTTTGGTTCTTACACCCATTTAGGACATCCTGAATTTAATTCTTGGCTCTAGGCTTCATCCTGGCCCAGCCTTAGCTACTAGGGTCATTTGAGGAATAAACCAACAGTTGAGAATTCTTTATGTCTCTCTCTCTCTCTTTAAAATTCAAAGAAATAAATAAATGAATGAATAAATAAATAAAATTAAACAATGCAGTTACATGTCTCATATTTAATATGTACTATATCACATAAGTTTGAGTCTTAACTGGCTACTACCTACAAAATGTTTGAAAACATTATCTCTTGCATCACTTCCATGTTTAACACAATTTTTCCCTTTTTTTATTTTAAAGTATTTTAAAATAAAATATTTTATTTTAAAGGCAGAGAGAGAAGGAGAAAGAGAGAGAATGCTTTCATCCACTGGTTTACTTCTCAGATAGTCCATTGGCCAGGATTGGGCAAGGCTGATGCCAGGTTGCCAAGACCTTCTTCATAGTCTCCCACATGGGTGGCAGGGGCCCAAGCACTTGGGACATTTTCTGCTGCTTTTACTAAGCCGTTAGCAGAGAGCTGGCTAGGTTACAGCTGCGACACAAACCAGTGTACATAAAGGATGTTGGCCTCACAAGTGGCAGCTTTATCTACTATGCCACAACGTGCCCCCTAACATAGTTTCTGATCCTAGCATGTGGTTTGTAATGCTTAGTGTTGTGTATAAATTTCCAGGGTTTCATGCAAAGCCCATAAAAATATTTACTACATTTCTATACAATGGCACTGTACTTCATGAAAACAATAGTAGTTATTATTTATTCATTCACTAAGCCTGTATTAATGACTTTCAAGTTCTAGATTAGATCATCAGCATATGATGAGCTTTTTAAACTAATCCCATAGATATTCTGATTAACGGACCCATTATGTTTCTTATTATTTTTGTACATTTTCTAGACAATGATATCAAAATTGACAGTGGTTCCAAATATTGGGATTGGAAAGACAAACAATATAGGGCTACTTTATTAAGAATGCTAATTAATCTCTATCTCATTTCTTTAATGAAATGCCCAATGAACTTACTCTATGAAATTTGCTTAATGGATCAATGGAAGAATACAAGATTGTTATTTTGTAATATATCCTAAATCATATAACATCATTGATACTACAGAAAACACCTGTTATGATGAATAGCTTTTAGAAAAGAAAGTCCTCATTAGAATAACTGCCTCTATGTGTTGATAGATATACCATATATCACTGTTTTTCTGAATTTGTTACAAGCTATTTGAAGCATGAATAAGTAAGCATTTATATTTAGCTGGAGACAAAGATTTGGCTGTGTGGACCTTGTTTAATTTGTCTTCTAGTACTTAAGGAATGAGTAGTATTTGTAAAAAACAGAACTGGGCTCTACGCAAAAGAAATATTTAAAACAAGCTTCTTGGATCCCTGTAGAGGATATTTTCATTACTACTTGCATTATCTATTTCTATTTAACTTTTATTAAAAAATAAAAAATGCATACTCATTTTTAAATATCAATTAAATTATTTGAACTTTATTATTTTTAGCAGATTCAATACAGTTTGCAGGTAAAATTCTAAAAATATAATGATATTACATTCCTCTCTCCTTTTCTACCTCTCCCTCTCTCTTTCCCATCTTATTCCACTAAACTAGGGTATTTTTGTTTTTTTATTTCAACTTCTTATTCAGTAAACTACTAAGCCTATTCCTATAATGTAAATTTAAAATATGTTGTCTCAAAAAGCTGCAATAAACATTAATGTGCAGACAGCTTTTTTGTTTGCCAATTTAATTTCCTTTGGGCAAATTCCAAGGAGTTGAATGGCTGGGTTGTATGGTAGGGATATATTCAGGTTTCTGAGGAATCTCCAGACTGACTTCCATAGTGGCTTAACCAGTTTGCACTCCCACCAACAGTGGGTTAGTGTCCCTTTTTCCCCACATTCTCGCCAGCATCTATTGTTGATAGATTTCTGAATGAAAGCCATTGTAACCGGGGTGAGGTGGAACCTCATTGTGGTTTTGATTTGCATTTCCCTGATTGCTAGTGATCTTGAACATTTTTTCATGTGTCTGTTGGCCATTTGGATTTCCTCTTTTGAAAAATGTCTATTGAGGTCCTTGGCCCATCTCTTAAGTGGGTTGTTTGTTTTGATGTTGTGGAGTTTCTTGATTTCTTTGTAGATTCTGGTTATCAACCCATTATCAGTTGCATAGTTTGCAAATATTTTTTCCCTTTCTGTTGATTGCCTGTTCACTTTCCTGACTGTTTCTTTTGAAGTACAGAAACTTGCCAATGTGATGCAATTCCAATCTTAATTTTGGTTTCACTGCCCGTGTTTCTGGGGTCTTTTCCAAGAAGTCTTTGCCAGTACCTATATCTTGCAGGGTTTCTCCAATGCTCTCTAATACTTTGATGGTGTCAGGTCATAGATTTAAGTCTTTAATCAATGTTGAGTGGATTTTTGTGTAAGGTGAAAGGTAGGGGTCTTGCTTCATGATTCTGCACATGGAAATCCAATTTTCCCAGCACCATTTATTGAATAGATTTTCCTTACTCCAGGGATTGGTTTTGGATCCTTGATCAAATATAAGTTGGCTTTAGATGTTTGGATTGATTTCTGGTGTTTCAATTCTGTTCCATTGGTCTATCTATCTGTTTCTGTACCAGTACTATGCTGTTTTGATAACAACTGCCCTGTAGTATGTCCTGAAATCTGGTATTGTGATGCCTCCAGCTTTATTTTTGTTGTACAAGATTGCTTTAGCAATTTGAGGTCTCCTGTGTCTCCATATGTATTTCAGCATCATTTTTTCCAGATCTGAGAAGAAGGTCTTCGGTATCTTGATTGGTATTGCATTGAATCTATAAATTGCTTTTGGGAGAATGGACATTTTTATGATATTGATTCTTCCAATCCATGAGCATGGAAGATTTTTCCATTTCTTGGTATCCTCTTCTATTTCTTCTTTAAGGTTTTGTAATTTTCATCGTAGAGATCTTGAATGTCCTTGGTTAAGTTTATTCCAAGGTATTTGATTGTTTTTGTAGCTATTGTGAATGGGATTGATCTTAGAAGTTCTTCCTCAGCCATGGCATTGTCTGTGTATACAAAGGCTGTTGATTTTTGTGCATTGATTTTATATCCTGCTATTTTGCCAAACTCTTCTATGAGTTCCAATAGTCTCTTAGTAGAATTCTTTGGATCTCCTAAATAAAGAATCGTATCATCTGCAAAGAGGGATAGTTTGAGTTTTTCCTTCCCAATTTGTATCCCTTTAATTTCTTTTTCTTGCCTAATAGCTCTGGCTAAAACTTGCTAGCAATGAGGGAAATGCAAATCAAAACCACAATGAGGTTTAACCTCACCCGGGTTACAATGGCTTACATTCAGAAATATATCAACAACAGATGCTGGAGAGGATGTGGGGAAAAAGGGACACTAACCCACTGTTGGTGGGAGTGCAAACTGGTTAAGCCACTATGGAAGTCAGTCTGGAGATTCCTCAGAAACCTGAAATAACCCTACCATTCAACCCAGCCATCCCACTCCTTGGAATTTACCCAAAGGAAATTAAATTGGCAAACAAAAAGCTGTCTGCACATTAAATTTTATTGCAGCTCAATTCACAATTGCTAAGACCTGGAACGAACCCAAATGCCCATCAACAGTAGACTGGATAAAGAAATTATGGGACGTGTACTCTATAGAGTACTATACAGCAGTCAAAAACAACAAAACCTGGGCATTTGCAACAAGATGCAGGAATCTGCAAAACATCGTGTTGAGTGAATTAAGCCAGTCCCAAAGGGACAAATATATGTTCTCCCTGATCCCTGACAAGTAACTGAGCACCAAAGAGGAAACTTGTTGAAGTGAAATGGACACTATGAGAAACAGTGACTTGTTCAGCACTTGTCCTGAGTGTTGATGTACTATGTAATTCTTTATCCATTTTAGTATTTTTTTTGTTCTAGTACCATTGGTTGAACTCTATAATTAACACACAATTAATTTTAGGTGTTTAAATTTTAACTGAAAAGTGATCCCTGTTAAATAATAGAGTGGGAATTAGAAAGGGAGGAGATGTACAATTTGGGACATGCTCAATCAGACTTGCCCCAAATGGTGGAGTTAGAAACGTGCCAGGGAATTCCAATACAATCCCATCAAGGTGGCATGTACCAATGCCATCTCACTAGTCCAAGTGATCAATTTCAGTTCACAATTGATCACACTGATAGGTCTAAGAGTCAAAGGGATCACACAAACAAGACTAGTGTCTGCTAATACTAACTGATAGAATAAAAAAGGGAGAGAACGATCCATCATGGGAAGCAGGATACACAGCCGACTCATAGAGTGGCAGATGTCTTAAATAGCACTCTGGCCTCAGATTCAGCCCTTAAGGCATTTGGATATGGCTGAAGAGCCCATGAGAGTATTTTAGGCTTGGAAAGCCAAGACACAAATGGCATCTCTTGACATTCAGGCATATACAATCTGGGTATAGAGGCAGCTGATGTGCATAAGGTGTGCATTGAAAATCACTAAAATATATGAGGATTTTCCAACAGTTCATAGAAAATTAGCATTATAGAAAAAATTCATTCATGAATTTTAAAACTTTTTGCCAAAAAATTAACTTACACTAATTTGTTGTAACATATCAGAATGGGCTCTGGTTGGGGCACTAAAAACACCAATTTGAAAAGAGTCCTTGCATGGATATTTGATGTAGAGGATAAGCTGCTGTTTGGAATACATACTTTATTGATATCTCACTTTTTATCCCCTATAAGAGTACAATTACTGCATATTAATCAATTTAGTAAATGCTTCAGGTGGAAATGCCAACGTGATTTGATCATCTAATATTAAATACATGTTGAATTATGACATTGTACCCCATAAATATGTGGAATTAAAGTAATAAACAGTTAAAGTATCTCATAAAATATTTTTGTGGCAAAATAATTTTTTTCACTTCTCTCTAAATAAAATAATTAAGATAGATTTCTAAACTGTGTTGATAATTGTGTGTTTGCTAACAAAATCACATAGGCTCTTCCTGTTGTACACTCTGTAATTCAGAAAGCTTCCTTGAGTGCATTCTTCTGTAACTTAGCATTGAGTTAATTGTGGTTAGGACAGGGAGTACCTTTATCTTATTTCATCTCTTGCATTGGTTGCATTTCCTTCCTCTCTATAACTTCCAGAATGTGGCATCTGCTAGCATGATATCCCTCCTGTAGTGGTAGCCTACCTACTGTCACTCTAGCTCCATCTTGAGAACCCTGACACCTCTCTTCTCATAATGTCACCTCCTCTGCCTCTGGAATTCTCACTTGTGTCTTGTTTGTCTTATCAGCTCTTTGTCAAAACAAGTTTGACCAATTCCCTGTTAAATCCTAATTCCCTCTCCTTTTACTTATTTAAAAACAAAAACAGAGTGATTTTTGTTTTACTGGGAAGGTGCTGATTAATTAATGTACTTACCCAAATAAGTCATGAAACTTTGTTTTTAATAAGCCATGTGATTTAGAGTAACACATTATTCTACAATGTTCTCAGGGCAAAAATCACTTAATGGAAGAAAAATGGGCATCTTAAAATAAAACCAATTTTACGGTATTTTTATTTTGTATGTTTGTGGAGTAAGAAATGACTTTGAATTACTCTATTCAATAATGGGAACAACAACAAAATAACTGTGGTTTTATGTTGAGGTTCTAAATAGAAATTATAATAAGTAAAATTTCCCAGGGGGTCTTTCAGCTGAAGTCTATTTGAGTTTTACCTTGCATGAAGAAAAAAACAGAGGTTAGATATTTGAAGAAATGTATTCATATTTTTCGCATAAAAAGAGTTACAAAATTAGTATGCTACCATCATGAACTTCCAATAGCAAAACAATGGAATGTTTTCCTCCGATTTACTTGAGAAGTTAATCTAAAATGGAAATCGTGGATATTTACATTCCTCTAACAAAAGAAAAAAAAACTCAGAAAAATTTAGAACAATAATTTTTTTAATCAGATGGAATGGCTTTTGAAGTGTTTTCTAAATATATCAAGAATTATGTTTGGTTAAAAAGACTTCTGAAGTAAATTCCAGATAAGGCAGAAAAATTATTTTTATTGGCAATCATTCTGATTTTCTTATTGTGAAGTGTATTTTCAATAAACATTTTTCTGGATATTTTCATGTCTTCAAAAGCCTAATAAGATGAATATGTATATATATATAGAGAGAGAGATAGATAGATAGATATAGATATAGATATAGATATAGATATAGATGTGTGTGTGTGTGTTTATAGGAGTTTCGAAACATTTTATATAAAAAAAGTTCTTAACATTCTCTTTCCTACTAACTAGTGATGCTGTATTTCTTAAAAAATACTTTCCAAATGTTAGAGGAAAGTGTTTTGAATTGATTCCAACACATTATAAGCATTTTTAACTGGTTCTAAACCAATAGAATTTTCAGAAATTACTTTCTGTATACCCAACATTTATAATTGCTCTAAGAATGGATTTTCATGACAATGAATCTGTGTGAGGAGAAGCTCACTTCATGCCTTGGATCATTTGTTAATAAAGCTATCTCTTCCTTAGCAGGAAGCAAAAAAAGCACTAAGTGAATACTAAAATAACTTTTACCTATGGATTCTATGCAAGTTTAGTAGAAAGCAAGATCAAGTTCAATTTTTTTTAAAAAGCAGTTATCTTGGAGTTAGCACTGTAGCACAGCAGATTAAGCCACTTCCTGTGACTACAGCATCCAATGTCAGAGTGCCAGTTTGAGGCCAAGCTGCTCTGCCTCTTCTCTAGCTCCCTGCTACTGTGCCTGGGAAGGCAGTGGAAGATGGCTTGAGGAATTGGAACTCTGCTACTCATGTGGGAGATCTGCATGGAATTCCAGGCAAGCCACAGTGATTGTAGCATTTAAGGAATGAAACAGTGGTTAGAAGGACTCTCTATTTTTCTGACTCTACCTCTCAATAATTCTGGCTTTCAAACAAACAATTTTTTTTTTTTTTTTGGACAGGCAGAGTGGACAGTGAGTGAGAGAGACAGAGAGAAAGGTCTTCCTTTTCTGTTGGTTCACCCCCCAATGGCTGCTGCGGCTGGCGCACTGCTCTGATCTGAAGCCAGGAGCCAGGTGCTTCTCCTGGTCTCCCATGCGGATGCAGGGCCCAAGGACTTGGGCCATCCTCCACTGCACTCCTGGGCCACAGCAGAGAGCTGGACTGGAAGAGGAGCAACCAGGACAGAATCCGGCGCCCTGACCAGGACTAGACCCTGGTGTGCCGGCACCAGAGGTGGAGGATTAGCCTATTGAGCCAGCCATAAACAAATTATTTTTAAAAAGTAGTTATCTGTACTAAAGGCACTTTTCCTTGAGTAAGTAGAGAAGGTGACAGAGATCATGATCTTTGGTTCATAGTGACTTACTTAAAATTCTTATTCTGCTATTGACTTACATAGAGTTTAAAATATTCTTATTTAGGAATTTATCAATTTCTTCTATGTTTTCCAACTTGTTGGCATGCAGCTCATTATAGTAATTCTTGATGAACCTTTTCTGTGGTATCTGTTATTACACTTCCTTTTTCATCTCTGGTTTTATTGATTTGGGTCTTCTCTCTCCTTTTTCTGGTTAATTGGGCCAATGGTATGCCAATTTTGCTTATTTTGTCAAAAAGAAACAGATTTTCATGTCACTGATCTTTTGTATTTTTGTTTCAATTTTGTTTATTTCTTCTCTCGTTTTAATTAGTTCTTTCCTACTACTAACTTGGGGTTTGGTTTGTCGTTTTTCTAGGTCCTTGAGATTCAGTGATAGCTCATTTATTTGGTATATTTCCAATTTTTTCATGTAGGCACTGATTGCTATAAATTTCCCTCTTTACACTGCTTTGCCATATCCCATAATTTTTGATATAATGTGTTGTTATCTTCATTTATTCCTAGATATTTTTTTGATTTAAAAGTACATTATTTAAGATATATGTGTGTATGTGTTTCTGTATGTTCAAGAGGGAGAAAAAAGAAATTGATTTCAAACTTGTAAAACAAGTCACTGACACGTGGGTAGTGTTTAATGAATTAAATAATTATGGTTATAAATTCAATACATTAAGTAACTATAATTATTATAATTTTTAAATATACTTGGGTATATGTAAGATGTTTTAGTAGTAAATAAATTAAAATGAGAATAAGATACAGTCTGTAGGGCTGCACTATGGTGGATCAGGTAAGGCCACTGCCTGCCATCCTGGCATCCCCTGTGGGCATTGGTTCAGGTCCTGGCTCCTCCACTTCCAATTCAGCTCTCTGGTATGGCCTGGGAAAGCAGTGGAAGATGACTCAAGTCCTTGGGCCCCCGCAACCACGTGGGAACCCAAGATGAAGCTCCTGACTCGTGGCTAGGATCAGCACAATTCCAGCTGTTGTGGCCAAGGAGTGAACCAGCAGATGAAAGACCTCTCTCTCTCTGCCTCTGCCTCTCTGTAACTCTTTCTTTCAAATAAATAAATAAATCTTTAAAAAAAGAAAGATACAGTCTGCATACTTTGATCTTAATTTTCACTTAAGATATAGGATGATGTCTATATCTGTTTATGTATATCGTTAGTGAATGAGACTTGACAGGGTTATAAGCTTTATTAATCAAATAGATTAAGGATCAGATTTTGCCTACTTATGAGATTGATCATAGAAACGTACCCAGAATAAAGAAGAATCTAATTGGGTTTGGAAGAAGGGATGGGCTCTCATAATTCACAAGCATTAAGCACTCTGGAGAGTGGGTAACATGTATAATGTAAAGATACAAGCAGATTAATGAAATCTAGATGATGTGAACAGTTAAGCAGTGCATGAAGGCAGACAGAGGCTTTAGTTGAAATGTATTTTCATACCTGTTTTGAAATATACTTCCCAATAATTCAGCAGAAATACACCAGAAGTACACTTTGAACTTTGGCAAGTGAGTTCAGTGGCAGAAACCATAGTAAGAATAATGTGTTCCGTTGAAATCTTCCCTCTTCTCCTTTCTCTGTCAGTCTACCATTTGAATAAATAATTTTTAAATAAATGATGAATAGCATTGCAGTACATCAGGTTAAGCTGCTGCTTTTGACATCAATATTCGATATCAGAATCCCATATCAGAATGCCAATTCCATTCAATCCCAGCTTCTCTACTTCCAATCCAGCTTCCTGCTTATGCACTTGGGAAAGAAGCAGGTGATGGCCCAAGTATTTAGGTTATTGGAGAACTGGTTCAAATTTGCAGATCTTATTTTGGCTTTTCCCAGTCCTGCCTGTTGTAGACATTTAGGGACTAAACCTGTTGTAGAATGATCTCTCTCTCTCTCTCTCTCTCTCTCTCTCTCTCTGTGTGTGTGTGTGTCTGTCTGTCTGTCTCTCTGAATCTCTTTGTCTCTCTGCTTTCCAAATGAATAAAGGACCATTTATTTAAAAATGAATCTCTCATGTATTTCTTTTAGCCACAAATCATGTAGTAATTCAAATTATTCTGTAATGGTTCTTTTTCAAAGAATTAAACAACCAGAATATCAGTGTCAGCTGTAGATGGATGCGATAGACTGCTACTATCATGATCTCCAATGAACTATACTTTCTAGTAGTCATACTCTATTTGCTCCCTAGCCACATTAATCCTGACTTGGCCCTGTGACTGGCTTTGGTCTCCAGGACACAATGTCAGAAAACTTGATGAAAATGATTACTAAATGTTTAACATTATGGAGAGGATTTCTGGGAATTCTCACTTTTGAAGCCAGTGGTTTTACATTAATAAACACAAACTAGCCCCTCAGAGAGACCACACAAAGGAGCTAAAGTACCAACTTTGAGCTACTCCCCAAGACAGTAAATGTATTAATAATACCATTACATGTCCCAATTTTGACATCTGAGTGCAGCCACATAGGCACTCTAAAGGAGTAAAGAGAACCTTTCGGTTGAGACCTTGTCACATCATAGACTCATGAGAAATAATAAAATAATTGCTGTGCAAGATCCTAAATTTGCTGGATTGTTTAGCCGAGATAACTGAAAGCATGGAAACAGATGGCAGAAAAAGATCATTTCTAACCAGGCAGGAATCAGGGTAAAATATAACCTTTTAAAAGTCCAAGAATTCTCTAACCAGCACACATGACATGGCTTCAAGTAACCCAGTGTAAGCCCATCCTGCTAACTATTGAAGGGCTGTCATTTAATACTGTTTTGCATTTATTGTAAGCACATATATGAAGAATTCACAGTGCTATTTGACAGGGACTCATTAACAACATGGTCTTCAGTGTTTGAGAAAACCAGCTGAACACTGACTGAATCTCAGAATATGAATATTGACAGTTGTCAGATTGTTACATAGTGACTGGAGCTATTGTGTTTAAAAGATTCAAGAGAAAGAATGCAAAAGCTTGTAAAAAAATCACATTGTAAGACATAAAAAGAGTTGATGGAAAAAGATTGGCCTGTCCCTTCACATCTTACTCTAAGTTTTCTTGAGATGCTTGAACTTGTCTTATAAAGGAGCAATAATCTGAAATTACTTTCCAAAATTTAAAAGAAGATAGCAGAAGCTTTTTAACATTAAAAAACACTTCACTTGTCTTTTTTATTATGAAATATGAGGGTCAAAATAAAATATCTTAAAATTTTGCATGTCAATGTGAATAATTTATAAAAACGATTGATTAGGCTGTTTTCTTCTTCCTCTGAACTCATTCTTGGGAATCTCATATTCCCCTCTGTAAGAAAATGCTAGTAGGAACTTAAACAAGAATTTATGCTCCAGAAAGTTCTACACTACTCCTCCCGCAATCAGTATTTCAAAAATATCCATGTTGGCATTATCAGATCTTCCTCTGTGCTATTAATAACATTACACAGCTTCCATTCTTGCTAATCACAATTGAATACCTGGTACTGTTAATAAAGTACATGCAACTCCCATACTTAGCCACAATTACTTTTAAAAACTTTTGTCTTATTCCTAGAATCCACCAGATCAAATGATAGACAGTACTGCGGAAATATTTTCTATCTGAATAAAAGAATGCTAATGAATGGAACACGCATATTGTTGAATCTTATCAAGATGAAGCTTGTATTCAAATATATGAAAGAGCAGATATGTTCCAAGTTATCACCTTCCCATGACTTTGTTTGAATCAGGGGAAGTTTCTGGAATGAAGAAGGAAATGGAATACCAAAAACAAAAACAAAGTTCCATATTGGAACTCATATGAAAGTTTGGCAAAGTTTTCAGGATATAAAATCAACACACAAAAATCAATAGCTTTTGTATACATAAACATTGCCATGGTTGAGAAGTAACATGTAAGTTCAGTCACATTCACAATAGTTACAAAAACATTTAAATATCTTGTGGTAAATGTAACCAAGGATGTGAAAGATCTCTACAATGAAAATTATAAAGCATTAAAGAAAGGAATAGGAAAAGACATGAAAAATGGAAAACAGTCCCATGTTCATGTATTGAAAAAAATAATAGCACCAAATGTCCATTCTATACAAAGCAAATTACAGTTCAATGTACACAATCAGAATCAAACATGCTCTTATCAGATCTCAAATAAATGATCCTAACATTCATATGGAATCACAAGAGATCGAGAATAGCTGAAACAATCCTATGCAGTACAATACCAGATTTCAAGACATATTACATGGCAGTTATAATCAAATCAGTCCAGTACTGGATCATAAATAGGCATGTGGACCAATGAAACAGATTAGAGAGCTCAGGCATAGGTTTAGCCTGCTACACCACAGTGCTGACCTCTACTAATTTTGATGTGAATAACTTCAAATCTAATCCTAAAATTCATTTATTTTAAGTGTGTGTATGAACATGTATACATACATTCTTCCTGTATATTCTACTATATTAAAATAAGTATATATTTCATTTCACTCATAAATTATGTATACTATATATATTTTACAAAGTATATATTATATAAAAATAATGTATACTATGTATTATACATAGAATTGGTTCTCATAGAACCAAAATAATAACATGCACACATAGATTGTCTGCTCAACAATAACACAATACACATTCCTCTCAAGTGTACATGGATCATGTTCCATGATATACCAAGTATTTTGAAAAAAGTTATGTTTCAGTAGATTTTAAAGGTAGATATAATACAAGTATCATCTCTAACAAGATAAAATTAAAAATAAATAATAGAAACAGGAAAGTTTACAAATATGTGGAAAATAACACACTTATGCAATAAATTAATCAATGAAGAACTCACAAGAGAAATTATAAAATATATAAGCATGAATGAAAATGAAAACACACTTTGCCAAAAGTTATGAGAAACAGTAAGTACTAAGTGAGATATTGATAGATATAAATGCTTACATTGTGAAAGAAGAAAGTTTTCCAATCCACAACTTAGCTT
The DNA here is from genome assembly GCF_051225735.1 of Oryctolagus cuniculus. Taxonomy (NCBI): domain Eukaryota; kingdom Metazoa; phylum Chordata; class Mammalia; order Lagomorpha; family Leporidae; genus Oryctolagus; species Oryctolagus cuniculus. Next base: position 58,324,102 of record NC_142870.1, read on the forward strand.
TGCAAATTAAGGAATTGCAAAAATGAAGACTAAACTAAATTCAAAATTTAGAGAAGGAAAGAAATAAAAAAAAGATTGAAGCAGTGTATTGGAAGAGAAATCTCAATGGACCTGAAACTTAGTTCTTTGAAAAGATCAACAAAATTGAAGAAGTTTTATTTAGAAGCACTAGGAAATTAAGAAGACTCAAGTCACTAAAACCAGATGTGAATGCTAGAAAAATCTTCTACAGCAATATAAATAATTATAAGAGCATGTTATGAACACCTTTATGTCAATAAATTTGGTAGCCTAGATTAAATGAACAGGTTATTAGATATAGTAGCCTATCCAAAGTGAAAGTTTGCAAAGACTTATGACTAGTAATAATATTAAGGAATAACAAAATACCTCTCAAAAATGACCACTGAATCTAATGTCCTCCTTGGCAAATTCTAACCAAATACTTACTGATCCTTTTCAAACTTTTTAAGAAAAACTCATTTTATGATACCAGCATTTCCCCAATATCTAAGACCAAAAAAAAAAAAATACAATGAAAAAGAATCCCTTACAATCATTAATAATAAACATCCTTAGCAAATTACTAGCACACTAAACGCATTGGTATATAAAAGGATTATGCATTATAACCAAGTAAGGTTTATTGCTGGAATGCAAGGATGGTTTTACATATGAACGTCTACAAGGAAGCCCTACATGCATTCTACTACCCCAAGCTCATGACTCTCAGCACATAATGCCTATTATAATATGTATTCTTGTATGAATTCAGTAAAGTTATTTCTGTATTCTGAAGTTCTGGAACTGTAACTGATAGAGCTATGTTCTTCAGAGTCAATTAAGTTCACCCTGAATGACTGGGGAAAGGCTTTGTCTGCATTTTATTGCTCCAGGTCTATGTCTGCCAGTGCATAACCCCCAGTATATACCTGCACTCACTCCATGCATTTGGTAAAATACTCACAAAGACCTGTAGCTCTGGAATTGTAACTGTTACTTAAAAAATTATTCATTTGTTAGAAAGTTAGAATTACAGAGAGAAGGAGAGACACGGAGAAAGATAGAGAGATTTTCCATCTGCTGGTTCACTCCCCAGATGGCCACAATGGTCGGGACTGGGCAGGCCAAAGCTAAGAGCCAAGAGTTTCCTCCAGGTCCCCTACATGGGTAGCAGCAGCCCCAGCACTTGGGCCATCTTCCCTCACTTTTCCCAGGCCATTCGCAGGTGGCTGGGTTGGAAGTGGAGGAGCTGGACACCAACAGTTGCCCATATGGGATGCCAAATTCACAAGTGGTGGCTTTATCCATGACAGCTCAATGTCAGCACCAACTGTTGCTTTTTTTAATTACTGAGATTACCCACACTCACCCAGCGAGAGCTGTGGAAGACACTTTATGTATTCTCTGCTCCTGACCCATGGTTTCCAAGGTACAATTCCCAGTATAACCTGCACTTACCCTGATGGATCTAGGTAAGGCCTTCATTGCATTGTGCAATTCTAGTTCCTTGACTATGGGAGATATATTCAGAAAACTCACCCTTAAAATTTTGGATTCAAGTTGATATGGAAACATATATCCAATCAATTCCTTCTTCCAATCTATTGCCAATAACTGTAACTTCTAATCTCTCAGTCTTTGTAAGACTAAAACACATTTTGAAAACATTCATGTATTCAAAACTAATCTAAACTTGCCATAAAATTGAACAGTCTTACTTCTGGGTATACATCCAAAAGATATGAACAAAGAGAGTACTGCACCACCATGTTTATAGCAACACTGTTAGCAATAGCCAAAATATAGAATCAACTAAGTTTTCCATCATCAGATGAATGGATAAAGAAATGTGACTGTACACACACACAGATTTCATATTATTCAGTTATAAAAAAGAACGAAGTTCTATCATTTGCAGCAAAATTGTTATAAATGGAGAACACTATGTTGAGGGAAATAAACCAGATACAGAAAGACAAATACTGCATGTTCTCCCTTTTACCTGATCTCTAAAATTACAAGAAAAATAGTGAAAGAGAAATGCCTGGATGTGTCAATTTTATTTCAAAGAGTGTTTTGTTGAACTTTGTTTTAAATCTTTATCAAATGAATTGACAGGAATTATACATTACTAAAATTTTAATTATTTCTGTGACTAGTCAAAAATTAGCATTATATGAGTGAAGTTGAATATATTTTCTTTTGATTATTGTTTAAAACATTTGCCTATTTTTCTGCTGAACTATGATTTTTTTTGTTTTCTATTTATTGAGTTCTTTATTTAGTGGAACACTAAGCCTTTGACCATAATGTAAATTTAAAACATGCTATCTCAAAAAGTAATAAATAAAATATTATGTCAAAAATAAAATCAGAAATTTCATTCTTCTTGTGTGATAATATATTTTATTAATAATTAAATCTTGAAGACCTTTGTGACAAAGATCCTCCCTACACTTCTATTCTGCCAGGCTCATGCCATCTATTCATGTGCTGCTCCCTTTGTGCACTCAGACCTTGAACCTCAGAGAACTTTTGGAAATTGTACTACTCTTTCCTGATCTAAGACTTTGAACCAGTTCTTCTCTGAGTATAACTATCCATTGTCTCAATCTGTTTCTTCTCTATAACTCCAAGTCATACTTTAGGTGGTTGTTTAAATATTACTTCCTACTAACCCATTAAAGAGAATATTACATACTTTCATATAATGTTTTACCTCAAATTAATTGCCAAATTCAAAAAATTATGTTTGTATTCCACTTTAGACTATTAATGTCTGCATCTACTTGAAAATTGACACCCTAATCCTTGCATGTATATCAGAATCCAGATACTCAAAATCTTCACTCAATAAAGGAGGAATGGGAGAGATTACGTGTGACAGGGAAATGGTGAAAGAGTAAATACCATGAGTATGAGAATAGATTTGAAAGGAAAAATGGAATTCATAATATGAGCATAATAGGACAGAATATTGATGAGGCAGGATTTTTTTTTTTAATTTTTAGAGATGCTATATGAGGGGACTTCAAAAAGTTCATGAAAATGGGATCTAAATGTTTATTGTGGTAAAAATTTTTTAAACCCAGATGCAGAGTTTCACAATACACATTTTCCACACACTTTTTTTAAACATTTATTTAATAAATATAAATTTCAAAAATACAGTTTTGGATTACAGTGGCTCCCCCCACATAACATCCCTCCCACCTACAACCATCCCACCTCTTGCTCCCTCTCCCCTTCCATTCACATCAAGATTCATTTTCAATTATATTTATATACAGAAGATCAATTTAGCATATATTAAGTAAAGATTTCAGTAGTTTGTACCCACACAGAAACACGAAGTGTAAAGTACTGTTTGATTACCAGTTATAACATTAATTCACATTATACAACACATTAAGGACAGAGATCCTATATGGGGAGTAAGTGCACAGTGACTCCTGTTGTTGATTTAACAATTGACACTCTTATTTATGATGTCAGTAATCACCCGAAACTCTTGTCATGAGTTGCCAAGGCTATGGAAGCCTTTTGAGTTTGCCAACTCTGATCTTATTTAGACAAGTCATAGTCAAAGTGGAAGTTCACTCCTCCCTTCAGAGAAAGGTACCTCTTTCTTTGATGGCCCATTCTTTCCACTGGGATCTCACTCACAGAGATCTTTCATTTATGTTTTTTTTGTTTGTTTGTTTGTTTGTTTGTTACCACAGTGTCTTGGCTTTCCATGCCTGAAATACTCTCATGGGCCTTTTTAGCCAGATCTGAATAACTTAAGGGCTGATTCTGAGGCCAGAGTGTTGTTTAGGATATCTGCTTTATGTCAATTACCAATGCAAGTCATATGGTTGTAATCATATAATGGTTAGCAATGACTTAGGTTTCCAAAATTTAGTAGGATCTCTGACTTGAAAATAATAGGGAGACTGAGGCAACAGAAAGTAGATGTTGTAGTTCTTAATTTCTTCATGAATTTATCAATAAAATGGTTGCATAGTAACAATGCATTGTTTAAGAAACATCAGTATTCTAAATGCTATATAATAGATGTAAATTATGAAATAAAATGCCAATATTTTCATAAAATGAAATAGTTGGGTTAGTGCTCAAATGTATATTTCTAAAATAATATGTTCACACATGAATCTTAATAATCTGAAGTGTGTCTTTTGTCCTTGAGAAAATAATATTTTAAAATTCATTAGTGTTCACTAGAAAGAGGTCAATACAACTGAGTACTTAATGCCTTTACATGCACTTAATTAATATAATTCTTTTACTATTTCTCAGTTTGATAATTGCAGTTTAATACTTTCATTTGTTCTATTTCATGAATCTTTGTAAATATACAGATGTAAATACATATATTTAACTGATTTTTTTAAGTTATGAGGGTAAATTGAGATAGAGTTTGAGAGGAAGAAAACAATATGTAGAAAGAAGTCATGTCTTTCAAAGAAGCCATCCACATCATGTAGAGCATCTGTTACTTTGGTGCTTTTACACTGAGATGCACCATTTCACTATAGGGTCTCAAATCTGTAATAAATATTCTGCTTTGTTTTGTGAGGCAATAACTTTTTGCTTTTCATTTTTGTATATATAACTTTTCTGATGTTTACAGAAGGCGAAATTCTTTGTTTCTCCTGTAGCAATAAAATCTCATTTTGTTGCCTATTCTGTTTCACAATAATGATTATTATGGCTTTGAAACCAACTAGGCATTTTGTCAGTAACTGAAAGAATAAAATCAACCTTTTTTTTATTGTAAAATTTTAGTGCTTAAAAGTTGTTGATAAGGGATTCCAAAGATCAGGGCCTTTAAAAAGGAAAGATATAATCTGGTTCTTCAGCAATGTTTCAGATATGACCTTGTCAGTAGTGATCAAAATTACCAACTATCTAATAATAGCTAATCAAATGATAACTATTTTCATTTATCCAAAATATTCCAAATAATGCAACTAATTTTCTTCAATGATATTGTATTGTAACCGTGTTTATACTTTATGAGTAAAAGGCTATCAGAGCTATTGGTAGGTAAATTTGAATCCATAGCTATTTTATATACAGTGGTGAGTACAAGCCAGTCATTTTCCAATTCACTCTGCTTCGGTTCCAGAATATTCTATAAGCTCCCTTGTTTGGGCAGACAGAGAACTGAGAGCTTTTGATTTAATGTATACAATTTGTTTACATTATCTGGCATATTGTCTCATACATAATAGCATAGAGTAGCTATTAATTGCTAGTAATGATCTCCACAATTTCAAGTTCTGTCATACTGTGGGCCTTGTTGCCCATTGTAAGGAGCCCTAAGTTTAGTTCTGTTTATCAACACAGCTTCAAATTGTGCTTTTCATCTTCAAGTCCCAAAAGCCCCATTTGAATAAGATCATTCAAATAATAAGCAACAGCCAAATAATTTTGGGTAACACCAGTGCATTTAAGCATTCCACTGCCTCTGCAATCACCACCCTCCAGCCCCAGGACAAGGCTTCTTTCTTTAGTCTTGTCAGAATTCATGATATAAGGCGTTTCCTTTGACTTGACATGACAAGATCTATAGAATAAACTCTGAGCTTCTTACTGAATCAGCTACATGGACAACGATGCTTAAAAAAATTGCCCTCTAAGATTAAGTCCTCCACCTAGTGGCCAGAACCAGAAAATATTAAAGAGAAAGGGTAAAGTGTTTGTTCTTTTCTTGAAATAAATATATCATTGATCACTTTTATCCTGGATGAGAGAATGTATGTGAATTTTATTAATAAGATATGCAAATCTTCCATAGCAGAGAAGTGAGGGACAGATGAGGGCCTGATATGCACAGAAGGAGCCAATGAATATTTGAGACCAATAATTATTTTGCGGATTCTATTCATAGAAAAAGAAGAAATTATCTTACATTTTAGCTCCATATCATCATTGTACCTTATGTTTGTTTTGGAGATACCATAAGAAATGAAAATATACAAACTAGGATCCGTTCTCCTATAATTATTAGGATTCTCCTTGAGATAGATTATTAAAAAAAAACTATTAATCCAACTCTATAAGCTTAAATTAGTTGTAATATTAGTCCTATTTCAGGATTTTGGAAAGAATTAAATAAGATAAATAGATTTCAAGAAGTTATCCATATATAATTTATATGAATTAACAACAAAAAGATTCTATGATCAACTATGTTTGAGAAAAATTACTTTTACTTCAGCATTTGTGTCAGGCTTTAATATGCATTGTTAATCTCCAGAGAAGACTGCGAAAGCTAAACATTTTTCTCGAATCACTTTTCTTTGTTTTTTTAACTTTTAATTAATAAATATAAATTTCCAAAGTACAGCTTATGGATTACAGTGCCTTTTTCACCCCATAATCTCCCTCCCACCTGCAACCCTCCCATCAACCACTCCCTCTCCCATCCCATTCTTCATCAAGATTCATTTTTAATTATATTTAAATACAGAAGATCAATTTAGTATATATTAAGTAAAGATTTCAACAGTTTGCAACCACACAGAAACATAAAGTGTAAAGCACTGTTTGAGTATTAATTATGCCAATAATTCACATATTACAACACATGAAGGACAGAGATCCTATATGGGGAGTAAGTGCACAGTGACTCCTGTTGTTGATTTAATAATTGACACTCTTATTTATGATGTCAGTAATCACCCGAGGCTCTTGTCATGAGCTGCAAAGGCTATGGAAGCCTTTTGAATTTGCCAGCTCCGATCTTATTTAGACAAAGCCGTAGTCAATGTGGAAGTTCTCTCCTCCCTTCAGAGAAAGGTACCACCTTCTTTGATGGTCTGTTCTTTCCACTGTGATCTCACTCACAGAGATCTTTCATTTAGGTCATTTTTTGCCACAGTGTTTTAGCTTTCCATGCCTAAAATACTCTCATGGGCTCTTCAGCCAGATCTGAATGACTTAAGGGATGATTCTGAGGCCAGTGTGCTGTTTAGGACATCTGGCATTCTATGAGTCTGCTGTTTATCCTGCTTCCCATGTTGGATCATTCTCTCCCTTTTTAATTCTATCAGTTAGTATTCGCAGACACTAGTCTTGTTTGTGTGATCCCTTTGACTCTTAGACCTATCAGTGTGATCAATTGTGAACTGAAATTGATCACTTGGACTAATGAGATGGCATTGGTACATGCCACCTTGATGGGATTGAATTGGAATCCCCTGGCACGTTTCTAACTCTACTGTTAGGGGTAAGTCTGATTGAACATGTGCCAAACTGTACATCTCCTGCCTCTTTTATTTCCACTCTTACATTTAACAGGTATCATGTTTCAGTTAAATTTATACACCTAAGAATAATTGTGTATTAATTACAGAGTTCAACCAATAGTATTAAGTAGAACAAAAAAAATAATAAAAGGAATAAAATAGTAAGTTGTTCCTCGACAGTCAGGACAAGGGCTAATCAACTCATTGTTTCTCATAGTGTCCATTTCACTTCAACAGGTTTTCTTTTTGGTGCTTGGTTAGTTGTCACCGATCATGGAGCATATATGGCATTTGTCCCTTTGGGACTGGCTTATTTCACTCAGCATGATGTGTTCCAAATTCTTCTATTTTGTTGCAAATAACCGGATTTCATATTTTTTTAGTTCTGTGTAGTATTCTAAAGAGTACATATCCCATAATTTCTTTATCCAGTCTACTGTTGATGGGCATTTAGGTTGATTCCAGGTCTTAGCTATTGTGAATTGAGCTGCAATAAACATTGAGGTGCAGACAACTCTTTTGTTTCCCAATTTAATTTCTTTTGGGTAAATTCCAAGGAGTTGGATGGCTGGGTTGTATGGTAGCATTGTATTCAGGTTTCAATAGAAACTCTTTCTCAGAAAGCATTTAAGGGAACTAATATTGGGAAACTTTGAGGTAGGTATCCTAAATATTTTGGCTAGGAAAACATTCAATGTATTGAAATGTTGGTGCTCAGTGGTATATTTAGTGTAGTGTTAATTATATGCTTTTGGAATATGTTATGTGATTGAAATGATATTTATTTTGGAAATATAAATGATGTGAACTGGAAATTTTAAAAAGAGCACCAGGTACTTGCAGCTCACTATGGTGTATGATAAAAGAAGAAACAGATTTGAAGAGATTTTAATTTGCAAATTTGGTAAAATTTGTGAGAGGAAACAAAGAAAACACTGGCTCTTTACTAATTAGGAATAAAGCTTTGCTTATGGCCGTATGCGAATACTGCTAGAGTCTGTCATCACAAAAGGCTTCCATAGCCTTGGCAACTCATGGCAAGATCTTCAGGTGATCACTGAAGTCATAAATAAGAGTTTCAGTTGTTAAATGAACAACGGAACTCACTGTGTACTTACTCCCCTTATGGGACCTCTGTCCTTAATGAGTTGTACTATGAGAATTAACTGCAAAGCTTCTTCTCAAACTGTACTTTTTATGTTGTGTGTGTGTGTGTGTGTGTGGATGCAAACTGTTGAAATCTGTACTTAGCATAGAGTTGATTCTCTGTATATAAAAAGTTAAACTAAAAATGAACCATAATGAAGAAGGGGATAGGAGAAGGAGTAGGAGGTGGGACAGGAGTCAGGGTGGGAAGATGGGTATTGGGAAAAGAAAAGAATCACTATTTCCATAACCTTGTACCTATGAAAAATACATTCATTAAATAAAAGCTATATTAAAAAAGGAATAGAGATTAATAAAAAGCTTTATGTGGCCGGTGCTGTGGCATAGCTTGTAAAGCCACCACCTGCAGTGCTGGCATCCCATATGGGCTCCAGTTCTATTCCTGGCTGCTCCACTTCCTATCCAGTTCTCTGCTTTGGCCTGGGAAAACAGTGGAAATTGGCCCAAGTCCTTGGTTCCTTGCACTCCTGTGGGAGACCCGGAGGAAGCTTCTGGCTCCTGGCTTCCAATCTGTGCAGCTCCAGTCATTATGAACAATTGGGGACTGAACTAGCAGATGGAAGACCTCTGTCTCTGCCTCTTCCTCTATGTATGTAACTCTTTCAAATAAATAAATAAATCTTAAAAAATATTTAAAACGCTTTGACTTAAAATAATAAATAAATCTTAAAAAACAACAAAAAAGCTTTGTTAAAATATGGTTGAAAGTGGCAAAAAGGAAAGAGGGTGGGGAGGAAGAGAGAGGGGGGATACGGAGAGAAGGAAAGAAGGATTGAATGATGAGAACATCATTTTCAAGGGCTCATAAGTTCTTATCTCTTGAATTGAATGAGTCTAGATGCATTTGTTCCATTTGTGCATATTATTTGTTATGGAAACTTGTCATATAGTAAAGCAGTAGCTGATTATAACAAAAACAGAGAAGAATGATGAGTCTATCTGCTCAAATTCCAGAATGAAGACCTGTCAGATTAACAGGCAGTAGCAGTTATGGGTTAAAAATAATAATAATCAGGCAGAAAGATTCTTTCATCAAAGTGCCAAAGGTGGTTCTTCCCGGTATCCTACAGTCCCTCTTAGGAGAGAAAAAAAACCATCTTTATCTCCTTAATCCTTGTAATATTCCTTTACTTCAATATTAAGATACAGTACAATTTATTTAAAAATATGAATGATTTAGGCTTCTCTTCATCCATATTTATACTAGGATAATAACATGGCATCATGAAAAACATGTTCTAGAATTTTAGAACTAAGAAAATCACAAGAATGCAACAACCTCTTATTGTAATGAAAATCTGAGCAAAAGAAAAATAGTTCATTGACAGGTGGCTTTTAAAATACTTTCCCATTGTTCAACAGCCTCATCCAGACCTGATTTCACATGCTACTGAATGATTTTAACATCCATTTCCCACTCCAATCTGTGTAACCTCAAAATGAATAATTTCAGAAATGTTCCAACCATAGTCTTCGGTGAATAAAAGAGAATAAGAGAGAAAATACCTATGACCCATTTCAAGAACGTCTGCCAAATACTACTTAAAATATTAGCATTTCTCTTCTAGAAACTAATGTAAACTAAAATATAGACTATTTATATTTGGAGTAATAAAATTTTTAAGCAAGAATTTGGATATTGGATTAATTTATTAAACAAAAATACAACGAAGTGCCATGCTGTGCCTCAGCATATAACACAGTCCTTCAGTCCATGGCATGATATTGCCTCTCAAATCATATGTGAGATAAGTGTCTTTACAAATTATAAAGTTAATTCTCAGGTCTCAGGAGCTATAACCTCCTAATGTGATCATTGTCCAAGTACCAAAGCCAACCACAGAGAAGGTTAAATACACTGAGTTCTGCTTGAAAACAAGAGGAAAGCTTAATTGTATGGGAAGAACCGAATTTAACACTATTCTATATAAACTCAGTGGTGTGAATTTTTCTACCTTAGCTCAATATAACCGATATTTTTAAACCAACATGATCATCAGAAACAAGAGCAGCCAGCACTGCCTATAAGTTTTCCAATACTATAATATGGATACATGAACTGGAATTTCCAGCACTAAATACTGGATTAAATTCCTAGGGTGTCTTCAACGCACAATATTGAAGTCCTACGCCACTGAATTCTAAATAATGAGAGGCTAAAAGAAAGGAAATTTCAAAGGATACTCTATTCCTGGATCTAGTCTTGCGGGACTGCCCGATTTCTGCCACTTCGATCTCACTTCAATTTTCTGACATCTCTGAGAATGGTTACTCACTAAGGGGATTTCTCCTTAATTGTGATAAATCTAAAGCAGCTTCCTTTAGTACTGTGCTAAGGTGTTTGAGATCATGCCCTAACTTAAAATAAGAGTGAATAGTGCAATCTTTACCATGAATTTTCTAGCTTTGATAGTTTATTTCTGAAAAAGTATTAGTTCTTTTAGGTTAGTAATCACTGCCTTTATACCTGCCCACAGTAATATTGTAAAATTCATCTACTTCAATTGATGCCCTAATTTATGATGTTCTTTGACATTGTTGTCACAGACAGCTCCAAGATACATTATCTGGACATGAAGAAAGAACCCAAAGGGACTTATTTGATTACCAATTCCATTGCAACCCTTTACTAAATTTGTTTATTTAATTGGGGGTCTTTTTGCATGGAGTAGACTTCTGCAAGTTGCTACACATTACTTGTGAAGATTTTTCATTTATTGCATAACAACTCCAAATCCACTTATCACTGGAAAAAGGAACATGAACCTTTCCATACATTTCTTTTGTCAGTAGGCAAACCTAAAACATTGTGGTTGCTGATGGAGAAACAAAACAGGGGGAGCCACCATTCCTGATTTTTGTATTTCCTTGGTTGATTCCTGCAGCACATAAGGCTTTGTCAGTGTTCACATATTCACAGTTTTCTTTGCCTGGTTGTGCAACACAAGCAGCTTCCATAGTGCCTAACACATGCAGTGCACATGGTTTCTCTAGCACCTGGCTCCAGCATCTGGCTCCAGCCTTGTGAGAGTCTTTATTCCTAACACCAGGTTCCTGCTGCAAAGACGGTTCATTTAGCACTCAGCTTTTGTAGTCCCTGGAAGTCAGCTGCCTCCAGTCATCACCTGGCTATCCATCATAGCACTTCCATAATGGAAGGCTTCTGAGGTAACCTGGATTTCTTTTTTTTTTTTTCTTTCAAACTTTTATTTAATAAATATAAATTTCCAAAGTACAGCTGATGGATTACAATGGCTTCCTCCCCATAATGTCCCTCCCACCCACAACCCTCCCCTTTCCCACTCCCTCTCCCCTTCCATTCACATCAAGATTCATTTTCGATTCTCTTTATATACAGAAGATCAGTTTAGCATACATTAAGTAAAGATTTCAACAGTTTGCTCCCACACAGAAACATAAAGTGAAAAATACTGTTTGAGTACTAGTTATAGCATTAAATCTCAATGTACAGCACACTAAGGACAAAGATCCTACATGAGGAGTAAGTGCACAGTGACTCCTGTTGTTGACTTAACAAATTGACACTCTTGTTTATGGCATCAGTAATCACCCTAGGCTCTTGTCATGAGCTGCCAAGGCTATGGAAGCCTCCTGAGTTCACTGACTCTGATCATATTTAGACAAGGCCATGGTCAAAGTGGAAGTTCTCTCCTATTTTCAGAGAAAGGTACCTCCTTCTTTGATGACCCGTTCTTTCCACTGGGATCTCACTCACAGAGATCTTTCATTTAGGTTTTTTTTTTTTTTTTTCCCCCCCCAGAGTGTCTTGGCTTTCCATGCCTGAAATATTCTCATGGGCTTTTCAGCCGGATCCGCATGCCTTAAGGGCTGAATCTGAGGCCAGAGTGTTGTTTAGGACATCTGCCATTCTATGGGTCTGCTGTGTATCTCACTTCCCATGTTGGATCGTTCTCTCCCTTTTTTATTCTATCAGCTAGTATTTGCAGACACTAGTCTTGTTTCTGTAATCCCTTTGGTTCTTAGTCCTATCATTTGTGAACAGAAATTGATCACTGGGACTAGTGAGATGGCATTGGTACATGCCACATTGATGGGATTGAGTTGGAATCCCCTGGTATGTTTCTAACTTTGAGGTAAGTCAGCTTGAGCATGTCCCGAATTGCACATCTCTTCCCTCTCTTATTCCCACTCTTACATTTAACAGTGATCACTTTTCAGTTAAGTTTCAGCACTTAAGAAGAATTGTGTATTGATTACAGTATTCAACCAAAAGTATCAAGTAGAACAAACAAAAAAAATACTAAGAGGGATAACATATCAAGTTGCTCATCAACAGTCAGGGTGAGGGCTGATCAAGTCACCATTTCTCATAGTGTTCATTTCACTTTAACAGGTTTCCTTTTTGGTTCTCAGTTAGTTGTCACCTATCAGGGAGAACATGTGGTATTTGTCACCCATCTGTGACAACTTGGAGGATGCATTTCCACGTAGTTCCACAGGTGACACAGTACAGCTACTTCTCTACTATGCAGTATTTAGCAGTCATTTGTTCTTCTGCCAGCAAAGACTGGATCTTATCTCCAGTTCAGGGAGTTCATTTCATTAAGTGCTCTCTTATTTGACAGGGTTCAGGTAACTCCTAGTGTCTATGGATATTGCAGGTTTGAGAGTTCTCTTACTCTTTCCTAGGCCAAATAGTTAATTTTAAATGCAAACTTAGCTAAGCTGTATTAACAGTTTACTAGATTAAACACTAGTCTAGATGCTATTGTGAAACTATATTTAGATATTTCCAATTAAATGACTACATTTAAGGCAGACTGCTGTCAAAAAAAAAAAAAAAAAAAAAAAAGGAACAAAAAAACAAAACAAAACACCAGACTTCTTGAAAAAGGAAAATGGTCTGAGTTTTCCATCTTCAGACTCCAGACTGTAACATCAACTAATCCGACTCCATAGACTGCTTACTCTCCCTTTGGATTTTGGAATTGCCAGCTTCCACAATCTGATTACCCAACAACTTAATATAATTCTGTCTTTCTCTTGGTTCTCTTTCTCTGGGGAACCATGGATAACACATGAGCAAATCCCTCATCAATTTGCTTATTAGAGTCAACAGTTGACCATGTAAAACATTCCCCGTATAATAATTGTGGTATTTTTGTCTTTTGTTTGGATTCAAATATTCAATGGTCTTCCAAATATACTAAACACATATAGGTTAAAGAATCCCTGGTGATAGCGATGAAACCTGAAAACATGCCATCCAGTATCAGGAGGTGTTTACATGATTCCTCATTGTCCTCCTTGGTTTATTCTTTTCTAGGCTTCCATTCCTGTGTTAAAATGAGCTGTGAATAGGAATAGGAAAAACAAAAATATTTGATGGTGTCAGGTCATAGATTTAGGTCTTTAATCCATGTTGAGTGGATTTTTGTGTAAGGTGAAAGATAGGGGTCTTGCTTCATGCTTCTGCGTGTGGAAACCCAGTTTTCCCAGCACCATTTATTGAATAGACTGCCCTTGATCCAGGAATTGGTTTTAGATCCTTGATCAAATATAAATTGTCTATAGATGTTTGGATTGATTTCTGGTGTTTCTATTCTGTTCCAATGGTCTATCCATCTGTTTCTGTACTAGTACCATTAGTACCATGCTGTTTTGATTATAACTGCCCTATAGTTTATCCTGAAATCTGGTATTGTGATGCCTCTGGCTTTGTTTTCTTTTCTTTTCTTTTTTTCTTTTTTTTTTTTTTTTTTTTTTTTTTTGACAGGCAGAGTGGGCAGTGAGAGAGAGAGACAGAGAGAAAGGTCTTCCTTTGCCATTGGTTCACCCTCCAATGGCTGCTGCGGCCAGCGCACCACACTGATCCGATGGCAGGAGCCAGGTACTTATCCTGATCTCCATGGGGTGCAGGGCCCAAGCACTTGGCCATCCTTCACTGCACTCCCTGGCCACAGCAGAGAGCTGGCCTGGAAGAGGGACAACCGGGACAGAATGTGGCACCCCGACTGGGACTAGAACCCGGTGTGCCGGCGCCGCAAGGCGAAGGATAAGCCTAGTGAGCCGCGGCGCCGGCCCTCTGGCTTTGTTTTTGCTGTACAAGATTGCTTTAGATATTCGAGGTCTCCTGTGCTTCCATATGAACTGCAGCATGATTTTTTCCAGATCTGAGAAGAATGTCTTTGGTATTTTGATAGGTATCACAATGAATCTATGAAATGCTTTTGGGAGAATGGACATTTTGATACTGATTCTTCCAATCTATGAGCATGGACGATTTTTCCATTTTTTGGTATCCTCTTCTATTTCTTTCTTTAAGGTTTTGTAATTCTTATTGTAGAGATATTTAACATTCTTGGTTAAGTTTATTCCAAGGTATTTGATTGTTTTTGTAGCTATTGGGAATGGGATTGATCTTAGAAGTTCTTTCTCAACCATGGCATTTCCTGTGTATACAAAGGCTGCTGATTTTTGTGCATTGATTTTGTATTCTGCTAGTTTTTCAAACTCTTGCATGAGTTCCAATAGTCTCTTAGGGGTCCCCTAAATAAAGAATCATATCATCTGCAAAGGGGGATAATTTGAGTTTTTCCTTCCCAATTTGTATCCTTTTAATTTCTTTTTCTTGCCTAATGGATCTGGCTAAAACTTCCAGAACTATATTTAATAGCAGTGGTGAGAGTGGGCATCCCTTTCTGGTACCAGATCTCAGTGGAAATGCTTCCAACTTTTCCCCATTCAATATGATGTTGGCCGTGGGTTTTTCATAAATTACTTTGATTGTATTGAGGAATGTTCCTTCTATACCCAATTTGCTTAGAGTTTTCATCATGAAAGGGTGTTGTATTTTATCTAATGCTTTCTCTGCATCTATTGAGATAATCATTTGGTTTTCTTTCTGCAGTTTGTTAATGTGGTATATCACATTGATTGATTTGCCAACAGTGAACCATCCCTGCATACCAGGGATTAATCCCACTTGGTATGGGTGGATGATTTTCTTATGTGTTGTTGCATTCTATTGACCAGAATTTTATTGAGGATTTTTACATCTATGATCATCAGGGATATTGGTCTGTAATTTTCTTTCAATGCTGTATCTTTTTCTGGCTTAGGGATTAAGGTGATGCTGGCTTCATAGAAAGAATTTGGGAGGATTCCCTCTTTTTCGATTGTTCTGAATAGTTTGAGGAGAATTGGAGTTCGTTCTTCTTTAAAAGTCTGGTAGAATTCAGCAGTGAATCCATCTGGTCCTGGGCTTTTCTTTGTTGGGAGTGCCTTCAGTACTGTTTCAGCTTATGTCTCAGTTATGTGTTGGTGTAGCTTTTCTATTCCTTCCTGGTTCAATTTAGGTAGGTTGCATGTACCCAGGAATTTATCCATTTCTGATAGATTTCCCTGTTTGCTGGCATACAAGTCCTTGTAGTAATTTCTGATGATTCTTTTTATTTCTGTGGTGTCTGTTGTTACGTTTACTTTTTCTTCTCTATTTTTATTCATTTGGGTATTTTATCTTCTTTTTTTAGTTAGAGAACATTACAGAAACCCTGCAAGATATAGGTACTGGCAAAGACTTCCTAGAAAAGACTCCGGAAGCACAGGAAGTCAAAACAAAAATTAACAATTGGGAATGCGTCCAATTGAGAAATTTCTGTACTGCAAAAGAAACAGTCAAGAAAGTGAACAGGCAACCGACAGAATGGGAAAAATATTTGCAAACTATGCAACTGATAAAGGATTAATAACTAGAATCTACAAAGAGATCAAGAAACTCCACAACACAAAATAAACAACCCACTTAAGAGATGGGCGAAGAACCTCAATAGACATTTTTCAAAAGAGGAAATCCAAATGGCCAACAGACACATGAAAAAATGTTCAAGATCACTAGCAATCAGGGAAATGCAAATCAAATCCACAATGAGGTTTCACTTCACTCTGGATAGAATGGCTTACATACAGAAATCTACCAACAACAGATGCTGGAGGGGATGTGGGAAAAAAGGGACACTAACCCACTCTTGGTGGGAATGCAAACTGGTAAAGCCACTATGGAAGTAAGTCTGGAAATTCCTTAGAAACCTGAATATAACCCTACCATAAAACCCAGCCATCCCACTCCTTGAAATTTACCCAAAGGAAATGAAATTGGCAAACAAAAAAGCTGTCTGCACATTAATGTTTATTGCAGCTCAATTCACAACAGCTAAGACCTGGAATCAACCTAAATGCCCATCAACAGTTGACTATATAAAGAAGTTATGGGACATGTACTCTATAGAATACTATATAACAGTAAAAAAAAAAGCAATGAAATCTGGTCATTTGCAACAAAATGGAGGAATCTGGAAAAAATCATGCTGAGAGAAATTTACCAGTCCCAAAGGGACAAATATCATATGTTCTCCCTGATTGGTGACAACTAACCGAGCCTTGAAGTGAAATGGACACTATGAGAAATAGTGACTTGATCAGACCTTGTCCTTACTGTTGATGTACTGCTTAATAATTTATCCGTTTTAGTGTTTTTGTGTTGTTCTACTTAATACTATTGGTTGAACTCTTTAATCAACACATAATTAGTCTTAGGTGTTTAAATTTAACTGAAAAGTGATCTCTGTTAAATACAAGAGTTGGAATAAGAGAGGGGGGAGATGTACAATTTGGGACATACTCAATCTGACTTGCCCTAAATGGTAGAGTTAGAAACATGACAGGGGATTCCAATTCAATCCCATCAAGTGGCATGTACCAATGCCATCTCACTAGTCCAAGTGATCAATGTATGTTCACAATTGATCATAATGATAGGACTAAGAGTCAAAGGGATCACACAAAAAAGACTAGTGTCTGCTAATGCTAACTGATAGAATTAAAAAGGGAGAGAACGATTCAACATGGGAAGCAGGATACACAGCAGACTCACAGAGTGGCAGACATCCTAAACAACACTCTGGCCTCAGAATCAGCCCTTAAGGCACTTGGATCTGGCTGAAAAGCCCATGAGAGTATTTCAGGCATGAAAAGCCAAGATCCTCTGGAAAAAAAAAAAATGACCTAAATGAAGGATCTCTGTGAGTGAGATCCCAGTGGAAAGAACGGGCCATCAAAGAAGGAGATACCTTTCTCGCAAGGGAGTAGAAAACTTTTACTTTGAGTATGACTTTGTCTAAATAATATTGGAGTCGGTGAACTCAAAAGGCTTCCATAGCCTTGGCAACTCATGACAAGAGCCTAGGGAGCTTACTGACGCCATAAACAAGAGTGTCTAATTATTAAGTCAACAACAGGAGTCACTGTGCACTTATTCCCCCTATAGGATCTCTGTCCTTAATTTGTTCAGTGTGAATTAATGCTATAACTAGTACTCAAACAGTATTTTATACTTTGTGTTTCTTTATGGGTGCAAACTGTTGAAATATTTACTTAATATATACTAAATTGATCTTCTGTATATAAAGTCAATTGAAAATGAATCTTGACGTGAATGGAATGAGAGAGGGAGTGGGAAAGGGGAGAGTTGCAGGTGGGAAGGAAGTTACAGGGGGGGAAAGTCATTGTAATCCATAAGCTTTACTTTGGAAATTTATATTTATATAATGAAAGTTGAAAAAAGAAAAACAAAAATAATTCCCAAAATAATGAAATTTGCATTGTTCTTAAATATTTACATGACTTTTATTATGTGTATTTATTATTTCAGTATTTTTACTGTGGGGTTTTTGAAACAAAAGGAGAAGGATAAAGAATACCAATCACAGGCCGGCCCCGCGGCTCACTAGGCTAATCCTCTGTCTGTGGCGCTGGCACACCGGGTTCTAGTCCCAGTTGGGGTGCCGGATTCTGTCCTGGTTGCCCCTCTTCCAGGCCAGCTCTCTGCTTTGGCCCGGGAGTGCAGTGGAGGATGGCCAAGTGCTTGGGCCCTGCACCCCATGGAGACCAGTATAAGCACCTGGCTCCTGCCATTGGATCAGCGTGGTGCGCCGGCCGCAGTGCGCTGGCCACGGCGGCCATTGGAGGGTGAACCAATGGCAAAGGAAGACCTTTCTCTCTGTCTCTCTCTCTCACTGTCCACTCTGCCTGTCAAAAAAAAATTTAAAAAAAAGAATACCAATCATTCATGGATTAGAATGGATATCATTTTCTACTAATATAGATCAATAGAATCATGAAAATTAGTAGAGTGCTAGATCAACTCACAACTGGAAAACAAAATAAACCTTAGAGATTTCAGTTTTCAAGTATCAGATATCCTATAATCTTTTTTTCACATCATCTCCCTTCACTCTTATATGTGATAATTCATAAAGTTGTGTCCCTGTTATTTCCAAAATATATCAAACCAATTACCTTCTCTAAATTTTTGCATGTTCTACAATAACTCTTGGATTCTTAGCTTTATTTAATTTGTATCATTCTCCCCTGTGATTGCTACATTGTTTTCCTAAGTGTCCTTCTGATTCACTATTTCATCTTTCACGCAAATCTTCACTATCAATCTGCTTGATAATTGATAATGTCAATTATATCCTACAATTTTCAAATATTAAACCTATGAAGGACTACCTATATATTAGAAGTGAAAACTAAATGTATTCATATAACTAAACAATAATAAAAATAGCAATTAAGTAAAATGTATTTTCTTTTTTTTCTTAAGATAGCAAATATTCTAAGTAATCTGTGCTTATTTAACAACTGATATTTCATTGCAACTGTGTGTTTAATATTCTGTACATAATAATAATTAGGATCATTATTATTATTGCTCCATTAATGAAATAATAGGTACAAGAAGATTAAACAATTTGCCTGTGTTCATCTAACAAGTGACTGGTACTCTCAGGATTTAAACCCAGACTATCTATCCCCCAAATTATCCGTGATCATCTACATGCCTTAGAGAGATTTTTGTTGAGGATAATTCTCCCTGGGGATCAAATGCAGCTCTCCCACTGGCTCACCATGCTTTAACAATGCTGGTATTTTAAACATTTTTACAATGTGCCAATCTCTTTGCCTTTTCAGGCTTTCCCACACACTGCTTCATCGTCCTAGTATGCTTTTCCTCCCACTGTCCACATGGTTATTTTCACTTATCCTTTAGGACTAAACTTAAATGTCATTCCTCCAGAAAATTACAGGATCGCACTGCCCAATCTGCAGAAGGTCCTACAGACAACTTTTTCTTAGTGCCTGTAGTTTTTATGTACTGGAATATCAATAAAAATGTGTATATATTTTTCTCAACTTGAATAATATCTCTTTTCTCCAATGACATTTATAAGGAGTGAGGCGGATTCTGTTATATTCATCAAAAGATTTCCAGTGCCAAGCAATAAATAGTTTATGGATGACTGAAAAGTGAGGTGTGGAGGCAGATCTCTTGAAAGGAAGCTGAAGGGGTTCCCATCTGGCACTCCCTTCAATTCTGAATACAGGGCTTTTTCTCAGCAAGGGATGGAATACAGCTGGATATGTGAGGAATGTGAGAAAGTTTAACACTCTGTTATATAAAGAATGAATATGTGGTGGGGGTAATCTGCCGATGGGATGATTTTTTTTTTTTTAATTATCACTCTGTGGATTATGAGAAAAGAAAGCAATATGGTAATTATTTGAATTTTGTTATGTTTGAGGTTTAGATTCTGGTTAATATAAAAAGATAGAAGTCAAGAATTAATCCTGAAATGAGCAGCATTAAAATTGATGTGGCATGTTGGGGTAAACTGTGAGAGTTAAGGCAAGATGACCTAATGTTTCACTCAAATTATGAAATAGTTATAATAGAAAAATTGGGAAAAAATCCAGAAGAGAATGAGATATTTAAACCCATGAAAACGGTGGAGCCCTTTTCAATGATGGATTGCTATGAAGCAGCTGAAATGTCACGTAGATGGACGTTGGAGGTGAGGAGATCAAGGGACTGAGATTCCAAAGTGTGTGGCTGGGGGGTCATTTTCAAGTTGAAACCTCCCCAGATGAAGAGAGAAGTCTAGGTGGTGATATAACCTGCTAAGTAAAATAGATTTTCAGTAGCTGAAAAGAATAATGACCTCAAGATGAAGTCAAGGACAACTAAGTCTTCAATATCAGTCTTGAGATATGAAGATAAGAAAAACTGGTGTGTGTCTTACAACTTATAAGAGAAATGGCATGTACATTTGTTTGCAATGAATTGAACAAAATGTCTGAGAGATATCAAGGGTGCAACTGGTTTGGTTATCCAAAAAGTGAGATTTACAGATAAGAGTGTAGATTTTGGGAAAAGTGGAGGAAAATGTTAGAAGAATTTAGTGAAATGTAGAGAATGGTAAACATAGCAAGAGAGGCTGGCGCCGCAGCTCAATAGGCTAATCCTCCACCTGTGGCACCGGCACCCCGGGTTCTAGTCCCGGTTGGGGTGCCAGATTCTGTCCCAGTTGCCCCTCTTTCAGGCCAGCTCTCTGCTGTGGCCCAGGAGTGCAGTGGAGGATGGCCCAAGTGCTTGGGCCCTGCACCTGCATGGGAGACCAGGAGAAGCACCTGGATCCTGGCTTCGGATCAGTGCATGCGCCGGCCTCAGCGCCCCGGCTGCAGCAGCCATTGGAGGGTGAACCAACGGCAAAGGAAGACCTTTCTCTCTGTCTATCTCTCTCTCACTGTCCATTCTGCCTGTCAAAAAAATAAAGATAGCAATAGAGCAAAAATGCATTACTGTCATGGAAGGGCAAGGACGTTTACATTGTATTCTTTTACCTAGAAAAATTGGCAGAACTGGCAGAGTGATTTCCATCTTGTTATATTCTTGTAGTATTATAAAGAGTTGATCCTAACATCATATAGATCTAGTATACAATATGAATAACTCTTTGTTATCACATTGTAGGACTAGACAGAAAAGAAATTGTCAATTTATGCATAGGACTGCACTTGGGATATGAGAGAGGAGAGCATAAAGATAAAAGGTGCAAAAGCATAAGACTGATGCTCAGTGTAGTTTGATTGTCATTTTTACCATGTGTGGAATAGTGTGACATTCTTTCAGCCTTTCTCATGTCTCAACTGAAGTTTGCTGTTTCCCTGAAATACTCAAGGATTTTAAATTTGTGTAATTTTTTTTTAAATCCCCTTCTTCAAATTTATTTGACTGGACAGGTATTTGGAGTACTGTTTAAGATAACTCTTGGAATACTCTCACCCCATATTAGATTACCTATGTCCAAGTCCTGACTCTGCCTCTTATTCCAGCTTCTTGACAATTTGCATCTTGTGATACAGTTCAAGTAGTTGGTTCTCTGTCACCCACATAGGAAAACTGGATTAAATTAGAAGCATCTGGCTTTGATTTGGCTCATCACTAATGTTGGCAAGTATTTAGAACTCAACCAGTGGAGGATGGAGATCCTGTCTATCTATATTTCTTTCCTTTTATTCTTTTTATTTTTTTTTTTGACAGGCAGAGTTAGACAGTGAGAAAGAGAGAGACAGAGAGAGAGAGAAAGGTCTTCCTTTGCAGTTGGTTCACCCTCCAATGGCCGCCATGGCCGGCACGCTGCAGTCGGCGCACACGCTGATCTGAAGGCAGGAGCCAGGTGCTTCTCCTGGTCTCCCATGGGGTGCAGGACCCAAGGACTTGGGCCATCCTCCACTGCACTCCAGGCCACAGCAGAGAGATGGCCTAGAAGAGGGGCAACCTGGACAGAATCCGGTACCCCGACCGGAACTAGAACCTGGGGTGCCGGTGCCACAGGCAGAGGATTAGCCTATTGAGCCATGGCACTGGCCTCCTTTTATTCTTTTTCTTTCTTTCTTCTCTCTCTCTCAAACCCCCTACCTCTCCCTTTCTCTCTTTTTTTCTCTATGACTTTCAAATAAATGATTTAAAGAGTTTATTGAATTATATTAATTTTCTTATATAAAATATCACAAATGTCCTTATTAATTCTGTCAGTAATAGTTTTAACTCATAAAACATGATCTAAAATCACTTGAGTTAGTAAAATTGTCATACATCACAAAGATTGACACAAGTATGGGCAATCCATTTTAATGAGTGAAAAATTTTATTACAGATACAAACCTTACTGAAAATGATAAAGCAAATAGCTTCATTTGTTTCACTGATCTCAATATTTCAGAAAAAGAAATTCTAATGGCCCATTAAGAATAACAAGCAAAAAATACTATGTTTGATAATATGGTAATAAAATAAAGTAAGCTGTATTTTCAATAAGTAGTGTTGTAAAAATTACATCTCCAGATGTAGAAGGAAATAAGAACCCTATATTACATGTTATACAAAATTCAAATCACCATGGATAAAGGATGTAAACCTAAGAACCGAATCCATCAGATTCCTGGAGGAAAACATATGGGAAGCTCTGGAAGATACTGGTGTTGGCAAATACTTCTTGGATAAGACCAAAGAATAATAAAAGCAAAAATAGATAAATGAGAGTACATCAAGCTAAGAAGCATCTGCAAAAGTGAAAGAAATACTTAGCAAAGTGAATAGGCAAACTGACCAAATCTGAGGAAATCTGTAATTGAAGTAAAATAAAATCAGTTTATGGCAATCTTGGAGGTTCCCCAATCAGCAAAATATATCCATCTTGTTTTCCTTTCACTCTGTTTTCAGTGATCAGTATTCTGCCAATTTAATATTTTAATGGATTGATAATACAATGGAGTTTGGAAATACCATTATGATAATGGGAGCCAAAAGGACAAAATGACAATAACAAAACAAAAGGTAATTGTTTCTTTTCTTTTTTTTTTTTTTTTTGACAGGCAGAGTGGACAGTGAGAGAGAGAGAGAGAGAGAAAGGTCTTCCTTTTGCCGTTGGTTCACCCTCCAATGGCTGCCGCGGCCAGCACGCTGCGGCTGGCGCATCACGCTGATCCGGAGCCAGGAGCCAGGAGCCAGGAGCCAGGTGCTTCTCCTGGTCTCCCATGCGGGTGCAGGGCCTAAGCACTTGGGCCATCCTCCACTGCACTCCCGGGCCATAGCAGAGAGCTGGCCTGGAAGAGGGGCAACCGGGACAGAATCCGGCACCCTGACCGGGACTAGAGCTCGGTGTGCCGGCGCCACAGGTGGAGGAATAACCTATTGAGCCATGGTGCTGGCCAATTCTTTCATTTTCAAGGCTAGTATCACTAGGGTATTTGAAACTCAAATCCAAATTATACTAATTTGCCATTCTTTAAAGATTTGTTTGTAATGAATCTCTCACAGACTTTCTGTACCTCTACATTCATCCAAGATAGAATTAGAATTGAGAATAAGAGCCATCTATATAAGAGCATTAAAAGTAGCTATATTTTGTACGCTATTAATATATTTAATATATTTTAATGGAAATTCTTTAAAATTGCCACAGAATGAAATGATGACAGAATGAAAACTGTAGGATTTTTGATAGAACATTACCTCTAAATGTGTATTACTTATGAAATTTGGTACACACTGATACATTATACATATAGGGAACCAAAGGGTACTATGCTGGTATTAACAAAGAGATATCTCTAAATATATTCAAAGTTTCAGCTTGTCCACAATAATTATTCCATAGGTACAGCCAGTAAAAAATGCTGCCTAAAGTGGCTAATAACACTTTCATCTTTATGATGACTTGAACCTCTCATTTACAGCTTCATGTCTGATATCTAAATAAATAAAACCCTACCCCAAAGTATGGAGAAGTGGCAAACACATCCTGGATTATGAAAGAGTGTATTTTTTCCAGATTCATCTTTAAACATCTGCACATCTGAAAGAAAGAAAACTCGATGCACTGCTATCCTTTGAACATATACATCACAGACATAAGTGCACGACTCACCCATCAACATTTATACTACACATTTTCCTGACAAATAAGAAAGATATTTTTGTAATTCATTTTATTAAACAAATATTGCCCCTTCAATTTTTCTGTTTACTAACTTGATAGATTTTTGCCATGTATAAACAAATATAACTATATTTTAAGATTTATTTATTTGAAAGGCAGAATTAT
Organism: Oryctolagus cuniculus; assembly: GCF_051225735.1. Taxonomy (NCBI): domain Eukaryota; kingdom Metazoa; phylum Chordata; class Mammalia; order Lagomorpha; family Leporidae; genus Oryctolagus; species Oryctolagus cuniculus. The sequence goes on from NC_142870.1 coordinate 58,348,520, forward strand.
AGAGACAGGTGGACACACGCACAGAGAGAGAGAGAGAAAGAGAGAGAGAGAGAGAGAACGAGAGTGTTCAATCCACTGATTCACTCCCCAGATGACCTCAATGTCCGGGGTGGGGGACCTGGTGGGAGCCCAGACCTAGAAATTCACCTGGGCCTCCCACATGGGTGACAGGGGTCCAACTACTTAGGCCATCTTTTTCTGCCTCCCCAGGCCATTAGCAACGAGCTGGATTAAGTGCAGAATAGCTAGGATGTGAACTGATGGCTGTATGGGATTCTGGCATTACAGGTGGCAGCTTCCCTGCTATGCCACATCTCTGGTCCTGAGACAAACATAACTTTAAAAGATCACCTTCTGTCATTTCACTTGGGTATAGAAAAGTGAAATTAAATAAAACGTTCAAAATTTGAATGTTAATCTGTACTAATGAGTAGAAATATGCCCATAGGAATTTCCCCCCTATCTTTCAAAACACGCTCATTTTAACCTCTACATCTTGAGGCAGTAGCTTAAAGAAATGTGTCTACTTTTGGAAATGTCATCTCAGTGTGAAAGAGAAGGTAATTGCAACAGTGTCCATAATTATTTGCATGTCTTCCCAAAATCCAGAATGCCTAAGGACTGAATGGGGCATGTAGGGGACCAGTGTAACAGGATAGGTGAGCTGATGATAACAGCACAATTTTTCTGTGGAAAGCAAACTGGTGGATTCCACTAGCAGTGACACACCTGTGTCTACCTAACTTTTATATGACCCAGAGTCAGGAACCTTTGTCTTATTTCCCCTGCAGCTGTAGGCCAGATGGAAGAAGCCTTGAACCTTCACACTCAACAGTTGAGGAGCTGCAGGCATCTGACATTAATTATTTCCTAGAAACTAGATTAATTTTCTGCAGACCACTGGAGGACAAGCTCTAATATGCTGAGACAGGACATTGTTTAAGGGTACTAGTCCCTCTAGTGAGCTGAAAAAAATTCTTGAAACATTTAACTTGACCTTTTCCAACTGGTGAGTTTATGCATGATATTGTCAAAGGAGTTTAATTTTCATATAATTTAATAATGTTCTTGATTAATACTTTTAGGTAACTACACTTCTAATGGATTTTCCTAGGCTCTGTATTTCCTAACCTTTTCTGCTTTGGAATTATAAACTGTATTCCAGAGCTACATTTTCTGTCTTGGCCTTATCTTGATGTCCATCTTGTGAAAGTTATTTAACCTCTTTACATCTTAAATTTCTCATCTGAAATGTGAACACAGTTACATTCACGACATACAAAATTGTGAAAATATAATAAATTTAAATACATGCAGGAAGTTCTTAGCACAACGGCTAGCATATATTTGATGCCTAATACATTTTGTCTATTTCAATTATACCTTAGATATTGTCAATACTCAACTTCTGGTATAGTATAGTGACATACATACATTAAGCCCTGGTTTAAGATGTGCTGGATAAATGAATATGGCTTTGAAACATTTCTCCCAAAAAGTAAGTTTTATATTTCTTACTTATTTCTCAATTTCTAACAGGACTTCTTTTATGTAACAAATTCTTTGTGATGACTCCAATGTGAAATGATCTATTTATCATTTTCAAATACAAGTTTTAAGATTATTTTCATTCGAAGTGTGAAAGAGTTTGGATGATATCTCATTATGATATTGGTTACTGTAAAAATAACCTCAAGGAGGTTGAATTCTTTCTCAGATGACAATAAACTCCATAGGAAAATATATTGCCAAAATCTGTGTGCTTGCATGTCACTTATTTGCATGAAAGAGTTTATGATCTAGCTTAACTTTTATTTTTAGCAATTATTTTTTGTTTAGAACTCACTAAATGTCATTATCACATTATCTAAATGTTGTTTTGAAAATTAATTTTTAATATCTTCTTATTGTTGATTTGCTTTGGCAAACTGCTCAGCTTTCTTTTTCAAAGGCAGTTTGTCATGTGTCTAAACTACAAGCTTTAGCTTTCTATTTTTTTTTTTTTTTAATGTGACAGGCAGAGTTAGACAGTGAGAGAGAGAGACAGAGAGAAAGGTCTTCCTTCCATCAGCTCACCCCCCAATTTGGCTGCCAGGCCGGTGTGCTGCGCCAATCCGAAGCCAGGATCCAGGTGGTTCCTCCTGGTTTCCCATGCAGGTGTAGGGGCCCAAGCACTTGGGCCATCCTCCACTGGACTGGAAGAGGAGCAACCGGGACTAGAATCCAGCGCCCATATGGGATGCTGACGCCGCAGGTGGAGGATTAACCAAGTGAGCCATGGAGCCAGCCCCTCTATTTTTTTAAATACGTATTCATAGTTTCATGGGCTTATTTGAATTTCCCATTACTTGAAAATTTATATCTTTATATATACAACTTTATATATGTATCTTTTTCCTTCCTGAAAAATATTCTTTACTTTCTATAACCCATTAAGTTTTAGTCAATTTGTCTTTCTTTGAAGTTATTATGTCTAACTAAATCTTTATTTTTTCTTTAACTTATTTTAAGTTTTAAAATAAGGAGTCTTTGTTAATGGAAATATAATTCAGACAATTTGTCTTTCACTATCTCACTTCTTCTCATGTGTTATATTTATGTGATTTCTAAATTTCAAATGAAGGTCCATCAAATTTTGATTTCATACTGTATTCAGAAATATTTAATTTCTAGCATATATAGTTAATTATACAATAAAACAACTATCTACTTAAAACTATAACCTTTAAAAAGATCCTTGAGTTAAAGCTACATTTAAATTGTGATGAGGTTACAATTCTAGTCATCCACATTGACTGTACATCATTTTTTTAATATAAGTTAAGCATTGGTGTTGTTACATAATAGGTCCAGCCACCAGCTGCTGTGTCACACTGACATTCCATGTGAGCAAATCCAGCTGCTTCACTTCTGATTCTGTTCCCTGATAATGTGCTTGGAAAAGTAGTGGAGGATGGCCCAAGTACTTGGCCCATACCACCCACATCACCCACATAGGAGACCAGGATGAAGTTCCTATTTCCTGGCTTCAGCCTGGCCCAGGTCTGGATGTTGCTGCCATTTGGGGAGTGAATTAGCAGATATAAGCTATCTCTAGTCTCTCCTCTTCTCTCTCTGTAACTCTTTCAAATAAATAAAATAAATAAATAAATACTTTTAAAAATATAAGATTAAATTAACTTATTTTAAGACATTTAGAAAGTTTAAATTCTGTTTTTCAATTTTACAGGAACATTACAAATAACTGTTTTTAAGGTTATGTAGTCAAAGAATTCTTATTTCCTGACTTCAATTCTATACTACAAGAAAGTAATTACACAAAAGGTAAAAACCGTATTATTGCTGTCTCAGTTTGCTGCACAGAGTTCAACTTGTCTTGCATTAAGGGAGTTATACAAATTAAGCATGATTGTGGTATGTTAGTCTTATAATTAGTACTTTCCAATTCTATTCATGAGGGCCAACCACCTAGTGTTCTTAGCCATGTCTGATCTACAAAGCAAGAGATTTGCATGTGGTAAATGGCAGCACTTTCCAAAAAAGCAGTTAATCATTAAGGGAATAAAGCCTCTTGGCATTTATTGTTCACATCACAAGAAAAAAAGTATTAATATGGCTGTAATTTTCAATTGCAAAGAATTTTTCCACAGTGTAACAGAAATTAATATCAAAATGCCATTAAGTGTTTCTATATCTTCTGTTAAAGACAGAAGCCCTTACTACTCAAACTGATGAAAGTTTTGTGCTCAAAATACAGGTCAGGTAACATTTGAAGGTACAAAGAAGCAATCAGCGATTTAAAACTGCTGCTTTGTTACGCTGCAGGAAAATAGAAGGACTTCTATTCCAGTTACTAATTTGGCCACTAAATGAAAACTTCAGTGACACATTGTTGGTAGTTCCCTTTGCTGCTAGTTGCCTGAGAAGAAATGGTCCTTAAGGATAACTTTAATCTCTGTGAAGAGAGGAAAGGTCATTTTTGCAGCCTGGGCAAGCAATTCTAGTTTCTACAGAAAGGATTGAAACAAACAAAAAGACTCCTCTTCAACCTAGCTATTACCCATGAATAACATCAAAGGCTTCAAACAAGTTGGGCTGAGGCAGGTAAGGCAATTGTTAGTCCCTTGACTTTAAAATTAAAGCGGGGAAAGACAATAGGATGAACACACACTGCAGTTGGAATGACAAGTGATCTCTTCCATAAATAATACCTTAAAATGAAAATGGAATAAAATTTTCAGTTTCTCAGTATTTTCAATTATATATATATTTTTTTTTGACAGGCAGAGTGGACAGTGAGAGAGAGAGACAGAGAGAAAGGTCTTCCTTTTTCCGTTGGTTCACCCCCCCAATGGCCGCTGCAGCCGGTGCACTGTGGCTGGCGCACTGCGCTGATCGGAAGCCTGGAGCTAGGTGCTTCTCCTGGTCTCCCATGCAGGTGCAGGGCCCAAGGACCTGGGCCATCCTCCACTGCACTCCCGGGCCACAGCAGAGAGCTGGACTGGAAGAGGAGCAACCGGGACAGAATCTGGCGCCCAGACCGGGACTAGCACCCCATGTGCCGGCGCAGCAGGCAGAGGATTAGCCTATTGAGCCGCGGTGCCGGCCTCAATTATATTATTTTAAAATCTAATTTTTTTTATTATTTCCCTTTTCTCCTTTGCTTTCTCTTTCTTTTCTTCTTTAATTATTCCCAGTTCCTCTACCCCCAACTAAATGTCTGAATTCTCCACAATGTTCAAGATATTCTGCTCTGAGTACAATTAATGTTAGGAAAAAGAGTGGAGGACATTTTAATAAATGGTGACCCAACAGGATTAAAATACATACTGAGAATAGATTGGATATTGCTGAACACTCCCTGGTCTGCCAAATTCATGCAACCATTTAAACACCAAAGTCTTACATTAATAGTAATAATTAATGGGCTTATGCTAAAGGTAGATGGGTTCCTGTAAACACTTGATTTACTTATGGTGGCTGGAGGGTGGACCCACTAAGAGGTTTTTATAGACCTTGGGGACATTTTAGTCATTGGGGTCTTTATAGTCATTGATTTTATATGGTATTTTTCTTAAGAGGGTTGGTTATTTAAGTCAAGTTTGGCCTGGCATCTCTCTCTGCTTTCTGGCTCTTCATGTAATCATTCTTCCATACATACTATGCCATTTCTACTCTCAGATAAATTCCAGAAAAATGGGGCCACATGATCCTGAAATGTGAATCTCCTAACTATAACCCAAAATGAGTTTTTCCTTCCTAAACAGCTGTTCTCAGGTGTTTTAGTTAAGGCAACAAAGATCTGGCCGACACAAAAAATAGTACCAAGAATGGGGACATTTGTATACACTTGATGATATGGAGGAAATTTTGCAGTGGCTTATTGGGGAAGATTAGAAGAGTTTGAAGGATAGGGTGGAGAAAGCCTAGGGCACTATAAGCAAAGTATTTGAGCAATTATGGGGAGAGATTGAAGGACTAGCTTGCTGTAGAAATGTACAGTAATGGCCATGCTTTAGAGTTTTCAGATGGACATGAGGACTCTGCTGAGAACTGGACTGAAGGTCATCCATGTTACAAGGTAGCAAAGAGCCAGGCCTTGTGTATGTGTGTCCTTGTCTTTACACCTTGTGCGAGACTGAACTTAAAAGTTGACAGATTGATTTGTTGGCAGAAGAGATTTCAAGGCAATAAAATTTCTAAGCTGCAGTATTGATATGGGTCCAAATACTCTAATCTTTACTTCAGGTTCTTGCCCCCTTCTTATTCAGAAATAAGTTAAAAGTGGAGGCTTATAGATAGTGTACAAATGAGAACGTATATATACATGAGCAAGATGTAAGATGTATCCTGGGAAATTGGTCATATCAAATCAACAGGTGAAGAGATAAGTTACCATGTAGGGCTGGCTGGCAAAAATTCCAGCTCAACTATGTCTAACTAACTCCCTGCATAGTTTCTTCATGTAAAAACATTTTTAAGGCAGAGTTATATAGAGAGAGAAGAGAGAAAGAGAGAGAGGAAGGGAGAGAGAGAGAGGAGAGAGAGAAAGGGGGAGAGAGAGAGAGAGAGATTTTCCATCCACTGGGTCACTACCCAAATAACTGCAACAGCCAGGGCTGAGCCAGGCCCAAGGCAGGAGTAGGACCCAGAACCTTCTTCCACTTTTCCCACGTGAGTGTAGGGGCTCAAACACCTGGACCATTCTCTGCTGCTTTCTCATGCATATTAGCAAGGTTCTGGATCAGAAGTGGAGCAGCTGGGGCTTGAACCAGTGCCCATATAAGATGCTAGTGCTGCAGACGCAGCTTAACCCACTGTGCCGCAGTGCCAACCCTGAAAAAAAAAATTTGTTAAAAAGATCAGCGCATGGAAAAGGGAATCAAGCATTAACTGGAAAGTCAATGGAAGAAAGATCCAAAAGCATATAACGAGGTTTTCTAGGACACCCCTCCCATCATAAACCCATAAGCTTGGAAGGGCAGAATTGTGAAGCCACAGGACCAGTTCTGGATTCCTGCAAAGTTCTCAAAGGCCACTTCAACCCTAAGGCATGTAGGTCCAGGAGTGGCTCCTGCTCTTGTCAGACCTTAGTGGCATTCACATGATACAGGTTTTGCAGACAGGCAGAATGTAACAGCTATGGAGCCATGGCAGCTTCCACTGAGATTTCAGTGGAAAATTGGGGAAGCCATGTGTAGCTGTGCCTCAGGGTCTGAATATCTGCATAGAGCCATGTGTTCTTAAATTGTGAGAGCAGAACTACAGAAGTGTCACCCCAAATAAGAGGAGCCAGCAGTGTGAGACATCTGCTGAAGAACATTGCAAGTGGTATGCTAGGCCATTCTTAAAAAGCCACAGATATCAATGTGTGCCTCAGACAGCAGCCATGTGAGCAGACCAGCACAGCTGTGGAGACGTGGAGTCCTCCACTTTCATTTCAAAGGCTGTTCCAGACAACCTAGTTCAGGCATACATGGGCCAGAGAGGCAGAAAGACATGGATCAGCAGGAAGGACTTGAGTTGAAGCAGGGGAGGGGAGTGACAAGATATGTATCAAACAGGATTTAACTACCCAAATTAAGAAGATTTTGAATCTCAAAGTCTCCCCTTAACCTTAATTGGTTGATACTAATGACTGATGGAGTAGGATATTCTCTCATTATGGCCGAGAAGTGGGATCGGTGGGAGGTCTTAGGGTCATTGAGGGCTTATCCTTGAAAACTAGTTCTCATGAGAGGTGTGGTTATTTAAGTTGATAAGCTTAGTGTCTCTCTGCCTGCTGACTCATCATGTGATCATCCCTCCACAGTTCTTCCACTATGGTCAGATTCTTCTCGATGGCAGATTGATGGAGCCACCTGATCTTGAAATATAAACTTCCAAACTGTAAATCAAATACAACATTTGGTTATAAAGAAGTTCTTGTTTTAATGTTTTAAAATAACGAAAAGCTGAGTAATAGAGAAATAAGAAAAGAAATCTGCAGGACAGTTTCTAAGCCACATTACCTTACACACTAAACTATGTTGACATCTTTTAAAATCAATGTGTCCTTCTTTGTCTATGAGACGTTTTGTGAAAATATTTTAAAAGCCTATTTAAGTTAAAAGTGTCAACCTAGAAATTAAGTGAAGGCACACTGAATGTGAAAATAAAGGAATTTATTTGTGCCAAATGTATCATGCCACCTGAAAACACATTCTGGTTAACTGAAATAGGCCTTATGAAATGATATCCCAACAGTTTGAATATAGAGTAAAATCAATACATAAATAAACAAAGGGAGTTAATGAAAAATTCTTATTATAATTAAATTGATTAACAAGCATAGCAAAAGCTGCAATTAATTGTTATTCATTTCATGTTATATTGGAAGAGAAAAAAATGATAAGTTGGAATGTGAGCTTTACTTGAATTATTTCAGGGAACATTCCTGTTGCTTAAGTTATTTTCTGTCCAAATGGTATCAGCTAGTTGGCAATAATCCACCCACATTTCAGGATCTTAAATGACTAAGGTCCTATAATCCCATTTTTCCCTGCGCTAGTGATTTTTTACTGAGTCTCAACTGCATTTATTTTTGAATTTTCTTGTCAATAGTAATGTTGATGGATTGTTCCCCTAATTAATATTATTTTAATATGTTCTTGTTTCAAGCTATATGTTTTATCCCTTTTAACCAAACTTCATTTATATATATATATATTTTTTTTTTTGACAGGCAGAGTGGACAGTGAGAGAGAGAGACAGAGAGAAAGGTCTTCCTTTGCCATTGGTTCACCCTCCAATGGCTGCCGCAGCCAGCGCGCTGCGGCCGGCGCACCGCGCTGATCCGATGGCAGGAGCCAGGAGCCAGGTGCTTTTCCTGGTCTCCCATGGGGTGCAGGGCCCAAGCACCTAGGCCATCCTCCACTGCACTCCCTGGCCACAGCAGAGAGCTGGCCTGGAAGAGGGGCAACCGGGACAGAATCCGGCGCCCCGACCGGGACTAGAACCCGGTGTGCCGGCGCCGCTAGGCAGAGGATTAGCCTAGTAAGCCGTGGCGCCGGCCACTTCATTTATATTTTTATGCTATAATTTTAGCCAATTTGTAAAACAGAGTAATGGCAAGTATAATGAAAGAAAGAAAGAAAAAATATACACTCAGAAGAGAATGATCATGAGAACACTCCCTAGGTGTTAGGTTTTAAGATTTTAGGGTCCAAAGAAGGCACCAAGATGACCAGTTAAGGGAGGAAGGAGGTTTACTATAGAAAGAACAGCAGGGAGGGGGATGTCAGGTTGCAGTATGACCAGATAATGGGTGTGTGTCTGAAGTGAGTCTGTAGCCCACCAGGCAATGTTCAGTAGGCCTACTTATGCTGCTTGTTGGATGGCAGCGTTTAGATTCACAGAACGCCACATCAATCCTGCTTGACATGAAGAAAGCACCCCAACCCTTGGCAGCTGTCAATTGAGGCTGATGATTTACCATATATGTTAATGCCAGTTTGGTGTATCCCAGGAGAGGCACTCATAAAAGTTGGTGCTGGACTAGTAGATTTTCCAGGTTATTGGAATTAACTATTTGTGCCCCTAACCTAGTAGATTGTAACAAATTCATTATTTTACTGTTATATGTAAAGTTATATATGTGTGTACATACATATATATATATATATATATATATATACATACATAGTATTATATATAAAGAAAGATTTTGTTGCCATAAGGAAGGGGTCCTGGAGGAGGAGGAACCAGCAGGCAATGCAGATGAAAATAGTCTCAATATCTGCTTCTTACGAAGAGAGGCCACAGTCAGGGGTGTGATTCCTCTTTCTGCCAGGGTTGAGAATGATGTTGCTGGAGAAATGGCTGGTATTGGCTGCCTCAAAGCAGGAAGATGTCAACACAGGTTTGCATGAAGTTTTGGACCACTGAATGAGTAAGTCACCTCAGCAGCTGAAAGAGGCATGGCCTTAGAGATATAAGAAGAAAAACTGTTACAAGTGGGATGACAAAGGACTTAATCCAGGCAGCCCAAAGGATTTTTGAAACTAGTTATTTGAAGGGTCAGACATCCACTGTCAATTTTAGATGCTTTGTCCATCAGCTTGCTAGCAGTGTTCTGGATAAGACCAGATTGATTGATTAATATGAAACAACACTCTTCTTTTAATAATAAACAGAGCTCCTTTTTTTTTTTGCATTTTTATTTTGTAAACCCAAAGCTGCCAAGGAGTTGACTTGGTCTTGAACCCTAAAAAGGATTTTATCTAGGCCATCCTATGCATCTTTAGAAAGGATGTAGCAGTAGAGAAAGGATGTGACAAATCCTCTTATTCCCATGCACACTCCAGTGGCAATTCCTAGACTGGCTAGGAGAGGTATTAGGGTGACAGCTCTTTTATGGTGAATATTTGTGATTAGAGGAACCAGTAGAGATTGGCTATTGGGGGTCATGTTAACATTGAAGACAGAAAGCTAAGTCTACAAGTTCCCATCTAGATTGTGGGAAGACAGAGGTCAGTGTTGGTCCAGCAAAGGAAAAAGATGCCTTGGTTATGTAAGCCAGTTGTCAGATGGGTGGAGAATAAATGCTGAAATATTTAAGAGCCTCATGCTGTTCCTGATTTGTTCTCACAGACCTTGAGAGTTCTTGAGAATGTGACAACAGTGTAGGGGTTGTAGGGAATTGTAAGAGTTAACTTGGGTCACTCCTGGTGATTTACTTTTGTTTAAAATAAAATGTGTATAGGTACCGATCAGTAGAATGTTCACATATATTTGGAGGAAGGCTTTGTATCATTTGGGTCTCTTAGGTAGGTCGCCAAGAGAATAACCTGTGCCATGTGTAGGGAGGCCTGCAAAGAGACAGGAGTGAGGGTCAGAAGAGTGAGGCACAAAGAGAGCTGGGGAGCCAGAGGCAGTACTGGTTGTGTGAATTTGTGGGGAGACATAATAATTTACTCCATGTGACTGATTGTTAGAGAGGCCAGTAAACTTGATAATTATGTTACAAAGCTCAGGAGGAATATCCCCCAGGATGCTGTTGCCCTTGGTTGGGGGGTTGGGTTGTGATGCAAATAAGAGGCCTTTCTTAGGAATAGTGTGTAGGTGGTAACTGAGCTAAGAATCAGTGTTTTGATATGAGGGAATTTAGTTACTGAGCATGTAGCTTTCAGAAAGCCTAATGATGCAGTCTGTTTGGGAATAGGGTAATTTTTCAGGAGAGTTTCTCCTACGTATGAAAATGCTGCTCCCTTTTCTGCTCAAGCAGAGCGATGTGCTCTGGTGCTGACCTAGGTGGGATGTGGGGCAGGGATTGCAGTATAGGTGGAGGAGGAAAGGGAGAGGCATAGCCAGAAATACTCCGCAAGATTTGCATGTATTATTTAAAAGTGAGAAGGTGAGAATGAGTGTGTTCCGGGTGATAAATGGCAAGAAAGTCCTGTAGGCAGACTGGGCAGGAGGGAAACACTGCAGCAGTCAGGAGAGGCTGCATGAGAATTATCTTTGGGTATCAGAGCTCAGAGTAAGTAGAAAAACTCAACAAAACAGAAAGGCAATCAGAAATAAACCCAACAAAATCACCTTGAAGAAAACAGTCCCACAGGCAAGTGAAGACTTCCTGTTTTGTTTGGATAGGGGCGACTGCAGTTTTTGAGAACAGTCAGGAGAAGGTCATAAAATGGTCTGGGATCAGACATGAGAGATCTCCAGGTTTTGTGAGCAGGCATTTCTTCTTTTTTTTTGGAACAGCAATGAGATGACAGGTGAGTTGCCATCTCTTGGGACCTCACTCTGGTTGTCATTTTCCTTGGTTAGAGTCAGTTCTAGCCTGAAAAAGTGAAACCGGGAGGGAAAGCCCAACAGTTCAGCACTGAGTTGGAGTGGCTTTGGGTTGGGAATTCTTACAGAGACCTAAGGGATATCTTTATGGGGAAGTGGTGAACAACATCTGAAGGAAGCTGAGTGTCCCCTAAGCAGGGGCCTACCTGGCTGGAAAGAACATCAGGGACTCTTAAAGGTTTGTTATCTCAGGAGAGGGGGGCTACTTTCAGGAGAGTGCGGACATTTATGGTTGGTCCTACCTGCAATGCCAACAATGACCATGGGCCATCTGCTAGATAGCAATGCTGAGCTAAGCAAAGGTCTTCCTTAGCTTAAGGCCAACGGATTTTGTGACTCTGATCCGTGAGTCTTTTCACCTTAGATGCAGTCTCACATCCAGAAGCCAGGTTTTTGGCAGAGTGGACAAGGCTTCCTTAGAAGCCAGCATCCATCAAAACAGCTGTTTGTCCAATGCCCTGACTGTCCACATAGAAAACAATTGTTATTTGGGGGTGAGCAAGGCTTCTTAGATTTCTTTGATAGCAAATCACCATATAAAGCAGCTATATAATTGGGTCTTTACTCTAATATCAAGGATGGCCAGAACTAGAAATTCTTAGTCATGGGCAGGTTTTGAAATTGTCTTGTGTGTGTGTGTGGGTGTGTGTGTTTGTGGTAAGACAGTACCCTGAGGAGACCTATGTCCTCTTAGTTAAGATCATACATGTCAGTCACTCTATGCCATCTATCTGTCCATGTATTAGGGTCCTCAGTGAAGCGTTCCATCATCCCTCTATCTAATTTGATTAAGTGGACTCAGTACTTCCGTTGTCTCCTGTACGGGTACTTGCCAATGGGTTTTATGTTTGGGGCTGAGGACTGATTCTCTGATAAAGGGAAAGCAGCTGGCATCTTAAGCAGGACAGACTTGCTTGTTTCCCCCTTCCCTGAACTTTTGTTTTAGCATGTCATGACTGTGCAGTCAGAGATGTGCTTGCCTCTCACACGGTTGTCAGGTAGCTCTCCTTCTGATGTGATTAGGCTGCCCAGGAGTAGAGACTCCCCTTGGGTGCATCACCCCAGCCGCTATGCAGATTGTGACATTTCTCCCTGGAGGATTTAACTCTTAGTTCCAGAACATGTTAGGTGGGAGTGGGTTGTGAACAATAATGGGCATGCAGCAGGGGAGGCAGCCTGCTCCTTGTCCCAGCACTGACCCAGCTGTGATCAAACACTGGGCATGAGGAAGAGAGCATACATCCACACTACCCCTCCAACACGTAACATACAGCACAAGCTATGTCTGGATGTCTGGTATAAAGCCAAGGGGTATGGGTCCTCTCTGGAACAGTGGCCCATTGACCCTGAGCACAAAATATCAGACTTTTATATAAGCACAACGTAAGTTTGCCATAATTCTATTGTCAGAGTTTTAACCCATTTGATTAAAACAAAAGTAATAATTCGTTTGATCTGAGATCTTTAGAGAAGCTGAAAGCCAGATCTAATCATAGCTAAAGTGATCATACAAAATTTTAAAAATAATCAGATAACACTAGCTTATTTAAGACCAGGCTAAAGTCTCAGCTGCTCTACTTCCATCCAGTTCCCTGCTAATGAGCCTGGGAAAGCAACAAAAGATGGTCAAGTCCTTTGTCTCCTGCTCCCACGTGGCTGACCCAGAAGATGCTTCTGGCTCTCGGCTTCAGATGGGCCCAGCTCTGGGCACTGCACCCATTTGTGGAGTGAACCAGAGGATGGAAGACTTCTCTCCCTACTTCTCCCTCTCTCTGTAATTCTGTATCTCAGATAAATAGGTGAATCATAAAAACAAGAATCCACTTTTTCAAGTAATTAAGTTTGATAATGACAATAGAAAACATGAGAAACTTTTCTGAGCTGCTTGAAATTTTGTTACCTAGGTCAGTTATGAAGACACAGAAAATCTTGTTCAAAGGGGACAGTATGTAACGTCAACATATGAGCCCATTACTATGGACAGTTAAATATGTCAAGGAAAAAAAAAGAGGCAGATAATCAGGTAATCCTGTTAATTGAACTTTTCTTGGCTCCTGACTTTGACCTGGTACACTCTTGATCATTGCTGTCACTTGCAAATAAAGCATTGGATGGAAGACTTCTGCTTCTCCTTTTCTCTCTGTAACTCTGACTTTCAAATAAATAAATAAATCTTTAAAAATAAATAAATAGAATATGTTTTCTAAAGAACATAAAGACTTTTAACCCATAGCTAAATTTAATGAAATTTTTGAGCTTTGGAGGACTTAAGTAGGTAAATGTTTAACTTTGTTTACAAAATTGTATGTTACTAAAGTGTTGTAAACCCTAAGAAACTTTGTAAATCTATTACATAGAAGACAAGACTTTTAAGTATAGTACAACAATATTTTCATGGAAGACACAGTTTTATTAGTTTAATTATAAATATTTTAGAGAATCACATGGATGATGAAAGCTTTAAATAGCCACGATCACAATAACTACTCAGCAATTATAGCATATTTTTATTTATTTTAAAAGAATTATTTTACTTATTTGAAAGGGAAAGTTACAGAGAGAGAGAGGGTGAGAGGTCTTCCATCTGCTGGTTCACTCCCCAAATGGTTGCAATGGCTGGGGCTGGGTGAGGCCAAAGCTAGGAGCCAGGAGCTTCCTCTGGGTCTCTCATGTGGGTACAAGGGCCCAAGTACTTGGCCATTCTCTGCTGCTTTCCCAGGACATTAGCAGAGATCTGGATTGAAAGTGATGTCACAGTGGGACATGAAGTGAGTGGTTGCCACTAGACGAGGTAGGAGAAAGCTAGATGTAGAAGCAGGCTAGATATAGAGCATTCCCCAATGTGATGTTCTTAGGGACTGATCATTGCTCTTTTTTTTCCTGGATAGTTCTGTCAAATATATTACCAGAAGTAGCTGAGTCATAGGTTCCTATCTTTGCACAAAAAAGAATTTAGACATGAGATAGAGAGTAGCAGTAAGCAAGGTAGCATGGTTTTATGGAGTAGAGCAACCATCAGAGTGGATGGGTACTTATCCAGCTGAAGGGATAGAGGGAGGACAGGAGAGGGAGAGGGAGAGAGAAAGACAGACAGCAAGATTCAGTGATTTATAGTGGGCAAGAAAAGTTACATAGTTTAATGGAAAGAATCCCCCCGGCAGGTCAGGTGGGCATCTCAGCAAAGGACTGAGAGCAATGTCAGCCAGATCAGCTCCATTCATCTCAGAGAGGCAAAATGAGTTTTAGAGAATGAGCAGCTAGGGGCAGTCAGTGAGAGAATGAACTGGTCATGGGGCAGAGCAGGAGGGAGAGTAGGGAAGAAGGGGACTGAGAAGGAGGTTGGGACGGAGGGGGTGATTTCTTGGAGGGCAGTTGTTGGGAGTGTGAATGGAGAGTGGAGGTGAAGAGGAGGGAGACTGGGAATAAAAATGAGACAGAATTATAATGGTTTGGAAGGTGAGGAATATTTTCAACTGGGTCCTGAGGCAGCATAAAGAGGAGGGGGCAAAAGGGTATGGTCAGCAGGATCAAAATGAGGCTCAAAGGTTTAGGGATAGGATGTTTATCTTCTTCCTAAGGAGGAAACATTTGTCATCTGATGGGTCACAAAGTGAGGGGCCATTATGGAAAGAGGGAAATTCCTGGACATCGGAACACTGAATCATTTTGCATTGCAACTGATGAAACTGTCTTAGTCTTAGGCAATTTGGAGGTCAGAGGTTCCATTTTGGGGCCATTGACTATTGTTATCGAGGCCAAAAATTGCAGAAACAGACAAGTCCCTTTGGCTTAATTTCTCCTGGTATATAAGGTTATGAGGGAGACACTGAAGAAGTGAGTCCGTACATGATCATGGAGGTGAGTTTCTCACATAGAAGGGAGAGAGAGGAGGTGAATCTCAGAGTCAAACAGGGGATAGTCAAGTGTCCCTGAATCTAACCATCTACCCAAGATGAAGAGACCATCTCTTCCTTCCATTTGACCCCAGAGTGAGAGAGGCAGGGTCAGAGGGAGGCCATCACCCAGGCAGGAGGGAGGACTTTGACATAGTGTAGAATATTTGGTTGGATGGAGCAAAAGTGCGACAAGGCCCTCTGGATGGACTCCAACCTCATTTCTCAGGATTGTGACAGGTGTGACCTGTCAAAGGAGAAATGGAAAGGTGGAACTTCCCCAGGAACCACTCATCTTAAATTTGCCTTCCTGGGTTTCAACACCAAATGTTAAGCTTTAGTATTTTGGCATTTGCAGAATGCACAGAGAGACAGGTTAGGGCAGTGAAGACTTTTATTGAAGAAGGACAATGTGGGAGGGGAAAGTAAGGTTCCAGCCTGTCCAGACAGCTGGCAGAGGTCTGAAGTGACTCTTTAGCCCCTGGACAGTGGGCAGGAGGCCTATATATGCTGCAAGTTGTCAAAGAGCACATGGATATGTGCAGAATGCCACATAAACCCCTATAAAGAAGGCTTTAGCCTGAATAAAGCCCGTTGGCTGTTGTTAACTGAAGCCAATAACTTCCAATATATGTTTCTGTCAGTTTAGTATGTTCCAAGAAAAACACTTGTAAGAGCTGGTACTGGGCTGGAAGCTTTATCAGCTTGTTAAAATTAACTATTTGTGCCCCAAAAGCCTAGCAGATCCTAACACCAGAGTTGTATGCAAAAGTAAAACACATATGATTTGTATTTTTGGACAAGAAATTTTTTTACAATATTTCTGCACTTTTAAAATGGAAATTTTTAGGGCTCAGAAAATGCTATCCCACAGTAGTTTGAGTTGAAAAATTCTGGAAGACCTCTAAAGCAAGAAGTACAACCTTACCTTCAAGGCGTTTTCTGTGTAAGAGGAGCCCAGAATGAAATTCTCTAGCCTACTTTGCCTGAAAGTAGATCATAAAATCTTCTTTCCTGCCCCACATCAAGGGGTGTGGTGAGAACTGGGCAGAGTAACAATGCTACTCTGAGAGGCCAAGATGAATCTGAACAGATGGGCTATTTAGCCTTTATTTCAAAACCTTTGCCCATTCACATTTCTACTCACTATTTGTTTTTCATGAAATCTAAGTATAAAAGTAGATAATATTCTACCGAGTCTTCAGGTCTTCACTTCTGAAGGCCCCTGTGTCAAGGTAAACTTTCAGTAAACAAATTTGTTAACTCGGGCTCAGAGATGTGGTCTAGGAGGTAAAGTCGCCGCCTTCAGTGCCGCATCCCATATGGGTGCTAGTTTGAGTCCTGGCTGCTCCACTTCCTATCCAGTTCTTTGCTATGGCCAGGGAAAGCAGCAGAGGATGGCCCAGGTCCTTGGACCTCTGTATCCACGTGGGAAACCTGGCTCCTGGTTTCGGATCAGCACAGCTCTGGCTGTGTGGGGCCATTTGGGGAGTCAACACCAGATGGAAGCCCCCTCTCTCTTTCTCTGCCTCTGCCTATCTGTAACTCTGCCTTTCAGATAAATAAATAAATCTTTTTTAAAAAATCTGAAATGCTAAATTGCTGGCAAAAGTAGAAAATTCCACATATGAGATTTGTTTTTAGAAAAATATTTAAAAACTTGTTATGTCTCTTTCTTACTAACTCATCTTTTATTACAGGGGTGTTGGCCACAGTCCTTATAATGGATGAGGATAAGTGTAACAACTTTCTACATCTACAAAATAGTACCTAACTCAAACTGCTATTTGTGCAGATTACATATAATGGTGCTTAAACTATGTCATACACATAGTAGGCACTTCTTAAGTATCAAGCTATTATGAACCAATCAATAATATTTACATTTTATAAATGCAAGACAGACATATAGTTGTTTACAACAGATTTGCATATTTGCATAGGAAACTTTTGGTTATATTATTGGACAGATGGTATCATACAAGTTTGGTATATTTTTGAAGTACTGAACATAAAACTATATGCATTTGTTTTCAAATTCAGTTAGTAAATATAGCTCTTTAAGTATTGTAACATACACACAATGCAAATTTTGAAGGAGAAAATATTACTTCATGCTCTTAAAACTATGTAAATGAGAAGCAAAATAAAATATATAATAAGGGTAATTTCAACATAGCAAGAAATCAAGAAACTTTTATATTCTCAAAAGTAAAGACTATTTTAATTTCATTTTATAACATAATTTATCATCTTTTTCTCCTGTTGCTTTTCTTTATCCTATAGGTACTCTCCATGGCACACATTAATTCTTTTTTTCTCCAGTGGCACCTGGTTTCTTTAAGAAAATAAATTTCAAGAAGAAATTCTTTTTTCTATAATATACTCAGGTTACTTTTTCGTCTGTTCCCAAAATAAGCCCAAACAGTTTATTAGATAAAAGAGAGATTAACTGCAAGTGTTTAACATTTGAAAATCTGGATCATATTGGATTAAAAAATGAAAATACAAGGATGATAAAATTCTTAAAAATAGTAGAAAATCGCCATCTGTTCTGAGACTAAGAAAAAGTGCAGTTGTGTACCAGATACTTCAAAAAGGCAATTCTACCAGTATAGTACATTTATCATTGAACTGAAGGAAGAGTTAAATAGACTTTCAACTTGTAGTGATGGACAAAATGTCTATTATTTGTGGAGGGGGTAAGAATAAGATGTAGTATAAGAAACACTAATATTCTTTTCCTTAACATTTATTTTTATTTATTTGAAAGGGAGATAAAGAGAGAGAGAAAGAGAGAGAGAGAGAGAGAATCTTCCACCTGCTGCTTCATTTGCCAAATGTCTGCAACAGCCACGTCTGGACCAGGCTGAAGACAGGAGCCAAGAACTCCATCCTGTTCTCTCACATGGATGGCAGTGACCCAAGTACTTGGGTCATCTGCTGCTGCCTTGCCAGGCAAATTAGCAGGAAACTGGATCAGAAACAGGGCATCTAGGGCATGAACCATCATTCCAATATGGGATGCCAGTACAACACAAGGCAGCTAAACCCAGTGAGCCACAATATTGCTCTCCTCAGTAACATTCTTAATTCAAGAAGGCCAAAGATTGCAAATAAGAAAGACCGGCTTAAAATATGTGTCACCCAGAACATCTGAGAACAGACCATGGAATCTGAAACCCTGCAAATCGTGCCCTTGATGCTATGCTGCCATGGCTTTACCCTTGGCAAAAGGCTCTAAGACCCAATCTGTTCAATAGCTGCTAGATACTTCTGGTTATTGAGCCCTTACCCTGTTAAATTACATTCTAGATTTTGAAAATGTTGTATATAAAAATAATTTAAAACATATCAATAAGTTTTCTGTTGACTATATTTTAAAATAGCATCTCTATATGTATAAGATTAAAAATATAAATCCTTTAAATGAATGTCTGTTTCTCTGTTCTTTTAAAATGATGAAAATTACAAGGGCAGATCTTTTTTGGTGCTCACCTAACAGTTATTTCTTGGCATCTGCAGGTAATTGGCTCCAGGTAACCCAGATACAAAAATCTACAGATGCTCAATCCCCTTCTACAAAATGTAATGTGTACACATCTTCCCAAATACTTGAAACCATATTTAGATAGATTTTAATACCTGATACAATACAAATGCTATGTAAATAGTTTTTACACTACATTGTGCAGGGCATCATGACAAGAATAAAAAACTCAGTAGAAACAGTTTATTTTTCTCCTGAATATTTTTGATCTATAATTGTTGGAAGTCATGGATGTGAAGCTTCTGTATCTAGAGAGTCAACTATATTTTTTATTTGGTGATTTTCTCAGGAATATCAAAATAAATAAATAAATAAATACTTCACTCAGCTCTTGATTGGATGCTATTTTAAATAGAACGCATAGATGAGGGATTGTACCTGAGATAGTGCCACAATATCCCAGTGATGCAGAAAACAAATGAGCCAGGGCTCTGGTGAACATAACCATTGTAAACTTTTATATGTGGGCTAGATATTCAGGCCAGAAAATCGAAGAATTTCACATTTCAAACTGCTGTAATTTTAACTTCTAATACTGTGTGAGTGTAAATTATATTTATTTCTGTGAGAGAAAGCAGAGAATAATCCCTGGGTATATGAAAACATACAGCAATTCAAAAGAACAGAACATGGAGAAGAACCAAATCAAATACCTGCTTAGGAAATATAATTCTGCAGTCACAAACAAGAAGATTCAAAAGAGCATCATATCTATGTAGATACAAAATACAGACACAAAGAGGAAAACAAAAACTAGTACAGTTTGTGTAAAGAGATATTTTCTATCTGCTAATTCACTCCCCAAATGCCTGCCAAGAGCTACGCAGAAGCCATGAGCTAGGAATTCAATCCTCTTCTCCTACAGAGGTGTCAGGGATACAAATACTTGAGTTATCACTTGCTGGCTCCAAGGGTGTAGGAACCTGGAATCAGAAACAGAGCCAAGACTCACACCCAGGCACTCTGAAGTGGTTTATGATTGTCCTAAGTTGTATCTTCACTGCTGGGACTATGCCCACCTCAAAGCACCTATTTTATTATATTTTTATTTTCTTTTCACTTTACCATGTTTTCAATAATTTTGGTAATAAATGGGTACTTTTTAAAATAAATTATTTACTATTTTGAAGGTCAGAGTTACACAGAGAGAAGAGAGGCAGAGAGAGGGAGGGGGTCTTCCATCCACTGGTTCACTCCCCAGTTAGCCACAACAGCCAGAGCTGTGCCGATCAGAGGCCAGGAGCCAGGAGCTTCTTCCAGATCTGCCACGTGGGTGCAGGGGCCCTAGGACTTGGGCCAACTTTTACTGCTTTCCCAGGCCATAGCAGAGGGCTGTATCGGACATGGGCCGTATCCCATATGGGTGCCAAGACTTGAACCAGTGCCAATACGGGATGCCAGCACTGCAGCCAGCAGCTTTACCTGCTTTGCCACAGCACGGGCCACAATAAATGGGTATTACATTTTATTCTTATTTCTTTAATTTTATTTGTAAGACACAGTAACAAGGATAGAGACAGACAACCATAAAGAGATTGCCTATCTGCTGGTTTATTCCCCAAATGCTTGCCAATAGCTGGAGCTGACTCTGGTTGACTTCCTGAATCCAGGAGCAAGAAACTCCTTCCACATCTTATATGAGCATAGCAGAGATCCTACCTTCTGCTTCCCAGTGTGTGCATTACTAGGAAGAGGGAATGCTGAGTGGTGGCAAGACTTGAACCCATGCAGTCTGCTATGGGATGTGAGCATCCTAAGCAGTATTTTAGCCACAGCACTAACCACCCCCTCTACCCTTTGAGTAAAATAAATACACTTTAAATAATGTTTTCTGCAAATTACATCAAAATGATTTTTTTCTAAATCTATTATGGGAGAGTCTTGAATTTGTAATCAATATTACAATTGTTCTGGTATTTGATAGCAGCTCATAGATTATATCACAATTAAAAACCTGTCAGTATTCAACAGTGACCTTAACATGCATTAACAATTACCATGACCAGCTGGAACAATACATGAGAAAGACATAACTTCTCATTTTCTGTTTCCTTAGTTGACTGTGAAAATGACTTCTTGTCAAACATTCTCTATTTAAAATTGTTAACCTGAAAATATTATGTTTTGCCAAAGCAGAGAGTCGAAATGCAACTATAAAGATAAATATGTTAGTGTGTATTTCAAAGAAAGAGCTAAAGCCTGAGGAAGAATTGAAAATTTTTTGATCAACAGGTACCACAAAGTAAAAGGCATGTGCAAATTTTATTATACTAATGAGTCATGATAACAAAAATTTAAAAGTTAACAATTATTGATTATTCATTCCTTAAAATTAATGAATAAAGAAAACTAATATGGAAATAATAATCAATTGAATTTGTGTTTTCTTGTTTCATTCAGGTGATTTTTGAGAGGCTTATAGTGAATGTAATATTACTCACACCTTCAGATATTTGTCAGATTCTTTGGCTACTGTGAAATTATAGTCATATCCACGGTTTAGTGTTAAATAATTTCTGATTTCATTCTGTGTTCCACAGGGGTTCCTTTTTCCTGTTGGCCACTCACCATGGTGTCTAGTTGAAGGTCAAGTAGTTTACCATGCTCAAAATCAATCTTCTTTATAGGTGTCAAATAACCTGACATTCTTTTGATAGAAATTCTTTGCTATAGAATAAGGTATGCAATAAGGATACAAGAAAGAGGGAAATATGAAAGTACTGTTTGTTGGATTATTGTTTATAGCCATTCACTGAACTAGATTCTCTTTGTGTTTTACTTATTGACATTTTTATTTAGAGGATCATTAAGTCCTTGACTATAATATGATTTAAAAATCTATTATCTTGGGGCCGGCACTGTGGTATAGTAGGTTAAGCCACTGCCAGAGTGCTGACATCCCCTATGGGCACTGGTTCATGTCCTGGCAGTTCCACTTCCTATCCAGCTCTTGGTTAATGCATCTGAGAAAGCAGCAGATGATGGCCCAAAAGCTTGGGCCCCTGCAACCATGTGGGAGATCTGGAAGAGCTTCCTGACTCCTGGCTTCAGCCTGGTCCAGCTCCAGCTGTTACATGCATCTGGGGAGTGAACCAGAAGATGGAAGATACTTCTGTCTCTCTGTATCTCCATCTCTCTATCTCTGTAACTTTGCCTTTTATAAATAAATTCATATATAAATTTCAAAAACTAAAAACAGGAAGAAGGGGGTAAGAAGTAGGGAAAGAGTGGGAAAGAGGAAGAGAATATCACTATATCTTTAGAACTATATTTAGAACCAGCGCTGCGGCTCACTAGGCTAATCCTCCGCCTTGTGGCGCCGGCACACCGGGTTCTAGTCCTGGTCAGGGTGCCGGATTCTGTCCCGGTTGCCCCTCTTCCAGGCCAGCTCTCTGCTGTGGCCAGGGAGTGCAGTGGAGGATGGCCCAAGTGCTTGGGCCCTGCACCCCATGGGAGACCAGGAGAAGCACCTGGCTCCTGCCATCGGATCAGCGCGGTGCGCAGGCCGCAGCTCACCAGCCGCAGCAGCCATTGGAGGGTGAACCAACGGCAAAAGAAGACCTTTCTCTTTGTCTCTCTGTCTCTCTCTCTCACTGTCCACTCTGACCATCAAAAAAAAAAAAAAAAAGAACTATAGAGCTGTATCTGTTCTGTTATATTATTATTACATTAATATGAAAAATAGAAGTATCAGAGAAAATTAAATACTTAAAAAAAACTACTGTCCATATTTAATACATAGAGTTCCAAGTTGCTGATAAACAAGAACAAATAATTCACTTAGTGTAAGCTTCACAACAGATAAGCATTTATAAAGAACAAGTAGAGACATCCAGAATTGTCTCAATGCAATAGCTTAACTAGACTGGAATAAGCATGCAACATAGGAGTGGAGCCTACTGTACAATAAAGATAAAGGAAAGGGAAAGCTGCTTTATGAATGGAAAAAAGGAAACCTTTAGCTAGCAGTAACTATGATTGTTTAATCTAATAGAAGGTGACAAGGACTGGATGACTAGTGGAGGAAAACCATCAAGAAAATCTTCACAAACGGAGTTGATTAATTGGAAGATCCACAACATAAATTTGAAACAAATTCTAACCAATTATATCATGACTGGTCAACTTGAAAAACTCAGGCTTACCAGTAGCCCCTTTCCCTATCACAAACCTCTTTTCCTTTTTTTTTTTTTTTCCAGACTTTTGCGAACATAGCTTGCATATGGATAAAGGGACACTGCTTATACCTCCTTTAATGTCTCTGATTCAGTGAAAATCTAGAAAAATTAGATTTAGAATCATCCTTACAGGAGAAAATGCCTCACAACATCAATTGTGTGTGTCTCATGTGGATCTTAGAGAAGCAGATGCTGAAACTGAGTTTTGAATGCATGGGGTTGATTATGGATCAACACCCATAATGAGGAGGGGAGATTGAACAGAGAAAGTAGCCAAAACATATCACAGGCTCAGAAGACCTTGATGAGTAGAAAACCTGGTGAGAAGTTCTGGAGCAAGGGTTGCCAATGTGATTTCTCTTAACATGTTGAAATGGGTTAAGCCTTTATCTAGTAAGCAAACTATGGTCAGCCTGCCACCTTGTTTAGATACAGGCTGTGAGCTAAGAATGTGTTTTACATTTTGGAATGGTTTGAAAGAAAGCCAAAATAAGAATATTTTGTGACATGTGCAAATTCAAATCTCAATGTGCAGAAATATGGATTTATTTGAAAATAGTCATTGGGCTCATCTATTATGTATTATCCTTTTTTAAAGATTTATTTATTTATTTGAAAGTCAGAGTTACTCAGAGAGAGAAAGAAAAGCAGCGAGAGAGAGAGAGAAAGACAGAGAGAGAGAGAATCTTCCATCTGCTGGTTCACTTCCCAATTAGCCACAACGGCAGGAGCTGTGCCAATCTGAAGCCAAGAGCTTCTGTTGGTTCTCCCACAAGGTTACAGGGGCCCAAGGAATTGGGCCAACTTCTACTGCTTTCCCAGGCCATAGCAGAGAGCTGGAATTGGGCCAACTTCTACTGCTTTCCCAGGCCATAGCAGAGAGCTGGATTGGAAGTGGAGCAGCTGGAAATAGAACCTCCACCCAAATGGGATGTGGGCACTGCAGGCAGCAGCTTTACCTGCTATGACACAGCACCAGCCCCATCCCTCACTTACTTTTACTGGTTCTATTCTAAAGCTTTTCTTATATTCTACTTATTTCACTAATTTCTCTAAGAAATCAGAATCTGTCCTTCATTTTCCTATAATTGGAATTTTGGGAATCTAATTGCAATATTTTTTATTACACACAGTCATAAAAAAAGAGTTCCACTCTTGCTTTAAAGTTGAATAAAATGCAAGCATCTAAAAAGCACTATCCACTTCAAAACTATCTTTGTCAAAGTCCCAAGTACCCTATTGGCACATTGGCCAAAAAAGAGTATTACATCCAAAGGAAGCATGGATTCCAGGTCTCATCATCTAAAGAATTTTAAAGACTTTCATCAGGTAAAACAATAAAAAAATGCAGAAATAATTAGGTTGTTTAAATAGAAATTTGTTAAAGCCAGTTCAAGCTGGTTCCCCTTCTCCCATGGGGCTTCCCAGGTGGTTTTCTCTCTCAATCTCCATGCAATATATACTCCTATGCGTCTTCTTGCTGTTTATCCATAGCCCTGCGAAGCGTGCTGCTGCCTACTGCCATTTTTCTTTTCCCCAAATGGTTTCTTAATTACTGACCAAAACACCCATTTCAATAGTACATTGTAGAATATTACACTGCTTATCCAATCGTCCATTTAAAATATTTTCATTTTAAAATAATTTTGTATTTACAGAAAGTTTGCAAAAATAGTGCAGAATTCTGATATATTTTTTAGTTATGCTATAATTTTCATTCAGGAATCTTATGATAATTAAAGCACATTTATTTGTAGTTTTATTGATTGGATGTGTTTCTCCACTGAGGCAAGAAGGTAATATTCATACCATCACTGTATACCTGGAAAAAATCAGATATTCTGTATGTATCCGTTTAGTTAATAACAAAATAGAGATAAAATTTTAGAGTCATTTCCTTGTAGATAATATTTGAAGTCTTGACATGCATGAAATGACCTACAGTGAATACTAGCAATATACATTTTATAAAATAAGATAAGACAACAATAATAAGTAAAAAATGCAAAAAAAGACCTATTGGAGCAGAAAGAAAATAAGACAAATCTTTTTAGTTTTTTCTTAACAGATATAAATAGGGTATTTCTGGGAGTAAATATTTGTGTGGAATATTGCAAAAACTTTAAGTAAAACAAAAGTTCTATACTTCTGAGAAATATAATGATATGAAAATGACTGTTATTTTTTAGTGAGATTTGATTCAGAAAATTGATGGGAAGAGAATGCCAGTTGATGTTGACTCAGTACTGAGTGGAAGGTAAAGACATGATTGCAGAATTGGTAACACTTTCACAGTGTGGCTTTATGAATGAGAGGAAAGAGTGAAGAAAGCTATCATAGTGAATGACTGCCTAAGAATCGGCACCAGCATGGGAGACCCGGAGAAGTACCTGGCTCCTGACTTTGGATCAGCACAGTGCGCCAGCCGCAGTGCGCTGGCCGCAGCAGCCATTGGAGGTTGAACCAACAGAAAAGAAAGACCTTTCTCTCTGTCTCTCTCACTGTCCACTCTGCCGTCCAAAAAAAAAAAAAAAAAAGAATCACTTCTTTTATATTAAAATATATGTTATTTCACACTATCTAGCTAATATTCAGAGCAAATTTCTAGCATCTGCTTTCAAGAAACAGAAGCTTTTTACAAAGACTTACAGGGTCATCTATCATCACTTGAAAAGCTAAATGGATATAGAGAGTGGGATTTCCTATAAAAATGTGTTGTTCGTCAACATGTCCCTAGAAAATACAAATAATTAAATAGATAACCATTCGCTTTGTTACTGTTTAGGCATGACGTTATATTTGTACAAAGAAAGTTTCATAGTCATGAGATAGATCAAAGCATTACATCATTTAATAACCTTTTCACTTATGCTGAGAAAATATAGAATTAATACTTTGTTTTCATTTTACTTGAAAGTTCCTAAAATATCTGAAGTCAAACTTATTTATTTATTTATAAATTTATTTATTAAGGAAATTTTCTTACTTTGACCTCAGTAGTGTCATCTCAGAAGAAAAAAACAAAATCATCTAATTGCTTCCTATTAATGAAATGAATAGTTTTAAGATGAGTCCTTGACAGGAAATGTTGTGTGGCAGGCACAGGCACAGGCACATGCACATATACACACAATCTTACCAAGAATCTTAGGAATGAAAATTGCTTCTTAATCAGATAAACCTTAAATTTGAGGGCTCAAAATTGCTCCATAGTAGGTGTAGCATTGACTTTCTTGATTTTCAGATAGTATAATTCGTGTGTGTCCTGAGATTTTAGAATATGAAGGATCCCAGTGAAAAGAATGGGTCATCAAAGAAGGAGGTACCTTTCTCTGAAGGGAGGAGAGAACTTCCACTTTGACCATGGCCTTGTCTAAAAATTATCAGAGTCAGTGAACTCAGGGGGCTTCCACAGCCTTGGCAACTCATGACAAGAGCCTAGGGTGATTACTGATGCCATAAACAAGAGTGTCAATTTGTTAAGTCAACAACAGGAGTCACTGTGCACTTACTCCTCATGTAGGATCTTTGTCCTTAGTGTGCTGTACATTGTGATTTAATGCTATAACTGGCACTCAAACAGTATTTTTCACTTTATGTTTCTGTGTGGGAGCAAACTGTTGAAATCTTAACTTAATGTATGCTAAACTGATCTTCTGTATATAAAGAGAAATGAAAATGAATCTTGATATGAATGGAAGGGGAGAGGGAGTGGATAAGGGGAGGGTTGCAGTTTGGAGGGACATTATGGGGGGAAAGCCATTGTAATCAATATTCTGTACTTTGGAAATTTATATTCATTAAATAAAAGTTAAAAAAAACAAATAAATAAATAAATCTTTAAAAAAATTTAAAAAAAAGAATATGAAGGCATCTCTCGGAAATTTTAACGTATTTACTCCTCGTAACATGCAATGTTCCTCACCTTTTATTAACATGATTATCAATGTGTATCTTTGATATGAGACTGATCAAGAAGATGGAATTAGGCTCATGAGCTGCAGGCCACACCCACTGCCCCCTACATGTTCTCACTTGTATCCACTCACCTGTCAATCAGACTACATAACCACTCCACTTTTAGAAGTGGATAAAAGGCTGGAGGAACCTGAGCCAGCCTCCAGTTTTGCTGCTTCTTGTGCCTGCTCTCTGGCCCTGCCACTGCTCTCACACAGACAAGCCTTTGCCTTCTTTCTTTTATAATCTGTGGGCGGGTCTGGAACATTACCAGAATAGTTCTTGAAAAAGCTGATGTGGAACACCCTGTTTAGAGTTTCTGATCCACTTTGCCTTGACAAAGCCCTCATGTTCCTGTGTATTTCTCCCATTTCCCAAATAAATCCTGAACTTTAACCTTGTCGTCTGTCTTATATGGGCCGGGGCTTAGAATTCTTATCTAAGTAAATGGCAAGAATCCAAAGTATTAAATTTTTGCTTAAGATAAACGATAACATCATAACCACATAAATTACTATCTAAACTGGAGACACTGAAAAAAAAAAGCCAGGCTAATCATAATTGCATACAAGCAGGATTAAACCAGAATTTTTCCAGGCAACTATAGTCATAAAGAGTGTACAGATATTTCTGTTTTTCTCCAAATACTTAAATAATGACAAGTGGCATAGCCTCTAAGCCTTGATATATAGTTTGTAAAAAATACACACCTTCTAGATGTATCATGATTATTAAACTGAATCATTTATGTAAATAAGTTTGAGGTTAGTAAAAACTAACTGTATTTTTATTTATATTTATATATAAACCTTATCATTTATTATTTATGTATTATATGCTAAAAGGGCAATAATTTATCTCACTCAGAATTGATACTTTATAATATTTTGTCATTAATTTTCAAATTACTGATGATTTTCCATCACTTTTCTTCATCTTCAAGATGCTTAGATCTTTATAAATCTAAGAAATCTAACTGAAACTTCTAAGGCCTGAATTCTCTAGATCCTGGCAGTCACTTAGGAAAAAACAAGATATACAAATTATAGTATTAGAGCAAGAAATATGAAAAAAAACAAGAAAGAATGTTAATACTATTCAATTTACTAATTTTAGATGCAATGTTTGACAAGCGTGCATTCTCCCGTATGTATTCATGCCACAAATGTTAACATTGCTATACATGTAAAGATAAATAAGACACAGTTTGGGCACTGGGTAATAACTCATAGCATGATTTCCCAACAAGTTTCTTGGAGAAGGCATATTATTAGAGGAAAAAAAGGGTTTTAATTAAGCAAATGTAAAATGCTTTACTATTGTTTATTTTTGTATAGTTTCCTCTACATGATTTCTCATATTTTAGAAAAGTTTCACTTATTTATTTATTTGAAAAATGTAGTGACAGAAAGAGATGGGGGTAGGGGTTGGTAGGAGGGGACTGTGAGAGACCCTCTATGTGCTGTTTCACTCCCTAAACTGCAGAAGGAGCCTAGGGCTGAGCTAATTTGAAGCCAGGAGCATGGTATTCCATTCTGGGTATCTGGGGTACAAAATCCTTGAGCCACCACCTGCTACATCCCAGAAGGAATATAAGCTGGATGCTATAATGGAAGCAGAATAGTTAAGACTAGAACTGGCCCTTGGATATGTCAGATATGGCATGTGGATGTCCCAAGCAGTGGTTCAATGTGCTGCACAATGCCCATGCTGGTTTCTCAGAATCTTTATTTGTTGTTATAAATCTCTAGAGAATCAGTCTTTTTTCCCAAAATTAGTTAACTATCAAACACATTTTAAGGAATTCTCACTCAAAGATTTGCAGCACCTTGAGGAGCTCACTGTGTACATAGTCACTTGCCCTGACAAAAAGTAAGACAGCATAGAGTAATTCAGGATTACTCAGACAGATCCTGGTGCCTTGCTGACTTGTGGCGGTATAAAAAGTGTACATTATTCAATTTTATATAATAATTTTTGAAAATATTTGTGCTTTCTCCTTATTTCTAAAGTTTTATTACTTTGTTTTAATTTTATTTGAAAGGCAGATTGAGAAAGACATACACATAGAAACAAAGACACAGAGATCACGCATCAGCTGTTCACTCTTCAAATACCACCAGGCAAGGCCTCACCAAAGCCAGGAGCTTGGAACTCAAACGGGATCTCTCATTGATAAAAAGAGACCCAATTACTGATTCCAGCTTCTCACCAATGCACATCCTGAGACGTAGCAGGTGCTTCAAGTATTTGATTCTCTGTCACTTGCATGGGAGATCCAGATTGAGTTTCAAATCACTGGCTTTGACCTCATTCTGGGCCTAAGTGTTGTGGGCATCTGGGGAGTAAATCAATGAATAAGAAATCTCTCCCTATCTCAATCTTTCTATCTCTCTCTCTCTCTCTCTCTCTCTCTATCTCTATTTATTTCTACCTCTGTCTCTCTCTAACTCTATCTATCTCTATCTCTATGAAACATTGATACACACATATACATATATATTTATGTGCAATGGAATATTATACAATAATAAAAAATTAAATGCTGGCATTTCGAACTGGAAGTTACCAGAAAGTTTTGTGTTAAGTGAAGTACATCAGGCACAGAAAGATAAATATTTTTTAGTATCCTTCATATGTAGAAGTTAAAAAATATCAATCTGAACTTGGAGTACTGATTACAAGAAATTGAGAAGAATGGAGAGATGGCAGGAGAGGGAGGTTGGATACAGGAAACCAAACACAATCATATAGAAGCATCAAGAACTAGTGTTCCGCAGTCCAGAAGGGTGACTACAGTTAACAATAATGCATTATATAGTGTATAACAAATTGGAAGAATGGAATTTCTGTGTTTCAAAAGCAAAGAAAGGTAAGGAAATCTAAAGACTAGGTGTGTGGCATTATTGGTTTGTACTGTGTATCTGTGTTGAAGTATTGTACTGTACCTCATAAATCTGGAAAAGAACTGAATATTAATAAAAATTTTTTAAAAAGAAGCAAACAGGACCCTGATACAGGCCATTAAATGAGCTTTGGCTTTAAATGAGTTGGTGATAATCTATTAGATGATATTACCACAGATTATTTGAGCAGCAAGGAGAAATGCTTTTGCCCTGCATATTAGCCATTCCCTTTGATTTTCTTCAGTTTTTCATGTATGTTAACTGCTGTTTTATGTCTCTGTAGATTGGATTCCCTGAAGAAACAGATCCATTGCTTGATGTGTAGAAGGCATCCCATAAAGAATTTACTGAATGACTATCAGCTGATCCATTTTTCTTGGGAAAATTTAATGTTCATAAACATTTAATTACCAAAAAGCATGAAATAAAACTAACTGAATGCTAAAAATTAATTTGATATGTAAAGATTGTTCAAAGCATTCTGTTTAGGACATTTTATCTGCAGCATTTTCCCCTAAATATCACACTTTGTTAGAATTAAACATACAATAATCTCAAAGCAGTTGGTATTGAATTAAGTGACTTTAAAATAGTTTCCTAAGAAATTCAAGTGATATTTTGGTTCAAAATTATTCTAACATCAAAAATATGGTCAAAACACATTAATATTTTAACCTGTAAACATAAAATTGCTATTTTTGAAACACTTGGGGGAACATTCACATTTAAACTAATTTATTTTTCACATGTCCTATTATTGCTAACAGCATTTCATTCTGTAGCTTTCCAACACAAAAGAAATCTATTTGTAGGTTTAAACATTTTTCATTTTATATTTTAATTGGAAAATAATAGAAAAGAAATAAGAAACGTTTTTCCCCTCAGGACTGAAAATAATGGCATGTTTAAAATAACATTTAGTAATTAGCTTGGGGGTGACTGAAATTCTGAAGACATGTTCTAATCATTTTTCACCCTCTGACATAGATCTCTATAATACCAAACATTTGCACTTGAGTTTCTTTCTTGATTAGATCATGCATTTAGTCAAAGAGTTCATAACAAAACAATACATCCTTATTGATTCTGTCAAATTCACTTTCAACACATGAGAATGAGAATGGTGAATGTCACTGGAAGTACAACAATGAACAAGGTAAACAAAATTTCCTGGCTCTAAAAATTTTTTCTAGTTGAGGGAGAGAGAAAGGCTAAGATTAATGAAATATGTGAGTGAATTACATAGAATGCATATTAGTTGTTAGAGTAATATAAACTATTTATGTTAATAAAGATTTGCCTATGAATTGTTTGCTCCCAAAGAAGCTACTAAAGTGCTAAAATTTGGACTTGTAAAATGTCTCAGGATCTATTCTTAGCCTGAATTGTACTGAAAATAGTGTCTGAAACAAAGGTTTTTGTCCAGACATCTATCTATTCAAAGTTGGGCATACGTGAAAGAAAGTAGAAGTAAACTGGGGAGGAGAGAGAAACCTAATGTGGAAGTCTACTCCTATAGTCTGAGATCAACAGCAACTGATTTATCCATCTGGTGAAATCATCTTCTGAAAGGCTACTTAAATGACTGTTCAATGAACAGTAACACCCAGAAAACAAAGAGAGAAGAATTACGCCAGTTTTCCATTGTCTAACAGTCCATAATTTTGTCCCATGCCTGCTCCTAACTTGGTGTTAGCATGAAATTCTCAGAGTTGGAGATGAGACTCATAAAGTAATTTGAAGACAGGCACAGAAGGATCTGTGAGAAGATGCTGGGAACTTGAGTAACACTAGCCACAGCATTATCAAAAAATAGGTGAGTACAGATTGAGTTATTAATTAAGATTTGTCTGAGGTAGCTTTCAACCCTCTCTTAGTGACATTAAACCTTTAACTAACTGATTTTTATATATTTGAATTTTCTTTTAGTTTTCTCAAAAAGAGAAAATCTAAAAATACTAATATAAGTCTCAATTATTGTAAAATGAAAAAATTGAGACCTAGAAGTATAAATATTCTCACTTTCAGCTAAAAAATCAATGTCATTATTATGTTCTCTAGAGAAAAACTCAGATTTCAAAATTACATGAAAAATGAAAATTACAAAGAACTAAACATGAATAGATTTCAAAAATATTTTTCACTGAAATAAAGTATTTAATGATTCCATTTTTCAATGTTTTTTTAATTTCTTTTATATGATTTGATGTTCTGCAATGTATCCTTCATAAGGTCATTGGCTTTTGTATATATTACATAACTTTTATAAGCAAAAAATGAGTATCCACATTTATCTGATGTTTTAAGTATATCTGAAGTCTAAATTGCTTCACTGAATTATGTTATACTCACTAGGGGCATAGATATGCAGTGTTAATTTTAACTAAATTTTCCTAATTGAAAGCTTTTATTAATAAAGCAGGAAGAACAACATTGATTTGTTATCAAAATAGGTATTTTCTGCTATTTCCTGTTGATATGAACTACCTTTGATACAATTTATTTCCACATGTACTGTGACCTTCATTTACCTCTTCACTGAAAAACAGTCATTTTGTAATTGTTTTATTTCTATGACCAACTGTTAAATACTTGTATTCTGTAGCAGAAAAAAAAAATACTGGATTTAGCAAAATCAACTTTCAATTTATGTCACTACATTCCTATTCAAATGACCTGATAGGATAAAATAAGTCTCACAGTGTCTTTAAACTTCATTTTTTAAAAATTATGTAAGGCCTAAGAAATGGTCCTTATGAATATATCATAAATTGAATGGTGGACAGTATTTGTAATGCATTATTCCAATGGTAAATTTCAATGATTATAGGCCAGAATAATATTCCATAGAAATGGTTTTTCTTTTTTCAAAATTCATAAAGTATAATTTAAATAAAAAAGAATTAGAGAATGGGTCCTGATAAAATTATTGCTATGATTTGACTTGTCTAAAATGAAATACATTTTAAATTTTAAATTTCAGAAATACTTACAAATAAACTCTGTGATACTGAGAATAAAACCTCAAAAATAATTTAGTTAAAAAACTATATTTTGCTAATCTTCCCAGAACTGTTAAACAAAATCAAATATTTTACGTGAATGTGCAATGTTTTATTTATACATTGAAAACTCAACACCACAAACCTAAGTACTAAAATTAAGTAATTTTTCAGATGAAACCAAATCTTGAATCATATAGACATTTCCAGAGTAGTTTTATGCTTTTTACAGATTCTTTAAAGCAAATTTTTAATTGTCATGAAATAGTTTCATGAAAGATATCAATTATTCTACAAGAAAGTAAATATTACATTGGAAATCTTAAAATAGTTCATTTTTTACGAAATACATTTTCTTATTCCTTACATTTAGCAGGTCTGATTCTTACACAAACTAGTGTTTTATACATATTTGTTGCTTCATTACCCAACTCAGATACGATATTTTTTACACTTTGACAAAGTAGTGCTTTTTGGAAGAGTATTCAGATACACCAAGTGAATGTTTCTTTTCTAACATTTAATATGTACTTAGAGGCAAATGAAATGTTCATCAGATTATATTTTCTCCCTTCTACCTTTGTGTACATTTTGCCCTTTAGATTAAAGATTGCAGTTGCCATCTCTCAATGAACTACATACTAAAGAGTAAATGATGGTCATAAATCTATGCTCTTGGCAGGCTAGTAGCCAAAATTTTGACTTCAGTTGACAGAGCATATCACCACATGTTGGTTTGAGATTCAATCTTTGAAGAATTGTCATTAAATTTCATATGCATTATTAATTAAATAACATTTATTCATATGATATTCACTGGTATTACTGAATTATATACTAAAAATAAAGATAAGTATGATGAGGACCCTGTGGAATTTTTGTTCCTGTACTCAGGACAAAAAAACTAAACAAATGATCATAATTTTGGCTGATAAATATCATGAAAGATTTGTCAAATTGTTTACCAAGAAAAAATTAAAGGCCAGGAGAGAATAGCAAGTCATATTCCAAGTTTTAGGAAAATAAAATACTGCCTACCCAGAATATTGTACCCTGCAAAGCTCTCAATTATGAATGAAGTTGAAATAAAGACCTTCCATAGCAAACACAAATTGAAAGAATTTGTTACCGCTAGTCCAGCCTTACAAAAGATGCTTAATGATGTGCTACACACAGAAACACAGAAAGATATCATCATTATGAAAGCATGTGAAAACAGAAAAATCTCCTAGTAAAAATACAAAAAAAAGTAAACAACAGGAATATTTATGGAAAAATGGCAGGGACAAGTCATTACTTATCAATAGTAACCTTGAATATAAATGGTTTAAATTCCCCAATTAAAAGATACAGATTGGCTGGAAGGATTAAAAAACATAAACCATCTGTTTACTGCCTACAAGAAACATACCTCACCAACAAAGATGCGTGTAGAATGAAAGTGAAAGGATAGTAAAATTTATTCCATGTAGAGGGAAAGCAAAAACAATCATAGCCATCCTATAACAGAAAGAGTTGAAAATAGAAACTGTTAAAAGAGACAAGAAAGGTAGTATGTAATGATTAAGGGGTCAATTCAACAGGAAAATGTGTGCATAATAAATGTATGTGCACCAATGCCAAAAACCAGTAAATACTGGTAAGGATATATGGGAAAAGGTACCCTAATCTTCATTGTCAGTGAAAATGAAAATAGTATAACCATTGTGGAGGACAGTAAGAAGATTCCTCAGAAAGTTGTAAATAGATCTACTGTATGACCCAGTTACTGTAGTCCTCAGAATTTGTCCAAATGGAATAAAATAGCATATGAGAGTTATCTGTATCCCCAAGCTTATTGTGGCTCAATTCACAATGGCTATGGGAATCAACCCATATGCCAATCAGACAATGATTGGATAAGACAATGTACATATGCACTTTGGAATACTGATCAATTACAAAAAAAAAAATGATTCCTTTCCTTTCCAACAAAATCGATGCATCTGGACACCATTATACTTAGTGAAGTATGCCTTTATCAAAAACAAATAGCATGCATTTCCCTGAACTATGGCAACTAATAGAGTACACAAAGAGAGCATATAATTTAAAAATCAAAGATGTTGAGGTGTAAGGGAAAGTGCAGACTTCTTAGTAGAAAAGTAAGAGTAAGATGGTAAGATGCAAGAGAAGGTGTGGGGCTTTGTGTGTGAACACAGTTTTGCTTGAAAGGCTTATAATTTCTTTTCAAGGTGAAGAGAAAGGATAGTTTGAGAAGTGGATTCCATTAACAGGCATGAAAGACAAATAAAGAGGAGAGAGTGTGTGTTTATATGTATGTGTAAAATTGGTATACTGCTTAACTTTTGGAGTGCACTGAAGGGTTTTTTTAATGTTTCTGTTAAGAATTAAAATAAAATAGTGTAGAAGGAAGAATGTTTCCTAGGTCAGTTTTATATAAGGGAGACAGGACACTACAATAAAAACTAGCTCCAAGATGATGGACTAGGGAGGGAGCTTACTGTTGTAGTCAAGGGGAAGATAGTTTAAAAAAGTGGAGAGAGTGCAATTTCAGGGAAGAGTTATGGAGAAAACTCAAGATGAAACTGCAAACAATTTAGAGGAGCACTGTGAACCTATGTAGAGTGTGTGGATGTGCACAACTCAGGACCCCAGTAATGAAGAGCCTCAGCACCAGCTTTGGAGAGTGAGGTGCAACAAGACTGTAGCAGCCCAAACCACTGTTGATAAAACTGGGAAGAGGCTGTTGTGAGTTTGGTTTGGAAACTTGTGGGGAACAGTATACTTGACAACCCAGAGGGAAAAATGGGGGAGCATGTTTATCTCTCACTGACCACCTGGCACCAGCGTCCTATAACTAGTCAAGAGAGGGCAGGCACCATTTTGGACATGCATTAACAGCTATACCAGCTCCTATATGTTTGCCCAGCAACCAGCTTAGAGAAGATGACTGAGTCTGGCTAGGAGAATTAACAAGGGGCTGGGTGCTCATGAATGTGGGAGGCTTGTGTGCCAGGACTGTGAAAACACTGTGGCATTGTGGGAGGGTGCTGGGTGTGGCTGGAACTTTGTGCATTGACTGTGATTGGCTCCCTGATTCAGCTCGATGACTAGGGCTCTTTGATTCCCTTGTGAGGGTCATTGCTGTGGGATCCTTTGTGTGGTTATTGTGGTAGCTTGGATGAGTATTGTACCAACTGGGGCTAGTTCCCAGGCATTGCTCTCCTTCGAGGAGAGGAAGTGTGTGTGACAGAACTGAACAAACCTCCCCTCTGATAAAAATAGAGGAGATTTAACACACCCAAATTAGGCATCACCTTGGACACCCCCATCACCCTGGAGCACTGAACAGAACTTCCTGGCCACACCCAACACACTCCTCCGGGTATTGACTGGAAGAGCAGACACCATGAATACCTAGACAACCTGAACAGACCAATAACTATGACAGAAATTGAATCTGTAATAAAGACCCTCCCAACAAAGGAAAGTACAGGACCCAGTTGCTGAATGGCTGAATTTTATCAGACTTTTAATGAAGAACTAACTCCAATTCTTCTCAAATTATTCAAAATAATTGAAAGGGAAGGAATCTTCCCAAATTCATCTGAGGCCAGCTTCACCTTAATTTCTAAATCTTACAATGATACAACAGAGAAAAGAACTACAGACCAATTTCTCTGATGAACATGGACACATAATCCTCAAAAAATACTAGCCAATCTAATCCAACAATGCATCAGAAAGATCATTCACTGGGACCAAATTGGATTTACCATGGTATGTAAGTATGGTTCAATATTTTCAATTCAATCAATGTGATACAAATCATTAATAAATTGAAGAACAAAAATCATATGATTATCTCAATAGATGCAGAAAAAGCATTTGATAAAATGCAATACCCTTTCATGATGAAAACTTTAAGCAAATTGGTATAGAAGGAACACCATCAAAGCAATTTATTACAAATGCATGGGCAGCATCCTATTGAATGCAGAAAAGTTGGAAGCATTCCCAATGAGATCTGTAACCAAACGTGGATGCCCACTCTCACCATTGCTATTCAATATTGTCTTGAAGTTTTGGCCAGAGCCATTTGGCTAGAAAAGGTAACCAAATGGATACAAATTGGGAAGGAGTAAGGCAGTTATCTCTAATTGCAGATGACATGATCCTTGGTAGAGGGAATAAAATACTCCACTAAGAAACTATTGGAACTCTTAACAGAGTTTGGTATAGTGGCAGAATATAAAATCAACACACAAAAATCAATCTGTATAAACATACAGTGTCAAGGGTTAAAAAATAATTTCTGAAAACCATGCCATGCACAATAGCTACAAAAAATCAAATACTTTGGAATAAATTTAACCAAGGACATTAAAGATTTCTATAATGAAAATTACAAAACATTAAAGAAATAAATAGAAAAAGGCACAAAATATTGGAAAATGTTCCATGTTTATGGGTTAGAAGAATCAATATCATGAAAATGTCCATACTACCAAAGCAATTTCACAGACTCAATGTGATACCAATCATAATACCATGGACATTTTCCTCAGATATAGAAAAAATGATACTGAAATCCATATGGAAACACAGGGGACTCCAAATAGCTAAAGCTATTTTTTACACCAAAAACAAAGTCAGAGGCATGAGAATATCAGATGTCAAGACATACTACAGGGCAATTATAATCAAAACAGCCTGGTACTGCTACAAAAAGAAGTGGATAGACAATGGAGCAAAATAGAAATGCCAGAAATTAACCCACAGGTCTACAACCAAGTTACCTTTGACAAAGGAGTTAAAAATTAATCCCTGTAGAACAGATAGTATCTACAACAAATGGTGCTCTGAAAACTGGATCTCTGTATTCAGAAGTATGAAGCAAGACCCCTATCTTATACCTTACACAAAAATCCACTCAAAATTGATTAAAGATCTTAACCTATGATGCAATATCATAAAAATATTAGAGAAAATTAGGGAAACCCTGCAAGATATTGCCATAGGCAAAGAATTCTTGGAAAAGACCCCAAAGGCATAGGCAATCAAATTGACAAATGGGATTACATCAGTTTGAAAAGCTTCTGCACTGCAAAAGAAACACTCATCAAAGTCAAGAGGAAAGTGACAGAAAGGGAGAAATTATTTGGAAGCTATGCAATTGATATAGTACTAATCACCAGAGTATTTGAGGAGATACAGTGGAGGATGGCCCAAGTGCGTGCGTGGGCCCTGCACCCACATGGGAGACCAGGAGGAAGCGCCTGGTTCCTGGTTTTGGATTGGTGCAGCACACCGGCTGTAGCAGCCACTTGGGGGGTGAACCAATGGATAGGAAGACCTTTCTATCTCTCTCTCTCTCTCTCTCACTAACTCTACCTGTCAAAAAAAGAAGAAGTACATGATGCTAGGGATTAGATTCAGTATTCTTTAAAGACAAGGAGGATGGCCCAGGTCCTTGGGTCCTGCACCTGCATGGGAGGCCAGGAGGAAGCACCTGGCTCCTGGCTTCGGATAGGCGCAGTTTGCTGGATACAACGGGCAGCC
Organism: Oryctolagus cuniculus; assembly: GCF_051225735.1. NCBI lineage: Eukaryota > Metazoa > Chordata > Mammalia > Lagomorpha > Leporidae > Oryctolagus > Oryctolagus cuniculus. The sequence continues at coordinate 58,386,908 of NC_142870.1, forward strand.
ATAGCAGCCACTTGGGAGGTGAACCAACAGAAAAAGGAAGACCTTTCTCTCTGTCTCTCTTTCTCACTGTCTAACTCTGCCAATCAAAAAAAAAAAAAAAAAAAGAACTGAGTATAAGATAAATCTGAGATTTAAACACCAACAAGGACCAAAACAGGAAACATCAAGGAAAAGAAGGATGACATAAGGTACAAGGAATCAAGTTCAGATAATGTTCAGAAGGAGCCAGGAAAAACAAAACAAAACAAAACAAAACAAAACAAAAGATGACGCTTAAGAATTTACCACTGGATTTAGGCATACTTGGCAGTGACTTGGGGATTTACAGGAGGTTAGGGAACCAGAACTGTTTGAAGATCTAGTGTGATTGTACATATATTAAAATATGTAATAATAAATTTGAAGTTCATTTTTTTCAAATTGGAAAATCCAAACTAATAAGTAATTCTAACACTTCATTTTCCTATGTCAAATTTATCCCACTAAATAAACATCTTATTCACATTTTCTGGTCTCATTTTGTTAGATTTCATTTATTTTAATAGGCTTTGAAATTTATGTCACATTTAACAACAACAACTAAAAAACTGAAAACAGAAAAAAGGCATAATACTTTACTGAAAAATGCTTTTAAGGGATCACAGAAATATTTTAAAGTGCCATCAAATAAATGCACCATAAATTGTAATTATCCCAAAATCAAAATATTTGTAGAAAAACTGAAGCTGAAAGAGATTTGAAATATCTGTAAATTCAACATTTATGTGTAAGTCTCTAATATTCCACATATCTTAATTTTGATCATTCGGTTGAGAAAGACTAATGAAACTTCTGAATTTTGCCAAATGATTTCAGAATCTAAATAATTTTCCCCAAGTTCACATGGATATTTTTCTCTAGTTTAATAAAAATTTTCATAAGAAATATCCATAAGATGAAAAATCAAATTAACTATGCTTCAGGTTCTGGAAAGAATTTCAATGCAGGAACATTAGAATTCAGAACTTTCTCTACAATATACTCATAAGATGAGGCAGAAAATTCACCACTTGTTATTTGCCCCTTTGGGACTGGCTTAGTTCACTCAGCATGATGTTTTCCAGATTCCTCCATCTTGTTGCAAATGACCAGGTTGCATTGTTTTTGACTGCTGTATAGTATTCTATAGAGTACATGTCCCATAATTTCTTTATCCAGTCTACTGTTGATGGGCATTTGGGTTGATTCCACGTCTTAGCTATTGTGAACTGAGCTGTAATAAACATTAAGGTGCAGACAGCATTTTTGTTTGCCAATTTAGTTTCCTTTAGGTAAATTCCAAGGAGTGGGGTGGCTGGGTAGGATGGTAGAGTTATATTTAGGTTTCTGAGGAATCTCCAGACTGACCTGATTGGTGGCAACTAACTGAGCACCAAAAAAGGAAACCTGTTGAAGTGAAATGGACACTATCAGAAACAGTGACTTGATCAGCCCTAGTCCTGACTGTTGATGTACAATTTAATACTTTATCCCTTTTAGTATTTTTTTTCTACTTAATACTGTTGGTTGAACTCTGTAATTAACACACAATTATTCGTAGGTGTTTACATTTAACTGAAAAGTGACCCCTGTTAAATATAAGAGTGGGAACAAGAGAGGGAAGAGATGTACAATTTGGGGCATGCTCAATCAGACTTGCCCCAAATGGTAGAGTTAGAAATGTGCTAGGGGATTCCAATATAATCCCATCAAGTTTGCATGTACCAATGCCATCTCACTAGTCCCAGTGATCAATTTCTGTTCACAATTGATCATAATGATAGCACTAAGAGTCAAGGGATCACATAAACAAGACTAGTGTCTGCAAATACTAACTGATAGAATCAAAAAGGGAGAGAACAATCCAACATGGAAAGCGGGATAACAGCAGATTCATAGAAGGGCAGATGTCCTAAACAGCACTCTGGCCTCAGAATCAGCCCTTAAGGCATGCAGATCTGGCTGAAGAGCCCATGAGAGTATTTTAGGCATGGAAAGCCAAGACACCCTGGGGAAAAAAAAAAAAACCTAAATGAAAGATCTCTGCCAGTGAATTCCCAGTAGAAAGAACAGGCCATCAAAGAAGGAGGTACATTTCTCTGAAGGGAGGAGAGAACTTCCACTTTGACTATGAACTTGTTTATAGAAGATCCAAGTCAGCGAACTCAAAAGGCTTCCATAGCCTTGGCAACTTATGACAAGAGCCTAGGGTGATTACTGAAGCCATAAACAAGAGTGTAAAATTGTTAAGTCAACAACATGAGTCACTGTGTACTTACTCCTCATGTAGGATCTTTGTCCTTAATATGTTGTTCAGTGTGAATTAATGCTATAATTACTACTGAAACTGTTGTAATCTTTACTTAATATATACTAAATTGATCTTCTGTATATAAAGAGGATTGAAATTGAATCTTGATGTGAGTGGAATGGGAGAGGGAGCGGGAGATGGGAGGGGTGCGGGTGGGAGGGAAGTTATGGGTGGGGAAAAGCCATTGTAATCCATAAGCTGTACTTTGGAAATTTATGTTTACTAAATAAATGTTAAAAAAAGCAAAAATGCATAGGATGTCCCACGCATGTGAGAAGATGATGTTACAAAGTCTAGGCATGAAAAGTCTTTTCTGTTCACAAAGGTTATCTCTGAAAATTAATTCCTAAATCTCTTAGTTCTGGAAGTTTCACCACAAGCCCCACCCACTTCTTTATACTTTCTTCAATAATTGGAGCCAACATCAATCATTCTACCTCTGACTTCTTTTTCCAGTTAACATATTTTGGGTATTATATATTATTTTTTTCTCTATCTCTAAATTGTTGCACTTTGGAAGTTACATTACCACTTGAAGTTACTTTATTGAACATAGCAAGGACAATGATTATTCATGGAGGTGAAATGATATTTTATTGTTCTTAATAGTTTATATGTTCCTTTTTAAAAAAATATTGGTGGAGAAAATAGCCTTCTAAAATAATAAGCAATTACCATTAACAACTCATAAATACCTTCTTTTTAAAAGAGTATTTATTTATTTGAAAGACAGTGCAAGAAATTTTTGAGCAAGAGATAGAGAGACAGAGCCAGAGCCAGGAACAGAGAGATCTTCCAGTCCCTGATATACTCACCTAATGGCCGACACATCCAGGTCTGTACCAGAAAGGAGCCAGGAGCCAGGAACCTCATTCTGGTCCCCCAAGGGATGGCAGGGGTCCAAGTACTTGGCTCATGTTCCATTTGTTCCCAGGTGCATTCACAGGAAGCTGATATTCCACATGGATGTCAGGGACCCAACTACTTGAGCCACCATTTGCTGCCTCTCAGTGTGTGTATTAGCTGGAAGCTGAATTTGGAAGAGGAGCTGGGACTCAACTCCCTCAAATATGGGATGTGTATATCCAAAGTTGCATCTTGAATACTGTGTCATTATCTGTTCCTATTACCTTCTTTTATAATAGGATATATTAATAGGATTGCAAGTTTACAAGTAAAATATAGATTAAAAAAACTTAGATGCAAATATTGTCATCTCTGAATTTTTTAATTCATTTCCACAGCATATATGCACTAATTTCATATTTTAAAAAAATAAATTATTGTTAAATATATGAGATTAAACAAAGCAAAACAATCTGAAAGCCTGAACAGTTCTGAATAGTTTGCTTTGGGAAACACCAGTCCTTACCACCTCTGAATCTGATAACCTGTGTTTGACTTTTAAGTACAGAACAAATACTGAATTCTCTGAGATTAAGGTTGGAATGCATTAGCAGATGGCACAATCCCTAGAGAGTTATGTTTCCTCAGGCAATTTTGTTTCTGCTGCCAAGACAATTCCAATTCACTACGTTGGAGTAAAATCCATGCATCATTTTTGAATGCTAACATCATGTGTGTCCATGGTCTGTTACTCCTGGATAATCTTAGCATGTGGTGAAGTTTACTGAATATAATACACATGTGTGCACACATGCATACACACACAATCACACATACACCAATGCACACTGATGTATCATTAGCAATTTATGAGTTCCCAGTGTCTGAACACCATATGTTGTGAAATATTACTTGAGATTTGTTGAAACAAAGGCTGCATTAGGTGTTCCACGAAGCGTGGCTGATGCAGCCATGTAGAGACTAACCTTATTTTGATGCTATATTTTACTTTTCCCTGAGTGTCTAAAAAGCAGAGAGTGTGAAAAAATGCTCTTGAGAATTGAAATTCAATGTAGAAAATGGTACAATAAATAAAATCACTTGAAACCTACGGACGGTTTTGATCATCCAGAGTACTCTTGCTAATGGTTCCAAGATTTAAGACCTAACCATGGAAGGCATTTCCAAGAAAGAGCCCATGGCTTTGATATTCCTCTCTCATCCGAGGCTGACACAATCCTAATTTACTGATGGTCATGATTGATGACATGTAATATTCATTCATCTATCAGTCTCCAATCAGCATGGGTGATTTTCTAGATTAAAGAATCTTGTAAGCCTCAAGTTTTGCATTTCTCATTCTAGATAGGAAACCTAAAATATGGATTTTGAGAGCTTTATGAAACAAATAAATAAATTTATTTAAATTAGTATTTTGGAAAATCTGATTTCAAGGTATTTATTTCATCATTACAGTAGATATAATAAAACTATGACCAGCTGTACAAATTTCTGCTCATTTCATTTTAAATTTAATAAGTGTCTTCTCTGTGTGCATATTTCAAAATGTTATGTTTATTTGTAAATAACTATTCCAGAAAAAAAATCTTTATTAAAAAATTTGTCTTATTTGATCAGCCAAATATCTTTTAATATTGTAGGCATTTACCTACAATGACATTACCTGTTTGGGAAGAAATATTTTCCTGAACTTATTATACTGAATACTTTCCTTCAAAAAGTTTATATCTCTGATTTATTCAGTATATTAAGGAAATTGACACATAAAGTGTGTTATCATATGAAAAGGGTCTATCTTGATCAAAATCTTCCCTCCATATGTGACAAGACCTATAAGCATTAAATATCAGAATAATCCCCCAAACTGGATTGCTAAGCACACAGTGATCCATGTGCTAAACTTGCACTTTATGTATATTTCTGTCAATACAAATCTAGCAAATATTCTTGTTGATTATTTTTATGTTTGGAGGTTTTGATGGTTTCTATTGTATATTTATAAGTTTTATAACTCTAGTCTAGCTTTCTGCAGTGGAGGATGGCCCATGTGCTTGGGTGCCTGCACCCACATCGGAGACAAGGAAGAAGTACCTGGCTTCTGGCTTCAGACCGTCATAGCTCCAGCCATGGTGGTCATTTGAGGGGTGAACCAACAGAAGGAAGACCTTTCTCTCTGTCTCTCTCTCTCACTGTCTAACTCTGTCAAATAAAAATAAATAAATAAATAAATAAATAAATAACAATACAGTATTTTACAGATGAGACAATGGAGAATTAGAATTTAAGTTTTCCAAATGCATAGTTATTAAGTGGTATCACTGTTTCTTAGACTTTAGAATTCTTTTTTGTTATTTGAGTAGAAGTAACATATTTTTTAGAATAGAGATTTATTATTGGATAACTGTCTTACCCATATTTGGTGGAGCTGTAGCAAAATATCGCATCATGAGTAATTTATAAAGGAAATTAGATTTTTACAGTTCTGGAAGCTGATAAATCCAATATCAAGGTGCCAACATCTAGCAACCATTGCTAGCAATCATTGCTGCAGCATTCCATAGTGGAAAGTGGAAGGGCAAAAGAGCACATTTGTGTGAATGAATGTATACACGTAAGAGAGAAAGAGGTTAAGAGGCCAAACACATTCTTTTGTCAGGAACCCGCTCTTACAATAACTAACCTACTCCTTTAATAACTAACCTATTTCCATGATAAGGATATTATTTATTCATAATAAAGAACCCTTCACCCATTAAAATTCATATTTCTCAACATTTTTGTATTGGGAATTAAGTTCCAACACATGAATTTGGGGGACACATTGAAACTAATGCATCATTGCTCTGATGACCTTGCGAGTTCTCTACATCCCTTGCAAGACTGTAGTAGATTTCAGAGCATAGCAATATAAGAAATGAGCTAAGTTAACTTGTTAACATTTAACATTACTTATTTATGTTTCCCTCTCAGTGTGATCAGCTCTTGTCCTGACTGTTGATGTACAATGTAATACTTTATCCATTTTAGTATTTTTTGTCTAGTTCTAGTACTATTTCTTGAACTCTGTAATTAACACACAATTATACTTAGCTGTTTAAATTTTAACTGAAAAGTGATCCCTGTTAAATATAAGAGTGGGAATAAGAGAGGGAGGAGATGTACAATTTGGGGCACGCTCAATCAGACTTGTCGCAAATGGTGGAGTTAGAAACGTGCAAGGGGATTCCAATACAATCCCATCAAGGTGGCATATACCAATGCCATCTCACTAGTCCAAGTGATCAATTTCTGTTCACAATTGATCACACTGATAGGTCTAAGAGTCAAAGGGATCACACAAACAAGACTAGTGTCTGCTAATACTAGCTGATAGAATCAAAAAGGGAGAGATAGATCCATCATGGGAAACGGGATACACAGCAGACTCATAGAATGGCAGATGTCCTAAAGAGCACTCTGGCCTCAGAATCAGCCCTTAAGGCATTCAGATATGTCTGAAGAGCCTATGAGAGTATTTCAGGCGTGGAAAGCCAAGACACTCTGGAAAAAAAAAAAAAAAAAAAAAAAAAGAAGACGTAAATGAAAGATCTCTGTGAGTGAGATCCCAGTGGAAAGAACAGGGCCATCAAAGAAGGAGGTACCTTTCTCTCTTTCTCTGAAGGGAGGAGAGAACTTCCACTTTGACTATGACCCTGTCAGAATAAGATCGAAGTCGGCGAACTCAAAAGGCTTCTGTAGCCTTGGCAACTCATGACTAGAGCCTAAGGAGATTACTGATGCCATAAACAAGAGTGTCAATTTGTTAAGTCAACAACAGGAGTCACTGTGTACTTACTCCTCATGTAGGATCTCTGTCCTTAATGTGCTGTACATTGAGATATAATGCTATAACTAGTACTCAAACAGTATTTTTCACTTTATGTTTCTGTGTGGGTGGAAACTGATGAAATCTTTACTTAATATATACTAAATTGATCTTCTGTATACAAAGATAATTGAAAATGAATCTTGATGTGAATGGAATGGGAGAGGGAGTGTGAGATGGGAGGGGTGCGAGTGGGAGGGAAATTATGGGGGGGGAGCCATTGTAATCCATTAACTGTACTCTGGAAATTTATATTTGCTAAATAAAAAAAATAAAAAAAGAAACATCAAAAAAAAGAAACTAATGCAATAACTTTGTTTAACTTTTCATTGAAGAAATGTATAAAATGTTGTTTTAGTTTTCAAATGAATTTTACTGTCTCAATATCCTAGACAGATGATCATTCAAATGTTGACTGCGATTTATATATATATATATATATATATATATATATATACTTGACTGACATATTTTAATAACTAAAATGTTCTGAAATCTCAAATCCTGAAATAAGATTATAAGGGATTAATGAGAATACTTTTTCTTTGCAGTGTCAGCACTCAAATAAGACTGCACTAAAATTCTTTGCATGCAAAAAACCAACGATACTTAATATGAAAGACAGGAATGTTTGATGAGGCACTTCTCTAAAGCACCTTTATAAGAAGGCAGTTACTTAGTTCTGCTAAACAGTGTGAATTGCAGATTGTAGTTCAGTTTTATGTGAAGTTTTTTTTCTTCAATGTAGATCTATATTCATTTGCACTTGTGAGGAGCTTAATCTGTTGCAATGGATAAAAGTAGTGATGATGACATAGAAATTAATCTATTTTTTTCTTTAGAGAAGAAGCCATGTTTGTTGCTCAGGTAGCTCTAAGTCACACGTTTTAAGTTCAGTACACAGTTCTTTTTCCTTTAAGACTTAGCTCACTGTAGTTGATAAATCAAGTTAGTTTAGCAGCCAAGCTACCTCAGCTTCCAGGCTTTAGTTGCCTCATCATAAATGGGAATAATTATACCTTGTTGGTCTAAAACTGGAGCCTACATTCAGAGAGCTGGCAAGAAGTATGGGCTTATCCAAACTGTATTTTTTAGTAATCAATGTGTGTAGTCAGTTTCAAGAATATGTTTTCGATCAGAGCTTAACAATGACTTCACATGCATTTAAGATCACAGTATGGTCTAGTCTACAAATTATAATTTATTTTCTTGATAACCACCCTTGCCTTCTTTTAAATCTATTTGTGCCCAGCAAGCACAATTATTTAGATCTCAGTTGTTCCTGGCAACGTTTATTCTTTCAAGTTTATCAGGCAGAAGCCTGGAGTAAATACAAAGTTGAAGAATTAACACTATGTGGAAAAATAAAAACTGTATTAATGATAGATAGATAAGAGTAATAGATCAAGCAAACTGATTTAAATTGTCAAATATTGGTAGAATAACAGGGTCAAAACATAGAGTTAATGGAACTATTATTTCTAAGTTTCAAATATTCTATAATATTGCATGTTATGTCAACTTACAATATACTTTAAATGCCTTCATTTTCAGAAGCCCCCAAAGTGTGTTTAGTTTCCCATTTATAAAATCTATAACACAGAAGGTGGTTAAACTAACTGAGCACCAAAAAGGAAACCTGTTAAAGTGAAATGAACACTATGAGAAATGGTGACTTGATCAGCCCTCACCCTGACTGTTGATGAGCAACTTGATATGTTATCCCTCTTAGTATTTTTTTTGTTTGTTCTACTTAATACTTTTGGTTGAATACTGTAATAAATACACAATTCTTCTTAAGTGCTGAAACTTAACTGAAAAGTGATCGCTGTTAAATATAAGAGTGGGAATAAGAGAGGGAAGAGATGTGCAATTCAGGACATGCTCAAGCTGACTTACCTCAAAGTTAGAAACATACCAGGGGATTCCAATTCAATCCCATCGAGGTGGCATGTACCAATGCCATCTCACTAGTCCCAGTGATCAATTTCTGTTCACAATTGATCATAATGATAGGACTAAGAACCAAAGGGATCACAGAAACAAGAATAGTGTCTGCAAATATTAGCTGATAGAATTAAAAAGGGAGAGATAGATCCAACATGGGAAGTGAGATACACAGCAGACCCATAGAATGGCAGATGTCCTAACCAGCACTCTGGCCTCAGAATCAGCCCTTAAGGCATATGGATCCGGCTGAAAAGCCCCTGAGAGTATTTCAGGCATGGAAAGCCAAGACACTCTAGGGAAAAAAAAAAGCCTAAATGAAAGATCTCTGTGAGTGAGATCCCAGTGGAAAGAACAGGTCATCAAAGAAGGAGGTACCTTTCTCTGAAGGGAGGAGAGAACTTCCACTTTGGCCATGGCCTTGTCTAAATATGATCAGAGTCGGTGAACTCAGGGGGCTTCTATAGCCTTGGCAGCTCATGACAAGAGCCTAGGGTGATTACTGATGCCATAAACAAGAGTGTCAATTTGTTAAGTCAACAACAGGAGTCACTGTGCACTTACTCCTCATGTAGGATCTCTGTCCTTAGTGTGCTGTACATTGAGATTTAATGCTATAACTAGTACTCAAACAGTATTTTTCACTTTATGTTTCTGTGTGGGAGCAAACTGTTGAAATCTTTACTTAATGTATGCTAAACTGATCTTCTGTATATAAAGAGAATCGAAAATGAATCTTGATGTGAATGGAAGGGGAGAGGGAGTGGGAAAGGGGAGGTTTGCAGGTGGGAGGGACATTATGTGGGGGAAACCATTGTAATCCATTAGCTGTACTTTGGAAATTTATATTCATTAAATAAAAGTTAAAAAAAATCTATAACACGGAAGGTGGTTAAACTAATTTGATTAAATTATATATCATAACAATTGAAAGGTTAAAAAAATCTACTTACTAGGGAGAAAATTAATTTTTTAAAAGATTTATGGGGCCGGCACTGTGGCTCACTTGGTTATTCCTCCTCCTGCAGCGCTGGCATCCCATATGGACACTGGGTTCTATTCCCAGTTGCTCCTCTTCAGTCTAGCTCTCTGCTGTGGCCTGGGAAAGCAGTGGAGAATGGCCCCTGTGCTTGGGCCCCTGTACCTGCATGAGAGACCAGGAAGAATCATCTGGCTCCTGGCTTTGGATTGGTGTATCTCCGGCCATAGGGGCCATTTTGTGGGGGGAGCAATGGAAGAGACAGTGACCTCTCTCTCACTGTCTAACTCATCTGTCAAGTAAAAAAAAAAAAAAAAAAAGATTTATTTATTTATTTATTTATTTGAAAGGCAGAGCAACAGAGAAAGAAAGAGAAGAAGAAGAGATAGAGAAAGAAATCTTCCATCTGCTGGTTAAAGCTCCAAATGGATACAATGGCCGAGGATGGCCCAAGCTGAAGCCATGAGCCAGAAGCTTCATTTGGATCTCTTACATGGGTGGCAGCAGCCATAGGACTTGGTTCATCCTCTGCTACTTTACCAAACATGTTAACACAGACCTGGATTGGAAGTGGAGCTGCCAGGACACTAACTGGCACTCATATGGGATGCTGACACCATAAGCATTGGTTTAACTCCCTATGCCAAATTGGAGGCCCCAGAAAATTAATTGTCAAAGCCGTACGCATTCTTATAAAACATGCTAAATAATGAATATAATATCTGAATAATGTTTTTTAATCTAGGATTTTTATCTTTTGTATCAATATAAAATCCACATTGTAGTAACAGAAACCATGCTTTCTTTCTTTTCTTTATTTTTTTTTGAAAGACAGATTTACAGAGAGAGGTAGAAAGAGAGAGAGAGAGAGAGAGAGAGAAGGGTCTTCCATCTACTAGTTCACTCCCCAGATGGTCACAACGACCAGAACTGCACCGATCTGATGCAGAGATTCTTCCGGGTCTCCCACGTGGGTGCAGGGGCCCAAGGACTTGGTCCATCTTCTACTGCTATCCCAGGCCATAGCAGAAAACTGGATTGGAAGAAGAGCAGCCATGACTAGAACCGGTGCACATATGGGATGCTGGAGCTTCAGGCCAGGGCGTTAACCCACTTTGCCACACAGCCGGACCCCCCCCCCCAATGCTTTCTTTAAAAAAAAAAAAAATCATTTATATATAAGGCAGAGGCAAAGAGAGAGAAAAAGAGAGAACTAGATCTTCCTTCTGCTGGTTCACTCCCAAAGTGGCCAAAAAGGCCAGAGATGGGCCCATCCAAAATGGGACCAAGAAGTCAGGAGATTCTTCTAGGTCTCCCACATGGGTGCAGTGGCCTAAGGTCTTGGGCCTTCTTCCGCTGCTTTCCCAGGTGCATTAGCTGGGAGCTGGATCAGAAGTGGAGCAGCTGCAACTCGAAACCGCACCCATATGGGATGTCAGCACTGCAGTCGGTGACTTTACCTGCTACGCCACAGTGCCAGCCCCACCATGATATCTGAGTGCACAATATTTGCTGGAGTTTTTATTAGATAGTTTTTTTTTTTTTTTTTTTTTTGACAGGCAGAGTGGACAGTGAGAGAGAGAGAGACAGAGAGAAAGGTCTTCCTTTGCCGTTGGTTCACCCTCCAATGACCGTCGCGGCTGGCGCACTGCAGCTGGAGCACTGCGCTGATCCGATGGCAGGAGGCAGGTGCTTCTCCTGGTCTCCCATGGGGTGCAGGGCCCAAGCACTTGGGCCATCCTCCACTGCACTCCTTGGCCACAGTAGAGAGCTGGCCTGGAAGAGGGGCAACAGGGACAGAATCTGGCGCCCCGACCTGGACTAGAACCTGATGTGCCGGCGCCGCAAGGCGGAGGATTAGCCTAGTGAGCCGCGGCGCCGGCTTATTAAATAGTTTTAACACCAATCTATTCTAGCTTTACCATGAATATGTTTTATTGTGATTATATTAATGAGGAAACTGAAGCTCTAATTCACTAAAACAGCAAAAGAGTTAGAAATATGGAATATCATAGTGAATAAGTCTGCATATAAGCATACATGTATACTTATATACTTATATTAATACATAAGCTAGCAGCAGAATGAAAAATTGAATTTTGTAATGTTTTCTCAGATTTTTTTTCATTTTCTTTTATTTATTTGAGAGTATGGTGAGAGAGAGAGAGAAAGGAGAGGTGAGAGACAGAACACCTATATGCTAATTCACTCCCCAAATGCTGGCAACAGCCTGGACTGGGTTGTGCTAAAGCTGGGAGCCAGGAACCCAATTCATATATCCCCTGTGAGTGGCTGGAATCCAATATCATAGGTCATTACCATTGCCACCCAGCGTATGCAATTTCAAGAAATTACAGTCAGAAGCCAGAGGCGGGATCTAACCCAGGCACTCTGTTATGGGACATGAGTATTTCAATTTATTTTTTTAAAAAATATTTATTTATTTCAAAGGCAGAGTGACAGAGAAAGATAAAGAGAGATAAAGAGATCATTCAATCACTGGTTTTCTCTCTAAATAGCCACACTGCCAGAAATGAGCCAGGCTGAATGCAGGAGCCAAGGACTCCATCTGGTTCTCCCATGAGAATGTCAGAAACTCAAGTATTTGAGCCATCATCTGCTACCTCATAATGTATCTTAGTAGAAGTGAGCATCTGGGTCTCAAACTGGCATCCATATGTGATGTGGGTGTCCCAAGCAGCAGCTTAACCTGCTGCGCCACAACAAAACACTCCTTTAATCAGTGACTTAACCACAAGACCAAATGTCTCAGTTATTTTTAAGTGCTTTTATTTTAATCTCATAATATAGCTGTACCTAGAATTAATTATTTTCTTCAATTACGGAAAACAGTTTACCATTATTCAATCATCTATCCCAAAGTGCATTAGGAATGAATCAACTATGTTTTATTTGGTATCAGAAACCAATAAAAATACTATTTATCTCAAAATTCGAGCATTTTTATATGAAAGTTGATTCGTTAATTTTATTGAACAGCGTTTGTATCTATATTTGTTTAGTTATCCCAACAAAAGTTAAGGAGAAAATTAGGGGCTGGAGTTGATGTGTAGTGGGTAAAGCCACTCCTGTGATACCAGCCTCCAGCATTGGTGCAGGTTTGCAAGCTGGCTGCTACACTTTAAATTCATCTGCCTGCTAATGACATTGGAAAAGCAGAAGATGGACCAAATGTCTTGGGCCCCTGCCACCCACATGGGAAAACTACATGTAACTCCTGGCTCCTGTCTTCAGCCTAGTCTGGCCCTGGCTATTGCAGCCATCTGGGACAGATCCAAAGGATGGAAGATCTCTGTGTCTCTCTCTCTGTCTCTCTCTCTGTTTCTCTCTCTCTCTCTCACACACACACGCACACACACACACACACACACACTCCTTTCTCTCTAACTCTGATCTTAAAATAAATACATAAACCTTTTTTTAAAGGAGAAATTCAGGTAGTTATATATAGAAAGATCAACATATTAAAAGGGCAACCTAACTTTTCCAGAAACCTAACCTACTTTTCAACAGCCTAAATACAGAAATTAACCTACAGTTAATATTCACTTTTGTTTCATCCTCCAATCTTGTTGACTAGCTAGCAAAAAATAATTGAAGATACAGTTCTTGTGCGTCTGGTCTAAGTGGAACAGAGAAAGGATCGGCTGTTTTTGTCTTAATATGTTGAAGGTAGAACTAGCGTAATTTTATGATTTGTAGCCCCCCACCAGTTATTTCTTGTGCCTAGTAGGCACTCAGCAAATATTTATAGATTATGTGAATAAGTAAATGGAAGGGTCAGTTTATTTTTATTTCTCCACAGATTGACATATGAGGATGTCATGAAAAGGGTAGTAGAAATGTAGAGCTAAGAGATCTTTAGTCTTAATCCAAAGTTTTTTTGAAATTCAAGTAGATGAGGGGCTTATAAAGACTTCATAGGAAATGTGCTTTAAGAATAATTATTTGTGGTTTTCAAAATTCTGTTATTCCAAAATAAATTTAGCAACTTAGCTTTAAAAGTCTGTTTTTCCACAAACATTTTGAAATGTCCTTGTATTTCCATAGAGCAAGTTTCATAGTTTAATATATATGTTATATCTTCTATACTTTGTTTTTTGTTCTTCAGAAAAAGGAAAAATAATGTATGAGATGTGCTGCTATCCTCAATTTAATAGAAAGATGTGACATAAATACTTACAAACTTGAATTGTGTCCAAAAATGACCCATATAGAATTTCTGAGAAGCAATTGTAGAAATATTGCTTGGCAGGAAACAATTTATTGCCAATGACTGAAACTTCTTTTGATAGGAAGTCTAGAATTCTAAGTAATCAGTTCAGGCTGGATCAGCTATGGGCAACTTTGGAAGAGTTAGTAACGGAACATTAACTTTGGGCAATAGATTTGGGAATCTAAAAGAAGAGGACAGCAAATGTCGCTCTGGTTGATGGAATGGTAATTAAATTGAAGTTTTATGAAAGTATCACTTCTGTTTTGGAGACACTCAGTAAGTCAGTTTATGGAATGTTTTATTAGTTGAAAGAATAAGGACAAGAACAGAATCAAGAGAAGCTGAAAAATAAACAGACAATTGTGGACAGTCGTTTTTAATACTTAATTTAGACTTGAAAACAAAATATATTGGCATACTATTGTAACAACCCAAATCCTTAAACAAATTTAATGTGTTGCTTTGTTACTTCCTCTTTCTTTGTTATCTATAGAACAGTCTATTCTTAATTTTTTTTCATTCAAAAGTATACCTAGTAGCAGCTATTAACACTATATTTTTAGAAAGAATGAGAACATCGTATTATAGACAAGAATTGGTCAAAAAATATGTACATATGTATGACAACAACATTATCAAAATGTAATTTAGTATACTGAGTTCAACAAATCTAAGACAACAATGTTAAAACTACTAAGGTTATGAAAATAATTCAAAAGAGGGGAGATTTAAAAATACGTTAGAGATTATATGAGAAGGCAAAATGAATCTTTTGGAAATTCAATGACAACAAGTACATCAGTATCACATGCATTATTTTAACTATCAGAGATAAGCCTGTTGGAAAAAATGAAGAATTGACAATAGCTTATCAGCATGGAGGAAAATGTCTAGGTGTCTTGCTTCTGAAAACCTAGCCAATATATTCAGTCACCTTGAGCAAATTAGTGTTCCCAGGTATACCAAAACAAAGTGCTGTGTATAACAATTTGTTCTCATGTCCATTTCCTTAAACAGTGATACTCTACTACTACTAGTGCTACCACCACTCCTTTATGAGCATTATGTTTAAAGTTTATGTATATACAAAGTAATATTTGAAATGTTTTCTTACACTTAAGTCTCTCCCTTTCTTTGCAAGTAGGTCTTATGAAAATTCTAGTAGCTTTTAAATCTCATAATCATTCAAACTTTCTAGCAAATATTTTATTACCAATTACAAAAATCATTCTTTGTATTTATAACTACACATACATTTATTGCCGCCATATAAACACAATGTGTAAAATGTTAACTGTCACTTCTTGATGTACACGAACACACACGCCAGTAAATTCATATATACTATCTATCTATGTATCTATCTAGATTTTCCTGTTTACTTTTTGTCTGAAATTTATTAATTGCATTCACATTCCTATTTCAAGGTTAGCCCACAATGACATAATTCCTGAGCCTTAGCATTTGTTCTCACCCTTGCACATACTCTTGCTTCTGATTGACATATATTTGCCATCGACTTATTCCTTTTATTGGAATACATCTTTCCTCTATTTTTTATAACACTTCAAGAAAACTCCTTTAAACACCCATAAGTATTGTCTTATACCATGCTTAGATATTTGTATATAATATTGTCTTATTCTAGCAATGTCAATGTATGTTTCTCTGTAAAAATTTGGATTATGAACTATTCTTGAAGGAAAAATACACACTTTCATTCCCTTTTTATTTGCTGCTATGCATTTGAACAAAATGTTGAAAAGTTTAACTTTTTCACAAATTTTTATGCAATCATTTTATATTTTTTCATTAATAAGAGCATAGTTGTACATGTACATTACAACAAATACAATTGAGAAACAATTTAACTGTGTATTTTGTTCTGCTGGCTCTTCTGTCAGACTGAGTCATGCTGTGATGAACACCATGTTTTCATTCTCATTTGTTCTTCCACTTTTTAATTTTTTTTATTTACTTATTGAAATGTAGAGTTACAGACAGAGAGAGGGAGAGACAGGGAGGAAGTTCCTCCATCCACTTGTTTGGTTCACTTCCAAATTGGCTGGAATGGCCAGAGCTGGGCCTATCCGAAGCCAAGCATCCAGAGCTTTCTCCAGATATCCCATTCAGGTGCAGAGGCCCAAGCAGTGGGAACATCCTCCACTGCCTTCCCAAGGCATAGCAGGGAGCCAGATCGAAAGAAGAGCAGCTGAGACATGAGACAGTGCCCAGTTGGGATGTCAGCACTGCAAGTGGAGGCATAGCCCTCCTTGAAACAGCTTAAGCCCCAATTTATTCACTTTTAAACCCTGAAGTGCATACCTTCTTCTCCTAGCATCTGTTCTTATGAATGATTGACTGAATTCAACAAAGTAAATAAACATGAAAAACAAAGACAGATAAGATTCTGGGATGGAGATTAGTGAATACCGATATGTTTGTAGTAAGTGTTGTAATAGAGATGTAAGAGCATAGAACACCACAATTGCTGGCGTAAACTTCCAACATTCATTGTGTACCAGAGGGAAACTGGGGCTTGTGTTGTGGCATAGTGAGTCAATTCACAACCTGTGATGCCACCATCCCATGTGGGCATAGTTTGAGTCACAGCTACTCCACTTCTGATCCAGGTCCCTGATAGTGTGCCTGGGAAATCAGCAGAGTATGGCCCAAGTGCTTGGGTCCTGTGAGATCTGGAAGAAGCTCCTGTCTTTTGGCTTCCACCTGGCCCAGCCTCGGATCTTTGCTGCCATTTGGGGAGTGGCCCAGTGGATGAAATATTTCTCTCTCTCTCCCTCTTTCTCTCTAATTCTGACTTTCAAATAAATCTTTAAAAATAAAAACAAAATGAACAAAGAAGAAAACAAGGGAACTAGGGAAGTAGAAAGAGAATGCCAGTAAATTTACTTGGCATTCACAAACCACAGATGTTGAAATTTTCCAGCTATGTCTAAACATTGATTTAACAATCATTTGTGTATATAACTTTGTTCAGGAGTAGTATATTTTCATATAAACATTATAGTTTGCTTAACAATAGCGGGATTGCAGAATTATTAGCAAGACTATTAGAAATCTCTAAGAGGTTTGGATATTGTTGCAATTAGTATTTTGTTTTATCTTATATGCAGTAGCATTTTTCATCTGAAATTATTTCAGAATAATTTTCAACTCAACTGAACTATGCAAAAGTACTCTTTCATTTCTTCTCTAAGAATTTCCAGAGAGTGGGAAATTGGGTGAGGACATCATTTACATCAGTAGAATTTCTGTTCTGTTGCCAGTTTAGATCAGATTACCAAATGTATTCCACTATATTGTACTTAGTATTACCGCGGGTTCCAGAAATTCAAAGAAAAAAAGATAAGAATTGATTCTCCAGGTTCTTGTCGTCTGCACAGACTTCTGTTACATTGTTTTCACTGCCTATATCTGTCCTCGTCTTTCCTTTTTTTCTATTTCTCCTTCTTCTCCTTTGGGTTCCCCCTGTTTTCTCTGTTTTTTTTTCCTTACCTGTGCCCTTCTTCTTTTCCTGCTTTCTTCTTTTCCTTGTAGGTTTGAGTACCTCTACTATCTAATATCTGTAAACAGGAACACTGATGTCATGAGTTGTTTGAGTTGTTTAAGTCTGATAGTCTGAATTCTAATGAAAAATCTGCAGTATTACAGGAAATTGCAAATTATTTTAGCATGAATTTAATGGTTTAGCAAAATAAAAGTTTTCAAATGCTACATGTCCTAAAATATTAATGTATTTAAATTTTAAGTGACCTAAGAGAGGACCTACTTATGATAAGTTGAAAATGTGCTCTTAGTGAAAGCTCAAGAGTGTACACACACACACACACACACACACACACCTCTTTGATGTGCTCAGATTTACATGCAAAATTCTGATTAGCATTAATGGAAGTTATACATACATATTTATTCTTTCAAATTTATCCAGGGCTGCCTCCTTCTAGTACTTTCAATGTTGTGTGTCATCACTAATGTTAAGTAAAAGCATTTTAGCTGTGCCATCTCAGCCAAAAAATCTGAAAAACTTAATCTACCAAAGGATTCAATTCTTCTTCTTATATGCTTCAATTATCCAAGTGAATATATCTCCCGCTCTAATTATCTTGTGTGCTTTGCGATTTTTTTTCTGGGCTAATTGACTTCCTTCTTCGTCCTCTGAATCCCTATATCACTTGTTTTTAATCTATTAGTTTGAATATTAATGTTGACACAATTTGTTGCTTATATAAAGAAAAATATTGTGTAAGCTTTTCATTTTGTGAATCCTGGAGGTTTCATTTCGCATTCCCTTGCAATGAATACAAGGAGGGACCTTTCACAGAACACGAGCACCATAACCAGTAATGCCTCTCATCTATGTGCTTCAGTTGAGCAAACTGTGAAAAGAAAACAAAAATGGTAGAAATAATATTCTTAAGTTGACACTGAAGACACACCTTCCAATTTTAGTACCTATAAAATACAAGCAATTATACAGTGAGGAAAATAAAAGCATAATAATTTGAGGTAGAAATGATTTTATTAGAATCATTTAAAATGATCTCTTTTACTGAACAGAAAGAAGGTGCTATACTGTTTTCTTTCAGTTCCTGCTTTATCAACTGTTGCTGCTGTTTTTTTAATTCAGAGGAGCGCTTCATTTATAGTTCTCTCCTTTCCTCTCTGGTTAATATCATAGATCCAAAAATTATATGTGATACACATGAATGAGAAACAGTAGGCAAGTTTAAATGCAACAATACTGCTTCCTATCTTTTGTCTAACTTGTCTGTTATCTGAAGTCTATGACATATGTGAGTTATGGGAACATCCAAAATGAGTTGGAGAGAAATACGCATGTCATTCACTACTTTAATACTGTATCTCCTCTCTTGCTCCTGTGTATGTACCTTAATATTTCTGTATCATGACTCCACCTTCTCAATATTCTACAGTCTGTGGATTCATTTCACTCTAGTTTGTCAACTGAATGTCTATTCTGACATGTAGGCATTGAGTGGTTGAAGTGTTTTGTGATGTACATTATTACCAGTATGAAAGAAGTATATAAGAACTTATTAAAATTACAGGATATAATGATGAAGTAATGGTGAGCAAAAACAAATTTTCAGTAACTATTAACCATCCCTAGTGAAAAAGTTTTAATCAATATTTGCTATATTTTAATTCAGAATGCATTCTGCATTTTTGTGCTCATTAAAAATGTATTTGGAAGAACTGTCATTGTTTTACCCTTGATCTCTGTTTTCCACCTTTTCATTGTTGATAACAATAACACAAAAGGTGGAGGAGTCCTGATGTGTCATGTACTATTTTAAGTAACTTAAAATATAGTAAATGGTTTAGCATTACACCAGCTTTAAAAATAGGTTGTTTTTTAATCTCCTTTTAATGTCTTGAAAATTGAAGCATAGAAGGATTCAGTGATTTCCTCTCAAGTCACACAGGATGTAAGTCACAGAGGTAAAATGAGAGCCAACTGTACTGGTCTGAAAGTTGGTAGTCTTAATAGGTCAGAGATTCTAACCATTCTTGTATCTCAGAGAAGTGTTAAGTAGACTTTTTAAAAAAGAAGATTTTGAAATGTAATGCATATGAATAAAATTGTCATTTATGTATTTGATGATTATTTATCTATATTCTTGAGGAAATATGTTTTTTCTACTACTATTTGTTGAATTCATTATTTAGTGGAGGATTAAGCTTGTGATTATAAAACTACTGATAGAAGATTCCCAAATGTCTGAATAGGGAAAAGATGCACTGATTCTGACCAGGAGAAGATAACTGAAAAAAGAAAAAAAGCAAAAGAATTCATTCCCTCGGGAGAGTTGAAGAGAAGATTGCAGTGGAATTCAAATAGAAAGAAAAGAAACTCTTTGGAGCAGTGTTGGAAGTGCAGATACAGGGCAGCAAGTGGGAACATCATCCATGACTCCAGCAGCTAAAGGAGATGTCAGTTTCTGAATCAAGGTGAGAACAGACTGCAGCAGTCAGCATCACTAGTGATATTGCTGGAAGGAGAGTCTCGTGGACCACACTGTCTTTTGAATCTGACCTGGAACTGCAGTGGGGGCAGAATGCCCCCACTCTAGCAAAGGAAAACCAAATTTCTTTCTCCCCATCTCCCCACAAGGGCTCCTAACAACTGGAGGGGGAAAGGAGACATCTTGACATACATAAAGGCTGAGGTAACTCCTATGCACATGGCCAGGGGATTTTAACAGAAAAATCCAGGTTTCCCACAAACTTTGACTCCGGCTGGGAAGATTGACAGGGTCTGGGCACCCACTTAGGATTGGGGAATGTCCCCATCTTCCTGACCTATCACAGGCTCCAGCGCTCCAACTGCCAAGGCAGAGCACTCACAACCAGCTGGCTCTGGAAATGAGCTCTCTCTATGGACAGGGCAGGCTTGCAGGTGGAGGGGGAATCCTCAAACCCCATGACTGTGGGAGCCTTGCCTGCTGTTACTGTTGGAACCCTATCACTGCACGACAGGGCATGGGGTATAGCTGGGTCTCTGAGCAATAACTGCCTGGGTCAGAGGTCCATTGTACCCTGACTGTGGTGGGTCTTTATGGAGATTTCCATGTTCACTTTGAAAACTGCACAGATTCTTTGCGGGGATCATGCACCATCTTCAGTGAGGGTTGCACCTACTGTATACTAACCCCAGGCACTGATCACCTTGGAAAAGAGGAGTTAAAGTTGTGATTATAGGCAGCCACAGCGGCTCACTAGGCTAATCCTCCACCTTGTGGCGCCAGCACACCGGGTTCTAGTCCCGGTCAGGGGGCCGGATTCTGTCCTGGTTGCCCCTCTTCCAGGCCAGCTCTCTGCTGTGGCCAGGGAGTGCAGTGGAGGATGGCCCAAGTGCTTGGGCCCTGCACCCCATGGGAGACCAGGATAAGTACCTGGCTCCTGCCATCGGATCAACGTGGTGCGCCGGCCACAGCGCGCCAGCCGCGGCGGCCATTGGTGGGTGATCCAACGGCAAAGGAAGACCTTTCTCTGTCTCTCTCTCTCTCACTGTCCACTCTGCCTGTCAAAAAAAAAAAAAAAAAGTTGTGATTATACCAAAAGGCATTATCATACCCTCCTCCACCCCACTGTCAATAGAAGAGATCTACCATGCCAAACTTGGGTGTCACTCTGGATTATCACCCACCCTTGAGCACTGATGAGAGCTTCCTGGCCACAGTCAGCACACACAACTATGTATTCAATAAAGGAGCAAACATTCCACTAAGCCACAGAGGCATAGTTTAAAGATAAAGCATAACAGTGGAGAAAACCAACAAGTGTTTCCACAAATGCCTTGAGATAAATGCAGAAATTCAAAAAATAAAGATAAAGAAGAAAATATGACTCCCCCAAAGGGAAACAAAAAATTTCAATATTAGAAATTGAAGACAAAGAGATTGATAAGATGCCTGAAAATGAATTTGAAAGAATGATCATAGGATTACCCAGAAGCAATGAGAAACAAATTCACATATTAAAGAAATCCACACATGATAAAGATAAAAAACTTTCTTGTAAGATTGGGATGTTGTAGAGAAATAAAACTGAAATTCCAAAAATGAAGAAATTAATGTCAAAAAATACAGTGGAGGGGCTGGTGCCATGGCTTACTTGGTTAATCCTCCGCCTGCAGTGCCAGCATCCCATATGGGTGCCAGTTCTAGTCCCAGTTGCTCCTCTTCCAGTCCAGCTCTCTGCTGTGGCTAGGGAGGGCAGTGGAGGATGGCCCAAGTGCTTGGGCCCTGCACCGGCAAGGGAGATGGGGTGGAAGCACCTGGCTCCTGGCTTTGAATCAGCGCAGCTCTGGCTGTAGCGGCCATTTGGGGGGTGAACCAGCGGAGGGAAGATCTTTGTCTCTGTCTTCTCTCTCACTGTCTATAACTCTACCTGTAAGATAAACAAAGAAAGAAAAATACAATGGAAAGCTGTAACAACAGACTTGGTGAGACAGAAAAAAAATGCAAGGTAGAATACAAATCTTTGGGAAAAAATAAAAGAAGGAAAAGAAAAAAATTGAAAAATTAAAACCAGTGTTGGATAAATAAATACCCAACATACTTGTCTTAAGAGTTGCTGAAAATGTAGAGAGAATGGATTAGAAAGCCTATTGACTATTCAGTGAAGGAGTAACAGAAACCTTCCCTAATTAGGGAAAATGAAAGGAGCATCCAAGTAAAAGAAGCACATAGAAATCCTAATAGACAGGACCAAAAAAGATCTTCACCACATGTTGTAGTCAAACTTTCAAGAATAAAACATAAGGAAAAGATTCTAAAATGTGCATGAGAGTAACACCAGATTGCCTTCAGAGGACATCCATTCAGACTCACAGATGATTTCTCAACAAAAAATCTACAGATTAAGAGAGAATAGAGACCTAGTCTTAAAAGAAAAAAAAAAAACTGTCAGCCCAGAATACTGTACCATGCAAAGCTCTCATTTATGAATGCAGGTAGACAGTGAGAGAGACAAAGAGAAAGGTCTTCCTTTTCCATTGGTTCACCCCTCAATGGCCGCTGTGGCCAGTGCTCTGCGGCTGGTGCACTGCTCAAATCTGAAGCCAAGAGCCAGGTGCTTCCTCCTGGTCTCCCATGTAGGTGCAGGGCCCAAGGATTTGGGCCATCCTCCACTGCCTTCCCAGGCCACAGAAGAGAGTTGGACTGGAAGAGGAGCAACCGGGACAGAATCCGGTGCCCCGACCGACCGGGACTAGAACCCAGGGTGCCAGCGCTGCAGGCAGAGGATTAACCTATTGAGCATTGGCATCAGCCAACAAACAGAATTTTTAAGAATTTGTCACTACTCTCCCAGTCTTACAAATGGTTCTTAGGGATGTGCAACACAAAGAAACAGAGGAAAATATACATCATTATGAAAAAAGGTTAAAGCAAAAATCTTCTTCTAGTAAAAGCAAACAGAAAATAGAAAACAGTTAATAGAAATATTTATTGAAAAATGGCAGGTCCAAGATGTTATTTATTAATAGTACCCTGAATGTGAATGGCCTAAATTCTCCAAGATAAAGACTGGTTGAATGGATTGAAAACAAGACCCATATTTTTTTGCCTGCAAGAAACACACCTCACCATCAAAGATACACCCAGCCAGAAAGTTAAAGAATGGAAAAAGTTAGACCATGCTCACAGAAAGTAAAATGAACAGGTGTAGCTACCATAATATCAGACAAAATAGACTTTAACAGAAAAGTGTTAAAAGAAACAGAGAAGGGCATAATGTAATGATTAAGGGGTCAATTCAACAGGGAGATATGACTATAATAAATGTATAAGCACACAATTACATGGCACCTGGATATTTAAAAGAAATGATAGTGGATCCAAAGGAAAACATAGAATCCAATACAATAGTAATGGGGAATTTTGAAACCCCACTTTCATCAATAGAGAGATCAACTCAACAGAAAATCAACCAAGAAACAACAGAGCTAAACTATGCTATGCACCTAATAGACACATGGGATTGCATCAAACTATGAAGATTTTACACTTAATGGAAGCACTTAGCAAAGTGAGGAGGTAACATACAGAATGTGAAATAATATTAGCTGACTATGTATCTAATAAATGATTAATATCCAGAATCTATAAAAAGCTCAAGAAACTGATTCTTAGAGAATCAAACAATCCAGTTAAGAAATGGGCTAAGGACTAGAACTGATATTTATCAATAGGAAATTCAAATGGCCAAAAGACACATGAAAAAAATGCTCAGGATCACTAGCTGTCAGGAAAATGCAATTCAAAACCACAATGAGGTTTCACTTCACCCCAGTTAGAATGGCTCTCATTCAGAAATCAACAAACAATAAATGCTGGAGAAGATGTGGGTGAAAAGGTTCCCAAATCCAACATTTGTGAGAATGCAAACTATATAGCCACTGTGGAAGACACTGTAGTGATTTCTAAGAAAGTTGAAAGTACATCTACCATACTACCCAGTCATCACAGACTTTGGAATTTCCCCAAATGAAATGAAATCAGCATATGAAAGAGTTATCTGCACCCCATGTTTATAGCAGTTCAATTCACTATAGATATATAAGATGTGGAAATAATTCAGATGCCCATCAATTGATGACTGGATTAAAAAATGTGGTATACATATACTACGGAATATTACTCAGCCATAAAAATGAATGAAATATGTTTCTTTTCAACAAAATGGATGCAACTATAAACCATTATACTTAGTGAAATAAACCAGTCCCCAAACTACAAATATCATATATTTCCATGATCTGTGGTAACTAATAGAGAATAAAAAAAAGTAATGTATAATTATTTGCACTTCAGTCTGCATAAAATTATTCTGATGTGTAAACTATTTTTATAACTTTTATTTAATAAATATAAATTTCCAAAGTACAGCTTTTGGATTACAATGGCTTTTTTTCCCCCATAACATCCCTCCCACACACAACCATCCCATTTCCTGCTCTCCCTCCCATTCCATTCACATCAAGATTCATTTTCAATTATCTTGATATACAGAAGATCAATTTAGTATATATTAAGTAAAGATTTCAACAGTTTGCACCCACAGAGAACAGAAAGTGTAAAATACTGTTTCAGTACTAGTTATAGCCTTAATTCACATTGAACAACACATTAAGGACAGAGATCCTGCATGAGGAGTAAGTACACAGTGACTCCTGTTGTTGACTTCACAATTTGACACTCTTGTTTATGGCATCAGTAATCTCCCTAGGCTCTAGTCATGAGTTGCCAAGGCTATGGAAGCCTTTTGAGTTCGCCTACTTCGATCTTCTTTAGACAAGGTCATAGTCAAAGTGGAAGTTCTCTCCTCCCTTCAGAGAAAGGTACCTCCTTTAATGGCCCCATTCTTTCCACTGGGATCTCACTCGCAGAGATCTTTCATTTAGGTGCAACTTGAGTAATTTTTTCATATCTTTTAATTGAAATTACTTTGAGTTCTCATAATTATTTCACTATATTTTAGAAAATCTGTGTCATGTAAGTCAAGGTGATGGCAGTTTGTACAATTTAAATAAGAATTACATAGAATTGTGCATGCCCAGTTCATTACAGGTGACTTACGTTCTTAATTTCCCCAGCAGCATTTTTCTACTTCTCACAGCACACAATTGGTTCTCATTAACATAAATTATTTTTGCTTTTTCATGCTTAGTGTTGTAGGAATTTCCATAGGATGATATATCAAAGCCAGAAACCATGCTTCAGTGTCAGTGTCTTCTTTGTTCTGCTTTGTTTTCTCTTCTCAGACTCCAAATGAGTAGAGAAATACATTCTCAGATAAAGTACAATATTTATTTCAGCAAATACAGGAGAAGGGAAGTACTCTGGAAATATGCCAGCATAGGTATATTTAAAACATATAACATCAGATGAATAAAACTCTACTTAGAGGCAGTTAGTCAAGATGCTAACAGATGATATGCAAAATGCTCACAACTCCTCATTATGGAAGGTTCCACTACTATTTTACTATATTCAAACACAATTAGAGTTAATCGATATTTTATAAATATGCATTTAAAAATGTTAGTTGGGCTGTGAATATTTTGGTGTGCATTTCCTTCCTTGTAGATATAGCTATAAACCTGGCTTTGTATAGCATATAGGGCTGTTTTATATAGCTCATCTTTTTCTAAGATGAAATTGAAAAAAAATACCCTTCCATGAATGCCATAATTTGATAGATGAGTTCAAAATTATGCACTGAAAAGGTAATGAAGAAAAAACAAAATGATTACATCAAAGAAAAATAATTCTAACAGAACCTCATTATTGTCTGCGAAATATTATTCTAAGAATGAACAGAAACAAACAGGAGATATATTTTATGTACTAGAGAAGTACCTGAGATACATTCCAACATATAAATATCATACATATTCATGGGCACTTAGGCTTATAATTAAGTAGGCCTGCTGTTAACTACTTAAAATTTTTAGTATCAATTATTGCATTATGCAAACATACAAATTAAAAGGTATATAGTACCTTATTTTACTTCAGGAGCTTTTGTCCAAGTGCTGGCTGTAGTCTTCACTATCCAAGTGAGGGCAAACCTCACACCAATGTGATCTACAAATTTGTAATTTATAAGATTTATAGATTCATTTCCATAATGTCTTCTAGTTTTGGTCATAAACATTTGTAACTAATAGAATATCAAAATTCATAATGGTTATAGGCTGTAAGTGGGAGGCAACACTGGTATGTTTAATTCACTAACCAACAAGTTGCTGCCTTCCTGTTCCTAAAAAAATGCTATTAATAGTAGATACAGTTATAATGTATCATTCAAATTTTCATATTAGGTATATATTTTGAGGAGGAGGTTTAATACATCATTTGAAGACTTCAAATTGTGATTATTAATATTACAAAGAATTAAAATATTAACTGTAAAGAATTATGAATATTTTCAAAATTAATAATGCATTAAATACCTTAGGTGCTAGTTTTAAACTACTATAAAGAATTAGCTTGGGGGAGGTACCAAGATGATGGGTTAGAGACTGACAACTATGCTGGGCTAGGAATAAACAGTAAAAAAAAAGTGTAGGAAGTGCATTCTCAAGGGAGAATTGGAGGGAAAACTGCACTGGAAATTCTACAAGAGGAACAGGAACACTGTGGACCTGTGTGGAGGGTGTAGACATGCAGCATGAACACAACACATAACCACAGCAGCTGAGAGCTGGAGCAGGTGGCAGCTTGGAGGCTGAGAGATACTGGACTGCAGCAACCAGTGGTGATATAGTGGGGTTAGCAGGGGCTAGTGGTACCTGCAGACACAGTGGAAGTAGAGGGGGCCATGTTTACTTTGACCCAACTTCCCCACAACAGCACCCACTGCTTGGCTGAAAAAAGGCAGATACCATTTTAGATTTTGGCAGGAGCTGTAGAAGACTCTGTGTGTGCTCAGAGCAACTGGTTGAGACAGGACACCATCTTCTCAACAGTACTAGTGGCAGTGGCAGAGACAGAGCAACATTCGACCAGTGGCTCTTGTGTACACATATAATCCAGAGGTATGAGCAGAAGGAACACTCCGCAGTCTCAACTGACTTTGAACCTGGCTAGGACATAGATGGGCTACCATATAGGACAATGAGGCACCCACAGTCTGCCAAGATCAACATGCCTAGGCAGAGCTGTCTTGTGGAACATCCACCTCTCTCTTAACTGCTCAGTCTGGAGAGGCAGAGAGAAACGACTACAACAAGCAGCTAAGGGAGCCTTGTGTGCTGAGCCCATGAGGACTTGGTGGTTTCTTGAGAAGGTGCAGGGTGTAGCTAGGTCCATAGTATCACTTAGCTCTTTTGTTTCTTTGTTGATTTTCTGTGTAGTTGACCTGTCAATTGAGGAGAGTTGGCTGTTGAAATCCCCTATTACTATTGTGTTGGACTCTGTGCCTCCCTTTATAGCCATTAACATTTGTTTTAAATAGCCAGGCACCCTGCAATTGGCTGCATATGCCTTTATTATAATCACAGTTTCCTGGAGAATTGATCTTTAAACAGTACACAATGCTCTTCTTCGTCTCTTTGAACAGTTTTTGTGTTGTCCTCTTGTTAAATGAGGGGGGAGAAGGTAATCTCTGTTGGTGTGATGAGCCCCTCAACTCCTCTCCTGCAAGCCGAGCAAAGCCTAGGTGTTAGCCTCTAGTGGGATCAGTACTCATCAGTGCCACCACATGAACTGCACAAATGATCTCACAGTCCTCAGTCTAAGCACAGTTCCTGCTGCAATGACCCACTTCAGGCAAACAAGGAGCTCTGAGCAGGTGGAGCCTCATTCAGTGGTTCCCCAAAGACCCTGATGCATCCTACACTGTCTCATGAAGCCACCTAGTCCTCCCAATTTCAGCTCACAAGAC
This sequence comes from Oryctolagus cuniculus, assembly GCF_051225735.1. NCBI lineage: Eukaryota > Metazoa > Chordata > Mammalia > Lagomorpha > Leporidae > Oryctolagus > Oryctolagus cuniculus. The sequence continues at coordinate 58,415,073 of NC_142870.1, forward strand.
TCTCATAGTCTCAGGGTGCAGAGGTCAGCTCTGCCTTGCCAGCTAGTCTGGTCCACAAAGAGGTTTATGTTCACTGATGCACCTCAGCTGAGGTGATTTGAGCACCAGAACCTGTAATATGTTGGGAGGCTGTGGCACCCCACAGTTAAGCAGGGGTGCCCATCACCTGTCATTCCTCCCAGCCAGGCTCAAAGTCACTAGGGCTGCAGATTTTTCCCTCCTTTAGAATCTCGGGATCACATGTGTACACAAAAGCCATTTACCAAATGTTGCCCTCTCTCCACCACTGCCAGCAGTACTGCTGGGAAGATGGTATCCTGTCAGCCAATCATTGCGTGTGCACATAAATGCTTCTGCAGATGCTGTCCAAACCCACAATACTTCCTGCCCTTTCTCAGCCGGGCAATGGGAACAATTGTGGGGAGGATGGGGTGAGATAAGTGTGCCCCTTTTACTTACACTGGGCCTATGGGTAACTGCTAGCCCATAGCCATAAGCTATGTTTCCTATACTATTCTGCGATCTTGGAATACTAAGGTAATTGTTGAGAGGTGAGGTTTTACTACCACCATACTGAAACTTATTTTGAAAGTTTATCATAGTTAATTTCTTAATTCCTCTCATGCAAAATTAATTTGTGGTGAAGTGAATTGCTCTAGTAGTATATTTTGATTCATTGATTATTATCTTCACAAGATTTATTATTGATCTCTTTGTGGTTACCATGTAGCTTACAAAATTCTTTTGTTTAAAGCAAAAAAAAATTTAAAATAGTGGAAAATTTTTAAAGATCTATTTACTTATTTGAAAGTCCGAATTACAGAAAGAAAGGGAAATACAGAGGGAGAGACAAATGCCTGCAACTAGTGGGGCTGGACTAGGCCAAAACCAGGATCCAGGAGCTTCTTCCACGTCTCCCAAGCACTTGGGTCATCCTTTGTTGCTATCCCAGAAACCTGATATCAGAAACACCTTATATCAGAAATCCCAGGAGCAGCAGGACTTGAACCGGTGCCCATATGGGGTGCCAGTGCTGCAGACAGTGGCTTAACCCACTACACCACAGTGCTGACCCCTAAAATAACAGAAATGTGACATTGAATATAAAGACAGAAATGCTAAAGGGAGTTTTTATCAATACATGTAAATGAGTAAGACAAAAGCATCAGTAAGTAGAAAAATGATTGTTAATAGCAACTATAAAGATAAATTGGAGTGCTCTAATATTGTATACATGAAAATAAACCATTCCCATATGTAGTACTGAAACTATATTACAAAATATAAAATAATAGAAAGTATTATGTAAAGAAATGTAGAAAGGGCATCAATAATTCACAATATAAAAAAGTATGAACATAGAATTTTTATTAATGTCTTATCCTTTTTTTTGGCTACTTTCCTTCTAAGATGGGTATGGTGGTAATACTTTATTTATTTAATTTCTTTATCTCTCCCTCATATCTAAAGGATAGTTTTGCTGAATACAGTATAATCAGATATGTATTCAGCTTTTTTTTTTCCTTCAGTATTGTCAAAGTTTCACCCTCTTCTCACCTGGTATTTAAGGTTTCTGTTGAGCATTTTGTGATCAAGTGAATTGGGTTTCCTTTAAATGTTATGTATTCTTTCTTACAACTTTGTTGATACTGTATTGGTCTCTAAGGCTGAAGACCTCAATTATATTGTGTGTTGAAGTATATATGATTTAGTAGAACGTAACCTTTGGTCTCTGACCTTCCTGTACCTGGATAGCTGTAATTTACTCTAGGTTTCTGGATTATTTTTCTATTATTTTGCCTTTTAACATACTTTCAACCACTTTGAGTTTGTCAAGTATCACTTGATTCCAAATAATTCAAAAATTTGTTCTACTGATACTTTACCAAATTTCCTATAAGTATTCTTCATTCTTCTTGATTGTTTTTCTTTTTTTCTTCCGACTGTATATATTCAAGTTGCAAGATTTTAAGCTCACTGATTCTTTTCTTAGAACTACTCTGCTATTGATAACTTCCATTGTGATTTTGGCTTTGCTTTCTGTGATTTTCCATTAAAGAATTTCTGACTGATATTTGTGAACTACTTCCATCTCCTTATCAAGTGTCTGTATTGGAATGGTAAATAACCTCTCTGTATTCTCTTGACATTAACTGAGATATTAATCATAAAGCAATGATAGGGATGACTTTTTTTAAAGTTTTTATTTATTTATTTGAATTGCACAGAGAGAGGAGAGGCAGAGAGAGAGAGAGAGAGAGAGAGGTCTTCCATCCACTGGTTCACTCCCCAGTTGGCCGCAATGGCCGGAGCTCTGACGATCGGAATCCAGGAGCCAGGAGCTTCTTCCAGGTCTCCCACGTGGGTGCAGAGGCCCAAGGACTTGAGTCATCTTCTACTGCTTTCCCAGGCCATAGCAGATAGTTGGATTGGAAGTGGAACATCCAGGATTCTAATCAGCCCCCAAATGGGACGCTGGCCCTGCAGGCAGTGACTCCTACTTTCTGGTTTTTTGAATATTTTTGGCACCTCAGGTTTTGATCAAATAATTTTATGTTGTGCTTTTGTATATATACAATCGAAAGGGTAGTGGGAGGTGGATGATGATGTATATGAGACACTTGATCTACAAAGTCAAATTTCAGTCATTACGTGTATTGCCTACCAGTTTTGTACGGCCAAAAATGGAGAATGTTGAACTATAGACTAAATGATTTGTCTTTCTATGTAATCAATAGTTTATGTTTTTAATGAAAAAAAAAAAAAAACTTGCCAAAATGTCTGTTCTGTTTGTTGTGGCAAAAAATATTTTTCCCAGGCAATTTCACATGTTGTCCTGTTATTTAAATTTAGTGGAATGAAATTCACATATGACATTTTAAACTTCACTATGTCAGTAATTATTGCCATATCTAATCATTAAATTTTTATATATTAATTTAGATAATTTTGGAGATTACTTAGATTTTTCAAATTAAAACTGAGTTTGCAAATGTTTTCTCACATTTGTTGCTTCTTTCATTTTGTTTACACACATAAAGGGAGATGCTTAGCTCAATCATGTCCAGTGTTTTATCTTTTACATTATCATAGACATTTACAGCTACACATTTCACCAATATGCTACTTGAGGTGCAAACTGTAAGTTAATAAATCATATATTCATTAGTTTATATTTTTCAGTACTAAAGATCTTATTTCTAAATTATATTTTCCTTAGAATTATGGAAACACTACCCAATATGACATATATTTCCCTAGATTTTAGTCTGATTAAATAAATTGTATGGAAAACTAGTTCATTGAAATTATTAAGTAATTGTTACTCTGAATTATGTAATTAATTTCTGCTAATTTTTGAAAATTTGAATTTATTCAACACTATATTTTTGAGCTATCCTCTATTATTATTATTAAAAAGGCAGATTTTTATATACATTTTGTTATGATTATGCCTTTGAAAGTCTTCTCCTAATTCTATCAAAATTACATAAATATAGTACAAATATCTTTGAGTAGTGTCCTCCAAGTTAATTGTAAATTTATCATTATAACATAATATGACATTTTATTGTTAATAATGCTGCTTTTTATAAATTCATTCTCATTTTATATAATTACACATATATAGACATACATATTTCATATAGCAACATATATATATAAATGCACTCATGCTGGTTTTTTGCTATGTTCATTTATTCTCTTTTTTAACATTTTATATTTCTTACTTATCTCATCCAATCTTTATGGATCTTAACAATGCATTTCTCTTCTTAGAAATATATTCTTAAGTGTGTCATTTATAATCAATATGAGAATCTTTTTTATGGGAAAAATTATTAGAAGGGCTCTTAAAGTTCTTGGAAAATTTGTATTATGAAAAAATTATTCATGGACTTCAAATTACTTTTGCATGAAAATACACTTATCTTTTGATTTTGTTATTCGTGAAGTTTTTGAAATAGACTTGTATATTTATATTTTCATTATTAATGGTATGCTTGTACTTATAAATGCAGGATTATATTGCAGATAATTTTTAGAATCACCTAAGATGCTTGGTTGACTACTATTGCCAATTATTCTTATTATTTATTAAATGTTGTTTAGATTTCCCATAGCTTTGAAGTGTTTTGCTATTCTATCTTTTTCTACTTGTGTTCAACGTCCTTCCTAAAGTACACCTTTTTTCACAAATTTTTGAATTTATTTTTGTTGTTGATAAATCTCTTATTTTGACTCCTAATGTTGGTATGTCACAGATATGTGAGATAAAATAATGAATTCCAAAATTATTATAGGAAATAAAGTGAGTGAAATGTAATGATAATCCCTCCATTTTAGCTACAGTTTCTCAGTAATTTCATACTTTAAGATCTTTGCATTTTCTGTTTTTTCCACATATACACATACCCCTATATTTATTTCTAGTAAATCTTTGTTCTCTAAATACCCTCTCACTTTGTCTTATACACATTTGTTTTCATATGAAGGGAAATGTACGTGAAGTTTTGAAATTATTTATTCCCTAGACAGAAATTAATCTTATGATCTTTTTAGCATTTTGACTTTGAGCAAACTGATTATCTTAGCACCCATTAAATTTCTTTTAACAAATGAATGTTCCTAGTCTGTCAAAAAAGTTAGGATACATTTTTCTCTAATGCTCTTTCATAGTAAAGTCTGTGCTATGTAATTTAGTAATTGTAGATCTATTAGTTTCCAATGCTGGATTTAATCTCATTGACAGAAGAAAATATGTAATTATTATTATTCTACCAGTCATAATAATTATTAATTCAATATCTTGCATGTAAAAATGCTTAGTATCATTATATGCCATTAAATCAAATTACATTCTAGTTTTTATCTATCTATCTATCTATCTATCTATCTATATATATATTTGGCTCATTTAGATCTGTAAAAATTTAGCTTTGTAATTTTTCTAATTTTTTTTTAGGAATTTACAGTAAAATCTGAAAGAAGAACACAATTAACCTAACCTAGTTTCAGTGAAAGTTAACATTAGATTTTGGCTTATATGTAGGTGGACAAGTTCTTGCTGGAGTGCTTTACATTCTGTGACAAACAGGATGCTTACAGACATTACCAAATTAAACCCAAAATAATCATTTGTAATAAATTCTGTTTGTGAATACTAAAAATGCTAATTATATATTAGAATTATGTCTAATACTGAGTAAAAGAGAGATCCTGGTTGAGAATGAGAGGTTTAGACTCACTTGAACCTCCTTTGGAAGAAGGCTGGCATTGTGACAAGATGGGTCAAGCTGCTGTTTGCAGTGTCAGCATCGGACATTGGTTTGTTGTTTGCAGATATGGATGTTCCACTTCGGAATCATTTTCCTGCCCATGCATCTGAAGAGGCAGCTTTTAAACGCATGGCACTTCCACCCACATGGGATCCGGGACTGAGTTTCTGGCTTTTGACTTCGATATGGCCCTGCCCTGGCTGTTGCTGCAATTTAGAGAGTAAACCAGCAGGAGGAACTTCTTTTCTGTGGTTCTGTCTTTTAAATTAGTTATTTAATAAAAAGTTATTGAAATTTTCATTTCACACAATAAAATTCACATTCCAAAAGTAAAAAAAAAAATCATTCTGGGGAATTCTGATCAAGAGAGGAGAAAGAGAGAGAGAGAGGCCAACAAAATGAAGAAGGGGTTAAGGTGTTAATAACATATCTGTGATTATGGTGAATAAACAATACTTGAAGGAAGTAGAGCTGGTTGGACAGTAGACAGTCTCAGCACAGCTATACATCTCTGTGATTATCTTAAAACTGAAGCCCAGTGGATAATTGTAATATTTCAACTGTCATTTTCCCACATCTGAGTTATAGCACACAAGTAACTATTCAACTTAAAAAAATTAACATATTGAGTTTTTAAAATATTTATTCATTTGTTTAAAAGGCAGAGAGAGAGAAGGAGAGGATCGTCAGTTGGCTGGTTTATGCCTCAAATGCTTGCAACAGTGAGTACTGGGCCATACTGAAATCAGGAGCCAGGAATTCCATCATGGACTCCCATATGGGTGACAAGAAATCAAGTACCTGCTTCTGAGATGCATTAGCAGAGAGCTAGACCAAAACTGGGGTAACCACGATTTGAACCAATATTTTAATAAGGGGTGTGGGCATCTTTGCCACAATAGTTGCCCTGATTTTTCTTTACCTTTTAAAAAAATGTTGCCATATCCATTGAATTTTCTTTATTTCCCATATTCACTTCTTTTAAACATTATACATATAAGTATATATCTGTATGTGTACACTATATTATTTTGAAAGCAGGGATAGATATAACATAAAATAATGTGGGGCCAGAGCTGTAGTATAGCGGAGAAAGATTCCACCTGCAGTGCTGGCATCCCTAAATGGGTGCCAGTTCGAATTCTGGCTTCTTGACATCTGGTCCAGCTTCCCGATAATGCATCTGAGAAAGTAGCAAAAGAGAGCCCAGGTCCTCAAGCCTCTGCACCCATGTGGGAGATCCAGAAGAAGCTCCTATCTGGCTTTGGATCAGCCCAGCTCCAGCCATTGTGGTCATTTTGGGAGTGAACAGCAGATGGAAGATGTCTCTCTTTCTCTGCATCTCTTGTAATAAATCTTTAAAAATATATAACAGTGTGGAATTATCACAACATTCACAAAATGAGTAAATAAGGGTACAATGTTATTTATGGGGGATAATTAAGTGAAGACAACATTGATAAATATCTATGTGCCAAATAATGTAGCACCCATGAATCTTAAAATATATGAGAGAACATATGTGTGTTTGCATTTTCATTGACGGGCATATTGGATTTAGCATGATTTCTATATTTTTTAAAATGTCAGATTTTCATTTGTTTATGGCTGAAAAATATTTTATTGGGTCTATACATTTCACATTTTCTTTATCTATTCATCCATTCACAAACATCCAGGTTGGAACATATCTTTGATAACATGAATTGGGCTGCAATAAACATGGAATGCAGCTATTTCTTTCATTAACTGACTTCATTTCCCTTGAACATACTCCCAGAAGTAAAATACTTGGATAATATGAAAGATCCATCTAAAAAATATTCGTGCTATTTTTCCATAATCACTATACTAACTTGCATTCACATGAGCAGTATATGACATTATTCTTTTTCCTATGACCATTTCAGGATTTGTCATTTTTTGACATTTTTGACAGTTGATAACAGTCATCCTGAGAAGATACCTCTTTATGCTTTTCATTCACACACTCCTAATGGCTGATAATATTGAGCATTGTTACTTGTGCTTCTTGGCCATTTTTCTTTTTTTAACTATATTTCAGATGTACAAGTTTCATATATTTCCTACATAGAAATTTAAGAACATAGTGATACTTCCCACCCTACCCTCCCTCCTGCCCATGCTCCAACAACACTTCTTCATTCTCCCTCTCCTATTTCCACTCTTAATTTTTATAATTATCTATTTTCAGTGTACTTCGAACTCATACAGTTAACCCTGCACTAAGTAAAAAGTTCCACAAATAGTATGAAGAAAAAAAACACGGCTCACTAGGCAAATCCTCCACCTGCGGCGCTGGCACCCTGGGTTCTAGTCCCAGTAGGGGTGCCGGATTCTGTCCCGGTTGCTCCTCTTCCAGGCCAGCTCTCTGCTGTGGTCCCAGAGTGCAGTGGAGGATAGCCCAAGTCCTTGGGTCCTGCACATTCATGGGAGACCAGGAGAAGCATCTGGCTCCTGGCTTCAGATCAGTGCGGTGCGCTGGCCGTTGGAGGGTGAACCAACGGTTAAGGAAGACATTTCTCTGTGTCTCACTGTCCACACTGCCTGTCAAAAAACAAAACAAAACAAAACAAAACAAAACAAAAAAACAGTGAAGACAAGGACTGTAAACAGTCATCAAATCTCAAACTGCCCACTTCACTCCAAAACATTACATTTGAGGCACTCTTTTGGTTACCACAGATCAGGGAGAACATGATATCTGTCTTTCGGGGACTGGCTTATTTCATCAAATAAGCAATAATCCACTACTTGTCAATGAGACAGTGCTGTCCATGATTCTGAGACCATATCTGACTTATTATTATTGGGTACAGATTTGTGTTCCTCATGTATATAACACTACATGTATATTACTTTAATAGAAACATTTAAGAATAGGTAAGTCAGAAGCAGAGATGTAGGAAATTAATATTGTATTGGAAAGTGGGTCACTACCTGTCACAACAGGATAACATATTTAGCTATTGAGTTCAGTGCAATGAAGTAACATTAAACTTAGAACTATTTGACTCTTTCAGAAATGATATTCTGTAAGCAACAACTGAAATTTAAATAATGACAATAGTGAAGAAAAAAAAAAAGAAAAAAGAAGTTACCATGACACCAAACAAGATTTTGAGAAAAGAGTGTATTGTCATAATTTTCATGCAAACAGCATTTTAGGTAAACAGCACATTTTAGATGAATAAGCACTGTTTCAGGACCTTTTTTTCTTTGAACAAAGCTTCAAAGTGAAGAATTTATTACTTCATTTAAACAGTTGCCCAAGTATTTTAATTATAAAGAATTTTCCTCAAGGGGGCTCTTTTTTAAACCATTTTCTTTGATTTTCATTGTATATTTTTCAGTCCATTTAAACTCAGTTTTGAAAATAGTTTATTAATATAAAAAGGAAATTATTAGATTTTTTGTCCATCTAGCTATAAAAATGCCTCATGTAGAAGTTCAGGACACTCCTGAAATATTCTACATTATGCATTCAAATATAATTCATGTTCAAAGAGACCAGATGTTGACCCATCTAGAGTCAAAGGCTTCTACAGCACACAGATCTCATTTCTGATGTGACATCTGTATTCTCTTGGCAATATTATAAGAATTGTGCAACTGCTGAGCCTTTCAAACATCACCTTAGATTATATAAATGTACTACAAAGCTAAAATATTTTCTCCCCATATTAAAATTGGTATGATTTCCATTCAAAGGCTTGAGTAAGGTTATTAAAGTGATAAAAGAAAAAAAAATGATTAATTGTATTATAATGTTTCCAACTAAAATGAAGGATTCAAAATGAATGAAATGGCACTGAGACTCAATTTTCTTGCATAGTCTTTTATCTATATCTTCTAGAAATAAATCATAAAAATGTGTATTAATAAACTAATAATTACCAGATTTATGCGAGGACAATGAATTCCAAGGTATCTATCATCACTTCAGTTTTGGAAGAAACTTGGATTTATGAATTAAATATGAACTTTGAGAGCTTTAGTTTTTTTATTCTGTCAAAAGTTTATGTCGCATTAGAGAGATCATAGAGAATTATTTAGAATGTTAAAAAACTATCACAAAATACCTGCTTTTGTAAGTAAATATAGACATGTAAAGAAAGTTACTTAATATTTCCAAAAATACATAGTAAAACAAGAGAAAACTTAACAAATCTTTTTATCTGTTGCATAATTTGCAAATATTTTCCCATTCTGTCAGTTGCCTCTTCACTTTCCCAACTGTTTCTTTTGCAGTACAGAAACTTCTCAATTTGATGTAATCCCAGTTGTTAAATGTGGCTTTGACTGCCTGTGCCTCTGGAGTCTTTTTCAAGAAGTCTTTGCCTGTGCCTATATCTTTCAGGGTTTCTCCAATGTTCTCTAATAATTTGATGGTGTCAGTTCATAGATGTAGATCTTTAATCCATGTTGAGTGGATTTTTGTGTGAGGTGAAAGGTAGGTGTCTTGCTTCTTGCTTCTATATGTGAAAATCCAGTTTTCCCAGCACCATTTGTGGAATAGACTGTCCTTCCTCCAGGGATGTGTTTTAGATCTTTGATCAAATATAAGTTGGATGCAGATGTTTGTATTGATTTCTTATGTTTCTATTCCATTCCATTGGTCTACCCATCTGTTTCTATACCAGTACCATGCTGTTTTGATTATAACTGCCTTGTAAAATATCCTGAAATCTGGTACTGTGCTGCCTCAGGTTTTGTTTTTGTTGTACAAGATTGCTTTTGCTATTCGAGGTCTCCTGTGTCTCCATATGAATTTCAGCATCATTTTTTCCAGATCTGAGAAGAAAGTCTTTGGTATTTTGATTGATATCACATTGAATCATAGAGATCTCTAATGTCCCTGGTTAAGTTTATCACAAGGTATTTGTTTATGTGGCTATTGTGATTGGGATTGATCTTAGCAGTTCTTTCTCAGCTGTGGCATTGTCTGTGTATACAAAGGCTGTTGATTTTTGTGCATTGATTTTGTATTCTGCTACTTTTTCAAACTCTTCCATGAGTTCCAATAGTCTCTTAGTGGAGTTCCTCGGATCCCCTAAATACAGAATCATATCGTCTGCAAAGAGGGATAATTTGACTTCTTCCTTCCCAATTTGTATCCCTTTAATTTATTTCCAATTTATATCCCTTCAATTTATTTTTCTTGCCTAATGGCTCTGGCTAAAACTTCCAGTACTATATTGAATAGCAATGGTGAGAGTGGGCATCCCTGTCTGATACCAGATCACAGTGGAAATGCTTCCAACTTTTCCCCATTCAATAGGATGTGGGCCGTGGGTTTTTCATAAATTGCTTTGGTTATATTGAGGAATGTTCATTCTATACCCAATTTGCTTAGAGTTTTCATCATGAAAGGGTGTTGTATTTTATCAAATTCTTTCTCTGTATCTATTGAGATAATCACATGTTTTTTCTTCTGCAGTCTGTTAATGTGATGTATCACATTGATTGATTTGCGAACCTTGTACCATCCCTGCATACCTGAGATAAATCCCACTTGGTCTGGGTGGATGATCTTTCTGATGTGTTGTTGCATTCTATTGGCCAGAATTTCATTGAGAATTTTTGTTTCTATGTTCATCAGGGAAATTGGTCTGTAATTCTCTTTCTCTGCTGCTTCTTTTTCAGGTTTAGGAATTAAAATGATGCTGACTTCATAGAAAGAATTTGGGAATATTCCCTCTTTTTGATTGTTTGGATAAGTTTGAGAGGAATTGGAGTTCGTTCTTCTTTAAATGCCTGGTAGAATTCAGCAGTGAATCCATTTAGTCCTGGGCTTTTCTTTTTTGGGTGGGCCTTTATTACTGATTCAATTTCTGTCTCAGTTCCTGGTCTGTTTTAGTTTTCTATGTCTTCCTGGTTCAAGTTAGGTAGGTTGCATGTGTCCAGGAATCTATCCATTTCTGATATCATACTGCAGCAGCTGAAGCCATGGGCAATATAGCCATAGGAAGAGCATAGCATGTGGGGAGATTCTGGCTTGGAGCCTATTGTGGGACAGGGTACCTGCCAACCTAGAGGGAAAAAGGGGGAATGTTTCTATCTCCCTGTTCCCCTGATAATGGCACCCTGCAACTGAGTGAGAGAGAGCAGGCAGTATTTTGGAAATGCATAATCGCATCACCAACTTGTGTGTGTACCAGGCAACCAGCTGATAGGAGACACCTGAGTCTGTCTGGGGACATTGATAAAGAACTGACATCCAGAATCTATAAAGAGCTGAAAAAATTCAGCAACAACAACAAAAAAATCCAGTTATGAAATGGGACAAGGATTTAAGCAGCATTTTTCAAAATTCCAACGGCCAACAGACACATGAAAAAATGATCAGGATCACTAGCCATCAGGAAATACAAATCAAAACCACAATGAGATAGAATGATAGGTCTTGATAGAATAGCATTCATACAGATATCAACAAACGCAAATGTTACTGAAGAGGTGGAGAAAAGGGTACCCTAACCTACTATTGGTGGAAATGTAAAATTCTTGGTGGAATGTAAACTGGTGCAGCCACTGTGAAAAACACTATGGAGATACCTCAGAAATCTGGATATAGACCTACCATATGACCCCATCATTCTAGTCTTGGGACTATACATAAAGGAAATGATATCAGCACTTGAAAATTTTATCTCTATCCCCATGTTAAGCACAGCTCAATTTACAAAAGATGTCCTAAACAGCACTCTGGCCTCAGAATCAGCCCTTAAGGCATGCAGATCCGGCTGAAAAGCCCATGAGAGTATTTCAGGCATGGAAAGCCAAGACACTCTGTTGGGGGGGAACCTAAATGAAAGATCTCCGCGAGTGAGATCCCATTGGAAAGAACGGGTCATCAAAGAAGGAGGTACCTTTCTCTGAAGGGAGGAGAGAACTTCCACTTTGACCATGGCCTTGTCTAAATATGATCAAAGTCAGTGAACTCAGGGGGCTTCCATAGCCTTGGCAGCTCATGACAAGAGCCTAGGGTGATTACTGAGGCCATAAACAAGAGTGTCAATTTGTTAAGTTAACAACAGGAGTCACTGTGCACTTACTCCTCATGTAGGATCTCTGTCCTTAGTGTGCTGTACATTGAGATTTAATGCTATAACGAGTACTCAAACAGTATTTTTCACTTTATGTTTCTGTGTGGGAGCAAACTGTTGAAATCTTTACTTAATGTATGCTAAACTGATCTTCTGTATATAAAGAGAAATGAAAATGAATCTTGATGTGAATGGAAGGGGAGAGGGAGTGGATAAGGGGAGGGTTGCGGATGGGAGGGATATTATGGGGGGGGGGAAGCCATTGTAATCCATAAGCTGTACTTTGGAAATTTATATTCATTAAATAAAAGTTTAAAAAAAATAAAAAAGCTAAATATGGAATCAAAACTGATTTCCATCAACTGAAGACTGGATAAAGAAATTATGGGGTATATGTACACCATGGAATACTACACAGTGGTAAAAAATGAAATCCTGTCATTTGCAGTAAAATGGATGCAAGTATACACCATTATACTTAGTGAAATAAGCCAGTCACAAAAAGGTAAATACCATTTGTTCTCCCTGATCTGCGGTAACTAATGGAGTACCTAAAATGTAATCTCTAGAAGTGATATTGACACCTTGAAAATTTTGAAAACCTTTGTCTCAATTGTTGAGGAAAATTTTTCATACTATTTGTTGAACACTTAGTGTAGGGTCAATCTTAACTGTATAAAGTTAACTGAAAATAGATCACTATAAAACATAAGAAGTGGAATAGGAGAGGTAAGAGGAAGAAAAGTGGGAGTACAGGAGCGAGGGAAGGTAGGGTAGGAATAGTCACTATATTCCTAAATTTATATATATGAAATGCATCAAGTTTGTATACCTTAAATACAAGGTTTCTAGTTAAAAATAAAATAAAAAAGACATAAATCAAAAGCAAAAGAGAAACTGACACCAATGTTGAGAGGATTTCCTGAGCAGAAATTACTTAAGAGAAGTTGCCTAGGGGTTTATATCCTTTGGGCAACTGGAAATTTGTTGAAAGCTTTGCAAACATGTCAACTAGTCATCCATGATTTTTTATTTATGGAGAGTCTGAATCTAGAACTGGGAAGCCCAGCTGTAACAGCCTCCTGTTTAGTTTTCAGTTTCTCTATCTTGGTTTTGAGTTGTGAGGCATTTTGTTCCAGGTGTGTCCTTCCGGAACTTGCCCATCATGATTTAGTCACTTGGGCCCTTACCCATAGCTGTCTACCTCAGACTTCAGTCTTTATTAATCCCACATCTGAAGAGTTAACTCTGTCATTCAGAAATAGTGTTCATGATCATTTGAACTGCTTCTTATTGCTTAAATGAGGCAAAGAGGATTGGCAGGGGGAGCTACCTCCTCAGAGTGGTCATGTAAGTGCCCTTTGTAAAAGGAAATGCTTGCCAGTGAATCAGGGTGAAGTACTATTTGTAGGTGGATTACCTGTGTATGAGAATAATAAAACGGGCCAGCTAGTTTATTATTAGAGGAATGGATAGCAGAAATATGGAGATGACAGCAAGTGATACTAAGAGGGGAAAGAGCTAGGGAAATCTAAAAAGTGCAAGGGCCAGTTGTTGAGGTTATCTAGTGAGATGGCTTATTTATACATCTTCCAGATGTTGATTTCAACTTGTAAGTTATGATCAGGAAAATAAAAATAAATCAAAAAAAAAAAGTATCCTTGCTACAGCTTAGGGGCTAGGTGAAATATGTAGCTTTCTTGAAATGCCCCTCACAGACATACTAAAGGAAGAGAAGAGACTTGGATTTAAAAGAACATCAGAAAAGGCCACTTTGACATTTTGTAGAAAATCAAGTTCATTCTCTTTAACATAGCCACCTGGGTATTCCACATGCTAATGGCCTGGGTGGTGGGAGCACATAGGAGAAGCCCCAGACTGCTTCTATCCTGTTGAGTCATCAGAGGAGGGGGTCCAATCCCAGAGACCAATGGTCCTCATGCCAAATATGACAGGACCATGTGGATTTTCTCCTCTGCATATATTCATTCTTGAAGTGCTCCATTTGACCATAATCGTAGTACTTTGGAGATCCCTGAAGACCCTAACGTCTATGTAGCCAAAAGGCTGCTACCAGAACTGTGACCTTTTTCTCATCCCATTTATCTCATTGTAGGGTCTCCTTTTTGTCCCAGTATTAAAAGACAGATGTGGGGATGCCAGCACTGTGGCATAGCAAAGTCAATCCCAGCAATGCCAGCATCTCAAATGCATGCCAATTTATGTTCCAGGAGCTCCATTTTTGATCCACATACTTGCTAATTGCCAAGTAAAAGTAGCAGCAGATGGCCCAAGTGAGGCCCAAATGTGGATCCTAGTTATTGGATAACATTCTGTCTGCTGTGTTAGTGAATTTGGTGGTGTTAATTTCTTACATTAAAAAAGAGAAATGTTTCAAATTAAAAATCTAATAATGTATCTTGCAGACTTAGAAAAACAACAAACCAAGTACAAAATCAGCAGGAGGTAAGAAACAATAATGATAAGAGTAGAAATAAGTGTAATTGAAACTAAAAGAATACAGAAAATTAAGAAAACAAAAAGTTCATTGTTGAGATGCATGTGTCCAACTGATTTTTAGCAAAAGTGCCCAGACCATAGAGTGGAGTAAGGATAATCTCTACAATAAATGGTGCTTGCAAAACTGGATTTATATATGGAGGAGACTGAAATTAGGTCCATACCTCTCACCATATAAAAATCAATTCAAGATGAATAAAAGAACTAAATTTAAGACCTCAAGTTATGAATTTTCTGAAAGATAATGAAGGAGAAACACCTAAGACATTGGTACAGGGAAAGACTTCTTGAATAAGACCCCCAAATCATAGGCTACAAAAGCAAAACTAAACAAATGGGACTATATTGAAGTTGGAAGATTTGCACAGTAAAAGAAATTGTCAATAGAGTGAAGAGACGTAAAACTGAAGGGTGGAAAAAAAATTGTAAGCCACCTATCTGATAAATAATATCCCAAATATATCAACAACCTAAAAACCTGAATGAGTAAAGGACTTCACTAGACACTTCTCAAAAGAAGAAACACAAATGGCCAACAAATATATGAAATGAGTGATCAACAATAGCCATAAAGGAAATGCTAATCAAAACCACAATGAGATATCACCTCAACCCTGTCAGAATGGCTAACATCCCAAACACAGGGAGTAAAAAATTCTGGTGAGACTGTGGACAAAGGGGAACACTTAAACACTGTTGGTGGGAATGGAAATTATTGTAATCTCTGTGGAAAACAGTGTGGGGATTTATTTTAAAAAATTAGAAATAAACTTGTCATATGATCCAAAAATCCCACTACTGGGTATGCACACAAAAGTCTTGAACACAATAACTCAAAGAGATACCTAAACTGCCATGTTTTTAACAGCATTGTTCACAATAGCCAAAATTTGGAATTAACCTAGTTGTCCATCATCAGATGAATGGATAAAGAAAATGTGGTGTTCTTACACAATGGAATGCTATTCAACTGTAAAATAGAATGAAATTTTACCATTTTGCAGCAAAATGGAAGCAACTGCAGGACATTAATATTGAGTGAAATAAGCCAGACTCAGAAAGGCAAATATTACATGTTCTCCATATATGTGGGTGCTGAAATTTAAAAAATGAACAAAAATAGAGACAAAAAAAGAAAGGAAAAAAAAGAAATGTTTATGTGTATCAGCATTACTGCAAATATAGTTTTGAAAAATTTTGTTTTATATTTTTGTCAAACCAATGGTTAAGAATGTCACACTACTAAAGTTGTAATAATTTGTGATAAATTTTTTAAAGATTTGTTATTTATTTATTTGAGAGGTAGAGTTATAGACAGTAAAAGGGAGACACAGAGAGAAAGGTCTTCTATCCACTAGTTCACTTCCCAAATGGCCACAAGGGCTGGAGCTGCTCTGATCCGAAGCCAGGAGCCAGGAGCTGATTCTGATCTCCCACACGGGTGAGGGGCCAAAGGAATTGGGCCATCTTCTACTGCTTCCCAGTCCACAGCAGAGAGCTGGATTGGAAGAGGAGCAGCCAGGACTCAAACTGGTGCCTATATGGGATGCCAGCCATGCAGGTGGAGGATCAACCTACTGTGCCACAGCTCCAACCCCAATTTGTGATAACTTTAAAATTTGATATTTATGTTAAAATAATCATTTTCCATTCAATTATTGTTTATAACTGATACCTGTATTTCTGGTAACCTAATCTTTTTGCTTTTCCCTTGCTAAACTTTTCAAATGGTGAAGAATTAAGCCTTCTTACTGCAATGCAATTTTAAAATATGTTATCTCAAAAACAACACAATACAAAAAGATAGCCAGAAAAAAAAGAGTGGGAAGGAGGAGGGAACATCATTATGTTCTTAGAATTGCACCTTCAAATCACACTGAATCTGTTAAAATCTGATTAAAAATGGAAAAATAAAAAAATCATATTTTAAAATTAAATTTATTTTTAAAGCTTTATTTATTTTTATTGAAAGTCAGAGTTAAACAGAGAGAGGAGAGGCAGAGTGAGAGAGACAGAGATCTTCCATCTGCTGGCTTACTCCCCAATTGGCTGCAGTGACCAGTGCTGCACCAATCCAAAACCAGGAGCCAGGAGCTTCTTCTGTGTCACCCATGCGGGTTCAGGGGCCCAAGGACATAGGCCATCTTCTACTGCTTTCCCAGGCCATGCAGAGAGCTGGATTGGAAGTGGAGCAGCCAGGACTTGAACTGGTGCCCATATAGGACTCCAGCACTGCAAGTGGCAGCTTTACCTGCTATGCCACGGTGCCGGCCCCAAAAATTTAAATTTCTTCATTTCTAAAAGGATAGACTTTTTACACAAAAATTACACTTTAGGGATGTTTATGAGTTAATTAGGCACATTAGAGCTATTCTCTATTCTGAAGTTCTACCTTTCCATTTTCAAATTGTCTTTTCAACAGTTTGTATCAATACTTCAGGGTTTTAATGCCCTCTGCCTATTTACATATCTACTTCTTGAGTCAATATTGTAGTATAATGCACCAAATTTTGCCATCTAACTTATTATTATTATATTGCTATTATTGTATTTGTGGACTTTAAGGTTAAAAAGTAGCTAATTATCTAATGTTACGAAATGAAATGTCCCAAGCATATTATTTTTTTCTTTTTTTAGACTTTAATAAATATAAATTTCAAAAATATAAATTTTGGATTATAGTGGCTTATCCCCCAATAAACTTCCTCCCACCTGCAACCATCCCATCTCCCACTCCCTCTGCCATCCCATTATTCAATTATCAATTATCTTTATATACAGAAGAATTATTTTCATATAAAGAAGATAAATTTAGTATATACTAAGTAAAAGATTTCAACAGTTTGCACCTACACAGATAAGCAAAGTATAAAGTACTGTTTGAGTACTAGTTTTATCATTAATTTGCATAGTACAACACATTAATAACAGAAATCCTAGCATAATACAACACAGTAAAAGCAGAAATCCTACATGGGGAGTAAGTTTACAGTGACTCCTGTTGTTGGTTTAACAATTGACACTCTTATTTATTTATTTATTTATTTTTTTTTTTTTTGACAGGCAGAGTGGACAGTGAGAGAGAGAGACAGAGAGAGAGAGGTCTTCCTTTTTTTTTTTGCCGTTGGTTCACCCTCCAATGGCCGCCGCTGCAGCCGGCGCACCGCGCTGATCCTGGCAGGAGCCAGGAGCCAGGTGCTTTTCCTGGTCTCCCATGGGGTGCAGGGCCCAAGCACCTGGGCCATCCTCCACTGCACTCCCTGGCCATAGCAGAGAGCTGGCCTGGAAGAGGGGCAACCGGGACAGAATCCGGCGCCCCAACCGGGACTCGAACCCGGTGTGCCGGCGCCGCAAGGTGGAGGATTAGCCTATTGAGCCACGGCGCCGGCTCTTGACACTCTTATTTATGATGTCAGTAATCACCCAAGGCTCTTGTCATGAGCTGCCAAGGCTGTGGAAGGCTCTTGAGTTCACAAACTTCGACCTTATTTAGGAAAGGCCATAATCAAATTGCAATTTCTCTCCTCCCTTCAGAGAAAGGAACTGACTTCTTTGATGGCCTGTTCTTTCCTCTGTGAACTCACTCACGGAGATCTTTCATTTAGGTCATTTTTTTTTTTTTTTGCCACAGTTTCTTGGCTTTCCATGCCTGAAATACTCTCATGGGCTTTTTAGCCAGATCTGAGTGCCTTAAGAGCTGATTCTGAGGCCAGAGTGCTGTTTAGGACATCTGCTTCCCATATTGGAATTTTCTCTCTTTTTAATTCTATCAGTTAGTATTAGCATACACTAGTCTTGTTTATGTGATCCTGTTGACACTTAATCCTATTTTTATGATCAATTATGAACTGAAACAGATCACTTTGACTAGTAAGATGGCATTGATAGATGCCACCTTAATAGGATTGATTTGGAATCCCTTGGCACGTTTATAGGTCTACGATTAAGGGTAAGTCCAAATGAGCTTATGCCAAACTGTACATCTCCTCCCTCTCTTATTCCCACTCTTCTATTTAACAGGGATCACTTTTCAGTTAAATTTAAACACCTAAGAATAATTGCTTGTTAATCAGAGTTCAACCAATGGTATTAAGAAGAATAAAAATAATACTAAACGAAATAAAATAGTAAGTTGTTCCTCGACATTCAGGACAAGTTCTGATCAAGTCAATGTTGCTTATAGATTCCATTTCACTTCTGCAGGTTTCCTTTTAGGTGCTCACTTAGTTGTCACCAATCAGGGAGAACAGATGATATTTGTCCTTTTGGGACTGGCTTATTTCACTCAGCATGATGTTTTCCTGATTCCTCCATTTTGTTTTGAATGACCGGATTTCTTTCTTTCTTTTTTTTTTTACTGCTGTATAGTATTCTATAGAGTACATATCCTATAATTTCTTTATCCAGTCTTCTGTGGATAGGCATTTAGGTTGATTCCATGTCTTAGCTATAGTGAATGGAGCTGCAATAAACTTTGAGGTACAGACAAATCTTTTATTTGCCAATTTAATTTCCATTGTGTAAATTCCAAGAAGTAGGATGGCTGGGTCATGTGGTAGGGCTATATTTAGGTTTCTGCACCATCTTCAATCAGTCTTCCAAGGTGTTTTACCAGTTTGCATTCCCACCAATAGTGGATTAGTGTGCCTTTTTCCCCACTTTCTTGCCAGCATCTGTTGATTTTCTATCTGGTTGATCTGTCCATTGCTGAAAGCAGAATATTGAAGTTCCCCAATACTATAGTATTGGAGTCTAATTCTCGCTTTAAGTTCCTTAACATATCTTTTAAATAAACTGGTGCCCTGTAATTAGGTGCATATACGTTTATAATAGTTACATGATCCTATTGAATTGATCCCTTGATCATTATATAGTGCCCCTCTTTGTCTCTCTTAACAGTTTTTGTGGTAAAGTTTATTTTGTCTGATATTAAAATGGCTATGCCAGCTCTTTCTTGGTTTCTGTTGGCATGGAATATCTTTTTTCCAGCCTTTTACTTTCAGTCTGTATGGATCTTTGTTGGAAAGATGTGTTTCTTGTAAGCAGCAAATAGATGGGTTTTGTTCCTTAAGCCAGTCAGCCAATCAGTGTCTTTTAACTGGACAGTTCAGGCCATTAACATTCAATGTGACTATTGATAAGTAGTGACTTTGCCCTGCCATTTGCCAAAGATATTTTCTAATATATGCTTTGAATTTCCTGTGATATTTTACTGGGACATTTTTTTTCCTTTACCTTCTTTCATATTGATGGCCATGTTCTGTGTTTCTGTGTGTAACACATCTTTAAGCATCTTTTGCAGGGCTGGATGAGTGGCAACAAATTCTTTCAATTTCTGTTTGCTATGAAAGGTCTTTATTTCACCTTCATTCACAAATGAGAGCTGAGCAGGATATAATATTCTGGGATGGCAGGTTTTTTTTTCTGGTTTTTTTTTTTTTTTTTTTTTTTTTTTTTTTTTTTTTTTTTTTTTTTGCTCTTAGTACTTAGGCTATATCTTGCCATTCCCTCCTAGCCTGTAAGGTTTCTGATGAGAAGCCTGCTGTGAGTCTAATTGGAGAGCCTCTGAGAGTAATCTGACATTTCTCTCTTGTACATTTTAGAATCTTTTCTTTATTTTCACTGTGGTGAGTCTGATTACAATGTGTCATTGTGAGGATCTTTTCTGGTCATGTTTATTAGGATTTCTGTGTGCTTTCTGTACTTGGATGTCTCTTTCTTTCTCCAAACCCAGGAATTTTCTGCTAGTAGCTCACTAAAAAGGCCTTCTTATCATTTCTCTCTATGACTTCAGGAACTCCTAGAACTCGAATGTTTTGTTTTTAATAGTATCCTCTAGATTCCCAACAATATTTTTTAGATTTCTAATTTCCTCTTCTTTTCTATGGTTTGACTGTATATTTTCCTGTGCTCTGTCTTCTAAGTCCAATATTCTCTCTTCTGCCTCACTGATTCTGTGTTTAAGGCTCTCAACTGTTTTTTATTTGTTCTATTGAATTCTCCATTTCATTTTGATTTCTCTTCAATATCTCAATTTCATGTTCTACTAAATTCCTCATTTCAGTTTGATTCCTCCTTAAGATATCATTTTAATGAGAGAGATTCTCTTTCATGTTCTGCATGGATTTCAGTAGTTCATGCATTTGTTTTGGATTACTTGTAATATTCTTAGCATAAATTTTTTGAATTCCATATCTTGCATTTCTTTTATCTCATTGTCTTCATAATCTTGTATTGTAGTGTCATCTTCTTTTGGGAGCATCATTTTGTCTTCATTGTTCTTGTTTCCTCTGTTGTTGCATTTATTGTTCAGCATTTTTGGAGATACTTGTTTGGTTGGTTTCTTCTTTTTTTTGGTTGGTTTATTCTTTTTTTTCTGCTGTGGCAGCTTTTCTCCTATCTACTCTGTAGATAAGTGGACTGTCTGCTTTCAGTGAGTTTCTGGAGGCTTGTGGTTGTGGCCAGAGAACTCTTCAGTTCTTCAGGGTTAAGGGAGTGCCTAAGGTGACACACGCAGGTTTGGCATGGTAAATCTTCTCTCTCACTCTCTCTCTCTCTTTTAATCATAGGGGAAATAATTCCACTCAGCCTAGCTCTTCTCCTTGATGGCGATCACTGCCTGAGCACTATCCCAGTGGGTATAATATATGTCTGCTCTGTCCCAAGGGCCACACAAAGGATCTGTACAGTCCTCCGTGTAGGCTCAGATTCCCCTGCAATGTCTCTCTCTGGGTAGCAGAGCCGCCCAAGCTTGTGGCATCTCCTACTGAGACTATGTTCTCAGTCACACCGTGAGTTCTCCCACACACCCTCAGTTTATTTTTTTCCCCACAGTCCCAGTTCATAAGCTCCACATACTCACTAGGTCTTAGTCTCCTGTTATTACTCCCCACGAGAGTTAGGTTTTTCTGCTTGGCTGATTGCCGGGTGTAGCCCTGAGCTGGTGCATTTGTTACATATGTCCAAAATAGCACCTGCTCTGTCAGCTTGTACGCCTTTGTAAAGTGATTGCAGAGAGAGAATCGTGTCTGCACCTTCCCTTTTATTTTTTCTCTGCTCTAGTTAAACTGATATACTTTCCCCCAGGGGGCCTCAAGCCTCGTTCCTTCTAGGCTCTTCCTGCCGCTTCTCTGCCAGAGTCTTGGGCTACTGCAGTTTCATCTCACCTCTCTTTCCAGCGCTGATGCAGAGGCTCTCGGCAGCTGAGTCCTGAGCTGTAGGCGCCCATGCCCTCCACATAGATCCACCATGTCCCTCTAATTACAGAAGAGTTTCCTGTGCTATTTTTTCCATAACTCTTCCTTGAGAGTATGCTATCTCCACTTTTATTTCATCCCAAGCATATTATTAAAACATATTTTCAGGACGACTATTCAAATGCTTATACTTGGTGTACTTCTCTTTTATTTTCTGTTGACAGCAATAATTAATTATTAATTTTATGTACTATAATTATTGTTAGTGTCTTTGTGCTTCTTTAGTTAAATTCTGTGACTTGGCAAATATTTTCTTTCTCCACTTTAAAAGCTCTCCTGAAACTAAAAATGTCCTTTTTCTATCTACATGTAAATTCAAATCATGCTCCCTTTTCCTCCATCCCCATTCAATTCTGTATGTTTATTCTATGTGTTCTAGAAATAAATGGTTTAATCGAAAAGGCTCTGTTCAGAAAAATATTGTACCTGCCAGATACTCTACATTTTCTCTGTGTACCTTTTGTTATTATTTTAATAGATATTCATTCATTTTGTCTCACTGTAAGTCACTCTTACGTAATTCTTTTAACTTTTCATATATGTATTTGATAGGTATTTGATTGATAGCTTCTTCAACATATTTCATTTTTTTATTCTCTGTTTTTCTATTTATGGATCACCTACTGTATACATATTGAGTATCTTCGGTCACTTGAGTTTTCCCATAGAGATGAAGTTTAGCAGATGGTTAGAACATGGATTCTCATGAATGCCTGAGTAAGTTTCTATTACAATTCCAGAACCCAGTTGCTGTGTAATAACAAGGTTATTTATTTAACATCTTTATGGCTCAATTTATTCCCTTACCATATCAACTATAACCCTGGTATAATAAGATACTATTCCACAGTAGACCTTTGTATACTTAAATAAATTTATATGTATATGTTCATGTGTATATGTTATAAGGAATTGGATCATGTGAAATGGACATCATCAAATCTGAAATCTTCAGGGTGTACAAGTTTGCTAATGACCCAGGACAGCTGATGTTCTAGGTAATTTAATTGCCTTGTGCCACAGAACCAAGGATAGTCAATGTTACAGATGAAGTCTAAAGTCCATTTGTTTGGTTATTCCCTGGCTTCTGGGAGGTCTACATTTTTGTTCAATCCAGGCTTATTAATAACTGGATGAGAGCCAATGAAATTATGGAGGGGGGCAGCACTGTGGCATGGCAGGTAAAACTGCTGCCTACAGTGCTGGCATCCCATATGGGCACCAGTTCAAGTCCTGGCTGCTGCATTTCCAATCCAGCTCTCTGCCATAGCCTGGGAAAGCAGTAGAAGATGGCCCAAGTCCTTGGGTCTCTGCATCTGTGTGGGAGACCCAGAAGAAGTTCCTGGCTTCTGGCTTTGGATTGGCACAGCTGGTAGGGAGTGAACCAGTGAATGGAAGACCTCTCTCTCTCTCTCTCTGCCTCTGCCTCTCTGTAGCTCTACCTTTCAAATAAGTAAATAAATCTTTTAAAAAAAGGACAAGAGCTGATCAAGTCACTGTTTCTCATAGTGTCCATTTCACTTCAACAGGTTTCCTCTTTGGTGCTCAGTTAGTTGTCACCTATCAGGCGGAACATATGATATTTGTCCCTTTGGGATTGGTATAATTCACTCAGGAAATTATTGAGGGCAATCTCTTTTCCTCAAAATCCATACATATCAATGTTAATTGCACTGAAAACCTCATAACAATAGTGTCCACAGGGTTTGAACAAAGACTGAATACCCTAAAAATTCAGCTGAATTGACTCATAAAATTAATCATCACAGAAATTACTTTAGGAATCAGAATGAATTTTCAATTGATGTAAGATATAACACTTAACATTTACTGCATGAAAATGACATACAAAGCAATATAGAAGGTGGAGCAAGAGTGTAACTGAGGAAGATGCTATGATGATTATCTCCCTGCAGACTCCATATTGAGTAGCTAGTCAAACACAAGTTACCTTTACAAGAGGAATGGAAGCCATCTTTGAGATTATAGTGCTTGATATAGTATAATAATCAAACAGGATACATAGGAGAAAGCAGGAAGGAAAAAAAGTTGCCTCCAAAACTTCTCCACACCTGCAAGTAATGCAGCATAGAGAAGAGACTTCCCACTCACTTAGGAATTCTGGAAAGTATTAAGCCTAAACCTTGGATGTGAAACCCGGTACCAGGTCTACCATGTTAAAAGCCAGAATTATACAATGAACATAGCCCTACCCCTAGGTCTCTATCTTCAATATGCATCTTTGAAAGTTTTTAGTCAGTAAACTAGCATCTGTCTCCAGAAACCCTCCCCCAGCCTCCAGCAAACAAATTCTAGCATGATTCCAACCAACAGGGAGTAAAGAAAGATAGGGATCTTAGAAACTGGCTTTGGAGCTCAAAGTCAAGCGGACTACCATAAGACTCAGCACTTAAAACAATGCAATGACCCCTAGTTGCAGATTTGTGCCTAGAGCAAGAGACTCTAGAGTTTCCATGACATCAGAGGTATTTCATCATTCCAGTGATATTGATTCACTTTGGAGTACAACACTACCGGTACCACGTGGGTGTGGCATGACCCCACCCTCTCTAACAATTGTGCAAAGCCTGGTGACTGTGATAACCAGGTGTGACACAGATTTGTCAGACTGGGCAGTAAAAGGATGCCTTTAGCATATGTTAATCAGCATTCTGCAAAGGGATTCAATACAAGGCTGATGAAACACAATTTACAGCAGATACTCACAGTCTATCTACCCAAGACAGTACTTATCTTTGAAGTCTTTGGACCTACCCTGGATAACAATCTGATTTTGATGACAACCAGTAACACCTCAGCCTCAATGGAGTGGCTAGGACAAGATTGTGAATCTCCTGCAGAAGTTCAGGCTTTGATTTTACCACTGTATGACACTGGTCTCCTCAGACTGTGGGCTCCAAGTATGATGTAGTACTAGGACATTTTTAGCCACAGGACTGGATGTTTGAATCTATCCAAGCCCCAGGAAGAGATTTATAGGGAAAGATAATCCCCTTTTAGACATTTCTCTAGTTTATTCTGAACAACAGGAGAATTATAGGTTTGGGACAACCCTAAAACTGAACATCTTTTAGTATAGAAACATTAACAAAATACAAAAAGTGGATCTGCAACAAACTTCAACACAGAGAGCCATATACTGCTGAAAATAACAGAATTGTCTACAGACTCAAAGAAATCTTAGAATTCCTTGAAGGAAGTCACAAATAAAGCCAACTTAGGAAGTATTGAACAATAATCATTCAAACTGAAGATGATTTCATACAATAAAGGCATCAAGAATGTTTATGGGACCATTATCTCACCTAACCAACAAACTAAGATGCCAGAAACCAATCAGCCAGAAACTGAAATTTTCAAATGCTTTGATAAAGATTGAAAAAAAATATATTAGGAGGATATTAAATGAATTTCAGGAGAATGCCAAGAACTGATATAATTCTGTAAAAGAAAGTCTGGACATGTAGATGGAAGTGATTTTAAAAATCAGACCTGGGGCCCGCGCTGTGAACCAGTAGGTTAATCCTCCCCCTACGGCACCAGCATCCCATATGGACACCGGTTCTAGTCCTGGCTGCTCCTCTTCAGATCCAGGTCTCTGCTGTAGCCTGGGAAAGTGGTAGAAGATGGCCCAAGTGTTTGGGCACCTGCACCTGGATGGGTGATCCTGAAGAAGCTCCTGGTTCTTGGCCATTTGGGGAATGAACCAGTGAATGGAAAACCTTTCTCTCTGTCTCTCCCTCTCTGTCTGTAAATCTACCTGTCAAATAAATAAATAAAATCTTTAAACAAAAACCAAACAAGCCTTTCGATTGAAAAATACACTAAGCAAAATAAACAAAAACTTGATAAAAAAGATATCAACAGCAGAATAAATGAAACATGAAAATGACAGTTTTCTTGAAGACAAGCTACTTGAAAATATACCTTGAAAGATAAAAATGAATGAAGAAAAATGACTATAGGAAAGACAATTTATAGGAACTTCAGGGCAACATAAAAAGAGAACATACTGAAATTATTGAAATACAAGAAGGATTTGAGAAAATCAATTGGTGAGAAAGCATATTCACAAAGATAACAAGAAAAAGACCCTCCCAAATCTAGAGGAAGATGTTATTATGAGGTTTAGGAAGATCAGAGGTCATCTGTTAGAGTCAGCTCATCTGGTTCTATCTTTAAGATACACCAAAAACAAACTCTCCAAGGTGAAAAGTAAAGTGATTATTCTCCAAGTTGAAAGAACAACAACAAAAAAAGTTATAACACATAAAAGGATCCATTTCTCCTGACTGTCTAACTCTTAGCAAAAACCTTACAGGGCAGAAGGGAGTGAGATGAGAATTTCACATTATTTACATATGAGTGAGATATAAAGACAATCTGAAACGAGTAAAAACTGTAATAATTTATTGCCACCAGACCTGTCTTGGGATAAATGCTAAAATATGGGGCTGTTGCTGTGGCACAGCAGGGTAGGCCACTGCTTGTGATGACAGAGCTGCTGCCTGCAACAATAGCAGCCCGTATTAACAACCCAGGCTGCTCTGCTTTTGATCCAGATCCTTAATAATGTGCTTGGGAAAGCAGCAGAAAGTAGCTCAAGTCTCCATGTCCCTGCCACCCATTTGGGAGACCAGCATGAAGCTCAGGGCTCCTGGTTTCAAAACGGCCCAGCCCCCATCATTATGGCCATTTTGTAACTGAAACCACAGATGGGAGATCTCCCTCTCTACTGGCCACTCTCTTCTCTCTCTCTCTCTCTCTCTAATTCTTTCAAATAAATTAATTAATTAAAAAAGGAAAAAAATAAATGTTGCAGGGTGTTTTTCTTATTGAAAGAAAGAGATTGATGAGAATAAGAAAAATAGAACACTGTAAATACTATGCAAATACCTAGGTAACTCTCTAATAGTGTAAACCTGGTGCATAAATTATTCATATCTTTAGTATGAAGACAACACAAGACAACTGAAATATTGATAACTTCATTAATATGCCGACACAGGTAATATAGAAAGATATAAAGCAGAACATCAAAAATTCAAAATGTAGAAAAGAATGGAGTGTATTTTAGAGTTCTTGATTGGTATTTCTTACCAAAACTTCCTTTCCCTTTTAACACCTTTGTAATTTATATCAAGTTGTAGCAATTCAAAATAGCTTCTTGTAACTAAAATATATTTTTCTGGAAGCTTCACAGTAACAATAAAGCAAATATCTATTTATCTAAAATTACTAATCAGTCCATACAAACATATTACTAAATTAATTCAATTAACCACAAAAAAAAAAGTAGAGAGAGAGAGAATAAATAATAAAGCTAGGAAAGAAGTATCAATTCAATATTAGTATTATTTTATCAATAATCAACTTAAATGTAAATGGATTAAATTTTCAAGTTAAAAGGCAAAGAATGGTTGGCTCCACGTCTCAATAGGCTAATCCTCCACCTGCGGCACCAGCACACAGGGTTCTAGTCCCAGTCGGGGTGCCAGAGTCTGTCCCAATTGCTCCTCTTCCAGTCCAGCTCTCTGTTGTGACCCAGGAGTGCAGTGGAGGATGGCCCAAATCCTTGGGCCCTGCACCCGCATGGGAGACCAGGAGAAGCACCTGGCACCTGGCTTCGGATCAGCGTGGTGCGCCAACTGCCATGCGCATGCCACGGCGGCCGTTGCGGGGTGAACCAACAGAAAAGGAATTCCTTTCTCTCTGTCTTTCTCTCTTACTGTCCACTCTGCCTGTCAGAAAAAAAAAGGCAAAGAATGACTGAACGGATATTTTAAAACACCCATTGAGAAAGTTGCTTGTACTCTAAGGACATACATAGACTCAAAGTGAAGGGATGAATTAAGGTATTCCATGCAAATGCCATGCAAAGGGAGGCATTATAAGATACATCTTGTCAAATGTGACTGATCTGAAAATAAAAGCAGGAAAAAGAAACAAGAATGGTCATCACATAATGGTAAAGATTTCAGTACATTAGATGAAATAATAATTGTTAATCTATGTGTACTCAATACCAAATATGGAAACATGCAAAACAAATATTAATCAAACTAAAGAATGGGGTAAACCTCAACAAAATGATGATAGGGAAATTTAGTACTCCACTTTCAAGAATGGGCAAATTATACAAACAGAAAATCGATAAAGAAATAAGAGTTGAATTGAATCCTGAATTCATTGGACCTAACAGACATTTATAGACAATTCTGCCCATCAGCTGCAGGGTAAACCTTTTCAGCAGTGTATGGAATATCCTCCAGGATAGGTCATATGGTGGGTCACAAAACAAGTCTTAACAAATTTAAAAAATATAAATCATATTGCCTTTTTACCTCAATGAAATTGAACTAGAAAAAATGACAAAAAGAACATCAGAAAGTGCATAAACACATGAGATGTAAACAAAATACTCTGAAGAACCAATGGATGAAGAAAGGAGTTAACAAAGAAATTACAAATTTTCTTTGAACAAATGAAACTGGAAGCAACATATGAGAACCTATAGCAATCAACGCCCTCACTAAAAAAGTAGAAAAAACTAAAACTAAACAAAATAGTCAAAAACAATAAAGAAATAAAATGATGAGCTTATTCTTTGTCCTTGGGCCTCTGCCCCTGTATGGGAGACCCGGAAGAAAGTTCATGCTCCTGGCTTCGGATTGGTGCAGCTCTGGCTGTTGCAGCCAACTGGGGAGTGAACCAGTGACTGGAAGACCTCTCTCTCTCTCTGCCTCTCCTTCTCTCTGTGTCTAACTCTGACTTTCAAATAAATACATAAATCTTTAATAAAAAAGGAATATCATGAAAATTATAGGGTAATAAATTTTATATTCTAGTATAAATGGAAAACAATTGTTTGCTACAACATTTCATGAAGAATGAATCATGAAGGATTAGGAACACATGAAGATAAATAATTAGTAGTGAAATTTAATCTGTAATTTAAAAATCCCTCACTAAAGAAAGCCCAGGACCAGATGGCTTCATTACTGACTTCTATCACACATTTAAACAAGAGTTAACATCACATTCTTCTTAAATTCTTACACAAAAAAATTAAAAGGAAGGAATTCTTACAAACTCATTCTACACGGCCAACATTATCTTGACATCAAAACCAGAGGTAGTGGGGCTGGCACTGTAGCATAGTATGTGAAGCCACTGCCTGCAATTCCGGCATTCCTTATGGGCACAGGTTCAAGTCCCAGCTTCTTAATTTCTAAAACCTGTCCCTGCTAGTATGCCTGGGAAAGCCACTGAGGATTGCCCAATTCTTTGGGCCCCAGCACCCACAGGGGATACCAAGAGAATGTTCCTGGCTCCTGGCTTTGGTCTGGCCCAGTCCTGGACATTGTGGCCATTTAGGCAGCTAAACAGCAAATGGAAGATTTCTCTCCATCTCTCCCTCTTTTTCTATAACACTGACTTTCAAATAAAAAAATCTTAACAAAACAGTGATGGGCACAACAAGAAAATAAATCAACCGACTAATATTCTTAATGAATATAAATGTAAAAACACTTGACAAAATAATAGCAAAATCAATCCAATGACATATTAAAAAGATTATTCACCATGATGAAGTGAGATTCAACCAAAGATAGAAGGGTGGTTCAACCTTCACAAGTCAATAAATGTGATACAACACATCAACAGAATGAATGAAAAAAATATCATGTGGTTATCTCAGTAGATGAAGAAATGCCATTTGATAATATCTAACTTATTACATAATTAAGAACTTCAGAACAAATTAGATATAGGAGGAATGCACTTTAACATAATAGTGATCATATTTAATAAGCCAATGACTATCATCAGAATGATTGAGGAAAATCTGAACACTTTGTTTTTAAAGTTGGTAACAAGCAAAATTTTCCACTTTTGCAACATTTATTCAATTTAGTATTGAATGTCCTAGCCAGAGCAATTAGACAAGAGAAGGAAATAAAGGGAATCTAAATTGGAATGGAGAAGGTCAAATTTGCAGATGGACTTATCTTGTATGTAAAAAACCGCAAAACCTTTACAAATAAACTATTAAACTAACAAATTTAGTAAATTTTCAGGCTACAAAGGTAAAAAAAAAGTAAAAACTCAGTTGGATTGTTGCACATCAATAGTGAAATAATATGAAAAATCAATCAGAAATGCAATTCAAATCCAATATCTACAAACAGCAAATATCTAGGCAAAAATTTAACCAAAGAGGAGAAAGAACTAGACAATGAAATGTATAAAATCCTGATGAATGAAACTAAAGAGAACATAAAGAAATGGAAAAACATCAAATGTTCATAGTTTGGAAGAATCAATTTCATTAAAATGTCCATATCATGTAAATCAATGTACAGGCTTAGGGTAATCTCTATCAAAATATCATGACATACTTTACAAAACTAGAACAAAAACCTACAATTTACATGGAAACATAAATGTCTGCAAATAACCAAAGCAATTGTGAGTAGAAGGAATAAAAGAGGACACAATGTGCCAGATGACTTTAAAATACATTGCAAATCTATAGTAATTACAACAGCATGGCATTTGTCATAATAGCTATCATATGAACTAATGGATGAGGATACAGTTCTTACAGTAACTTCATGCATCCACAGCCAATTGATATTTGACAAAAGTGCTAAAAGCAAACATTTGGAAAAGGATAGTTTTCTTAAAATATAGTTCTGGAAACATTGGATATTTACCAGCAGAAAAAAAGTAAACCATACTTCTATCATTGACCATGTACAAAAGTCAACTCAAAATGGGTTAAATTTATAAATATAAGACCAGAAACTTTAAAACTACAAGCAGAAAACACCAGGAACATAGAGATTTGGACACTGGAAAAGGAAAGGATATTTAATACCAGATCCAAGATCACAGGAAGCAAAATAGGCAAATGAGATTTCATCAAACTAATTAAAACCTGCATAGCAAAAGAAACAACCAGTAAAATGAAGAAATAAGCAACAGTATGGGAGAAAAGACTGCTAGAAATACATTTGCCAAGAAGTAAATACTGAAAATATATAGGAAATTCAAGCAAATCAATAGGAAAAATTATTCAATTAGATATGGGAGGAAATCTAAACAGGCTTTTCTAATAGGAAGGCCTACAAATGTTCAACATGTTCAGGGAAGGCACTCAACCCCACTAGTCTTCAGGGAAGTGCAAATCAAAATCAGAATAAGATATTATCTCAATCTAGTGAATATATAATTATTATTAAAGAAAAATGTAACAAGTTCTGAAAGGGATGTGAAGAAAAAGGAACCCCTAAAAACTTGTGTGAACATAAATTAGTACAACCACTATGGAAATAGTATAAAAAAGTAAAAATAGAATTACCACATGATCCAGTAATCCCAACACTGGGTATATATTCAAGAGAAATTAAGCTACTCTCTCAAAGACACCTGTCCTTCCACATTTATTGCAGCACTATTCAAGGTAATTAAGAAATGGAAGTAAGCTAAGTGTTTATCAACTGATGATTTAATGAAGAAAATGTGGTACTTTCATACATTTGAATGATACTCATACATAAAAATAATGAAATCTTATCATTTGAAACAGCATAGATGGAATTAGAAGCCATTATATTGGGTGATGTAAGTAAAGTATCATATGTTCTCATGTATATCTGGGATCCAAAAATTTATCTCATGTACATCAAGGATATAATGGTGGTTTCAGAGGCTAGAAAATGAAATGGGAAGATATGAATGTGAGAAAGTTGATTAATGGGTACTAAGGTAAGGAATTCTAGTACGCTATTGCACAGTGTGGGGAATATAGAAAATGATAATGCACTGTGTATGTCTCCAAAAAGCTAAGAATTTTGAATGTTTACATCATAAAGAAACATTAAACATTTGAAGAAATAGATATGTTTACTCTGATCAAACATTACACTGTACCCTTGCTTTATAATATCATATGTTACACCATAACTGTGTATAATTTTGATATGCCAGTTATAATAATAATTTGGAAATGAAAAAAAGTGATATCATGTTTTCAAATAGACATATCTTCAGTGTTCAAGAGAATTTTTTAATTTTAAAAATTTAACAGACATATAAATTATAAATGCCTATGTGATACTATATTATATTCTAGTACCGGCGTATGTTGTGTAATGTCTAATCAGTGTAAATACATTTATCTCAAATATCTAACAATTAATTATGATGAAAACATCTAAAATCTGATATTCTGAATTTTTAAAGAGCATATGGTATAGTAATATTGTCTGTGGTCTACTAGTGTGTAATAGATAACACCATTACACATTTAACTTCTAAGAAATCACCTGTGGAGGAGGGGAGAGGGAGAGAAGAAAGAGGCTCCACACATAGGTGATGTCATGTGATGTTTGTCATTTTGTGCTTCCTTTATTTCACTTTACATGATGACTTCCAATTCCATCCATGTTGTCAGCAATCAAAAGACTTCATTTTTTTAAACTTTTATTTAATAAATTTAAATTTCCAAAGTAGAACTTTTGAATTATAGCGGCTTTTTGCCCCCATAACCTCCCACCCACCAACAACCATCCCATCTCCAACTCCCTCTCCCATCCCATTCACATCAAGATTCATTTTCAATTATCGTTATGCACTGAAGAAGATCAATTTAGTAAATGCTAAGTAAAGATTTCAGCAGTTTGCACCCACACAGAAACACAAAGTATAAAGTACTATTTGAGTACTAGTTATGCCATTAATTCACATAGTACAACACATTAAGGACAGAGATCCTACATGGTAAGTAAGTGTAAGAGTAAGTGAGTAAGAGTAAATAAGTAAGTAAGTATAAAAGTAAGCGTACAGTGACTCCTGTTGTTGATTTAACAATTGACAATGTTATTTATGAAGTCAGTAATCACTGGAGGCTCTTGTCATGAGCTGCCAAGGCTGTGGAAGCCTCCGGATTTTGCAAACTCCAATCATATTTAGACAAAGCCATAGTCAAAGTGGAAGTCCTCTCCTCCCTTCAGAGAAAGGTACCTCCTTCTTTGATGGACCATTCTTTCTGCTGGAATCTCACTCACAGAGAGCTTACATTTAGGTCATTTTTTTGCCAAAATGTCTTGGCTTTCTATGCCTGAAATACTCTCATGGGCTTTTTAGCCTGATCTGAACGCCTTAAGGGATGATTCTGAGGCCAGAGTGCTATTTAAGACATCTGCCATTTTATGAGTCTGCTGTGTATCCTGCTTCCCATGTTGGATTTTTCTCTCTCCTTTTTAAATCTATCAGTTAGTATTAGCATACACTAGTCTTGTTTAAGTGATCCCTTTGACACTTAATCCTATCATTATGATCAATTATGAACTGAAACTGATCACTTGGACTAGTGAGATGGCATTGGTACATGCCACCTTGATGGAATTGAATTGGAATCCCCTGGCACATTTCTAGCTCTATCATTAGGGGTAGACTTCTTCATTTTTTTTAAGAAATTTATATGTTTATTTGAAAGGTTGAATGACAGGGAGAGAGAGAGAAAAACAGAGAGAGAGAGAGAAATAATTCCCGTCTTTTCATTCACTTTCCAATAGCCAGGGTTTGGTCAGGCCAAAGTCAGGAGCCAGAAAGGCCACATGTTGGCAGAAATCCAAGTGCATGGGCCATCACTGGCTATCTCTTAGGTGCATTATAGTAGAAAACTGGATTGGAAGTACAGATTATCTTGTACTGCATTTAGGCGCACTGGTATGTGATGAAGTTTACTCAAACTGAGGCTTAATCCGTTGTGCCACAACACCCACAACAAGATTCCATCTATTTTAATGGCTTTGTTGTATCCCATTCCATAGGTACCATATTTTTTTCATCCATCAGTAAAAACTGTTTTAAAAAAATTTAAAACATGGTAGAATTAGTAGAAAAATTGGCATGCATATAAGTTCATTTTGCAAAACAGTCTTTATGAGATTTGGCTGTTGAAATCCACCCATATGGATAGAAAATATATTTTAAGAAGATATAATTCTGGCCGGCGCTGCGGCCCACTAGGCTAATCCTCTGTCTGCGGCGCCAACACCCTGGGTTTTAGTCACTGGTCGGGGCACTGGATTCTTTTTTTTTTTTTTTTTCTTTTTTTTTTTTTTTTTACAGGCAGAGTGGACAGTGAGAGAGAGAGAGACAGAGAGAAAGGTCTTCCTTTGCTGTTGGTTCACCCTCCAATGGCCGCCGCGGCCGGCGCACTGTGGTGATCCTATGGCAGGAGCCAGGTACTTCTCCTGGTCTCCCATGGGGTGCAGGGCCTAAGGACTTGGGCCATCCTCCACTGCACTCCCTGGCCACAGCAGAGAGCTGGCCTGGAAGAGGGGCAACCGGGATAGAATCCAGCGCCCCGACCGGGACTAGAACCCGGTATGCCGGCTCCGCAAGGCGGATGATTAGCCTAGTGAGCCGCGGCGCCAGCCGGGGCACTGGGTTCTGTCCAGGTTGCTTCTCTTCCATTCCAGCTCTCTGCTGTGGCCCGGGAGTGCAGTGGAGGATGGCTCAGGTCCTTGGGTTCTGCACCTGCATGGAAGACCAGGAGGAAGCATCTGGCTCCTGTCTTGGGATCAGAACAGTGCGCCGGCCGTAGTGACCATTTGAGGGGTGAACCAATGGAAAAAGGAAGACCTTTCTCTCTGTCTCTCTCTCTCTCACTGTCTAACTCTGCCTGTCAAAAAATAAATAAAAAAGAAGATATAATTCATAAATAAATATGATCATGTAGACATGACCTTAAAAGTGAATAACTGAATGGTGTAAAAGTAACAAGTTCTTTAGTCTCATTGTATTTTGAACCAACTATAGTCCTATTTGAAAACTGGTTTGAAATAAAATTATTATTTTTAATATCCTGGAGTAATTTTTCAGTTATCTCAGAAAATATAAGTTGCTGAATTCTGGAGACAACCTAATTAGTTGACAAACTATTTTCTAAATGCATTTTTTAAAGATCACAAAATAATGGCAACGACAAAGAAAGCAGTATTAGTACTTTAACCATTTTCACTTCTTTGGTCATATTAATGCTTGATTACTTTTGATTGTATCATTGAGCTAGAAGCCAAATTGGCAGCTAAGACATCAATAACAATGTTGTTCTATCTCCAGGGTTTTTGCAAAAATATCTGGAATCACCCAAAATATCTCTCATTAAGCATGTTTGAGGTACTTTTTTTTTACTTATTTTATTAAAATATTTAATGAGATGTTAACAAAACAGCCTTTGTTCCTTGACAGTTCTTACATATTGTGTGCTAGGTATCCAACATGTTTCTAAGTGTTTTTACACAGTAACACTTTAAATCCTCATGGTAAATCTGTGAGGTATGAATATCATTATCCCTATTTTATGAACTAGATAAACAGGATACAAATAAGTTAATTGCTTTCCCAAGCCCATTTAGATAGTAAGAGATGGAGGCATGACTCAAGCAACAGTAAATTGTGAAGTTTGTGTTCTTAAGCACTTCAAGTTACTGCTTCCATATCACAAGATATCCAAGCACTATAATTGCGAACCATTCACATAATACCTCTATTCACTTGTTTTCTACAGAATAAGATGAAAAAATGCAAACATGAAGATTCCTATATGCCTAAAAAGATAAAATCTAATTCATACATAGCAAGAAAATGCAGAACACGTTCTCAGAGAGAAACTATGCCAGCCCTACCACAAGACTGATAAAAGGCAAAATTTGTAATAACATCTAGAACAGCTATTTAGAATAGTGTAAGCCATTTAGAAGACAGTTTGGCCTTATATTAAAACTGAACATCTATAAACCCTCAGTGTGTACCTGTGACTCAGCAATTATGCACATCTAGTTATACAGTTAGAGAAACTTCTGCAGTTGTGGAAAAATTTTTCCAATTTTCCCTATCAAATTTACAGTCTACTAAAATCCAGGAAGATCCATTTTAGTCTTTTGGGAGGCTGTAAGAAATATCCATTTCCACGATTTCTAGGTGGTATTTTCTGGACGGCAGAGTATGCTTTGTGTCTCTGGGACGTGTAGGAAGACTGCTAACAGAACATCCAGGTGGTGTGTTTGGATATTTGACTTGTTCTTGGCAGAAAAGCTTCTGAACTCACATATCAGAGGATTTTCTCCAACAGTGGCATTGTATCTCACATTGACAAATGCTGACTTTCTAAACTCTGCTCATGTTCTTTTAAAAATATCTCCCCTTGACTTTACATATAAGACAATCTGTCTACAGTCTCCCAGAAAACACTGTGTTTTGTTGAAAGGATTAAAAAACTACTTGGCAGAGCATGCCTGGTAATCCCAAGCAACATGCTCCTTAATGAAGCTGCTTATTTGAATACTTCAAAGTAATTCTTGCTGTGGGAGGTTTAAAGCATTCACCTATAAGCCTATGGAATTTTATAGTAGTAGTACACACTAAGGTGACATAATAGAGATGAAGCATGAATGTGGCGGGGTTTACACATAACAAATTAGGAAATAAACATTACATTCACCACATTTTATTTTCAATGTGATGAAGAAAAGTGGTGGTGACAATATAACAGCACAGAATTTGGAATCAGAAGCAAAGCCATCACTTTATAAATCTGTGACTTGGGCATTTTTTTTTAGCTGAAGTCTTAAATTGGGAGAAAGACAATAACCAATTAATGTGACTCAAAAATGAGTGTAGTCTACATGAGTCAGATATAACTGAGAAGTACAAGTACTCTATAGCTATATAAAGAACTTTTAGATGAATAAGGACATGATTTCTTTTCTAGCAAGAATGTTTACCTTTCTTTATAGATTTATTTATTTATTTGAAAGGCAGAGTTACACAGAGAGAGGACAGGCTGGGGGGGCAGGGGGATCTTCCATCTGCTGGTTCACTCCCCAATTGGCTGCAACAGCCAGAGCTGCACCGATCCGAAGCCAGGAGCCAGGAACTTCTTCCGGGTCTCCCTTGCAGATGTAGAGGTCCAAGGACTTGGGCCATCTTCCAATGCTTTCCCAGGCCATAGCAGAGATCTGAATCTGAAGTAGAGTAGCCAGGACTCAAACAGTCACCCATATGGGGTGTCAGCACTGCAGATGGAGGCTTTACCCACTATGCCACAGCACCGGCCACAGAATGTTTACGTTTATTCAACATTTCATATTTCTTATCCATGGAGATGGTCTTGTGGTAGGTCAGTTATTTAATATATTATACTGTAGACTGAATAAGTGATCACAACACAGAATTGACTAAATTATGCATACAACATGCAGTATTCATAATTCAGAAGCTCGAGTTTACATTATTTACTTTGAATATATAAAATGTATAAGAATATTGGATGATAGAGGGACAGATACGTATAGTAAAACAAGTATGACAATATTCTGGTGGTATGTATGTTGGAAACCATTATACAATTATTTTACTTTTCATATGTTGAAAAAATTATATAACAAAATGTTAAGACATGCAAGAGAGGAATATGTGGCACATGAGAGTTTAAAATGTCTTTGTTCTGACAAAGATCCTGAAAGATTATGTGCTAGGAGAAAATGGCCAAGAGAGCAGGTTGCTGACATGAAATGATGCTCCATTCAGGGAGCACGAAAAACACAAAATAAAAATTAATGTCTGTTTCTTATATTCCCGATTGCCTAGATAAAAACCATAGATATTCTAAGTCCTCCACAAGTGTGTTTGTGCTATAAGAAATTTGAACCTTTTAAGTCTTCAGTGAACTTGTGGAGGGATAGAATATTAAAGATTTGATATAATGTTTCACATCCATCAATTAATCCATACTCCAACTATTTTTAAGATTTTGTTGCCCATTTAGAGGATGCAAATTTTTATTTTGTGATTTATTGCCATTTGAATTATTCTTTCATATCATAACCAGGATTTTTGCCAATAGCAAGTAATTATACTAGGAGTCTCAACTTACATTTTGTCTAAAATCACCAATACAGCTATACCTCCTGAAAGTTAGAAAAAAGCTGAAATCTAAATAAACTGAGGAATGAGGGAAGAAAAGAAGAAAATAAATGTTAGATTCATTTTGGAATGCATCTAAGATGGGTGGACAATGTAATGAATTCATTTTAGGTGAATACTATTCAATTTAAAATTCAAACACTAGGGGTGAGAATTTGGTGTAGGTGTTAAAATGTTCATTAAGATGCCAGAATTCCAAGTAGCAGTACCTAGATTTCAGACCCAGCTCTGCTCCCAGTTACAGCTTCATGCTGATTCACCCTCTGGGAGGGAACAAGTGGTGACTCAGGATCTTAGATCCCTCCTATCTATGTAGGAGGCCCTTATTAAAGTCCCAGATAATAGCTTCAGCCTGTGCCAGCCCAGTTACTGCTTCTATTAATGAGTGCACCAGGGGATGGGAACTTCTTGTGTCTCTCTCTATCTCTCTGCCTCTGAAATAAGTAAATAAATATTTTTTAAAATAAAATTCTTTATTTTTTAAATTTCACTCCTGAAATGCCCTGTTAGAGCTGGCCAGTCAGAAACCAGGGTCCCAGAACCCCACCTAGGTCTCTGACATGGATAGCAGGGACCCAAATACTTGGCATCATCTCCACTGTCTTCGCAGTTGTATCAGTTAGAAGCTGGATGAGAAGCTGAGTAGCTAGGATTCAAACTGGCACTCCAATAAAAGATGTGAATATCACAAGCAGCAGTGTAACCTGTGGCACCATGACATATGCCTTCAAATATTTCATTGCATTCTTTTATTTTTCACCACTTCTCCCTCATCTTTTTCATTAAAATATTTTAAAATTAAATTTTGGATAGAAAAAAAGTATTTCAGTGTTGATTTAAGCCCCATGACTTCTCTTTCAAAAGATGTTTTGATGAATGTTAGTTGATTTCTTTGTGTGGCTGCTAAAGTAACCACTGCTGTTGTATCCAAGCAAAACAAGAGCTTGGTTCTCTGCCATGCCATTTCATCCCCAAGGTTCAGGTTGATTATGTCCACTTCCATCATGATGGTGCAGATATTCTGAAATTCACAAAGCAGATGCTGCATTCCATCCCTAACTTCATCAGTTGACCTCACAGTTACTATCATCACTTCATCCATCACCAATGCAACACCTTGGCAGCTGCACAGGTTCTCAGTTCTCACTCATCTTTCACACATGACTGTGGTGTCCTTCTTTTGGCACACAAATTCAAGAAAGAGCCTGAAAAATACACTGTTTGCTGTATGAAATGCTCTGTGATTTAATTTGTTTCAGATTCCTCAATAGGAGTAAGGGATATGCTCATCTGGTTTTAACTTTCCTTTCCTTCTTTATGAGTTTTGTATCATTCTGCTATTTCCCGCTTTCCTCTATAGGACCAGAGCTTGAAAGTATGAAATTCTTAGGGTGAACATTTGTTACAATAGATGGGTCACTGTTCAGGATGCATCCCATATTGGAGTTCCTGGCTTCAAGTTCCTACTTTGCTTCTGATTCTAGCTTCAAGTCAATGCACACTGTCAGAGGAAGAAAGTGCCTGCTCAAGGATTTAGGTCCTTGACACCCACATGGGAAACTAGGATTGAGTTCCTGGCTTCTGATTTTAGCCTGACCATGCCACAGCTTTTATGGGCATTTGGTTAGTAAACCAGCAGCTGGAAGATTTTTCTGTGTCAGCCATTGTTCCTCTCCTTATGTCCCTGTTATTTTCAAACAACAATAAATTAATTTAAAAATTAAAACATATGGAATGATGAATATCAGGGTTTTTTTTTGACAGACAGCATCTTTTTCTTGCTTGTTCTACAATCTGTGTACTTCTGTTACCCAGGGGTCCTGTTTTCTTTTGGCTTTTAAACAAAATTCCCTTATCCTCTTCAAAGAGTCACTGGATGTCAAAGTTATGCCTCATGGGATTCCAATGAGACTGAATAGGGAAAAGATTTACTGCTTTAGATGATGGGCAAATAGCAGAAGAAAAGCAGATGAAGTGAACTCCCAGGGGAGAGTTAGAGAGACATGTGCAGTGGAAATTCTACAGAGGAAGAGGGATGCTGTGGAGCAGCGTGGAATGTACATACATGCAGCAACAAGCCTGGACACCACACACAGCCCCTGCAGCCAAGAGAAGGAGGATGTGCCAGCTTTGGAGAGAGAGAACTGAGAGCCGACTGCGGCAGACTCTGTCACTGGTGATATTGCTGGAGGGAGATCCTTGTGGACCACACTGTCTTTTGAGTCCAGCCTAGAGTCCTAAGAAACGGCAGGGCACCCACCTAATCCATTGAAAGGAAAGCATGTTTCATTCTCCCCTTTCCATCACAAGGACACCTGACATCTAGTGGTGACAAGCACTATTTTAAAACCAGCAGCATTTGTGGTGGCTCTTGTGTGCTCATGTGATTTTTCCCAGAAAAAAATTTGTGTTCCCCACTGACTTTGAATCTGGCTTGCAGAGTTGACAGAGGGTTTGGTACCCCCATAGGATTGTGAAGTGCCCC
The DNA here is from genome assembly GCF_051225735.1 of Oryctolagus cuniculus. Taxonomy (NCBI): domain Eukaryota; kingdom Metazoa; phylum Chordata; class Mammalia; order Lagomorpha; family Leporidae; genus Oryctolagus; species Oryctolagus cuniculus. Next base: position 58,455,709 of record NC_142870.1, read on the forward strand.
CATCCTTCCCTTTGAGCTGTGAGTCTCAGACTCCCAAGATGGAGCACCCATGCTCCAGCTGGCTCAGGGAAAGTGTCTGCTCTCTCCGTGGATGCGGCAAGCTAGCAGGGTGGAGTGGATCCTTGGAAACCTGTGACTGTGAGAAACAAGTATGCTGAGAGTCTGGGAAGTCTGTGACTGCACAATAGGGCCCAGGGTGTAGCTGGGCCTTTGGGCAACCATTGTGCAAGTGATTCATTCTCTGAGGTGGGTCATTGTAAAGGGATCCGTGCTCACACAAAAGTGTGCACAGATTCTTTCTTTGGTTCATACCATGGCTCGTGAGAGGATTGTAACCACTGTTACAATGGCCAGATAGCCCTGGACATTGATCACATAGGAAGAGAGGAGATGAAGGTGTGATTATACCAACAGAGGTGATCATACTCCTCTACTGACAACAGAGGAAATTTACTATGCACAGTTGAGTGTCACCCTGGATACACACCCCATCCTGGAGCATAGACCAAATCTCTCTATCCACGCACTGCCCACACCTCTGGGTATTTACTGAAAGAACAGATGCTCCACTGAACCACAGAGGTATAGTTCAAAGATAAAATCCATCAAAGTAGAAACCAATACGTATTTTCAGAAATGTCTAAAAATAAACAAAAAACTCAAGAAACAAAAATAGGGAAGACAGTATGACTCCCCAAAGAAACACAGCAATATGTCAAAATTAGAATGGGAAGATGGAGAGATTGATGAAATGCCTGAAAAGGAATTAAATACAATGATCATAGGATTACTCAGAAGTAAATTAATTAGTTGAAGAAATCCATACATGACTGGAGGAAAAATGTCCCATGGTTAAGATTTTGAAGAGAAATCAAACTGAAATACTAGAAATTAAGAATTCAATACGTCAAATAAAAAATACAGTGGAAAGTTTAACAACAGACTTAGTTAGGCAGTAGGAATACTATCCAAGCTAGAATACAAATTTTTGAAATATCTCAGTCTGACAAAAAATGAATAGTAAGCAGAAATTATAAAAAATAAAAACAGTGTTCAAGATTTATGGGATACTATGAAATGACCCATAATATGGGTCTTGGCAGTCCTGGTGGTATGAAAACAGAAAATGGGTTAAAAGGCCTATTCAGGGAAATAATTACAGAATACTTCCTGGTTTGGAGAAAGAAAGGAACATCTAAGCACATGAGGGACATAGCACTCCTAATAGTCATGACCAGAAAAGATCTTCACCACAACATATTTTAGTCAAACTTTCACCATTAAAATATGAAGAGAAGATTCTAAAATGGGCATGAGAGAAATACCAGCTTACCAGAGGATCTCCGAATAAACTTAGAGATGATTTCTCATCAGAAAACCTACAGGCTAGGAGAAATTGGAGACATGTAGTCCAACTCTTAAGTAAAGAATCTGTCAACCTCAAATATTGCATGCTGCAAAGTTCTTATTTATTAAACAAGGCAAAAATAAAGACCTACCATAACAAACAGAAATTGAAAGAAGTTGTCACCACCTGTCTTAGTCTTACAAATCATGCTTAAGAATGTGCTACACACAGAAATATAGAAAAGTATTCATCTTTATGAAAGAATGTGAAGGCAGAAACTCCCCCAGTGAAAGTACAAAAGGAATCCAAAGCAAATGATAGGAATATTTTAGATAATAGCACAGGGCCAAGTCATTACTAATCAATAGTAACTTTGAATGCAAATTGCCTAAATGCTCCAATTAAAAAATACAGTCTGCCTGAATGCATTAAAGAACAATACTCATCTATCTGCTACCTACAAGAAACACACCTCATATAAGATATGCACAGATTTAAAGTGAAAGGGTGGACAAAGATGATCCATTCTAAAGGAAAGGAAGCAAAGACAAGTAAGGGTAGCTGTGAGATTATCAGACAAAATAGTTGCTAACACAAAACTGTTAAGAGAGAAAAAGAAAAGCATTATGTAATGGTTAAGGGATCAACTTAATAGGAAAATGTGCTGTTATAAAAATTCTTATTACTGATATTATTTTCCATATCTCTTACATTAAATGTGGAAGATTTTCTTGTATGTTGATATATTTAGTACATTGGCATGTAGGTGGTTAAAACGTGATTAATATAGGAATACGTTAATATATTCACCAGATTTCTTAATGTACATTTCCTCCAGTATTTGTGATTATCTGTCTGCTTGATGGGTAATCTAGGAAAAATAAATTTATATCTATCACAGTTTTAAAAAAATTATGCCTCAGAGTAGAAAGCCTACAATTAATGAAAATAAATCATTGAAGTGTATCAATAGATAAATAGATAGATAGAGAGTAAGAGAGAATTCAGAAATATAGCATTAATCATAAATTAATTATGCTACATTTACATTTATAAAAATCTGAGAAAAATTTATAGATATTATTTTTTAATTTTTTATATAGTAAATAAAAATTTCCAAAGTACAGTTTATGGATTACAATGGCTTCCCCCCCCATAATTTCCCACCCACTCACACCCCTCCCATCTCACTCTCCCTCTCCCATTCCATTCACATCAAGACTCTTTTTCAATTATCTTTAGATACAGAAGATCAATTCAGTATATATTAAGTAAAGATTTCATCAGTTTGCACCCACACAAAAACACAAAGTGTCAAATACTGTTTGAGTAATAGTTATAGCATTAATTCACATTGGACAACACACTAAGGACAGATCCTATATGAGAAGTAAGTACACAGTGACTCCTGTTGTTGACTTAACAATTTGACATTGTTTATGGCGTCAGTAATCTCCCTAGGCTCTAGTCAGGAGTTGCCAAGGCTATGGAAGCCTTTTGAGTTTGCCGACTTCGATCTTATTCCGACAAGGTCATAGTCAAAGTGGAAGTTCTCTCCTCCCTTCAGAGAAAGGTACCTCCTTCTTTGATGGCCCCATTCTTTCCACTGGGATCTCACTCTCAGAGATTTTCCATTTAGGTCTTCTTCTTCTTCTTCTTTTTTTTTATTTTTTGCCAGAGTGTCTTGGTTACCTAAAATATACTTGGTTGCCTAAAATACTCTCATGGGCTCTTCAGCCATATCCAAATGCCTTAAGGGCTGATTCTGAGGCCAGAGTGCTCTTTAGAACATCTGCCATTCTATGAGTCTGCTGTGTATCTCGCTTCCCATGATGGATCGTCTCTCCCTTTTTGATTCTATCAGCTAGTATTAGCAGACACTCGTCTTGTTTGTGTGATCCCTTTGACTCTTAGACCTATCAGTGTGATCAATTGTGAACAGAAATTGATCACTTGGACTAGTGTGATGGCCTTGGTACATGCCATCTTGATGGGATTGTATTGGAATCCCCTGGCACGATTCTAACTCCACAATTTGAGGCAAGTCAGATTGAGCATGCCCCAAATTGTACATCTCCTCCCTCTCTTATTCTCACTCTTATATTTAACAGGGATCACTTTACAGTTAAAATTTAAACACCTAAGAATAATTGTGTGTTAATTACAGAGTTCAACCAATAGTACTAGAACAAAACAAAGAGAAAATACTAAAATGGATAAAGTATTACATGTACATCAACAGTCAGCACAAGAGCTGATCAAGTCACTGTTTCTCATAGTGTCTATTTCACTTCAACAGGTTTCCTCTTTGGTGCTCAGTTAGTTTTCGCCGAACAGGGAGAACATATGATATCTGTCCCTTTGGGACTGGCTTAGTTCACTCAGCATAATATTTTCCAGATTCCTCCATCTTGTTGCAAATGACCGGGTTTCGTTGTTTTTTGACTGCTGTATAGTATTCTATAGAGTACATGTCCCATAATTACTTTATCCAGTCTACTGTTGATGGGCATTTGGGTTGGTTCCAGGTCTTAGCTACTGTGAATTGAGCTGCGATAAACATTAATGTGCAGACAGCTTTTATGTTTGCCAATTTAATTTCCTTTGGGTAAATTCCAAGGAGTGGGATGGCTGGGTTGAATGGTAGGGTTATATTCAGGTTTCTGAAGAATCTCCAGACTGACTTCCATAGTGGCTTAACCAGTTTGCATTCCCACCAACAGTGGGTTAGTGTCCCTTTCTCCCCACATCCTCTTCAGCATCTGTTGTTAGTAGATTTCTGAATGTGAGCCATTCCAACTGGGGTGAGGTGGAACCTCATTGTGCTTTTGATTTGCATTTCCCTGATTGCTAGTAGTCTTGAACAATTTTTCATGTGTCTGTTGGCCATTTGGATTTCCTCTTTTGAAAAATGTCTATTGAGGTCCTTGGCCCATCTCTTAAGTGGGTTGTTTGCTTTGATGTTATGAAGTTTCTTGATTTCTTTATAGATTCTGGTTATCAACCCTTTATCTGTTGCGTAGTTTGCAAATATATTTTCCTATTCTGTCAGTTGCCTCTTCACTTTCCTGACTGTTTCTTTGCAGTACAAAAATTTCTCAATTTGATGCAACCCCAATAGTTAATTTTGGCTTTGACTGCCTGCGCCTCCAGGGTCTTTTCTAAGAAGTCTTTGCCGGTACCTATATCTTGCAGGGTTTCTCTAATGCTCTCTAATAATCTGATGGTGTCACGTCATAGATTTAAGTCTTTAATCCATGTTGAGTGAATTTTTGTGTCAGGTAAAAGGTAGGGGTCTTGCTTCATGATTCTGCATGTGGAAATCCAATTTTCCCAGCACCATTTATTGAATAGACTGTCCTTACTCCAGGGATTGGTTTTGGATCCTTGATCAAATATGAGTTGGCTGTAGATGTTTGGATTGATTTCTGGTGTTTCTATTCTGTTCCATTGGTCTATCCATCTGTTTCTGTACCAGTACCATGCTGTTTTGATGACAACTGCCCTGTAGTATGTCCTGAAATCTGGTATTGTGATGCCTCCGGCTTTGTTTTTGTTGTACAAGATTGTTTTAGCTATTAGAGGTCTCCTGTGTCTCCATATGAATTTCAGCATCATTTTTCCAAGATCTGAGAAGAAGGTCTTTGGTATTTTGATTGGTATCCAAAGAACTCTACTAAAAGTCTATTGGAACTCATAGAAGAGTTTGGCAAAGTAGCAGGATATAAAATCAATGCACAAAAATCAATAGCCTTTGTATACACAGGCAATGCCATGTCTGAGGAAGATCTTCCAAGATCAATCCCATTCACAGTAGCTACAAAAATAATCAAATACCTTGGAATAAACTTAACCAAGGATGTTAAAGATCTCTATGATGAAATTACAAAACCTTAAAGAAAGAAATAGAAGAGGATACCAAGAAATGGAAAAATCTTCCATGTTCATGTATTGGAAGAATCAATATCATCAAAACGCCCATTCTCCCAAAAGCAATCTACAGATTCAATGCAATACCAATCAAAATACCAAAGACATTCTTCTAAGATCTGGAAAAATGGATGCTGAAATTCATATGGAGAAATTCTTTACAAAAACTATTATATGCCTAGCTGAAAATCTATTTTCTTATTATTTGTAATAAAAGGAGTGTATAATGAAAGTGAAATTAAATTATTAACAACTACATATACTACTTCAAAATTCAATAATTCAATATACTATTGTGATATTGTTACATAATGGTCATAAAAATCTGTCTCTGTATGTGGTTCTCAGCACTGAACTTCTGAAACATTTACAATTTTCTGAGAGAGCTCTAACACAGAAATCCTAAATCCCGTGGAATTTATAGAGTTAGGTGTATATGTCTTTTGTTTCATTGAAATCATTATTGGTGGGCTTCTATAAAGCCGTTTGATGGGGGTTGCCTTTCAGGTTTGGAACTTGTATTACCACTCCTCATCGTATCTGAGAAGGATGTTTTAAGGTCGAATTGATCAACAATGACCACTGATTTGATTAATCATGCCCACATAATGCAATGTACATATAAAATCAGAAAGCCTCCATAATACTGACTTCCTGGGGGGCCCCAGTGTGTGGTGCACCCAGTGAGGGCATGGACATCCAACCCTGTCTTCCTACATATATTTCCCTTTATATCTCTTTGTCTGTTCATCTGCATTCCTTGTACTATCCTTTATAATAAACTTGGTTCCTCTCAAACTGCTGTCTTGAGCAAATGATCAAATTTGTTCCTATCAAACCAAATGAAGAAGTAGAAGAAATCCTGACATACTAGCCAGTCAGTCAGTAGTATATGTGATAACCTAAGCCCTCTTTTGGCCAGCATCTGAAGTATGAAGCAGTGGTATGTAACTGACATCTGTGGCTCTGGGATCTGACTCCAAATCCTGGTAGACCCTGTCAATACTGAGCGATTTACAAGACAATGAATTTGGTGTCTGCTGGAGAACTGATCTGGAGGAAGCCCATACCATCTTGGTAAGCAGAGTTCAAGAATATAGGTCAGTGTTGACTATGTAAGAAAAGAAAAAAATTTCTTGTTTATCTTACTAATTTTTATATGATACTGCCAAATCCAAGTCCAAATCTATGAAAGCTTGCAATATATGAGCCTGAGCATCACTTTCATACATCTAAATAGATTATGCTTTCAATAAAAATATCAATTTATCATTTACTTGTGCTTTCTCTATGATTAAGCAATTCTATTCCCAGAGATATCAGCCAGGTGTTGCTCAAAAGAAATGTTAGAGAATGTTCATATGAGCTTAATTTCTAATGACCAAAAATTGAAAAATAAAAATAGAAACAAGAACCAAAAAGAAAATGCACATCAGTAAATGAGCATATAAAACTGTGGTATGTTGTAAGACACATTGACAGATGTCACAGATATTATTTGAGAGCAGGAAAAAAAAGCATGGGCTATACACATATATTTACATGAATTTCAAAAACGTGGTCAACTTATGACCATAGGAGACAGATTACACTTTATTTCTGAAGTGTCACAGAAGAGGCACCAATAAAGGAATATTCTAGGTGCTGTTCATAGATGGTAGTTACATGAATATCTTTATATGAGAAAAATTTAAGCTAAATAGTTACAGGTTAATATTAATGTATTTTGGATTTTGCATTTTATTGTATCAATGTCATATACCCTAAAAAGAAATAAAATAGTCTAAAATGTAACCTGATTTGTTTCTGTAGAGAAATGATAAACTGTGTATAAATACAAATATCATGACAAAATATATTTGGAATAGTAAATAATATATTATTATTGACATGATACACTAAGAAAGTATTCATCAAGTACTTCAATAGATCTTTACCCACCCACATCTACTTTCAAGCAAGATATTAAAATTAAGTCACATAAAATATATTTTATCAGAAAATACTAACCTTTTTTCCCTATAGGGTTAATTGTCATTCATAGACTATCATATTCATATCTAAATTTATTGCTACCTTCCTCATTCCCTTCAGATGTTGTGAATGTCTAAAGGACTAATGTGCAATGCTAATAACTCAAAATGTTTAGAAATTCTTAAATTTATAATAGCACAATATATGAAGATTTGAGTGTCTTCAGAATGAGTGGATCTGTATTTGAGAATATTGCTTTTATATATTTCAACTGTGTGAATTTGACACATCTTTTAATCTTACTGAGTATTCTTTAGTTTTCATAAATGGAAAATGTTAACACTTATGTAATACATTTTTGATTTAGAAGGGATGTTACGTGTTGTTATGCCTGGTCTTTGTTTTGGTTTTATATGATTGCTTTAGTTATTCAGGGTCTCTTGGGTTTCCATATGTATTTCAGCATCATTTTTTTCTAGATCTGAGAATATCATTATTTTGAATCTGTAAATTGCTTTCAGTAACATGGACATTTTGATGATGTTGATTCTTCTAATCCATGAACTTGGTAGATTTTTTTACATTTTTTAATGTCTTCTAATTCTTTCCTTACTATCTTGTAATTTTCACCATAGAAATATTTGATATCCTTGATTAATCATAAAAGTCTTTATCATCCATGGCATTGTCTGTACATACAAAGGCTATTGTTTTCTGTGTAGAATTAATACCCTATATTTTTACAAACTCTTTTTCTTGAATTCCAATAGTCTCTCACTGGAATCTTTTGGATCATCTATATATATATATATATATATATATTCTTATATATATATCTTATATAATATATATATCTTATATATCTATATCTATATCTATATTTCTTTTTCTTGCCTAAGGGCTGTTGCTAAAAGCTCTAGGAATATATTAGCCAGTAATGATGAGAGTGGGCATCCTTGTCTGTTTCTGGATATTAGCGGGAAAGCTTCTAGCTTTTCACCATTCAATAATATGATGGCTGTCGGTTTGTCATAAATTTCTTGATTGTGTTGAGGAATGTTTCTTCCATACCCAATTTGCTTAAGGTTTTCATCATGAAAGGATGTTGTATTTTATCAAATGCTTTCCCTGCAACTATTGAGATAATCATAAGGATTTTTTTCTTCAATTTGTTAATGTGGTGTATCACATTGATTAATCTGTTAATGTCGAACCATCCCTGCTTACCAGGGTAAAATACTACATGGTTCACATGAATGAAAAATCTGGTCATTCAATTAGCTAATATATTGTTGAGGATTTTTACATCTATTTTCATCAGGGAAATTGGTCTACAGTTCTCTTTTTCTGTCATATCTTTTTCTGGCTTAGGAGTTAAGGTGATGCAGGCTTCATTGAAGTTGTTTTGGAGGATTCCTTCTCTTTCAATTGTTTTTGAACAGCTTGAAAAAAATGTAATTAGTTCTGCTTTAAATACAAGTGATAAAATTCAGTTCACAATTGATCACACTGATAGGTCTAAGAGTCAAAGGGATCACACAAACAAGACGAGTGTCTGCTAATACTAGCTGATAGAATCAAAAAGGGAGAGACGATCCATCATGGGAAGTGAGATACACAGCAGACTCACAGAATGGCAGATGTTCTAAAGAGCACTCTGGCCTCAGAATCAGCCCTTAAGGCATTTGGATATGGCTGAAGAGCCCATGAGAGTATTTTAGGCAAGGAAAGCCAAGACACTCTGGCAAAAAAAGAAAAAAAGAAAAAAAAAACTTAAATGAAAGATCTCTGAGAGTGAGATCCCAGTGGAAAGAATGGGGCCATCAAAGAAGGAGGTACCTTTCTCTCAAGGGAGGAGAGAACTTCCACTTTGACTATGACCCTGTCAGAATAAGATCGAAGTCGGTGAACTCAAAAGGCTTCCATAGCCTTGGTAACTCATGACTAGAGCCTAGGGAGATTACTGATGCCATAAACAAGAGTGTCAAATTGTTAAGTCAACAACAGGAGTCACTGTGTACCTACTTCTCATGTGGGATCTGTCCTTAGTGTGTTGTCCAATGTGAATTAATGCTATAACTAGTACTCAAACAGTATTTGACACTTTGTGTTTTTGTGTGGGTGCAAACTGATGAAATCTTTACTTAATATATACTGAATTGATCTTCTGTATCTAAAGATAATTGAAAAAGAGTCTTGATGTGAATGGAATGGGAGAGGGAGCGTGAGATGGAAGGGGTGTGAGTGGGAGGGAAATTATGGGGGGGAAGCCATTGTAACCCATTAACTGTACTTTGAAAATTTATATTTACTAAATAAAAAATAAATAAATAAATACATTGTATAACTCATCATTGAAGCTGTCCAGTATTGTCCTTTTCTTTTTTCAGGAGAGTCTTTAATTTCTGTCACAGTTATTGGTCTCTGTAGGTTTTCTATGCCTTCATGACCCAATTTGTTGCCATACAGTAGAAATTCCTGATGATTCCTTTTATTTCTGTGGTATCTCTGTAACCTTTTTTTTCACATCTGATTTTGTTGATTTGGGTCTTCTTTTTTTTTCAGTCAGTTGAACCAATGGTGCATCAATTTTGTTTATTTTTTCAAAAATCAGCTCTTCATTTTACTGACTTTTTGTGTTTTTTGTTTTAATTTTGTTTATTTATTTTGCAATTATAATTATTTCTTTTCTCCTAATTTGAGATTTAGTATGTTGTTGTTTTCCTAGGTCCTTGAGATGCAGTGATAGCTTATTTACTTGATACATTCCTGATTTCTTCATGTAGGCACCACTTTCTATAAACATCCCTCTTAACACTGGTTTAGCTATATTCCGTGATTTTGATATGATGCATTGATATTTTCATATTTTTCCAGAAATTTCTTGAATTCTCTTAATTTCTTCTATAATCTGCTCTTCATTTCACAGCAGGTTGTTCAGTCTCCATGTGTTTGTCTCTGTTCTAGAGATTCGTTAGTGGTTGGTTTCCAGCTTCATTCCATTGTGGTCAGAGAAGACACATGGTATGATTGTGATTTTTTTTGAATTTGCTGAAACTTGCTTTATGGTACAACACATGATCTATCCTAGAGAACGTTCCATGAATGGATGAGAAGAATGTGTATTCTCCAACTGTGGGCTGAAAAGTTCTGTAAATATTAGTTAATTCACTTTGCTCCATAGTGCTGATTATCTCTGTTGTTTCTTTGTTGATTTTCTGTCTAGCTGATCTGGCCATTGTGAAAATAGGGTGTTGAGTTTCCTTGCTACCATTGTAATAGAGTCTATGCCTGCCTTTAGATCCGTTAACATTTCTTCTAATAGCCAAGCACCCTGTAACTGGATGCTCATACATTTATTATAGTCACATCTTCCTGTAGAATGGATCACTTAATCATTACATAGTTCCCTTCTTCATCTTTTTTAACAGTTTTTATATTAAACTCTATTTTTTCTGTTAGGATGGCAACAATTGCCCTTTTATGCTTTCCTTTAGTATGGAATATCTTTTTCCATCGTTTTACCTTCAGTCTGCTTGTATCTTTTGTGATGACCATGTGTTTCTTATAGACAGCAAATTGATGGGCTTATTTTTAATCCATTCAGCCAGTCAATATCTTTTAATTGTAGAGTTGAGGCCATTTACATTCAAGGTGACTATTGTTAAGTAGCAAATTGGACCTGCCATTTTTTATAAATATTCCTATTGTTTACTTTGGATTACTTTTGTACTTTTGCCAGAGTATTTTTTGCCTTCACATTCTTTCATAATGATTGTCCTCTTTCTGTATTTCTGTGTGTAGTACCTCTTTAATCATCTTTTATAAGGCTGGATAAGTGGTGACAAATGCTTTCAATTTCTGTTTGTTATGGAATATTTTTATTTCACCTTCATTCCTAAATGAACGCTTTGCAGGATATAGTATTCTGGTTTGGCTGTTTTTTTTTTTTTTTTTCTCTTAAGAATTGGACTGTATCTCACCATTCTCTTCTAACCTGTACAGTTTCTGATAAGAAGTCAGCTGTGAGTCTAATTGTAGATCCTCTGAAAGTAACCTGGCATTTCTCTCATGCACATTTTATAATTGACTTTTAAAATTCCATTTCTGGCATTTCCTTAATCTCTTCATCTTTAGATTCTAATATTGAAATGTTGCTGTGTTCCTTCTTGGGAGGGGGTGGTCATGATGTCTTCCTTATTCTTTTTTCTTGAATTTCATCATTTTTTAGGCATTTGTGATGTTGACTATTGTTTTTATTCCTATGATGGCTTTTATCTTTGAGCTATGCTTCTGTGGCTTACTGGAATCGTTTTTGCAGTTTCAGTGAATACTGAGGGGTGTGTGGTTTGTGTGGCCAGGGAGCTCTTGTCAGTGCTCCAGGTGGGGTGAATATCCAAGGTCACACCCAAGTTGAACATGGTAGATCTCTTGGTAACAGAAGAGGGAGAATGGTCACCTCTGTTAGTGTGGCCACGTCCTCACATCAACTCCTCCAAGCTGAGCAATACCCACATGTTAGTTAGCCCTCAGTGTGTTGAACACTCATCCATGCCACCATCCAAACTGCACAAATGATTTACACCAACCTCACTGCAGGCATCATTCCCACAGCAGTGATCTGCCCTAAGCAACCAAGAAGCTCTAAGTGTGTGAAGCCACACCTACTAGTTTCTCAGATTCTCAGCTATACCCTGTAATCTCTCATGTAATCACTTGGTCCCCACGGTCTCAGCACACAAGGCTCCAACAATTTTGGGTGAAGATATTTCATTCTGCCTTGCCAGTCTGTCCTGTCAATAGAGAAGTAAATGTTCCCTGATCCAGCTCTGCCTAGGCATCAGTCCTGGGAGGCTACAGGCAGCTCATCATCCTACGTGGTTCCCCATCCAACAGCCCGGCAGGCTCACAGTCAGTGAGGACCCCGCTAAAATGTCTGGCTCACATGCATACTCAAAAGCCACTGGTTGAACATTGCTCTCTCCCTGCTACTGCCACTAGTACTGCCAAGGATATGGTGTCCTATCCCAGTTAGTTGTGGTGTATGTATACCCAGACTTCTCCAGCTTCTGCCCAAACCCAAAATGGTGCCTGTCTTTCTCAGCCAGACAGTGGGCACTGCTAGGGGGAAGTTGGGGCAAGATAAATATGTCTCTTCTACTTACATTGGGTCCACTGGTAACCGCTAGCAACTGCTAACTCCCAGGGATCCAATTCCGACTCATGCTATGCTCCTTCTCTGGCTATATCAACATGGTTTGTGGCAATCCTGTCTCACCTATATCTCCAAACTGCCATCCACTCTGGCTGTTGCAGTTGTTCCTTGTGTTTGTGTTTGTTTTGCAGGTCCGCACCCTCCACACAGGTCCACGGCAATCCTCTTCCTCATGTAGGATTTCCAGTGTGGTTTTCTCTTCAATTCTCCCCTGAGAGTGCACTTCCTACATTCTTTAAAGCTGTTTATCCCTCTCCTAGCATAGTATGTCGTTCTTTATTTGACCACCTTGGAATCACCCTTAATGAAATTTCTCACCATCATCTTGGTAGTGTAGGATTTTAGCATATGTATTTTGGAGGGAAATAAATATCCATTTGATAGGAGAGGATTAGGCATAAAAGTGCTTCTCCTCTGGAGATTAAGAATGTGAGGGATGTACTCATTTAATGCAGACATTTACATACGAGAGATGTTCACAGGGGAATAGTGTACTAGTCAGTTTATCATCATTGTGGAGGCTGAAAGTCCAAACAGCATGGTGCAGGCTTTTGCAGACACTCTTTGTGGCTGGGTAACTTTGGAAGCTGGGCTGAGTGAAGGACATTTTTCAGCTTAAAGCCAATTGGGCCTTTGACCCTGACCCAGGAGTCCTTCAACTCCTCAGTTATTCAGCTGTTGGCTGGCAGAGCTGTTAGGGCTCTTCATAAGCTGACTTTTGTGTCCATCTGAAGCCCTGGCTTTCCACATCAAAAAACAATGCCATCTGAGGTGGAATGGCCTGTTGGGTATCCTTGAAGGCAGATCACTATGTAAAGCAGCGATTAATTGGCCTGCCACCTATCTTTACATACCTCCTGCTGCCTGGCTTGCTCCTCTTCCTCCTGGTCTCTGTTAAAGTAGATCAGAGGAAACCTTTAAGAGGATGCAAGTAAGAGGGGATGCTCAGTCCCATCTGTAATCTTTGGTGACCTACACTGTAAATCTATAGCTGCAGGTGTGTTCTGATAGTTTTTCTGTGCTCATGACAGTGCCCATGAGGAAATCTATGTTCTCACTTTACGATCAAACATATTGAGGCTGGTGCTATAGCGCAGCGGGTTAAAGCCCTGGTCTGAAGTGCCAGCATTCCATATGGGTGCCAGTTCTAGTTCTGGCTGCTCCTCTTCCCATCGAGCTCTCTGCTATGGCCTGGGAAAGCAGTAGAAGATGGCTCAAGGACTTGGACCCCTTGCACTCACATGGGAGACCTGGAAGAAGTTCCTGTCTCCTGACTTCGGATCAGCTCAGCTCCAGCCTTTGTGGCCATCTGGGGAGTGAACCAGCGGATGGAATACCTCTCTCTCTGTCTCTACCAATCTCTGTAACTCTGTCTTTCCAATAAATAAAACAATTCTTTAAAAAGAAAAGATCAAACACACACCAAAATGTTAGGGATGAAACAGTGGTAGAGAAAAGATTAGCTTGGTTCTGTGTCTCAAATGGAAGAAGAATGTCCAAGCAGAAAAGGCAAAGAGAAAAGTAAGATGTAATTGAAAGCAAGATTTATTTAAGTCAGAGACCTCCAACCAGAGTGACCTGGAGTGGGACTCTAAGGAAGGAAAAAGGCCCCAAAAATCATTTTTAATTCGTAAAATCAACTACCTGATCCTATGAATGGAAGAAAAACATCATACCTGTCTCTTTTCTACAAAAAAAAAAAAGTCTTCATTTATGTGTTCAGATCAGTGAAAGGCTCTGGACAGATCTGATGGTGAAAAAGCATTGACTGGTAAAACAGACAGATTTACACACTTGACCTACAGTTTGATCTTGTGCTATTTGATCCTAAGACCATCATTCTCAAATTTTTGGACAGATTCTATTTAGCAAGGAAATTGTGAGGTCAAAGATCTTAGGACTCAATGATACTGATTAAACTTTGCTTTTATCTGAAATCCCTACAAAACCAGCTTCATCTTCCTAATTCATTCATTCTGGGAGGATCCCATCCCTATTCTTTCTGATGTTTTCCCTCTTGTTCCAAATGTCTCATCTACTCCCATGTGCTCTCAGTTTGTTTTTCTGCTCTCCACCCATTCCCATATTATCCCAAAATATGAAAATAATCTTTCTGTCAAGAGCTGGTAAAAGCAACACTTGTTCTTTACTCAGAATACTTAAAAATGTACTTTAGCATAGTAAGTTGAATTTAACTTCTTTTTACAATGTCAAGAGTTTTGCTTGTGGAAAAGTAGGCATTACTTTAGAAATTTTCTCTAAAAATCATGGTTTTTGAGGAAATGCTACAGACTTTAATGTTAAATGTGGGAAGTCCTTCAGAAATTCAACTGTGAACAACTCCTGATGAATATTTCTCAGCCTGCTCTAAAAACAATTGTAGCAACTCATTTTCTCTCTGACAGTGATACTAGAAAGATATTGTAGAATACCTTGAATGTGAAGAATTCAAGTGTTTTATTAATAAATAGACAGAATAGTACTTAGAATAAGAAGCACAAGGGATCCTCAATAGCAACAACAATATTTTTGTTACTCATCCTTTATACTTCTTCCTGGGTAGATCTACATTTTGTGAGCTTTCAAGTCTATAAAATTTATGGGATCAGTTTTAAAAATACAAAATTATAAAATAAAATTAGTTACATGACCTTGGATTGATCAGTCCAAGTGAGAGAGCTTAGAGATAAATTGTGGTACTATCCAGAATAAATTCATGCCAGCATCATAAGAAGAATGGGAGCAATTTCTTTCAGATTACACAGAAAAACTGTTAATTTTTTCTTAGATTTTCTCTTTTGAAAAATTTCTGTAAGGTCAGTAAACTAAAAATATTACTTATAGGATTTCAATAGAAATCCTCTGATTAACCTAAGTGTTTGAATCTGATTTTTTTTTATTTTATTTTTGACAGGCAGAGTGGACAGTGAGAGAGAGAGACAGAGAGAAAGGTCTTCCTTTTGCCGTTGGTTCACCCTCCAATGGCCACCACCGCCGGCGCGCTGCGGCCGCCGCACTGCACTGATCTGGAGCCAGGAGCCGGGTGCTTTTCCTGGTCTCCCATGGGGTGCAGGGCCCAAGGATTTGGGCCATCCTCCACTGCACTCCCTGGCCACAGCAGAGAGCTGGCCTGGAAGAGGGGCAACCGGGACAGAATCCGGCACCCTGACCGGGACTAGAACCCGGTGTGCCGGCGCCGCTAGGTGGAGGATTATCCTATTGAGCCACAGCACCGGCCTGAATCTGAATTTTTAAGGTGAAAGTATTTACTCAATAAGTATCTTAGTTTAATACATATCATTATTCTTACTCTTAATTCCTTTTACTTTAATAAATACATTTATTACATAAATCAATAAAAACAAGAGTACATTTCATTTTCATATCACTTATTATTAGTTATATATAAACAATTCTCATTATTATTTTTATTGGAGACTGTCTTATACTTTGCTTCTCTTTCTTGAAATATACTACATTCTATTTATTTGTCCTGTTTCCTGACATGTGAACTCTTACCTTATATAAACATAAGACATCCAGAGTGATTATTTGCTTTCACTACATAATATAGCCTGGGAGATAAATATAGAAATATCTTCATTCTTTGCATGAATATTATCAACCCCTAGCAGAGGCTTTTTCTCAGTTGGAACTGAATTGAATTACTCTCGTCATCTGTATTTCCACATTTCATTCAAAAATGCTCTGAAGAGATTTAGCAAGTTTTTTTTTCATGTTTCATCTTTCTATTGACAAATATTAGTTTTACATTTTCCTCTTATTCTTCCCAGACATTTCTCAAAAATTAGTGTTAAAGTTCTCAGATTTGTAAACATAAGTAGCCCCTCATGTTACCAAGGAAATCTGATATGCTCATTATCAGAATATTATTGAGTCCTATTGAAATTACAGTGTTTAATACAGCAAGAATAATTAAGAGTCTATAACATATATTTCTTGCAAATATGACTTGAAAGCTTCATAAGATTAGAGTTATATAAAAATCATAATAACAACCATGTTTACATAATCTCCTGCAGTAAAAATTATTCCTGAGTCTGTTGCCTTTAATAATTTAAAGTTTAACTCTTACAAAAATTTCTTTTAAGATGTATCTTATATTTTAGAAATTGCTGAGCAATATCACAAGCTATAAATAATTACCAACATTTGGTAAAGGCTAAACGACTTTTTTGATAAATAGAAAATTTCCCTTATTCTTATTTCAATGTCATTTAATTAAATTTAAGTAGAATAATTAAGCATTATATATTTTACTAGGTTATGTGATGGTAAATACTTATACGACAGATTCTCTAATATTGTATGGATCACTATATTTTGAAAATACTACATTTGAATAAAAGTAAAATAGAATTTACATAATATTTTATTAAAATATGAAAAGTATACATCTTTATATCTTTTGTGATTTGTTGCAGAATACTTTAGAATATTGAAGTTTATGAACAAAATACACCTTCCCTCAACATTTGAGACAAGGGATGTAAACAATCATTGAATATCAAAATGTCAATTTCACTCCTACAGATTACCTTTTATGTTCTCTTTTAGTTATCACAGATCATGAAAAATATATGGTATTTGCCTGTTGAGGGACTGGCTTATTTCACTAAGTATAATATCCAGTTGCATCTATTTTGTTGCAATGACAGGAGTTCATTTGTTTTACTGCTGTGTAGTATTCCTGTATACATACCATAATTTCTTTATTCAGTCTTCAAATGGACATTTGGGTTGATTTCATATCTTGAGTTGCAATAAGCATAGGGGTATAGATTACTCTTTCATATGTTGATTTCACTTTCTTTATGTAAATTCTCATGAATGGGATTGCTGGGTTATATGGTAGGTCTATATTCAGACTTCTGAGGTATCTCAGAAATGGAGATACTGTCTTCCACAGTGGCTACACCTGTTTACATTCCCAAACTGAAAATAGATCTTTGCAAAAATTAAGCATGGGAATAGGAGAAGGAGGAGGAAGAAGGGTGGGAGCATAAGTGGGAGGGATGGTAGGGTGAGAAGTATCACTAAGTTCTTGTATCTGTATATAGGAAACACATGAAATTTGTATATCTCACACAAAATTTTAAAAATATTAAAAATCAAAAAAACATGAACTCTAAAAATTGTACTGATCATTCAAATACAGCAATGTGACACAATTTTCTAAGTCTCTGAATTAAATGACTAACGTTGTAATTTGTATTAAAACAGATTTTGGAGATACTTATATATACATACATATGTATATCCCCCACTAATTTGATTGTGTATGGTTATAACATATCTTTCCAATTCAAGCAGCAGTTTTTTTAAGCAGGATTTTTTTCTCAATTGCTAAAAATATACCATTATATGAAATATTTATCCATAAATGTAGTAGAATAGCAAATTGAAAATTTTATATTAAAAAAGCGAACTTTAATTCCTCCAAATAACTTGTGAAATTATATTTAGTTCACTTTCATTTAATTCACTCTCATTTTATATTTAAAGGGTTTCATAACATACAAACATTTTTAATATAAAAGATTTTTCAGAGGCTCTTGCTGTGGCATAGCAGATAAAATCGATGCCTTGGATGCAAGTATCCCCTATGGATGCCAATTCTTGTCCAAGCCACTTTAGATCCAGCTCTCTGCCAAAAGCAGTAGGAGATGGCCAAAGGGTTTGTTCCCCTGCCACCCATGTGGGAGACCCAGATGAAGCTCCTGGGTCCTGGCTTTGGCTTGACTCAGCCCTGGCCATTGCAGCCATCTGGGGAATGAACCAACTGATGGAAGATGTCTCTCTCTCCTTCCCTCCTTTCTCTCTTTCTCCCTCTCTCTGTGTAACTCTGATTCTCAAATAAATAAATAAATAAATCTTTTTTTTAAATTATTTTTTCAGAGGGGAGGCAAGATGGTTTAATAGCAACAGGGAGATCTGCTCTAGGCTCTGTGAATTTGGCAGAAAAAAATTGGAGTAGTTATACTCTCAGGGAAAAATTGCAGGGAAAATTGCAGTGGGAGGTCTTACAAAAGCAGTAGAAACAATCTGGATCTGAGTGGAAGATGCAGGTGTGCAGCAATAAGCATTTAGCATGGAGCACCAACACAATAAGAACCCAGCAGCCCACACAGGCTAGCAAGGTGAGGTCATACTGCACCAGCCTGCTCCACTGTTGATATAGCTTGAGGGAAAGCCTAGTAGACTGCACCATGTTTGTGTCCAGCCCAGAACCCTCAGTTGAGCCGGGTGACTGCTCATAGAGGCAGGGCCAAAAAAGCAGTACGTCTCTCTCCACTTCTCCCCCCTCTACTCCAGCACCCTGCAGCTAGATGTGAGAAGGCATGCACCATTGTGGACATAAACAGTAGCATCTGCTCCAGCTCTTCTGTGCACAGAAAGCAGCTAGAGGGGACTGTAGGCAGGGGCAACCAGAGCAGTGTGAGACAACTGGTGGGGTCTGCCCCAACTAGTCATTGGGCAACAACAGTACCTACCTTGCAATGGGTGGAGAGAGTTATCAAGTTCAAAGAATGAAAATGCCATCCACAGGAATTCTTGTACCCATCCAGTGCAACTGTGAATGGAGCAGGGCTTCAGCCAGCAGGTATAGTGCACACTTGTGAACACAGATTTTACTGGGGGGAAAAAACTGCATTCCCCACAGACTCTGAGTCTAGCAGGGGGAACCAAACTTGATCTGAACAGGTAAATCACACATGGTTAGTGGCTCTGGGAACCCCTCAATCTCTCTGTGGATAGGACAGGCTAATGGGGCAGAGTGGACTTTCTTGCACCACTTGACACTGGGAGCCGTGGGTGCCAAGACTGTGAAAACACTGTGACTGCATGAGAGGACAGGGTGCAGCTGGGATTCGGGACAAGCTCTGGGTGCAGAGCCACACTCTCAGAACTCCTTGGTTGCCAGTACAGCTCATTGTATCTGGAACCACTCTCACAGGGAGGGCCATGCAGAATAGCGTGGAAGAGTATTGAACACACTAGGGACTAACACCCATGCATTGCTCAGCTTGAAGAAGAGGAGTGATGGAGTGATCACACCAACAGATGTTACCATCTCGACCCTCCTATTAATAAGATTAGAGCTACCACCTCCAACTTGAGTGCTACTCTGGATTCTCACTCCACCCTGAAGCATGAACCAGAGCTCCTGGACACATCCATCACACACCTCTCAGTATTCACTGAAAGCAGAGATATTCTAGTAATCCATAGAGACACAGCACAAAGATAAAAGCCATAAAAGGAGAAAAACACCCAACAATTAACTCCACAAATGCCTAAAAACAAAAACAGAAACTCAGGGCCAGTGCTGCAGCATAGAAAGCTAAAGCCCTGGCCTAAAGCACCGGCATCCCATATGGGCGTCAGTTCTAATCCCGGATGCTCCTCTTCTGATCCAGCTCTCTGCTATGGCCTGGGGAAGCAGTAGAAGATGGGCCAAGTCCTTGGGCCCCTGCACCCACATGGGAGACCCAGAGAAAGACTTGGCTCCTGGCTTCAGATCGGCACAGCTGTGGCCATTGAAACTATCTGGGGAGTGAACCAGCAGATGGAAGAACTCTCTCTCTGTCTCTACCTCTCTCTTTAACTCTGTCTTTCAAATAATTAAAATAAATCTTTAAAAAAAAAGCAGAAATTCAATAAACAAGAATAAGAAAGACACCATAATCCCTTCTCCAAAGGACTACAACATTTCAATATTAAAATGTAAAGACAAAAACATTGATGAAATGCTAGAAATGGAATTTTAAAAATTTAATCATAGGATTACTCAAAAGCAATAAGAAGAAAATCCACAAAATAAAGTCATAAATGACACGATGAAAATTTTTCCCATGAAATTGAGATTTTGAAGAGAAATCAAAATGAAGTATTAGAAATGAAAAGTGCAATAGATCAAATAAAAATTCAGTTGAAAGCCATAACAGCAGGCTCAGCAAGGCAGAAGAGAGAGTATCTGAATTAAAACATAAATCTTTGGAAATCCTAGAGTCAGAACAAAAAACGCAAGAAGAAAATAGAAAATTTAGCACCAGTGTTAGAGATTTATGGGATACTGTTAAACAACCCAACATATGAGTCTTAGGAGTTCCCAAAGATGTAGAAAGAGAGAGTGGATTAGAAAGCCAATTAAGTGAAATAATTACAGAAAAATTCCCCGATTTGGTGAAAGAAAGGGATGTTCAAGTAGAGGAAGCACATAGAACTCCAAACTGACATGACCAGAAAAGATCTTCACAATGACACATTATAGTAAAACTTTCCACAGTAAATAGTAAATAAAAGATTCTAAAATATGCACAAGAGAAGCACCAGATTCATTTCAGAAGATCTCCAATTAGAGTCACAGCAGACTTCTTAACAGAAACCATAAAGGCTATAAGGGAATGTTGAGATATAATCCAAGTCTGCCATACAGAAATCAACAAACAACAGATGCTTGCAAGGATGTGGGGAAAAAGTACTCTAATCCACTGTGGGTGGAAATATAAACTGGTAAAACCACTATGGAAGACAGTTTGGAGATAACTCAGAAATCTGAATATAGACCTACCATATGACTCAGCCATCCCACTCCTGGGAATTTACCCAAGGAAAATGAAGTCAGCAAATAGAAGAGTTATCTGCACCCTCATGTTTATTTCAGCTCAATTCACAATAGCTAAGACATGGAATAAATCAAAATGCCAGTCAACTGAAGACTGGATAAAGAAATTATGGGATATGCACTCTACAGAATACTACACAGCAGTAAAAACAAAGGAAACCCTGTCATTTGCAACAAAGTGGATGAATCTGGAAAGCATCATACTTAGTGAAATAAGCCAGTCAAAAAGGGAAAAATACCATATGTTCTCCCTGATCTGTGATAACTAATAAAGCACAATAAAGAAAATATGTGGAAGTGAAATTGGCACTTTGAGAAGCAATGACTTGAACAGCACTTTTCTTGACTGTCAAGGAACAGTTGCTTTTTTTTTTTTCTTCTTCATACTGTTTGCTGAACTCTACTTAACATAAAGTTAATCATATGTATATAACATCAATTGAAAATAGATTTCAGTAAAAAATAAGAATGGGAATAAATAATAGAGGAGGAAGTTTGTAACTGTAAAGTTGTATAGTTTTGCATACATTCCTATGGACTTACTTTTAAGGGTACAGTTTAAAAACTTGCCATGGGATCCCAAATCCCATTAAGCTGGGTGGTAAAAATTCCATCTTAAATGTTAAAATGATTATATAGATAGGATTAAGTGTTAAAGAGAACATATGAATAGCATCAAGTGCCTGGTAATAATAATAGACAGAATTAAAAAGGAGAGAATGTTTCAACATGGGAAGCAGCACACACAACAGACTCATACTGCCCTGAACAGCATTCTGACCTCAGAATCAGCCTTTAAGGCATTTGGACCTGTCTGAAAAGCCCATGAGAGTATTTTAGGCGTGGAAAACCAAGACACTGTGGCAAAAATCTTCTACGTGAAGGATCTCTGTGAGTGAGACCCCAGTGGAAAGAAGTAGCCATCAAAGAAGGACGTACTTTTTTCTGAAGAGGGGAGAGAATTTCCACTTTGCTTATGGCCTTGTCTAAATACTGACAGAGATTGTGGATTCAAAAGGCATCTGTAGCCTTGGAAGCTCATGTCAGGAACCTTGGGTGATCACTGACATCATATATAAGAGTGTTAATTGTTAACAACAGGATTCACTGTGCACTTACTTCCTATGCAGGACTTCTGTCCTCAATGAGTTGTATTATGAGAATTAACTGTAAAACTTGTTCTCAAATAGGTGTGTGTGTGTGTATGCGTGTGTGTGCAAATTGTTGAAACCTTTACTTGGTATGGAGTTGGTCTTCTGTATATAAAGTTAATTGAAAATGAATTTTAGTGGAGAATTGGACTGGGAATGGGAAAGGGGGGAGAAGATGCGGTGGGAGTGGAGTGGGAGGGTGTGTTTAGTGGTAAAAATCATTATATTTCTAAAGTTGTATTTATGAAATTTGTACTTATTAAATAAAAATTTTCTTTGGCAAAAAAAGAAAAACAGTATTCATCCAAGAATATTATATACTGTAAAACTCTCATTTATGAATGAAGGTGAAATTAAGATCTTCCATAACCAACAGAAATTGAAATAATTTGTCTCCACTTGTCCAGCCTTATGAAAGATACTTAAGGAGGTGCTACACACAGATATACAGAAAGATAGCCATCATTATGAACAAATGTGAAGCCAGAGAATACTCCAATACAAGTACAAACAACATCTATAGTAAACAATAAGAATATTTATGGAAAAATGGCAGGGCCAAGTTATTACTTATCAATACTTGTCATTTTGAATGTAAATGGTCTCAACTCCACAATTAAAGATACAGACGGGTTGAATGGATTAAAAAACAAGACCTGTTCTTTTGCAGCCTGTAAGAAACACATGTCACCAACAAAGATACATGCAGACTGAAAGGGAAAGGATGGAAAAACGTAGTCCATGCTAATAGAAACCAAGAAAGAGCTAGTGTAACCATCCTAGTATTATACAAAATAGTCTTTAACATAAATAGTGCTAAAAGAGATGAAGAAGGGCACCATGTAATGATTAAGGGATCAACTCAACAGGAATATATGATTATAATAAATATATATGCACCTAATTATAGGGTGCTTGGTTATTTGAAAAAAATGTTAATGGATCTCAGGGGAGACATAGACTCCAGTACAATAGTAACTGAGAACTTCAACACCCCAATTTAATCAAAATGTCCATACTACCAAAAGCAACTTAAAGTTTCAAAGCAAGTCCAACTAAACACTAAAGACATTCTTTGCAGATTTAGAAAAAATGATGCTAGAATTAATATGGAAACACAAGAGACCCCAAATAGCTAAAACAACCTTATGCAATAAAAACAAAGCCAGAGGCAGCATAGTACCTGATTTCTAGGGCAGTTATAATCAAAACAGCCTGATATTGGCACCAAATCAGACTTATAGACCAATAGAATGGAATAGAAACTCCATAAATCAAGCTATCCATCTACAGCCAACTTGTATTTGACAAAGGAGCTAAAATCAATCCCTGGAGAAATGACAGTCTATTAAACAATGCTGTTGTGGAAACTGGAAAGATTCTTCAATTACAGGATCATCAGTGACTTTCAAAAAGGAATTATATCATGTTATTTACTATTATATGTGATTATTTATATAGTTATATAAAATAAATATAATATTTCTATAATTCTTATTTATATAATATGCTTGTTTACTTCTTTCTTCCTTTCTTGTTTGTATGAATTTCATTTATTTTTCTTGTCTGATTGGTGTCATTAGCATCTGTAGGATTGTGCTATATAGTAGTGGTGAGAATTCACATTCTTGCTTTATACCCACTATTAAAGAAATAAAATTGTTTTATCCTCTTACTTTTATATTAGCTATATTCTTTTCATAAATATACTTTATTATGTTGAAGACATTTCTTTCTATACCTATTTTATTGAGAGCTTTAAAAAAATGTTGAAGTTTTCAAATGAGTCTTCTGCACCTGTTGAGACAATCCAGTCGTTTTATCCTTCTTTTGATTTGGTGTATCACATGGATAGCTTTGTACATTGTTAAGCCAACCTTGTTTTCCCGAGCTAAATCTCACTTTGTCATGGTGTATAGTCTTTTTGACATGTTTTGAATTAAGTTTGCTAGTATTTTATGGAGGATGTTTACAGCTATCTTTTTGTAAAATTTATTTATTTATTTATTCATTCATTCATTCATCCATTTATTTATTTGAGAGGTAGAGCTGAGAGAGAAGATACAGAGATTTTCCATCAGCTGTTCCATTTCCACATTGGCTGGAGTGTGCCAGGACAAAGCCTGAAGCAAGGAATTTCACCAAGTCCTACCATCTGGGTGGCAGGAACCCAAGCACTTCGTCGACCATCCTCTGCCTTCCCAGGTGCATTAACAGGAAGCTGTATCAGAAGTTAGGACCTGGGGCTGGAGCTTGCATGCCAATATGTGATATGGAAGTCCTCAACAATGGCTTACTCACTGCATCACAAAACTTACCCTCTACATTTATCTTTGTTAGAAATATTATACCATAGTTTTCTTTCCTTGAACTGGCTTTGGTTTATTATCAAGGTGATGCTGGCCTTACATAGTAAGTTTGGAAGTATTCCTTATCCTTACATTTTTGAGAAAATTTGAAAGGGATTGATATTATTTGTTCTTTGACTGGTAGAATTAAGCTATGAAGCCATCTGGTCCTTGGTTTCTCTTTAATGGGATGTTTCAATTACCACTCCAAATTCTCTGTAATCAGTGTGTTTAGGCTTTCTATTTATTGTTAACTCAATCTTGATGGGTTTTGTGTTTCTAGAAGTTTACCAATTCCTTATGGTTATGCACTTGGTTAGAATATAATTTTGTACAGTATAGCATATAATTGATTAATGTATAATTTTGTATAGATTATTTAAATCTCTACTTGCTGATGACATTATCTATATGCAGTAAACCTGAAGACTTAACTAAAAAGCTGTTATAAATAAATAAAATAAATGAATTCAGTAAAGCTGCCAAATTCTAAATCAACAATATATTACTGTTCTTAAACTTTAGTATTTAATTTCAACCTAAAATTTTGTGCAGACAAAATTAGCCCTAGTAAAAGAGCTATCAAATTCAAACATTGGTCTTTAAACTATCAGATTATTTAGCATCTTTGACATTTCTTAAGTCTGGGCTTTTTAATTAATTTTACAAATATAAATATAAAACATGAGTTGAAATCATTTCAGACGATTGTTCATTTATTCTTGACCCAGCTACGACAGTGCAAAGCAGAAACAGAAATCTGATTAAACAGAGAAAGGCCTTTTGCAGCTTATAGAAAGCAGCTGAGACAAATTCACAAAACAGCACTTCTTCCTGATTCATATTTTACCAGTCCAGGGAAGCTGAGCCAAGTCTAGCAGTATTCAATTATACAGTGCAGTGATTGCAATAACTCTAAAGGCCTCAGTGATGATTAGATAATGTGTGGAAGAAACTTTGTTACTCACTGACCCCACTAGGAATGGCATAGAATGGAGAGCAAGAACCCTGACAGCCTATGCCATAGTTTTTGAACAGCTTACTGGATCAGAGAAAAATACATGCCTTTGGTCTGAGCCATATGTACCTTTTTATTTTCTCTTTGTATCTACAATTTCACAGGGATAGACCAAAGACAAGAATAAGGAGCGCTAAATGGACTAAAGTAAATTTTGTTTTTTATTTCATAAACATATGAGCAAAACATGCAGAAATACAGAGTAAAATATAAAATCTAACTTTGCTCCAATGAGGTAAATTGTTTATCATCTTTATTTTGGGGAATATTTCTTTTTTTAATTCAATCAATCAGTTTGAAAGGGAGGCAGAAAGAGAAAGAGGGAGGCAGTGGTGGGGGGATAGAGAGAGAGCAAGAGCACTTTCATTGGCTGGTTCAATCCCCAAATTCTCAAAGCTAGTCCAGGCAAACGCCAGGAGCCAGGAACTACTTTTGGGTCTCCTAAGGTGACAGAGACCTGAGTACTTAGGCCTTCATCCATTGCATTCTCAGGTGCATTAGCAGGAAACTAGATTGGATGCAGAGTAGCCAGGATTCAAAACACTCCAATATGGGATGTGGCCATCCTAAGCAGCAGCTTAACTCACTATTCCACAATCACTGCTCCTAAAGAATCATCGTTAAAATCAGACATCTTTAGAAATGGTAGAGCAAAAGGAGAGCCATATTTTGAGAGTATGAAGATGTGACTATTGGGTTGAAACATCAGCAGAGACCATATTCCTACTGTTCTGATGAGAAGACCAAAAGAAAAAAATATTGTTAGTGCTACACATAGAAATAGGGACTGATTCAAGAGAAAAGATTGATATAAAAAACGATTATTTTCTTCTGTAATGATGTTTTGGCTTAATTCCTATCATATGCTCATATCTTACTTTAATTTCTTCGGAATAAAAGAGCAATCTTTATTAATTAATTCATATTGATAAGTTAATGATGTGCTACATTATTTCTCATAAGAGTATATCCATTTTAAGATAAGAAAACAGCATTTGACAGAATGACAACTAAAATAATTACAAAATTTCAGAATGTTCCAACAGGGAATAACTTTAGATGGAGAACATTCTAGCTCATGTCAAGTTTCCCTGTGCAGACTCTTGTGCATATGGCCTCAGTTTAGGAATATCTCATAACTCAGCAAAGAATAGTGGCTGAAGATTTCTGACAAACTGATCAGCAACATTTGATGCCATGTACTAGGGTTCCTTTCATAACCAGCACTTCATAATTTTTTCATTACTAAGAATAACTACACCATGGTAAAAACAATGGAGAAACCACAGAAATTAATTCTGTTTTAGTACACAATTCATTAAATATTCCATCCTGCATGCTGTCTTTCTCCCTAGTTATACTGATCAATATTCTCAACTGAAAATTGAATTACAATGAAGTCAACAAAGGGTTGATTCCACTGAGTGTCAGGTGGAGCTTATATATGTATATTATATATACATATATAAGTGGATATTATATATACCTATAATATATACATATATTCTATATACATATAATTGCATGTCTTTTCTGAAAATACATTTACAGATGATGAATTCTTTCACATCACTTATGTCAGTGTTTCTCAATATCAGTGTGTGTTAGGATCACTTAGATGGCTTTATGGGGATCAGCACTGTGGCATGGTGGGTAAGGTTGCTGCCTGCCATGCTGGCATCTCATATCAGCACTGGTTCCAGTCCTGGCTTCACCACTTCTGATACAGCTCTCTGCTATGGCCTGGGAAAGCATAAGATGGCCCTGCAGCTGCTTGGGAGACCCAGAAGAAGCTCTTTGCTCCTGGATTCTAATCAGTGCAGCTACAGCTGTTGCAGCCATCTGGGGAGTGAACCAGTGGATGAGAGACCTCTCTATCTCTCCCCCTCTCTCTGTCTCTCTCACTCTCTTACACACACACACACACACACTGCCTCTCCTTCTCTCTCTGTGTAACTCTGACTTTAAAATAAATAAATGAATCTTTTAAAAAATAACTTTTCTATCACAGAAATATCAAATTCTCATATCTTATTTTTGCTGAGGATACAACTATCAAATTCTAAAAATTAAGCATCTTTTAAATTGTGTTAGGATTGTATTCCTTATAGGAACGTCCACATAGATTTTTAAGTGTTGCACGATACTTATGAAGCACTAAGTCAATTTACATCAAATGCTTGGCTTACATACAGGCCCACTAGAGATTAATATGTAGTTAAAAATTCTGCCCCACCCCCTGACTTTCCACTTTATTACAATTTTACCTAGATATATCTATTCTGATGAATATGTCTGAAAAAAGATAAATGTCATACTCCAAGTCACAGATGGCATACTGGGTTACAGGAAACTGCAGTTGTTTAGGAAGTATTTTATTTAACATTCAGTTTCCTTGCTTCTACAAAATCAATGCAATTTTTGTTTGTTTTAATTTTGCTTCACAGTTGAGTATCATTATATTATTCTTTAAGAGTTCAGTTTGTTCTCACTGCTCATCTGTATCATGCTCAACTACTTCCCATAACTGGAGAAATCTCAAAACAGGTGTTTTAAAATGCTGCTATTTACCATTTGGTTCATAAAGAGAGAATAATACAAACAGTCATTTCCCTCTGTTTTGGCTCTGCACCAGTGAGAAAGGGCCATAACAGAAGCAATCACTCAGAGAGAAAGTACCCTCTACTCTCTCTTCTGGGAAAGCTATAGGGCACTTGAAAGATGATGGGTTTGTTGGACTGGAATTATGAAAAGCGAAAAAATAGAATCCAGATGTCATGAAAATAGAGAATAAAGAACAGGTGGATATATATATATATATATGAGTCTATATAGGTTATATTAAAATACATATGTTCAGGTGACCCCATTTTGAGGGGACTGTTACATCTTATGCCTTTTTATATCAGTTAATAAAATAAGGCACAGACTTCAAGGTCATCTAAGAGGATACATCCCAAGGTTTATGGAAAATGTTATTCAAAGATAAATTTTTTGTTGCCCCAAAATTTTGAAAGCATGCACACAAGGAGTCTTTAAAATGATCATGAGAAATGCAAAATATGAAAAAACTATGACTAGATTTCAAGTATTTGCATTAAATTAAATAATTTTAATTCAATTTTCTAATGGACTTTCACAAGTCCCTTCATTTGTCCCCTATACCCTGTTATGTGACCTGATCTCATCCTTTCTCGTTCTTCATAATCTTTCCCTTTGTCTTCTCATATTCATGGATTTTCACAATCTATTTTCTAATCATACTCTTCACTCTTTTTTGTAAGCTCTTGCACTTCTTCACATGTTTAGTCTTCATTAATTTGCTAAAAGTGTCTGGTGAGTACATTTATGTCTCTATCTTTTGGTTTTTTTTTTTTTTTTTTTTTTTTTTTTGACAGGCAGAGTGGACAGTGAGAGAGAGAGACAGAGAGAAAGGTCTTCCTTTGCCGTTGGTTCACCCTCCAATGGCCACCACAGCCGGCGCACTGCGGCCGGTGCACTGCGCTGATCCAAAGGCAGGAGCCAGGTGTTTCTCCTGGTCTCCCATGGGGTGCAGGGCCCAAGTACTTGGGCCATCCTCTACTGCACTCCCGGGCCACAGCAGAGAGCTGGCCTGGAAGAGGGGCAACCGGGACTAGAACCTGGTGTGCTGGCGCCATCAGGCGGAGGATTAGCCTAGTGAGCTGCGGCGCCGGCCCTCTTTTGGGTATTTTTACACAATTACGTTTCATCTAAGAAGGAGTCTTCATCTTTATAGACCAAAAAGTAGTATTTGGACCACTTGCTGATTTTCTCTCTTTGATACATTGAATTGATACTATTCTCTTGATTTTTTTTTTTTACTCCAGCACTGGTTAATCTTTTTTTTTCAAAAAAGATGTATTTCCTTTTTTTTTTGAAAGGCATAGTTACAGAGAGGCAGAGGCAGAGACAAAGATAGGTTTTTCATCTGCTGGTTCACTCCTGAAATGGCACAATGGTCAGAGCTGGGCCAATCTGAAGCCAATATCCACGAGTTTCTCCCAGGACTTCCATGTGGTACAGGGGCCCAAGGACTTGGGGCATCTTCAAGTGCTTTCCCAGGATGTAGCAGAGAGCAGGACTGGAAGCTGCAGGCAGTGGCTATTCCCACTACACTACAGTGATAGGCCCTTTATCGATTTCTTTTGAAGATCTCATCTCTTTCTATGGCCTCAAGATAGCATTCCATGTGGCCTTGGAATTATCCTTAGAGATGTCTTTGAAATAGTTTCCAGACATAATTGTTAGTTCACCAAGGCATACTGTTGGCTCTGTCTTCCAAGATCTATAAATGGGATCATTCCCCTTGCCCTAATATTAACTTTTCCCACACAAGTTTGTGCTACAAGCACAGAATTAGTCTTTCTGTTTCCACTTGTATGCACTGAATAGAAACCTTGTAGGGGAAAGGTCTATAGGAGGGCCTTAATTTTCAATTTTTCTGTGGAAAAAAAGCCAGAATTGCTGCATTCCACAGTCACAAGACTGCAGAAGACAATACATAACTTTAAAATTTCTCATAAATCATAGGATTGCTAAAACAACAGGGATTCTCAGAATGTTAAATATTTCATCAAGAAGGTCATGCATACAAAGCCAGTTCTATGTCAGGCCAAAGTCAGGAGACCAGAACTTCGTCCTGGTTTCCCCCATGATTTGCAGGTACTCCATTACTTGGGTCAACTTTGGCTGTCTTCTCAGGCTCTTCTGAGGGAAGCGGAAAAGAAGCAGAAGAGCAGGAATTGAACCAGTACTCCATATGAGATGCTGGCATCAGAAGCTTAAAACACTGCACCGTGATGCTGGCCCTAGAACTCACTTTCTGATCACAAATTATAGACTCAGTCTAGTTACACAATATCTTTGTAGTTGTTATGTCTCATTGTCTCTATTTAATTTTAATACACAGTTCTGGTATTTAACAGGAGAGATGAAGACTTTCAAAACATTGGATGTTGCTGTCTAATGTACAGCATTTGGAAAGAAATAGATAATCATAAAACTTGAGCTCAGCTAAATCGTTTTTTAAATCTTTTTCTTATTTTTATTTATTTGAAAGGTGGAGAGCCCAAGGCAAGGAGACATCTTCCACCCACCAGTTATTATAATCTTGTAAAACTAGATGCAGTTTTGTTTTATCTGACATTCCATTCATCATGTTCTAGATTCCATATATAAGACTAATTCTGTATAAGAAAAAGGATTTTTTAAATTAGTTATTGAGTCCATTTTATCCTCAAAATAAAATTTCAACAGGTGTCAAACTTTTAGAGAAAAAAGTTTAAAAATGTCAGTACTATTCTCTAGAGTATGTTAAAAATAATTGTATAATATAATAAAATATTTTTATTAATTTTACTAATTCCTAAGGAATATAATTGGTGAATTATTTAATTAATACTGATTCTGAAATGTGATAAATGAAACACTCTTAGAAAGTATGATACTGGATGAAACAAAAGATTGTTCAGTAAGGATTGTTGAAGATGATCTTTCTTTAGAAATTTAATTGCTTTTGCTGTTATGGAATTTGCTTGATACTAAATGAGATTCTAGCTCTTATGAGTAAAGTGTTAAATATCAAGTCAATTAACCAAAATCTCAAAAATATATATCTACAGAAGCAAGCACAGTGGCATAGTGGGTAAAGCCATAGCCTGCAGTGAAAGCAACCCATATGGGCACCAGTTCGAGTCCCAGCTGCTCCACTTCTGATCCAGCTCTCTGCTATGCGTGAGGAAAGCAGTAGAAGATGGTTCAAGTCTTTGGGCTCCTACAGCCACACAGGAGACCCAGAGGAAGCTCTTGGCTCCTGGCTTTGGATCAACACTGCTCAGGGCTTGAAGCCATCTGGGGTGTGAACCAGTGGATGGAAGACCTCTCTTTTTCTCTCTCTGCTTCTCCTCTCTGTAACACTACCTTTCAAATAAATAAATATATATATATACATACATATATATATAAAATATACACACACATATACTTATCTGTCTTTAAGGCTTTCTGCTAGGCACAACACAATCTGTTGACAATATGTTTTCTAAAGGAAATCTTAGGCTAAAAAATTTTTTTAATTATTTTTGTGAAATCTGAATCATAAATTACACACAAAACATGCCCAGCCACATGTAAGTGCATTGAAACCTCTATATTAAAAGAATGAAATTTGTAGATATTTAGGACATGGTTATGTTTAGATCCTCTTCTCTTAATTTTTTTTTTTTTTTTTGACAGGCAGAGTGGACAGTGAGAGAGAGAGACAGAAAGAAAGGTCTTCCTTTTCCATTGGTTTACCCCCCAATGGCCACTGTGGCCAACACGCTGCGGCTGGCGCACCACGCTGATCCGAAGCCAGGAGCCAGGTACTTCTTGTCTCCCATGCGGGTGCAGGGCCCAAGCACTTGGGCCATCCTCCACTGCACTCCTGGGCCACAGCAGAGAGCTGGACTGGAAGAGGAGCAACTGGGACAGAATCTAGAGCCCCGACCAGGACTGGAACCTAGTGTGCTGGCACCGCAGGTGGAGGATTAGCCTATTGAGCCGTGGCACCGGCCCTCTTATTTCTGTTGTTTTGGATTCCTAGGTAATGGAAATGATTTCTCCAATGCTTATTAATCTGTCCTGTGAAATCTGCTTGCTTTCCATGAGAGATTCTCTATAAGCCATTTTTTGCAGAATACAATTTAGAAATGCATTGGAGGTGACATGTGATTACTGTGGGTCACTGTAGTTATGTAGTATTAAGAGGTAGTTTGAAGAAAATGCAACCACGAAACTTTCATTGTGGAGTATGGGAAGACAGTTCCTCTTTGGATTTGGTGCCGCCTGTCAGATGGCTTTATTGACTACAACTTGTGTTACTCATTAAAGCATCATTAAAATAAATTCTATGAAAAAGTACCCTCATTTTAGCCTCTGATTACAAAGACTGAGACTGTATATCAATGCAGATTTTAAATATTTGTCTCATGATCACTTGCAAGCTGCTCTGAACATCTGCTTGTTATCAAAAATGGGAGTGTTGTATCTCTTGCTCCTGATTTTTTTAATGGGTAAGTTTGAAAATTGTACCCACAATGTACAGAGACTTGAAGCCAAGTTCTCCTTTTTAAAGGAGTTTCAGGTACTTGATAAATGAGGGGAAAAAATGCTGCCTCTAACTCTTCTAAACAGTTACATTTTTTTAACATTTATTTAGAAAATATAAATTTCCAAAGTACAGTTTATGGATTACAATGGCTTCCCCTCCCAAAACTTCCCTCCCACTCACACCCTTCCCATCTCCTGCTCCCTCTCCCATTCCATTCACATCAAGATTCATTTTCAATTGTCCTTATATACAGAGGATCAATTTAGTATATATTAAGTAAAGATTTCACCAGTTTGCACCCACACAGAACATAAAGTGTAAAATACTGTTTGAGTACTAGTTATAGCATTAATTCACATTGGGCAACACATTAAGGACAGAGATCCCACATGAGAAGTAGGTACACAGTGACTCCTGTTGTTGACTTAACAATTCGACACTCTTGTTTATGGTGTCAGTAATCTCCCTAGGCTCTAGTCATGAGTTACCAAAGCTATGGAAGCCTTTTGAGTTCAGACAAGGTCATAGTCAAAGTGGAAGTTCCCTCTTCCCTTCAGAGAAAGGTACCTCCTTCTTTGATGGCCCTAATGAAAGATCTCTACTGGGATCTCTACTGGGATCTCACTCGCAGAGATCATTCATTTAGGTTTCTTTTTTCTTTTCCAGAGTGTCTTGGCTTTCCATGCTTAAAATACTCTCATGGGCTCTTCAGCCAGATCCAAATGCATTAAGGGCTGATTGTGAGGCCAGAGTGCTGTTTAAGACATCTGCCATTCTATGAGTCGGCTGTGTATCCCACTTCCCATGATGGATTGTTCTCTCCCTTTTTTATTCTATTAGCTAGTATTAGCAGACACTAGTCTTGTTTGTGTGATCCCTTTGACTCTTAGACCTATCAGTGTGATCAATTGTGAACTGAAATTGATCACTTGGACTAGTGAGATGGCATTAGTACATGCCACCTTGATGGGATTGTATTGGAATCCCCTGGTAAAAAAATATAATTTTGGGAAAATTTTTGGTTTTTTTTAATCTGACAATTTAAATTATTCATTAAACAACCATTAAAACTAACTTAATATCAATGCCCTGTTACATAACCACTCCCTGTTCTTGCCTGAGCCTATATTAAAAATACTATTAATTATAACATATTATTATCCATTTGCTATCAGTTTTTCAAACGTATGTGTATTTATTTCATATTAATTAAAATATATATTTAAAAGTCATCACTGTATATTACACGCATGTTTGTCCATGTTGTTTTGTGCTATTTTGGAATTTATTATGCATAATATTCTAAACTATAATTAATTCACTCATTCATTTATTCCACAAATGGTATTTGTTGAACATTTTTGCATGTGGTGGTCTCCTTAAACATGAAGGAGACATAGTTGAACAAAAGAATGTGACTTTAATTTTATCAGGGCAGGAAATGAGTTAATCAAGCACTCATTAAAGGATATGTGACTACAAACTGTTCTAAGTGTTATGAAAGAAAAGTTCCCAGTGCTATTAGGAAAGATGATATTTACTGGTAGTCTTAGAGGTCAGAGAAGTCATTGCTATGTGACTAAAAGTTAACCCAAAATCTGAAAAACCTTGGTTATGAGGAAGTGAAAAGGGGCAGAATTGATGTAAGGTTTGTTTTGGTAAGATTTACTTATTTATTTGAAAGAGTTACAGAGAGAGGGAGAGACAGAGAGAGGAAAAGAGTGAGAGAGATCTTCCATCTGCTGGTTCAGTACCCAGATGGCTACAAGGGCTAGAGCTGAGCCAGTCTGAAGCCAGAAACCAGGAGCATCTTCTTGGTCTCTCACATGGGTGATGTAGCCCAAACACTTGGGCCATCCTCTGCTGTTTTTCCCAGGCCATTAACAGAGAGCTATATTGACAGTGGAGCTGGCACCCATATTTGATGTCAGCATTACAGATGGTGGCTGTTAAGCCACTATCCCACAATGGTGGCCACTGATATAAGATATTTTTAGTATAGGGTGGCATACACAATGGTCAGGTGAAAGAATAGAGCTCAGGATATTACAGTAACGAAAAGTAGAATAAGTGTGGCAGAGGATGTGGTACTAAGACAGACACGACACGTGCTGAGTATGGAGAAGTAAGCAGTGGCGATGATGGACATGTTAAAGATGTAGGTCTTTGTCCTTGGAAGATTAGGGATTAGATTTATAAATAGGAATTTGACAATAGCATATTTAAACTTGGAAATATTATCCAGGGAGTGACACCAGAAGAAAGCCTGGTGATAGGAACCCAACTACTTGAGCCATCACTGCTGCCTACCATGATCTGCATTAACAGGGAGCTAGAATTGGAAGCTGGAGCCAGGCATTGAACCCAGACAGTCTGACATGGCAAGAGATTTTAACTGAGGATTTAACTACAATCCAAATGCCTGCACCAAAGCACTGATCATTCTTGTGCATACTCCATAATGGCCTCAGAAGAAGTATTATCTGAACGCATGAGAATCATTTCTACATATCAAGCCATTCCAGGAGGCTCATTATATCCTTTTGTCTCAAGCTTGTCATCAAATATATGAGCTTTCTAAATAAAGAAGTATAGCTGACTCTAACACGCGGGCGCACACACACAAACACAATATAGAAATAAAATGAAATAACACGGTTCAACGCTGAATCTTCATTTAGGACTTTTAATTGTCCCATAGCTTTGCCAAGCTTAAAACTTGGAATTTTTGGTTTATGCCTTTCATTGTTTAGTATTTTATAGTACAGCAAAGGTGCAAGCTAAAATCTACTGCATCCATGACCATAGGAAAAAGTCATACTAATTCTTTCAAGTGTGAATGCAACTACAACCATATGACTTTTTGAGATCAATAATACATCACCACATTGAGGCATATTCAAAAGAAAATCCATGTAACAAACAGAATGCTAGCTAACAGAATTTACTGAATTGTCAGAGTATCAATAAAATGCTCAGTAACTAATAGCTTCCCCATCTGCTAACTATGAACGGTAAAAAAAAAGAAAAACTGAAATTAAATAAACAAGAGGTAATTCATAATGGCTACATGAACTATGAATTATTTGGGACTCAATTTAAGAAAAATAAAATACACACAAAAAATATAGTAGAGTCACAGCAAATGCCTTGTTGTCATATGAAATTAAATTATAGTTATAGTAAAAGAAATCAAAAGCAAAATGTATTTCATAATCCCATAGGTGATGACTAACTTATTTAAATTATAACAACTCTCAAACCCATCTGCAGGAAATATTTGCTATTATAAGATAGATTATATTTTGGTCTCTTGATAATTCTTTTTTTTTTTTCAACATACACAGAAGGGCAGAATCTTTACAGTATTGTCTGCTCATTTCTTTAATTTTTAAAAAGTAATAACTATATTGACTTTACCCAGTATCTGCATTAAAAATCCTTAACCAGAGCAGGTTAACTGGAAGCACAGATTATATTTGTATCCAAATTTTAAATTCATGCTTTTCTTTAAAAATAGAAAAGAATTAGCCATTTCTTCCACACGGTAATAGTCATATTTGAATAGGCTCCAAATGACATCTCAGTTGTTAAACAGTAAGCTCACTTTGTGGAGTAACGGCAGAGAATCCAGCCAGTTAGCCCTATTGGTGGCAAGGGCAAGCATTTCACTATGATGAAGCTGTGCTTTTAGCCTTAGTGACCTCTACTGACTTTGATTGTAGACTTCCTTCAGTTCTTTTGCTGAGGAATGATCAAAGATTACAATTCTGGTTTTGTATTGCACAGACTTTATTCTACATTTCATTTTTCTTTCCTTTTAAGATAAGTGCTCAAAGTACTATTTTTGTCATCACACAAGTAAGTATACCTTGACAAATCATGCTATTAGAGTAATTTTTGAATACCTCAATTTAAACAGCAATTTTCAAAATGACCACTATAGGGTTTTAAGAAAAGCTGAGATATCAAAATCACATGTTTGTTTCAATTATGGCCAATAACATCTTTATATCTACCAAAATATTAGTAATTCTAAGCAATAGATCTATAAATAATATATTCGGGAATTTAAAGTTTAACTGAATTAAACTAGTTTTTAAAAATCAGCCATAGGATCAAGTATTATCTATTTAAAATGAATTTAAAAATACAAATGGGACCTTACTGACCATAATAAAACATATTATCATTTATAACCAGAGAAACTTATGACAGATGATAATACTGAAAATCATATATCTAGTTGACATAAAATCACACATATAGAATAGTTCACCAAATTTCAAATAAGGGCTGGGAATTTGTTTTTACTGGCATTGTATAATGTTTTGCCTGCAATGTGTCTGTATCCCTCATGATACTCTAAAATATTTGCCATTATTATTTCTAATATTCTGATAAAGGAGCAAAATCTTGGGATTTGATTACAAAATAGCTGTGACTTCAGATTTCTAATCTAGAACATCTTATTCACACCTTAATTGTCATGATTGCCAGTGTCTACTGTAAATGAGGAAAGCTTCCTGATCTTAAGTCCCCCTTTCAGGGAAAGAGGAAGGAGAAAGAAAGTACTTTATATATTGACAAAATAATATCTTCACTTAAAGCTCATTAATATTCCCAAAGCATACATTATATAAAAATGAGGAAAAATATGGCATGTTATTTGAGTATATTAACTAGATACTGTTGCTGTCTACAAACATCAGTTTTAAAGAAACCCTTTTTTTCTTCAGTTCTACTAGACCCATAAAAAGTAATGTTTAAAAAATAATATCTAAAAGTTTCTTGTCATAGATTATATTATTCATTTCTTAATAGCTACATACTGGCTGGCGCCGCGGCTCACTAGGCTAATCCTCCGCCTTGTGGCGCCGGCACACCAGGTTCTAGTCCTGGTCAGGGCGCCAGATTCTGTCCCGGTTGCCCCTCTTCCAGGTCAGCTCTCTGCTGTGGCCAGGGAGTGCAGTGGAGGAAGGCCCAAGTCCTTGGGCCCTGCACCCCTTGGGAGACCAGGAGAAGTACCTGGCTCCTGCCATCAGATCAGCACGGTGTGCCAGCTGCAGCGCGCTGGCCGCAACGGCCATTGGAGGGTGAACCAACGGCAAGAAGGAAGACCTTTCTCTCTGTCTCTCTCTCTCACTGTCCATTCTGCCTGTCAAAAAAATAAATAGCTACATACTTTTAGGGATGATAATAGAATAATATTCAGAAAATAAAAACAAAAACTGCTTATACTATTGGAGAACACTAGTATAACTGCCAAATATGGAAGCATTGCATGGGTTCTACTCTAATAGGAAATGAATGCACATGAAAGTCTTCCTTATCACCAGATAATATTTTAAAAAGAATGCTTTTCTTTAAAATAAGAAAGCTATGGAAATGAAGGAATATATCTGAAAGCATTGAATTTCATGTGTGACCATTCTTAGGAATAAACAGTATTTTTTATACTTGAAGCCATCTGGTAATGTAAGGTGCTGGGTAAGCAGAGGAGCAATTCAGCATAAAAGGATATACTTTATTGAGATTAAGAAACACTAAACAAATGGTGTTGCACTGTGGTGTAGTAGGCTAAACCTCTTCCTGTGGGACTGGCATCCCATATGGGTACTGCTTCAAGGAGTCCTGGTTGCTCCACTTTCAATCCAGTTCCCTGATAATGCACTTGGGAAAGCAGCTGAAGATGATCCAAGTCCTTGGGCCCCTGCACCCACGTGGCAGACCCAGAAGAAGCTCCTGGTTCCAGGCTGGGATTGGGCCAGCTCCAGCTATTGCTGCCATCTGGGGAGTGATGGCAGACCTTTCTGTCTCTCCCTCTCTATATAACTCTGCCTTTCATATAAATAAATAAAATATTAAAAAAACACCTGCTAATATTTTGACAAATCAACTATTTGGTGTGCTTGATTTAAATCTACAGAAACATCCAAAGTAAAGACAATGCTTTCTTCAAATAAATGTAATACATGAGAATTTTGCTGAGAAAACAGTCTAGAGACAGGCATGAGCAGTGGAAATAAAGCTAGTGGCCTAGTCTCAGGATATCAGCATCTCAGTCTTGCACAGTCAACATCTAGGAATCTCAAAACCTCATTGATATTACAATTTTGCAGTGTGGCTATTCCCTTTTAATATGCATTCTTACAATCAAATAAAAATTGGAATCATATAGTCCCTAATTTTTCAGTCTCAAACTCTGATGATCTTGCATTGGTATTTGGCATAGAAGATAATATGCCACTTGGGATACCTGTATTGCATACTGGAGTTCCGGTGTTCATGTGCTGACTCTGCTTAGATTCTGGCTTCCTTATAATGTACATCCTGGGACACAAAAATCAATGGCTCAAGTAGTTGAGTTCCTGACACCCACATGAAAAACAGATTTAGTTACCAGCTTCTGGCTTTAGCCTTGCCCAGCCCCGCCTATTGCAGGTATTTGAATGAATCACTGAATAGGAACTCTCTCTCTCTCCCATCAAACTAACTAAATAAATGATTTTTAAACATCTAATGATATTCCAGTCTTGAGGTTTGGCAGATTCCAACACTGGTATCTTCAGATTCTTCAATATTTAGTCTATCTTATTTGTATTTCCATTGTTTCACATTAATAAATTTCATAGTATTTGATTAAATGGCCACCCTTAAGGAAAAAGGCTGAAACAACCATTAAAATATTAGAGAAGAGAAGAGGTATGTCTACCATAAATCCAAATTAATTTTGATTTCCAAAATTATCAAATACATAATGAAGGCACATGAAATAGAGTACCAAGCTGAAATTCAAGAAACAATTCTTCTATTTCCCTAGTGTTTGCATTCTAAGACCCTACTTAAAGTAATTCAACAGAGACAAGTTCAATTCTCAAGTGCATCATCTTGATCAGTTCCTTATTCTAGCTAACCAAGAGGAAAAAATATTGATTCTTGCAAGAAAGAAAGAAGGAAGAAAGGAGGGAGGGAGGGAAGAAAGAGAAAAGAGAAAGACTACAGTATTTTAAGAAACTGTGATTTCTGTCATATGATTAAAATCACGAGACATTCAATGAATAAGGAAAATATGATCCAAAGTCAAACAAAACTTAGTCAAACAACAGAGTGATATATATGATCCTACCTTAGCCACATCTCTAGCACCTGGATACCACAAGACATAATCCAGAGAGATGTGTTAGAGTTCTATTCTGTTAATGGAGGACTGATGTTAGCTCAGAATTTTTTCCAGTTGTTTATTCTCTCTCTGGAACACATGTGTATTTGCAGTAGGATGGTGATCATTTCAGGAAGTGGGTGGGAGAAATTTTAGAAAGTATATACTTAAAGTATGAGTTCTTGCTCAAGATGCCCAGATTCCATTTCATTCCAGGATGCAATTTCTGTAAAAGGATTCAAGTTCAAGAATTAGATCAGGATAGATGGATTTTCATCATAGTGACTCAATTTAGGATTCTATTTGGAACTTAAGAATTATTTTTTCATTTTACATTCAAGTATTCTTTAGTAGGCTTTTCTAGTGAAAGTATAATCAGTTAGATAACATCAAAGATCATGCATGTAACAGTATTGTGTTCATTATTTTTTTTTATTTGACAGGTAGAGTTATAGACAGTGAGAGAGAGAGACAGAGACAGAGAGAAAGGTCTTCCTTCTGTTGGTTCACCCCCCAAATGGCCTCTATGGCCGACGCTGTGCTGATCCGAAGCCAGGAGTCAGGTGCTACCTCCTGGTCTCCCATGAGGGTGCAGGAGCCCAAACACCTGGGCCATCCTCCACTGCCATCCCGGGCCACAGCAGAGAGCTGGACTGGAAGAGGAGCAACCTGGACTAGAACCTGGCGCCCATAAAGGATGCCATGGTGCTGGCCCCTGTGTTCACTATTATGTACCTGCTCCCCATCATAACCAAACTCACCTAGAACCTCACAGTTATGTACTAATACTTACCCTCTGTTATTACTTGATTATATAACACTATAATATATAACATTATAAACAAATATGCCATTTTAATAGCACTATCCATCCTTTTGTTTCAATTTTGCAGAGGGCAGCCATGTCAATAAAGCATTGCTGAAGAGAGTAGCTGTTGAATTTTTCTGATGATATATCCATCAGTAGGTAAAACATGATGTATCAATACTCTCAGCCTGATTTTGAAGGTTTCCATTTTCATTACACTGATATATTTCAGGAATATCCACTTCATGAAATATTGCATACTGCTGGGTCATAGTTTCTTAACAAATAACTCAGTGATCTGTTAGAATCTCTCCTAGAAACTGTTAAGCATACTCATACTAGTACATTTGTTCTAATTTGAAATTGTATTCTGTTGTTGTAGTTCTATTAAATATATACTTGGTCATAGGGATCATGTTACTACCTGCATAAATCAGAAAAAAAATACCATTATTTCTCTATGTAAAAATCTACTTTCTGGGTAAAATTTTCAACCTGTGCTTTTAGAGCACATTTGAATCTCAGTCTAACTGATTTGTCTGAAATAAAGGAGAAATAATGGAGAACAGACATCAAAAAGATTGGTATCAACTTGCTAAACAAAACTAAGTAAATAAAACTATAAACAAAAATAGCAGCAGAGCACTACATCAGAAGAGGTATCGAAAGATAAATTTAACCAAATGAGCATTAGGGACATTGACAGGTATATTACATTTAGTATGTTTTGAGGTGGCCAGGGTCTCCAGAATATTTACCATTGATATCACCCAAAGGTCTTCATTCCAATTTCTATATTACTTGTATCTCTAAATCAGTACTGTGATTTTCACAGAAGTAACCAGAAAATAGTGAGAAGTATGATTAAGGAGCTTAAGTAATTAAGCTATATATATATATATATATATATATATATATATATATATTCTATTTTGTTGATCTTATATCCATAAGAACTGTGTGTGTTGTATGTGTGTGTACGTGAGTGTGTTTTCACCTAAACTTTGATAGTTTGCCCATGATTTAATCCCAGAATTTAAAACCCTACAGGTTTTCTCACTTAAATTGTTTAGTTCTATCAGTTTTTAAGTTTTCTCTTCATTTTCTTATTATTTCCACTGTGAAGGTCTTTTGACCTTCACTTATATCACTTATATCATAGACTGGCACTGACTAGGTCCATTATCCCACATAACTCTAGGAGATAACTATGTATATATAGGCTCTTTAAGCACTATATTCCATTTTAAGGGATAAAAGAATGCCCCTTTGTGCCATATTCAACAAACCAGCTCTTATTCCTTAGGAGTTGACACTGATCAAATACTATTAACAGTTGAAACACAATGTAAAAAACAGGAGTCACACTATTTTAAACTATATGAAAAACACAGAATTTAATATTTACAGAATTGTTGGATGAGCTAGAAGAGTGCACCTAACTCTCTAGCTCCAGAAACATGCACTAGGCCTAACCACTTAACCCCTTCCTTACCTCTGGACCATTTATAACCACTAGAATTTCAATATAAGAATAAATTCCATGCCCTTCTCAAAGACATTGCCCTTAATGTAATTATTTATTGATACATGTAAAATTAGACAATAGATGCTAAAATGTGATTTTAGAGCAATTGGAACACTTCTTTTCATTACCTCCACATTTCAAACTCCACACAAGTATGTTTAGTAGATGGAGTCTAATTTATTGTTTAAAAATAAATGAGATGGGCCAGCGCCACGGCTCACTTGGCTAATCCTCCACCTGTGGTGCCAGCACCCCAGGTTCTAGTCACAGTTGGGGCGCCAGATTCTGTCCTGGTTGCTCCTCTTCCAGTTCAGCTCTCTGCTGTGGCCTGGGAGGGCAGTGGAGGATGGTCCAAGTGCTTGGGCCCTGCACCACAAGGGAGACCAGGAGGAAGCACCTGGCTCCTGGCTTTGGATCAGCGCAGCACCGTTCACTTCCAATTGGGGAGTGAACCATCGGATGGAAGACCTCTCTCGCTCTCTCTGCCTCTCCATCTCTTTCTGTGTAACTCTGACTTTCAAATAAATAAATAAATTTTCAAAAAAGTTAATGTTCAAAAATTTTGAATTATTGTGTAATTTCATGCTTGCATCCCAAAATAATGTCTGGTGGATTATTTTCCTTATTAAGAGAGAATACAAAAGTGGAAGCAGACTCCCTTTAAACAGAAAGCTTTCACAGGCTTCCACATTGCACTGCAAACACTCAGGAAGTTTTCCTTTTTTTCAGTCATTCGTGACAGCTGATACACTATTTCTGTGTCTATTCTTTCCTATGCTTCAGGAAATATGACTTCTATCAAGTTTGAAATATGTGGTTGTCTCCTAATCCAACATATTAGTTGAATCAAAAGACATGTAGCTAGAATCTGCACACAAGTTTTATGATTGTGACATGTTAAGCCAGGTTTGGTTTTCCATTAATGACTTCCTGAATTTTTATTTATGACCCTTTCATGTCTTCTCAGGTGATGGAAAAATCAAAAAGTGTACACACAAAATCATACAGCAAAGAAGAAGCCGGTGTATATTCTTAACTCCTGTCTTAAAAATGTTTTTCATAGTGGAAAGATAAATAAAGTTTATTTTAATGGTCAATTTTATGAAATCTTACTAATATATAAATATGAAATAATATTACTG
This sequence comes from Oryctolagus cuniculus, assembly GCF_051225735.1. Taxonomy (NCBI): domain Eukaryota; kingdom Metazoa; phylum Chordata; class Mammalia; order Lagomorpha; family Leporidae; genus Oryctolagus; species Oryctolagus cuniculus. The sequence goes on from NC_142870.1 coordinate 58,499,094, forward strand.
AACAAAGCAGATTAAGTGCATTCCTTCTCTGCTCATCAGGAGTAAATTTAAAACCTCGAAGTCAGAAGTAAAGCTATATAATCTGTATTCATAGTGAGATCATATTGTCTGAATATTGCATGCAAGCATTTACTCTGTGCTGTTGCATTCTTGCAAATCTTTTTCTTTTATTTTTCTCTGATTCAAGGGTCTATAACACTGAGATTGTTGATAAATTATATTTTTTCTGTCTTGATAATGTTCTTTTTCCTCTATCCCTTTCATATAAAAATATTATAGAGTTGCTCTCATGTGTCAGATTATAAAGAAACAAAGATGATTAAGGAATAGTCCTCTCAATCAAGAAGTCAATCAGTGCAAGCCTCGGGAAGACAGAAGGTCAGCACTGGTCATCTTTCTGGTTTGAACTAAAATAAAACACACTTATGTGTACACAAATACAAATACACACACACACAGGGGATACTGTGCAGGAGGTGAGGGGGGCTGGTTGTAATTCAAGCAAAATAACAAAATTACAAGCACAGAATTAGAAACAGAGACTCAGAAATAACATGGATACAACATGGTCCTGATGGTTAATATATATATTTTTCAGTTTCTAGGTAAATTCATCTCTATAGATATGTCTGTGTGAAACTGTGTGTGTGTAGGTGTGTGAATGTAAAAGGAAAGAGCGAGAAAAATCTAGTCTCTACTTGGGAAGAAAAAATTAATAATAGTGTTGAAATTATTAGATATACTATATTGAATGAATTAAGAAATACAGGTCATATCATCACATATTAAATATGACATCTGGGAGTCTGTGCTGTGGCCTCGTAGGCTAAGGCTCTGCCTTTGGTGCCATCATCCCATATGGATGGAGGTTTCTTTTCCTGCTGCGCCTCTTCCAATCCAGCACTCTGTTTATGGCCTAGGAAGTCAGTGGAAGATGGCCTAAGTACTTGGGGCCCTGCACCTGCATGGGGCGTGGGATACCAGAAGAAGCTCCAAGCTCCTGAGTTCAGATCAGTCCAGTTCCTGCAATTTCAGGCATTTGGAAAGTGAAGCAGTAGATAGAAGTCCTTTCTCTCTGTCTCTCCCTCTCTCTTTAGCTCTACCTCTCAGATAAATAAATGAAAGGTTTAATAAACAAATAAAAAGTTGAGCAAATAGTACAAGAGTACCACTTGATTTTAATTTTTAATTAATCATGTTATTAATACCATCACCCTCATTAAACAAATCATCCAAAGAAAAATTTTGCTCAATATTCTAGACACTTTTCCCTCCAACCAACGATTTTTACATCATCTTGCAAATTTATCAAGACACTAGCTATTAGTTTTCCTGGACTACCATAACACAGTAACAAAGACTGTGTAGCTAAACATAAAATGTTGTCTTTTTATTATATGGACCGGAAATCTTCAAATGTATTCACGTTATGAGATAGAGAGTAATAAGTCCTCAACTTATGAGATAAGAAGGTACCATGATCTTAAACTTCACTGCTCTAAATTTTACTCATAATTAATTGCAATTCTTTGAAATTTGGAAATCTCCTAAGCAGCAAATCTTTAGGGGAAAATCAAATAAACTCTCTCCCTTGATTTCAACCCAGTTTAGAAGAATATTAGGACACAATGTGGATGAGAAGAACATTAGGGATTGTAAGATATTAGCTAGAGTGAGAATTTGTCTGAAGATCAATTATAGCCATTCAAACTCCACTATTTGAGAAATAACTCACAAAACTAAGTATAAAAGTGAGCTTTCCCTCATTAAAAGAGAAGTCAATGATCTTATCTGATGCCTGGAAAAGTAAATAAACATAAATTCTAGCTAATAAACATGGGAGCATATTTGGCATCATAAATATTTGTGCATTATGGATTTTCTGTGCCCACATCTGTAATTATTTTAGTATAACAGCTACACATACAGTTGTCCTTCTTATAATAAAGTGAAAGATCAATACCCTTTACAAACAATGTTAAGACTTAAAGACTAGTCACAGTCCGCATTGGCAAGTGAAGTTACACTACTCAGTCATTTGTCTTCTCATTAGTGTCTTTTTTTTTTTTTTCTTGAGAGGCAGAGTGGACAGTGAGAGAGAGAGAGACAGAGAGAAAGGTCTTCCTTTACTGTTGGTTCACCCTCCAATGGCCACTGCGGCCGGTGCACTGCGCTGATCCAATGGCAGGAGCCAGGTGCTTCTCCTGGTCTCCCATGGGGTGCAGGGCCCAAGCACCTGGGCCATCCTCCACTGCACTCCCTGGCCACAGCAGAGAGCTGGCCTGGAAGAGGGGCAACTGGGACAGAATCTGGCGCCCGACTGGGGCTAGAACCCGGTGTGCCGGTGCTGCAAGGCAGAGAATTAGTCTATTGAGCCATGGCACCGGCCCTCATTCATGTCATAGGAATGAAATTATTGACATAATTTGAGACATAATGATAGCATCTTCACATTTAAGACTATATTATTTCTATCCAAAATAACTTTATGAGTGTCTATGTATCATCATATCTCATGGCTCTAAACTGGATGTATATATTTATGTCTATATAATATATGCTACATACTATAGATTTACATCTGTATATAATAGATTTACATATTGAGATATATATACAGATGTAAATATATAATATATATGCTGGTATTTGTGCATTTGTGATTGTGTATAGATGCACATCTATGTATATATGTTTTCTAGTTATTATTCTATATCAGGAAAAATTTTACTTATTTTGACTTTTCTTGTTTAGTGTGGTAGACACCATTGACGGATTAATCAGTAATCATCTCATTTATTTTATTTTATTTTATTTTATTTTTTTGACAGGCAGAGTTAAACAGTGAGAGAGAGAGACAGAGAGAAAGGTCTTCCTACCATTGGTTCACTCCCTTATCAGAAGTGGAGCAGCCAGGACACGAAACGGTGCCCATATGGGATACTGGCACTTGGGGGTGGCGGCTTTACCCACTATGCCACAGTGCCGGCCCTGAAATATTAACTTTCAAGACTTTGTCAATAAAGATGAGATTGGATGGTGTTCAGTGGTGCTATTAGATTATGGATTTTGGGGCCGGGACTGTGGCATAGCGGGTGAGTCTGCCACCCGCAGTGCTGGTATCCCATATGGGCACCGGTGAGTCCCAGCTGCTTCATCTTCTATCCAGCTCTCTGCCATAGCCTAGGAAAGCAGTAGAAGATGGCCCAAGTCCTTGGGCCCCTGCACCCACGTGGAAGACCTGGAAGAAGCTCCTGGCTCCTGGCTTCGGATCAGCACAGCTCCAGCTTTTGTGGCCATCTGGGGAGTGAGGCAGCAGATGGAAGACCTTTCTCTCTGCCTCTGCTCCTCTGTGGTTCTGCCCTTCAAATAAATAAATAAATATTCAAAAAATCACTGAGATCTAGCTATGAGCATCAGAGCAGTTCCTGAATGTCAGTAATTTCTTTCTAAAAAAAAATGATTAGTTTTTTTTTAATTTTCTTCCTACTTCCCTTGATATGTAGGAAGGATTAGAAGTGAGAAAGTTGTTAGTTTATTTATCTTTTCACTCACTATTTCTCTGATCTAGAAGTTATCATCTAAAATATTGGGGTCATATATGTCATTATATCTCCTAAATCCATAGTTCAATTAAAGAGAGATCGAATTAAATTATCTTAAATGAGTTATATTAACTATGTTTCAGCAAGAAGTCTGAATCAACAGTAACTTCATGGAAAGATTTAAGGTAGCAGGCAATATTTTTATCCAAAGAACTTCTATTTCAGCTCAGGGTTGTGTATGATATTTGTACATAAGCAAGTGAATTACACATTCATACAAAAACATGCATATATATCCTATTGTCTTTTTTCCTACTTATTTTGCTTTCTCATGGTTAAAATAATTGTTCTGTGAAATTGAATTGTGGAATTTTTGGCAAATTACCAAAGTTTACTATGACATGAATCAAATAAAAGGCAAGAGTTTTCAGAGAGATTGCTATCTGCATCATCACCAAGCTGCACTGAGGACAGTCTTGACTCCTTACAGAAGCAAGGAATTAAATCTCATCTGAAGTGGTCATTAAAAAATTCAGAATTGAAGCAACAGAGCATCCCAGATTAGTGTCAGTTTGAGTCTCAGCTGCTCCACTTCTGATCCAGTTTCCTACTATTGTGCCTGGGAAAGCAGCAATAGATGGCCTATGTGCTTGGGTCCCTGCTACCCATGTGGGAAACCCAGATAGTTTTTGATTCTTGGCTTTGGCCTGGCCCAGAAAAAGCTGTTTTGGACATTTTGGGTGTGAAACAGTGACTGAAAAAGATATATATATATATATATATATATATATATATATATATATCTTGATAAATTTGCAAGATGATGTAAAACTCGTTGGTTGGAGGGAAAAGAGTCTAGAATATTGACATTTTGGATGTGAAACAGTGACTGAAAAATCTCTCTCTCTCTCTACATTTATATATATATATATATATACATATATATATATATATATATATCTCCCTCCTCAGTCTGCCTTTCCCTCTCCCTGTGAATATGCTTATCAAATAAACAAATCTTAAAAAAAGAAAGACTGTCAATATACATGGACATGCTGATCTCTAGAGATTGGGTTAGAACTAATGGAAGAAAAAGTATCAAAAACTCTAAGTAGGAATAGGTGTAAGTTGATAAATAGATAATTCTTTCTAAACATGGGTGTTACATTTTATTTTAGTCATATCACTAGTAAGATAATATTCTTTTCAAATATATAAGTAGATTACAAATTCAATCCTTTGATGCATGAAAATGTCTGCCTCTGATACTAAATTTGATTTACCTTTATTAAGAGGTATAAAATATTCTGGACTGTATTAAGCAGTTCCAAATATTTTGCTATGGTGTAAAGATGAATTTTCCCAATCACTGAAATAAAACGATTTCTCAAAAAATATATTCTATAAACAAACTATGTCTTTAACAAAAGGCAAGAATTTTAAAGAACACATTTCAAAATATGTTTTTCATCTTACAAGTAATATAACAACATTAAGGAATAGTTGTAATTTAATGAGAGAGTAAATAAAATTTTAAGAAGTTAAATCATATCTTTTATGGAGAAAAATTAATTCAGAAATCTGAATAAAGGTATTACTTATGGCTACCTGAAGAGATTTAACACTCAATATGTTCCCATATAATACATACTTTTAACAGAGTGTCACCTCACCTAATTTATTTGTCTAACCTATTATTTAAATGTTATCATAGCAGTATTATTTTTTCTTTGTTAGCACTTTCTTATAGAGATAACAGGAATATACAATTTCTGTAACAGAGATAACACAAATAACAGCCATTTTAGCTTAGACTAGACTGATATAACTGCAAAACAATTTAGGACTTTTATGTTAATACTCTGCTTAAAATGAAAAAAAAATGCTTAAAACATTCTAGAAGAATCTAGTCGGTCGATTAATACCCTTCCTCGATGCTTTCTACCAAATATTCTCGTTTTATGTCTCAGGAAACTTGTGAATGGGAACTTATTTGAGAAGGTCTTTGCAAACATAATTAAGATTCTTCAGATGAGATTTAAGGTAGTTTTGGGATAAGTGTCCTTATACGACCTTAATAAAGAAAGATATTTGAAAGACAGAGGTTTAACAAATTATGTGAAGATGGAGGGAGAAGCTGGAGTTTGCAGTCTCAACTGAAGGAATAGACTTCCGGAGCCACTAGAAGCTAGACAAGGCAGGAAAGTTTCTCTCCATAGTCTTTGCTAGGAGTATGGCTCTGCTGACACTTTGATTTCAGACTCTGCTCTCTAAAACTGTTAGAAATAAAGATCTGTTGTTTTTAGCAGCTTTAGTTTGTTACAGCAACCCCAGGAAAACAAAACAAAGAGTATTATATGGAAATATATAAATGGAAATTAAAATGGAAATTCTGAGGGACATGGTTAGCCTAGTGCTTACGATGCTCATGTCCTATATTCAAATAACTGTGCTTGATACCCATTTGAGCCCCTGTCTCCAAATTCCTGCTAGTAAAGACCCTGAGAGGCACCAGTACTGGCTTGAGCAATTGGATTCCTGCCATCTGCATGAGGGACCTGGATTGAGTTCCCAGATTCTGGGCTTTAGCCCAACCCAATCCTGCCTATCAAGGACATTTAGGAAAAGAACAAATTCATGGGGGCGTTCTCTCTCTCTCTCTCTCTCTCTCTCTCTCTCACACACACACACACCACACATCAAAAATAAAATTTTAAGTGGGAGTTTGTAAAAAAGCCAACATTTAACATTGTTGTTTCCCCAAGATTTTAGTATGTTTGTATAAGTAACTATTCTATTTGTCCAGACCATAATCTACAGAATTCAAAATTTTGGACAGAAAATATGATGTTATAGAAAATATACTTATTTTTCTATTAAAATAATTTATCATGGCTGCCCTTATATTCATACAAACTGAACATCCCTCATCATATTGTCTTCAAGTGTCAAAATTTGACAATGGCAATTACAACTTGAGCAATGATAGTTGTTTTGTATATAATAAAGCAGAGTAGGTGAAAATTACAACTCAAAAACAATGTGTAGCATGGCCTTAATGTGTGAGGTCAGATGCAGGGAACATTTCTAACTCAGGATGACTAAATATTCACCTTGGGCCAACAGGTGCCATTTGTAGAGCCAAATTCAGGTAACAACTCGAATGTCCAGAAAATGGAATCTTTCTTATTTTGAGTGTAGTATTTAAAGGTTTCACAGAATTCTACCAAGCAACACTTTTGTAGCAAGCACATAACATATTATACTTCACTTAAGTTGGAATTTTGTGTTCATAACTTAAAAAGTGGTTGCTCTAAATTTAATAGATTTTTCCACAGGTTACACTACAGTGTACAGTTTAACTGATATATTCCGAATCAATTTTATCCATCTGTAAATTGGTATGAATCATCTTCTAAGACCATGGACTTTTTTTTTTTTTTTGACAGGTAGAGTGGACAGTGAGAGGGAGAGAGACAGAGAGAAAGGTCTTCCTTTTGCTGTTGGTTCACCCTCCAATGGCTGCTGCAGCCGGTGTGCTGCGGCAGCTTATTGCGCTGATCTGAAGCCAGGAGCCAGGTGCTTCTCCTGGTCTCCCATGTGGGTGCAGGGCCCAAGGATTGGGCCATCCTCCACTACACTCCCTGGCCACAGCAGAGAGCTGGCCTGAAAGAGGCGCAACCGGGACAGAATCCGGTGCCCCGACCGGGACTAGAACCCGGTGTGCCAGCGCCGCTAGGCGGAGGATTAGCCTGTTGAGCCGGGGTGCTGGCCAGACCATGGACTTTTACACATACTCTTATTTCTGTATGAAAGTAACATGGACTTGTGCGTTCTATACCATTGTCCAATTGAAACATGAGGAAGTCAGTCTGCTTCTATCAACTACTCATATATTGCATACTTCTAGAAAAGTTCTACACTTTCAGAAGCTAATTTTAAATGCTTTTCATTTTTAATATTTATTTATTCATTTGAAAGAGATACAGAAAGAGAAGGGGAGAGAGAGAGAGGGAGAAGGAGAGAGAGAGAGAGAGAGAGAGAGAATTTTCCATCTGCTGGTTCACTCACCAAATGGCCACAATGACCAGGGCTAGGCCAGGCTGAAGCCAGGAGCCAGGATCTTCTTCTGGGTCTCCCACGTGGGTGCAGGAGCCCAAGAACTTGGGCCTTTTTTCGCTGCCTTCCCAGGCACATTAACAGGGAGCTGGATCAGAAGTGGAGTAGCCAGGACTCCAGTTGGTACCTATATGGGTGCAGGACATTATGCCACAGTGCCAACCCATGTGAGATATCAGTGCCACAGATGGAGGCTTAAACTTCCATTCCACAGCACCAGCCCCTAAATTGCTTTACTTTGCACAGCTATCTGTGAACAGCTAATTTTTTTCTTATTTTTTGAGAATTTAAATTCCTTCATATTGGACTTCTGCATTCTAGAGTATCTAGAGGGAATACATATCATCAGTTTTGATCTTTGGGAAGGGATGTTTTAGATTAATTATTATTAGGATCTATAGTATTTAAATCTGTGAATTAGGACTATGAGAACTTTATGAATTTCTCAATGTTATATGATAAGACCAAAGTGAGAGACTCTCTTCTCAGATGCTTTGTTTCAAATCCACTTTTCTCATTACAACATTGTGATGTGGATTGCTTGGTATTTAAATAAGAAATTCATATAATAACTGGAACTACCTGGAGAAATTTTTGTCAGTTGCCTGGACATGTAGTAATCCAGTGCAAAGTTTTTGATATATTAGAATATTATAGTTTAAGATTTAAATATTAAGATATAACTTAAAGCCGGCGCCATAGCTCAATAGGCTAATCCTCTGCCTGTGGCGCCGGTACACCGGGTTCTAGGCCCGGTCGGGGCGCCGGATTATGTCCTGGTTGCTCCTCTTCCAGTCCAGCTCTCGGCTATGGCCCGGGAGTGCAGTGGAGGATGGCCCAAGTGCTTGGGCCCTGCACCTGCATGGGAGACCAGGAGAAGCACCTGGCTCCTGGCTTCGGATCAGCGCGGTGCGCCAGCCACAGCAGCCATTGGGGGGTGATCCAACAGAAAAGGAAGACCTTTCTCTCTGTCAGTCTCTCTCTCACTGTTCACTCTGCCTGTTAAAAAAATTAAAAATAAAAAAACTGCTTTTGAAGATATAACTTAGAATAAACTATCATTCCTAGAAAATCAAGTTTAAGACCATAGAAATAGTAAAGAAATAGTTTCAAGTATATATTATATCAATCAGTGTAAGTTAGCTGTTCTTATCCATATATGTACATATAAATGCACATTTATATATTTACATATGTATATTTATTTTTGAACTTTCTTAAAAATATATTTGTTTGTTTATTTGGAAGTCAGAGTTACATAGAGAGAAAAGGAGAAGCATAGAGAGAGGTCTTCCATCCACTGGTTCACTCCCCAGTTGGCTGCAACGGCCAGAGCTGCACCGATCCAAAGCAAGGAGCCAGGAGATTCAGGCCTCCCACTTATGTGCAGGGGCCCAAGGACTTGGTCCATATTCTACTGCTTTCCCAGGCCACAGCAGAGTCGGATCAGAAGTGGAGCAGCTGGGATTCAAACTGGCACCCACATGGGATGCTGGCACTTCAGGTGGCAGCATTATCTGCTTCGCCGCAGTGCTGACCTCCTATTTTTTAACTTTTTAAAGATGATTTTCTTTATTTTAAATTCAAAATTAAATAGAGGGAGAGGCAGAGAGAGAGCAAGAATGAGACCTAGAGCGAGAACGAGAGAGAGAAATCATCCATCCACTGGTTAATTCCCCAAATAGCCACAAAAACCATGACTGGACTACACCAAAGCCAGGAACCAGGAACTCTGAGTGTCCAACATGTGTGACAGGGGCCCAAGCACTTGGGCCATTCCCCACTGACTATTCAGAAACATCAAGAAAGAGTTGGATCAGAAGTGAGCAAGGGCTGATGCTGTGGTGCAGTAGGTTAAAGCCCCAGTTTGCAGCGCTAGCATGCCATATGGGTTCACATGGCCTGCCCTACTTCCAATCCAGCTCTCTGCTATGGCTTGGGAAAGAAGTAAAAGATGGCCCAAGCCCTTGGGCCCTGCACCCGCATGGGAGACCCGGAAGAAGCCTCAGGCTCCTGGCTTTGGATTGGCCCAGCTCAGCCATTGCAGCAAATTGGGGAATGAACTAGCAGATTGAAGAGTGCTCTCTCTCTCTCTCTCTCTCTCTCTCTCTCTTTCTCTCTCTGCTTCTCTATAACTCTTCCTTTCAAATAAATAAATAAATCATTTTAACAAAAAGAAATGTACACTGTGGAGGTACACTTTTTTTTAAGTGCTCATATTCAAAGCAAGATAATGCATCTGAGAGGTGATAGAGCTCTTGAAATTTATTGGGGCTGGTCTCCAGCTAAATGAAGAAATTTCATCTTAAATGGTCACCATGAATTCTCTTTCAATATTTCCTGTGGTAATTTCTTTACTGTTTTGCCTAGGAGTTTCTATTCTACTGGCTGACTCTATGATGGAAGCTTATTTATGTTAATCCATGCCTAGATCTATGAAACTGGAACTCCATTATCTGTTTTCAGAGTACTGTATACCATGAACTATAATTTGACAAAAATCAGAACAGTGATTGAAGAAGTACCTAAGGAGTTGCACACTTCAGAGCTGATACTTGACCACTGGATGAATCATCTCCTGCAAAACTGTACATGGAATACAGGACATGTTATCTTGTTTCTGTACCTCATCAGGCACCTTTCATGTTGTAAATTCCACAGAAGAATTCTTAGTCTGGAAATGTAATTGGTCATCTTACACAGTTTTACCCTTAAAAATGAAATTCTGAAGCCTTGATGAAATACTGCCTCATAACTATTGTGATGAATATTACTCCCCAAAAAGCAGACAATCAATGTTGGTAATGATGTAGAGCAATTGTAACATTTTTGGATTGCTGATGAGACTATAATGTGATACCATCTCTGTAGAAAACAGTACAGAGATTACTAAAAAAATTCAGCATAGCATAGCAAAAATTCCATTTTTGGCTCTATGCATAAAAATATTTAAAGGACAGACTTGAACATATATTTGTACACTCATGTTTATAATGATATTAGTGATTATAGCCAAAAGGTCAAATGCTCAACAACAAATAAATAGATATACAAAATGTGTTTCTATATATACAAACACATATACACACAATACACACAAAAACACACACAATGAAATATATTCAGCCTTCAAAGGAATGGAATTCTGACATATGCTGCAACATAGTTGAATCTAGAAATTTGGCTAAGTGAAAGAAGCTGGACACAAAAGGACAACTATTGTATGATTACACTAAAATGAGGTAGCTAAAGTGTCTAAAATTTATAGAAACATAAAGGAGAATGGTGGTTGCCAGAAGCTGAAGGGAGAGGGTACAGGAAGCTATTCTTCAACAGGTATATGTTTCAATTTGGAAGGATGAAAAAGTTCAGGAATCATTTAGTCATATTGGTGGCACAACAATGTAAATGCATTTCATGTCATTGAATTATACAATTAAAAGTGACAAAAATGGAAAATTATAAGTTATGTATAGTGTCTCATCGACAAAGAAAAAAATGCAAGCCTGTTTTAAATTAAATTTTTTAATTAAAATTTTAGAAGTGTAAATAATTTCCCAAACAGATGCATTTGATTTACATGTGCAAAGTATTCATGTAATTAAACAGAGTTTCAAAAAATCATCATAAAATGAAGATCCAATGAAATAGCTGTCTAATTCCAAAACTACTTGATCTAGGTATAAGAGTGTGAAATGGATCACCTATTACTCTACTACTCAGTAGAGAAATAGCTATACAATGAAGATTTGCTCAAATTATTCACACATGCTTTTCTAAATTATTAGCACATTTGTAAAGGATAGAAAAAATTGAATTATTAGAGTTTTATCAGCCCCCAAATAATAAGACATGATTTGAACTTAATTCTGAAGGAAAATATGGCCCACAATAATCTAGCTCTAAGCATTAAGAACAGCATTTCGATTTGACTAAAGTGATTTACTATTTATCTTCTTTCCCATATTCATGCATTTCATCAGTGCTTTACTACTTCAGGGGGTAGGAATTCACAAGATGAAGCAACCTGAAATCATCTGTCCGTACAGAGGATTGATGTCCTGGGTGACCCCAATTCGCCCTCAGTTTTGGTTTTCTCTTCCAAACCTCAGCTTCCTGATACCTTTTGGATCCACACCTGATACAAGTTTGATTATTGTCAAAAGGAGAGCAGATCTTTCCATTCCAACAACAGATGGGTAAGAAAGTCACAAGGAGAAGTGATGTTGAAATAAACCAAAAGTCTAAATCCTCCAAAAGATATATGAGGTTGTACTACTTTGGAGAGGAGTCAACAAGAAAAATTTGGAGTATGGACATAAAATCTGAGTCAGAATAAAGGGGCATAGCTCAAGGATAGCTGGAATAAATGTTCAATAAACCTAATGTTTCTTTCAGTCTGTGTGAAATTTCATGAGAGTTTCATGAAAATTTAACATAAGTGAATTCATTCTCTCTTGGATACCTACTACAGCTGTAGCAAATTACCCTAATTGGCATACTTTAAATTATATAAATTTATTATCTTACAGTTAATTAGGTCAGTGTTCTAACCTGGTTATTAACAGGTTGCATTGCTTCTGAAGGTTCCATGGAACAATGCATTTGCTTATCCATTTGTTCAATTCCTTGGAGTTGTAGGCCTGAAGTCTCCATTTCCTTATTGGTAGCCTAAATCCTATAGTCTGCCCATATTCCTTTTTGCAGGGCCTCACTCATCCATCATGAAAACCAGCAATGCCGGATGTCCCTCTCACACTCCAAATCTGGATTTCTCACTTCATTACTGAGTAATGAACCACTGGGTAGTGGTTTACCTTCCTTTTCCACTTTTAAGGACTGAAGTCATTAAACTAGGCCAACTCATACAGTCCACAAAAGCTTCATGGCTTCCCTTCAAATATTTCAGGCTTCCTGTTCTATTATCTTCATTATTATTGCTTTTGCTCAAGAATATACATATTATTATATAGAAAGATTTACAAGAATTGTCAGTCTGACAGAGGAATTATTATCAGTCAAGGAATAAGAAAAAGAGAGTGGATTTTGGAAAGAAACTATTAAACAAGAATCATAAGGTGATGCACTCAAGAACTTGCAATACTGAGAGCACATTACAACTCCAGGTCTAGTGTTACTGCAAGTTTGGGTGTTGGGGAAACATAGAAAAGGAGCCCCCTAACCTAAATTATGTTGTAAATAAGCACAGTTATACTCAGAACCATGATAATAATGTATTATCTTGTGATAAAAAGGGATGCTTCCATCTCTTTGTACTCCATTACTCTATAATTGCTGATTTATTCCATCAGCCATGTCATAAACTGGAAATACGGAAGCATTGCAATACATCCTACAAGGGCTACAACCTTCCAAACCCAAGGCATACCGCAATATAGTAAAGAATGGAAGCCGGCGCCGCGGCTCACTAGGCTAATCCTCCACCTTGTGGCGCTGGCACACCGGGTTCTAGTCCCGGTCGGGGCGCCGGATTCTGTCCCGGTTGCCCCTCTTCCAGGCCAGCTTTCTGCTGTGGCCAAGGAGTGCAGTGGAGGATGGCCCAGGTCCTTGGGCCCTGCACCCCATGGGAGACCAGGATAAGTGCCTGGCTCCTGGCTTCGGATCAGCACAGTGCGCCTGCCGCAGTGCGCCTGCCGTGGAGGCCATTGGAGGGTGAACCAATGGCAAAGGAAGACCTTTCTCTCTGTCTCTCTCTCTCACTGTCCACTCTGCCTGTCACAAAAAAAAAAAAAAAAAAAAAAAGAATGGAGACTGTGACTGTACATAGGCGAGGATGCTGGACAAAGGGAAATCTACAAGTTCAGTCAGCCCAGTGATTCAGTACAGGGTTGGACAATGTTTCCTATAAACATCCAGACAGTACATATTTTAGGTTTTGTTGGCTACATAATTTATCTTGAAAACAGTCATGATAATTGATAAATGAACAAGTATGGCTAAATTCCAATACAAATCTATTTTTAAATAGGCAGTTAGAATTTGCAACTCCTTATTTAGCGCATGGGCTTTGGACTAAAATGGAAAGCTTAAATCCTTACTCAATAAATATATAACTCAGACTGATTTCTAACACCAATTATTAGTTTTATCCTTCTGCTAGCTAATAATGACATTTCCCAACATTCCTCATACTTATGAATAGCTCCATGGCTAAGTCTTAGCAAACATTAAGAGAGTAGATACTCTCCACTTCCCCATTTCCTTCCTTATGCTATTTTGCATGTGAATGTGGTGGCTGATAGAGCAGTGATCTGTCCTAGAACATGTGAGCAAAAAGAAAAGTGGAACAAGAGGTTAGATGCAACCTCTGTCATCAGCACCATGAAATCATTCTCCCAGCCCTTGGTTTATTATTCCAATTTTGAAATATATATATAATCTGATTTCTTGTTTATGTTACTATTCTTTCCAAGTCTTCATTTATCTGCTGAACTCACATATTTTGATTTGGGATAGAATAATCAAACAGGGTTGTTGTGGAGGCTAAACAACTTATTTAAAAAACTATAACAAATAGAAATTCAGGAAAATATTCAAGGAAAGTGATATCAGCACAAGTTCATCATTATATTAGACATTGTGAGAAATTCAAATGAAATACTGGATTCAATACAATCTAATTTGAAATATAACTTCAGTTTATTAATTCTTGAGGTATGTCATCTAGAAATCAGACATGATGGTATATAATTAAAATTAAATTATATATTTTACCAAATATCTTTATTTTTTGTATGCTGTGGAAGAAATTATCACAAAAAAAATAACATTCCAACAGAGAAACTATTGCAGGTGTTTAATCTCTGCTAAGAATTAACAATAAGGGGCCGGCGCCATGGCTCACTTAGCTGATCCTCCACCTGCGGCGCCAGCATCCCATATGGGCACTAGGTTCTAGTCCCGGTTGCTCTTCTTCCAGTCTAGCTCTCTGCTGTGGCCCGGAAAGGCAGTGGAGGATGGCCCAAGAGCTTAGGTCCCTGCACCCACATGGGAGACCAGGAGGAAGTACCTGGCTCCTGGCTTCGGATCAGTGCAGCACGCCCACCATAGCAGCCATTTGGAGGGTGAACCAATGGAAAGAAGACCTTTCTCTTTGTTTCTCTCTCACTGTCTAACTCTACCTGTCAAATAAATAATTTTTAAAAAATTTAAAAAAGAATTAACAATAAAATAAGTCATAAATGAGATCAGCACATTTATTTCTGAAAATGTAGTTCAACATCTGTAAAGGACTACAACAGTCTCCATGAATGGAAGCCTTTATAGGCATCAGAATTCCAATCTGGACTCCCAAGCGCAGCAATGCAAAGACAGATCAAGAGAAGTTGAAAAGCCTGTAAACTTTCCAACTGAATATTATCTCCTTTTCAGAGAAAGACAGAAATTCTAAGAATTAATGATTTCCCAAACTGAGATCCAAGGAGAAAATTGAAGCATTTGTCCACAGGTGATGAAGACGTTTTCTTAGATTTGCAGAGGAATTTGAAGACAATTATTTCTTCAGTTATCTCCAAAACACTTTCAGTTGCCATTTTGCCTAAATATACTCACCTATATTGGTTTTGGTTTGAGGACAATTGAAACAGATTTTCCAAAAACAGTATTTAAATAGACTAAACTCTAATCACTTCCTATGGCCTGTAAGATAAAATCAAATTTCAATATTATTTTAGCCTAATGTATCATGATCCTCTCCAAACTCAATTTGTGCACTCCTTTTCATTATCACAAATCCTAGCCCAAGCTAACTATGGAAATGCGTGTGGTTTTCCTGTCTTCTCATGCCACCAAGCTACCAGTAATATCTATACATTTAACTAACATTCTCTTACCTTGCATTATTCTCCTGGCTCATTTCTTTAGCTCTTCAAACGTTAGTTCAGGTATCTGCTTCTGGTATACTACTTTTAGTTTTATTTATTTATTTATTTATTTGACAGGTAGAGACATAGTGAGAGAGAGACAGAGAGAAAGGTCTTCCCTCCACTGGTTCACCCCACAAATGGCCATCATGGCCGAAGCTATGACGATCTGAAGCCAGAAGCCAGGTGCCTCTTCCTGGTCTCCCATGCGAGTGCAGGAACCCAAGCATTTGGGCCATCCTCCACTGCCCTTCTGGGCCACAGCAGAGAGCTGGACTGGAAGAGGAACAACCTGGACTAGAACCCGGAGCCCATATGGGATGCCGGCGCCACAGGCGGAGGATTAACCAAGTGAGCCACAGTGCCGGCCCCGTCTGGTATACTATTTTTAAGTAGTAAATTTGGTGTCCCTTTTATACAATACTCTAAGGTTATATTTTATAATCTCTAAAATTTACTTATTCTCACTACTAATTTTTATCTTGATTTTTTTCAGATAAATAGCAAATTCTCAAACATTGATAAAATTCACAAGTATAATTAGACTGAAATCTAATATTGTTCAATTAATATCTAGGTTACTTTTCACTCTGCTACTCTTTGAATCCTAAAAATAGATAAAAATTAACTTTCAAGATAAATCACATGCATAAAGAAAGCAATTCAAATAAAATTTATAAATTCAAACTTTTCAAGCTATCTATAATAAATAATAATCTCTTACCTTAGGTTTACACATAAATGTGGGGCGATTGTCACACAGTTTGGTAAAGAAATATTTCATTATTCTGTACGTATATAACCCTTGATAAACCAGTAATAATGAGAGCCAAGTTCAGTGAGTTCTATACTATGAAAATTGCTACTGTGATGAACAGGTAAGGCCCCATTGAGAATTACCCTTGGACTTAGTTATTGAGGCTTACATAAGGTCTAAGTTTCTAGAAATTTAGTATTTATAAAAAAAATCAGCATCAAGATGAAGAAGGAAAGGGGAAAATGAGAACAAATAAAATCTCTCTTTGCAATAAACTCACCATAAAAAATGTCTGAATTATCATGGTAAATAACAGTTCACAATATTTTTAATCAATTAATCAATACTGATAGCTTAACTGTTGAGCTTGAGCCAGGTTGTCATTGCAGCATGTTTGCCAATGTGGCAATGTGAGCTAGGTAAACAAATGCAAAGGCCAATAGCACCAGCTTAATTATCTATCTCAGCTATAAGTCTGATATGCATGCAATACCTTTGCTTTTAGTTTTTAGTTATTTTAATAAAAGATAATCTATTATATCTTTGATTCCAGACATGTTGTATTGTACATGTATCCTGCCATGAGGAAATCCAAGTGATTTTTATTCTGATTTATGACTTTAATACACATTTCATCAGATTACACTTAGTATCACAAAACAGAGTACAAAGACAAAACAACTTATTTAAAATTGCTGTGATGTTAAAATAGTTGATTCACTAAACTTCCTTTTTTAAAAGATTTATTTTTTAAATTTATTTGAAAGGCAGGGTTACTGAGTGAGGGAGAGATAGATCTACAGAGAGATGGAGATCTTCCATCTGCTGGGTCACTCTCCAAATTTCCACAACCACTAAGGCTGGGCCAAGCTGAAGCCAGGAGCCAGGAACTCCATGTGGTCTCCCACATGGGTGGCAGGGGGCCAAGTAGTTGCACCATCTTCTGCTGCTATTCCAAAACACATTTTCAGGGAGCTGGATTGTAAGTTGATCAGCGGAGAATGGAACACATATGGGATACCAGCATTAAAGGTGTGACTTAATCAACTGCAGCACAGCATTGGGAACTAAACAACATTTTAAGTTATACTCAGTGAGTACCTAATTTATGCCACTGTTCTTAGTGTAGAGGCAGGAACAAGTGATATCTGTCCCTGTGTCAATGAATTTACAATCTGATTGGTTAAAACATGTTAAAACAGTGAATTGAAATAGGTTCAAGTTTTAGACTGTGTGTTTGCTAAGACTCCATGCTTCAGCTACCTCATTAGCACTCTTCTACAAAAAAAAAAAAAAACATTGACATCTAAGAATGAGGTGCATTCAGTTTAACTTAGGCCTTTTGAATAAAATTTATAACTGAGTTAGGAACTAGCTTTTCATTTAACGCTGGCATGTGTGATAATCACAGAATCAATCACATTTTCAAAGACCTGGTTAAAATTTCACTGTTGTCACTGTGGCTCTCCAATAAGTTAAAATGAGTACTGAGCAGGGGACAAGAGGCGGTAAGTCTAGTCCTGGGGATGTTGTTGACTCAATGGATGATTTGGAGCAGCAATATACTTGCTCCTTTTGAACTTCAGGTTCTTGACTTACAAGTAATAGATTTTTTCATATGAACTCCTTTCCCTTCTTCTCAAAAATTCCATAGACATTGAAATTTTCCTAGAGAATTTTCATATCTTAATGTTTTTCTCTGTTACCAAAAGCTTGGTCCCTGTCCCCAGTGCCCAATCAAATAAGAAGGACAAGGTCTGAGAGTAAAGGAAAGAGAAAGTTAAATCTGTCAACAGATGAGAACAACATGATTCGGCACTGGGGACAGGCGCAAAGCTTTATTAACAGCACATTTTTGGAATCCTTAAAGCACTGTCATCGTTTGCTGATTTACCATGGCAGTTCTTTATGTTTACTAGGTGTTGAATTTGAGAATACACCTGAGATTTTCTGAGACTGCTCTTTGCACACTGGCCACAGATGAGAAAGCAGAGGATGTTTTAAAAGGGTGAAGAAGATGCAGGGAACATTTTTTTTTTTTTTAAATAAGTGACTGAGTGTCTTTGCTCACCATTAACACAATAAGCAACTAGAGGTCAAGGGCCCTGGCTATTACTTCCTTTTTTTCTCCATAGTGATGAGCACACTAATGGAAGTAATCAAATTGTAGTAGAGTACATAGCTATATCTTAGCATTAAAACTATTAAACATCACTCTCATAAAGAAGTAGAGGTTGGACCCTTAATGAAGGAAAATTCATTTTTCTTAACAAACATCTATTACCCATCTATAATTTGCCAGAAGACTGTCATTATGGTATTCTTTACTCTAGAGCTGAAACTACTTTACCAAGGCTTTTAGATCTGAGTTATTTTAAAACTGATATTTAAAGAATGGGCATAAGTACGCAAATCTAAATGATACTTTGCACTAATTGTTATTATTATTATTATTTTTTTTTTTTTGGTGTGGAAACCTGGTCAGTAGGGATTATCTGGAACAGATGCAGTTAGTCTGAACTTGAAGATACTTTCAATCCCACATAATCAAAACTATATTCATTGACTCAACTCAACAAGCTATGTCCAAATGTTACCAAACTGCATTTCTGGTCATGATATCTAGAGAGAAAAAAATCAACATATACTGAAAAAGTATTGGATAGCCTGTCAAATGCAGAGCTGTTTAAATTCCAAATGACTCCTTTGCTTCTGAACTTGCCACATGATGCCATGGTTAAATTTTATAAAAAGTGCAAATTAAATACTACCTTAATGGAACATTTAAGTTGACAATTATTAATCATTAATAGTTCTAAGCCAAATAATTCAAAGTTACCCTTCACAGTCACTGTTACCAAGAAAAAGGTATGACTCTAATTTTTCTCATAAATTCTGGACAATAATTGAAAATATGCATACAAAACAAAACAACTCTTCTCCTCAAGCAGCATATAATTACCAGGACTTTCAAAATCTTACAAAGTAAATGGAAAATTTCATATTTATCAAGCTTCATATTTATCAAGCCTATTTTGGGTGACCTGATTACATTTCCTAATCTTTACAAATAATCAATAACATTTTCCTTAGTTTATTGTGGTTAGAGAAGTTAAGTAATTTCTATTTTGATTAATGATATTTGAATGTGTATGATGTTCAATCCCTAATTTTATATTAAAATAGGGATTATGTGTATGTGTTTTTAGTCTTTCTATTTTTAAAGCATTAATTGTGGAATATTGAGGCTACCTGGTACTTAATATCTTAGCTTTTCTCCAACTGCTTATGAATTAGTTTTCAAGATGTTTACAACAACCCATTTTTGTCTCTGTACTGAGTCTTATTGGTTTGCTATCCATGATCAATTTTCCCCATAGTTTTTCCTGAGCAGTACAGTTTTTGTCTGAGTATCTATCTCTCACACAAACCTAAATGCTATAAGCTTACACTATACAATAGACACCAGTCATGACTGACAATTTAAATTTGAATTGATTAAAATAAAATAATTGATATTAGGCATAGTTCAAGTACTTGATAGTCACATTTGACTACTGAGTAGTATAGTTACAGTGAACATTTCCATCTTTACACAAAGTTGCATTAAAAGTGCAAAGTTTAGAAGCGGTTGCTATGGCATAGTGGGGTAAGTTGTGCTTGGGATACCTACATACCATGTTGGATTGCCTGATTCCAGTCCAAGTTGTGCTGCCTTCCAATACAGTCTCTTGCTAATACATCTGTGAGGCAGTCATTGATCCAAGTATTTGAATTAAAAACACTCAACATGAGACCTGGATGGAATATCTCTCCTGGCTTCAGCATGTCCCAGCCTTGATTGTTTGGGGCTTGCACAGGGTGGTGTTGGGGTATTTATGGCAATGAATTAGCTGACAGAATGTATCTGTTTCTCCCTCTCTCCTCCTCTTTCTCTGTCACTCTGCCTTTTAAAAAAATAAAAATAAATCTTAAAGGAAGTACAAAGTTCAGAACATAATACCAACTCCAAGGAAAACACTTGACTATAATATTTGTTTATGGGTATGTGCATGGTACCCTCAATCATACTAATCTCAAGATGAATTTGACAATTCTTGCTAGAAATGCTGAGAAAGCAAAACCAAATTTTTTATATCATCATTGAATCTTATGTGTTAACAAATCCAGTAACCTCACAAACTCCTCAACTTTTTCTGGTTTTCTAGCCAAGTTTGAATTTGTCTGTTTTTAATTACATTTTAATGATAAACTCTGTAAGTAATCATTTGATGCCAAATTAAATTATCTTTGGTGCAAAATAGTGGGGAAAATTATGAATCTAAATTAGGCATGTTGGCTGGCACCGCGGCTCAATAGGCTAATCCTCTGCCTTGCGGCGCCAGCACACCGGGTTCTAGTCCCAGTCGGGCCGCTGGATTCTGTCCCGGTTGCCCCTCTTCCAGGCCAGCTCTATGCTGTGGCCAGGGAGTGCAGTGGAGGATGGCCCAAGTGCTTGGGCCCTGCGCCCCGTTGGAGACCAGGAGAAGCACCTGGCTCCTGCCATTGGATCAGTGCAATGCGCCGGCCATTGGAGGGTGAACCAACGGCAAAGGAAGACCTTTCTCTCTGTCTCTCTCTCTCACTGTCCACTCTGCCTGTCAAAAAATAAATAAATTAGGCATGTTATGTCTTCAACTTAGTTTGCCTTTTATATGGTAGAAAAATGTATATTATAAATTTAGATATCAAACTGTATAGAACAGACTGTACACATGAAAGGACTCCAAAACATTCATGGAAAATAGAATTAAAAAATAAGCATATTTAGGTCAAAATAAATTTTTAAATCCATATATAGATTTTACATAATATGCATTTCCATGAAATTTTTGAGGACCTCTTATATGTCTAAAATCCATAAAGAAAGAAGTGAAGATTGGTTTGTTCATGACCACCTAAAGATACTTGTCCAGTTTGACTCAGCCTTGAAGGATGGTATGAATTGGATGAGATCTGAGGAGCTGTTCTGCCTACCAATAACACAGCCTCTGATGGGTCCCACAATGAAAAGCCTTACTAACTTGCTCACTACTAGTTGGAATTTCAAAAATTGTAACTGATTTTTACAATTTCTCACCTTTACATTAAATTTCCAAATGCCACTAAACATCGAAGCCAAGAAAGAATGAGGGTTTTTTTTTTTAATTAATTAATTTATTTGAAAGTCAGAGTTACACAAGAGAGAGGACAAGCAGAGAGAGAGAGAGAGGTCTTTCATCTGATGATTCACTCCCCAAATGACTACAACAGCCAGAGCTGCGCTGATCCAAAGCCAGGAGCCAGGAGCTTCTTCTGGGTCTCCCATGCTGGTGCAGGGGCCGAAGAGCTTGGGTCATCTACTGCTTTCCCAGGCCATAGCAGAGAGATGGATGGGAAGTGGAACAGCCGGGTCTTGAACGGGCGCCCATATGGGATGCCAGCACTTCAGGTCAGGGCATTAACCTGCTGTGCCACAGGGCCAACCCCAAGAATGAGGGTTTAAAAGTGGAGAAATGTAAAATCCTATGCTATGATGACAAGCATGTAAGGTTATAGGACCATATTAGTGCAAATAAGAATATCTCTTTTATTGAAAAAAATATAAAGTATATATAATGGTGCTCAATGCTTAACAAAACTCATATGATTTAACAATCAAAATATCTATATTACAGGTGAGGAGAATAAGACTCAGAGTCCAGAAAAAAGCCAGAAATTATACATTTAGAAAATGATGAGGCCTGTGCCACGGCTCACTAGGCTAATCCTCTGCCTGCGGAACCGGCACCCTGGGTTCTTGTCCCAGTTGGGGTGCTGGATCCTGTCCCAGTTGCTTCTCTTTTAGTCCAGCTCTCCACTGTGGCCTGGGAAGACAGTGGAGGATGGCCCAAATGCTTGGGCCCTGCACCCGCATGGGAGACCAGGAGAAGCACCTGGCTCCTGGCTTCAGATCGCCGCAGCGTGCCAGCCACAGCAGCCATTTGGGAGGTGAACCAATGGAAAAGGAAGACCTTTCTCTCTGTCTATCTCTCTCTCTCACTTTCTAATTCTGCCTGTCCAAAAAAAAAAAAAAAAAAGAAAGAAAGAAAAAGAAAAAAAAGAAAATAATGGACTCAAAATTTGAGTTGACCCAGAGTCACCTAACTCCAAAAGCAACATGTTGAACAACTACATCATAAAATTTAGTATCTCATTTTTTAGACATAAAAGTATACATATCAATGGAAATGTAATTTTTAGGGAAAATAGAAGAAATTTGCATACTTAGTGTTTGCCTGTTATTAAAGATATACTTTAATAGTTTTGCTTCTCACAAGTACAACTTAAAATTTATAATTTTTGATTTCTTAAAACTTACACATACCCTTATCTAGATTCCTGTAGTGGCCAGATTCTTAGGCATCACCTATGGTCCCAATCTCCCATATTGGCCTACCTAGCAAATTAGTCCTAATTAAAATGTTATAACAAAGGTGATATGATGTGATTTCTGTGACTAGGCTACACAGAATTGTAACTTTAGTCTTGCCAATAGATTCTTTTGCTGGCTTTGATGAAACAATTATCCATATGGAGAGACCCATCTGGCAAGAAACTGAGGGCAACCTGGAGTGAACAAATGGCAGGAAACTGAGGCTTCTGTACAATAACCTGCAAAAACTTGAATCCTGTCAATAACCTAATTTATTTGGAAGTAGATCCTTCTTTATTTGAATTTTCAAATGAGATCTCAGCTGTTAGGAAAAGAGGCACAGAATAGAGAGGAGGCAGTGTGCGAATTTACAACCAGAATTAATTTATTCAGAGAAAATAAATTCATTAGAGGTGGGTGATCAATGCTGGCATCCACATTGATGGAAGATGTGGCAGAAGGACCCGACCCCAGAGGCCAGGCCTTTTTATATATTAGGAGAGTTAGGATGAGGGTCGGGGGAGGGGGTAGTAGGCAGAGATGAATTCCTGGAATTTGTCTTCCAGGTGGCCATGGGGGTGAAGTATGAAACTAATAGAGTGTGCGACCCAATTGATATTCAAGGGCAAGGAATAAATTCCAATGTTTACCTTTTGGCCAATGAACGAGAATAGTTGAGGCTTATGTCTTTGTTTCATCAATCCTGACTCTGAGCATAGATAAGGAGAAGGGGTGCTGATTTCTCTCTGGCTACTTCCTGCTGATATGGGATGTATACATGGAGACAGGACTTGAGCGAGTGGCTATACTCAACATTGGATTGATTGAAGAAGAGCAGTCTGGTGTTCCCCGGCAAGATGGCTTGAGATATAGCAATTATTCGTTCCTGCAAG
This sequence comes from Oryctolagus cuniculus, assembly GCF_051225735.1. Lineage (NCBI taxonomy): Eukaryota > Metazoa > Chordata > Mammalia > Lagomorpha > Leporidae > Oryctolagus > Oryctolagus cuniculus. Next base: position 58,522,724 of record NC_142870.1, read on the forward strand.
AAATTTTGGAATAAGTTAATTATATATAATTATACATGGTATAATTATGACTATGAGGACAAAAGGAGATACTAGAGACATTGCCCACAGAAGAAAAGATGGCCTAAATGAAAGTTACTTTGTGAATACATCTTTTTAGCACATTAACCTGAGAGAGGTGAGTCCTGTGGGAATACACTTATATGAATAAGATGTTGCTAGTTTTAATGAAGTAAAATGAACCCAAGGGGGTACCCTTTGAGCTTGGCAGCAGTGGGGGTAGTCAATATCACCTGGTAGGGCCCACTCCACTTTGGCTTTGGGGCAGCTTCTTTTTGTTTTAGATAAACCCAGTCACTAGGTTGACAGGTAGGAGTATAGTCAGGAGGTACAGAGTGCGGTTTGGGTAGGTGTGTGTCTGTGTAGGTCCGTAAGTGAGAGCTCATTTCAGTAAGAAGAGGGAAAGGGAGAGAAGGAGGAATAGCTTCAGGGTCTTGTAGGGGAGGGAAGTTAGGTGAAAGAAGAGGCCTTCCATAGAGGATTTCTAATTAACAGCCTCCAGGGAAGAGATCTAATTCTTACCAGAGCTAAAGGAAGGAGTTTTATGCAGTCTAAGTGGACCTGAGCAGAGAGTTTAGTTAGAGCCTTTTTAAAAATTCCATTCATCCATTCTACTTTTCCTGAAGAGGGAGGATGATAAGGAATGTGAGAATGCCATGAGATATAAAGAGAGACAGATACTAATTGAGTAATTTGAGAGATAAACTCCGGTCCATTATCTGATTCAATGGAAGCAGATAATCCAAATCTTGGGATAATGGGATAATATCATTTAATAATATAGTGGACATGGTGGAAGTTCTTTTGTTAGTAGTGGGAAAAGTTTCCACTTACCCCGAGAAAGTGTCCACCATCACCAGAAGGTAACGTGTTCACCTAACTGGTAGCAAATGGGTGAAGTCAATCTGCCAGTCCTCTCTTGGGAGTGATCCATGGGCCTGGTGAGTGGGGAATGGGGGTGGCCTGATATTAGAGTTGGGGTTAGTGGTTTGACAGATGCTACATATCTGAGACACATTATGCTGTTTCTCTTATGGCAGGAGTTACATTTATATGTGATCTCAGGAAGAGTGTTTGAGTTTGTGTGATAGATGGAATGGCAGTTTTTTAGAAAGGTAGCTTGGAGAGAAGAGAGTATTTGTTTTTCATCTAGAAACCACCATGAGTCCTTTCTAGATGCCCCTACGTGTTTGACTGGAGAGATTTCTAAGCCTGAATATACAGGAGCTAGATTAGAGAAAAGATAGGATTGTTTCCCCATGAGCCGCTGCTTTAGCTGTCAGATCAGCCTGATTGTTGGCTTCAGATAGATATTATTTGCCTTTCTGTTGTCTTTTGCAGTGCATAATAGTGGCTTTTGTTGGAAGCTGGGCAGCATCAAGAAGAGCTTTAGTCAGCTTGCTAATTACTATAGGGGTCCCTTGGGCAGTCAGAAAGCCACTTTCTTGCCGCATCTGGGCATTGGAATGGATATTATAGGCATATTGGGATCTATGTATATATTGACTGTCTTTCCTTTGGCTAAGGTGAAGGCTCAAATCAGGCTAACAATTCACCTGTTGAGAGGTAGTGCCTTGAGGTAGGTGCCTAGCTTCTATGACCCTATGTGGGGAAGAAGAGCAGGTACCATCACGATCTACTTCAATCATTGTGTATCCACTGGGGAAAGGGGGAGTTTTAGAAGCAATACCATCAGTGAACCAATCTGGGACTTTGGAATAGGAGGGTCTATGAGGTGATGTAATCTAGTCTGGGAAAAAATCAAGGAAGTCAGGACAAGAATGGTGTTCAAAGGGGATCAGAGACAATGGTGGGGAGGAGAGTAGCTGAGTTGAGAGAAGAGCAGTCAAGAAAGGTAACAGTGGGCTAGAGAAAGGTAGAGTGAAGAATTTGGATGCAAGACGGTGATACAGATTATAAAGCTCGGTGACTGAGGAGATCTTGCAACCCATGATAGGACCAGATTTTTAAGGGTTGGTATAGGGTTAGCTTCTGGGCCTCAGATATGAGAAGGGCTACAGTGGCCTGAACCCTTAGGCATTGGGGCCAGCCTCGATAAACCCTATCTAATTGGAGAAATAGGTCACAGGTGTAATTAAAGTCTCTGGTCTCTTGGGCCAGGAGATCAAGTGCTTGCCCCTTAGAGCTATGAATATAGAGAAGGAAGAGTTTAAGTGGGTTAGGAAGGCTCAAGGCAGTTGCTTGTAGAAAAGCCTTCTTTAGGGTTTGGAATGGGGTCTCTAGGGAGGAAGTTTCTTGCAAGGGCTCATCTAGATTGCCTTTGGTAGCTTCATAGAAAGATTTTGCAATAAGAGAAAAGTTTCAAATCCAGATGCGAAAATATCCTACAAGTCCCAAGAAAGAGAGGAGGTCTCGCCTAGTACATGGGAAAGGAAGAGAATGCATTGCTTGCTTTCAGGCTGGAAGAATTGTGTGAGTGTCTGGCATCATGATAAGTCCCAAGAAGGAGACAGAATTGGAAATTAGGGTATCTTCTTTGGAGATACCCTATAACTTTTCTCAGCTAGGAAGTTTAAATGACCAGTGGTATGTTGGAGACAGGTCTCTTGGGAGGGGCTACACAGTAGAAGATCATCAACATATTGCAGAAGGGTGCTGGGTGACAGGTTAATAGAGGTCTTGATCTGTCTGGAGGGCCTGCCCAAAGAGCTTTCCACTGTTCTGGAAACCTTGGGATAATATGGTCCAGGTGAGCTGTCGAGTAAGATGATTATCAGGGTCAGACCAGGTAAAGGCAGAGTGACTGGGAATATGTGTAAAGAGGAATCATGAAGAAAGCATCCTTTAGGTCTAGGACAGAAAAGAAGGAAGTCATAGGAGGTATTTGGGAGAGGAGCATGTAGGGGCTTGGCATCACTGGGTATATGGAATTGACAGTAGCATTAATACATTGAATATTTGGTTCTAAATGATAAGAGCCATCTGGTTTTTTAACTGTGAGTGTAGGTATCTTCTGGGGGGATTGAGAGGGAATGAGTATAGTTAGCTCAGTGGAGGCAGTCTATAATAGGTTTTAGACCTCTATGACCCTCTGGGTGTAAAGGATACTGGGGAACAGCAATAGTCTTTGTTAATAGTTTTTTTTTAGAGAGAGACACAAATAGGGGTATTGTTGAGTGGTAATTACTGGGTGGGAGGTATCCCACACTACGGAATTAACCAAGGGAATGGAGGGAGTCTGGGGTGGAGACATGGGGAGAGGAAGATCCATTATGTGAAGTATAATGGTTTCTGTTTTATCCCCTATGAGAATGGAGATAGATGCCTCAAGCAGTGGAAAAGGTCCCTGCCTAAGAGGGGGATAGGGCAGTTAGGAAGGATGAGAAAGGAATGCAGGAGAGTAACATCTCCAAAGGAGCAATATAAGGGAGGGGTCTTATTAAGCCTCTTTTATGCCAACAACAGAGACTGAAGAAGGAAGGAGTGAACCACAATATTAACTTAAACACATAAACTAGCCCCAGTGTCCACCAAGAAAGAAACTCGCTTTCCAGACACTGTCCCTGATACCCTCGGGTCCTTGAATGAGGGGCTGTGAAACCAGGGCCTCCTCATTCTGTTACGTTTAACACAGATGAGATGTCTTGTGCTGGAGGAGCTTGAGAAGAGTGCTATTTCAGAAATGGGAGGTTCCCCTCCCTGGGAGCAGTCCATCTTCCAATGACCCCATTGTCCACACTTGGGACACGAGGCAGGGGGAGGCCTCAGGTTAGGGCAGCTCCTGGCCCATTGCCTGGTATTGCCACACTTAATACAGGAGGGCTATACCCTTTAACTAAGGTGGGCTTTGAGTTGGAGCAGGCCTTGGCCCAGTGCACAGCATTGCCACATGGATAACAGAGCCCCTGAGGGGTGGGACTTAGCTTGCAATTGAGGTCTTGGTAGATTACAGAGGCAAGCATCGGGACTTTAGTCTTATATTTCCTTAATTCCTCATCTCTATTGTTAAAAACACACAAAAAAGCTACATCTATGATGTCCCTCTGGGGGGTTTGTGGACCATCTTGAAATTTTTGGAGTTTGCGACGGATATCTGCAGTTGACTGAGACATGAAGTGGGAATTTAAATACAGCCTCTAAGGTGGGACATAAATAGAGCAGGGCTTTCACTGGGTTCCTGGGTGACTTATTGGATCTCTTCATTAATTAACCTGTTTATGGCTGCTCTTATAGCTGTCATCAGGCATGAGATCATGTGGTCTCGGGCCTCTAGCCCCGGGTCCCCAGGTTGGTAAGTCCAATCCGGATTAGGGACAGCTCTAGCTGCCTCTGGGTGTCTATATGGGGCCATGTATGTCCAAATTTGTCTGGAGTTAGGGTAGAGGAGAGAACTAAATACAGATCATTCCAAGTTAAGCTATAGGACTGAGTCAGTCAGAGAAATCCCTTACAATATTTGGAGGGATTCTCTGAGGATGAGCCTAGATGAGTTCCTCAATCTGACTAAGGTCTGATAGAGGAAATGGTGCATAGACGCCCAACCAGAATTCCCCTTCAGGCACCTCCCTCAAGGGGAGGAGGGGTTTAAGTTGCATACAGCAGCAAATGTGAGGAGGAGATAGGGTGAGGGGAGGAGGCAGTGTGGGAGAAGATAGGGTGCTGGGAGGAGGCTGGGTAGGGTCTGATGGAGGGATGGGGGATGGAATGGGGGATCATCCACAGGATCAGGGTCACAGAGTGGATGAGATATGGGAGGGAACAGCAATGGGGTAGAAGGCTTACAATGAGTTTTTTTCTTCCTTGGGAAGAACTGGGTAAAGAGAATTCAGGAGAGGAGTGGGTGGAATGACAGCAACTGTCCCTGTTGCTGCTGGTGGGGTGGAAGAAGAGGAGGAGTTAGAAGGAGATAAGGGTGGAGTGAGCAAAGGGGCGGGTACCTGAGCTGCAGGCTTCTCAGGTGGGGAGAGAGAAGGGAGGGATGGGGAGGTAGAAAGTTTAAGGCAGGGATCCAAGCCTTCTTTCTCTATAAGAATTTGGAGTGGAAAAATTGACCCTGAAGGAGAATGAAAGATTGGATACAAGAGACCACTGACCATTGGCCATTTCTCTGTGTAGAACTATTAAGGTCACAGAGAAATTGGAGATCAAAAGTGCCAAATTCTGGCCATTTTGAGCCATTGTCCAATTCATATTGAGGCCAAATTTTAGTGCAAAACTTAATTAATCACTTTTTTTTTTATTTCTCCCTTTAGGCTTAGCCTGCACAAACATTTTAAGAAGCAGGCCATTGGAGAAGTTGCTCCAAGATGTCAGAATAGGGAGAGAGCTCACTGATAGTCCAGGAAAAGATAGTTTAATAAAAGTGGAGATAGTGAAGTCTCAGGGAAGAGTTAGGGATAAAACTGCAGAGGGAACTCTTCCAAAATTAGAGGGACACAGTGGATCTACGTGGAGGACATAGGCACCCACAGCTTGGAGGACAGCTGCCGAGAATCTTCTCCTCCACACCAGTGCTGAAAAGAGAGGTGAGGTGAAACTGCAATAGCCTGACACACTGGCAGTAAAGCAGCAGGAAGATCCTAGAGGGAACGAGGCTTGAAGCCCCATGGAGGAAAGTACACCAGACTAACTAGAGGAGAGAAAACAAAAGGGACGGTACAGACATGATTCTCTCTTCGCACACCAAAGGTGTGTGAGACAATAGAGCAGGCACCATTTTGGACATAGGTAAAAGCTGCACCAGCTTGGGGCTGTGCCCGCCCTCATCCAAACAGAAAAACTTGACTCTGGTTGGGAGTAATAACAGGGGACTGAGACCTAGTGAATGTGTGGAGCTTATGAACCAGGACTGTGAAAAAAAAAAAATTGAAGGTGTGTGGGAGAACTCATGGTAGGGCTGAGCAACCAACAGAATGTGAAAAAATATTTGCAAACTATGCAACAGACAAAGGATTAATCACCAGAATCTACAAAGAGATCAATAAATTCCACAACAACAAAACAAACAACCCACTTAGGAGATGGGCAAAGGACCTCAATAGACATTTTACAAAAGAGGAAATCCAAATGGCCAACAGGCACATGAAAAAATGTTCAGGATCACTAGCCATCAGAGAAATGAAAATGAAAATCACAGTGAGGTTTCACCTCACCCCGGTTAGAATGGCTCACATTCAGAAATCTACCAACAACAGATGCTGGCGAGGATGTGGGGAAAAAGGGACACTAACCCACTGTTGGTGGGAATGGAAACTGGTAAAGGCACTCTGGAAGTCAGTTTGGAGATTCCTCAGAAACCTGAATATAACCATATCATACAACCCAGCCATCCCACTCCTTGGACTTTACCCAAGGGAAATTAAATTGGGAAATAAAAGAGTTGTCTGCACTTTAGTGTTTATTGCAGTTCAATTCACAATAGCTAACACATGGAATCAACCTTAATGTCTATCAACAGAAGACTGGATAATGAAATTATGGGATATATACTCTAGAATACTATACAGTAGTAAAAAAAAATGAAATCAGGTCATTTGCAACAAAATGGAAGAATCTGGAAAACATCATGCTGCATGAAATAAGCCAGTCCCAAAGAGACAAATATTATATGTTTTCCCTGATCGGTGACAACTAACCGAGCACCGAAAAGGAAACCTGTTGAAGTGAAATGGACACTATGAAAAACAATCACTTGAGCAGCCCTTGTCCTGATTGTTGAGGAACAACTTACTATTTTATTCATATTACTATTTTTTGTTCTACTTAACATTAACACATGATTATTCTTAAGTGTTTAAATTTAACTGAAAAGTGATCCCTGTTAAATATGAGTGGGGATAAGAAAGGAGGAGAAGTACAGTCGGCACATGCTAAATCAGACTTATCCCTAATGGTAGAGTTAGAAACATGCCAGGGGATTCCAATTTAATCTCATCAAGGTGGCATGAACCAATGCCATCTCACTAGTCTAAGTGATCAGTTTCAGTTCATAATTGGTAATAATGATAGGATTAAGTGTCAAAGGGATTACATAACCAAGACTTGTGTCTGCTAATAATAACTGATAGAATTAGAAAGGAGAGAACAATCCAACATGGGAAGCAGGATACATAGCAGGCTCATAGAATGGCAAATGCCCCAAACAGCACTTTGGCCTCAGAATCAGCCCTTAAGGCATTCAGATTTGGCTAAAAAGCCCTTGAGAGTATTTCAGGCATGGAAAGACAAGACACTCTGGCCAAAAATAATTACCTAAATGAAAGATCGCTGTGAGTTAGATCCAAGTAGAAAGAACAGGCCATCAAAAAAGGCAGTACCTTTCTCTCAGGGGAGGAGAGAACTTGCACTTTGACAATGTCCTTGCCTAAATAAGATCGGAGTTGGTGAAGTCAAGAGGCTTTCATAGCCTTGGCAGCTCATGACAAGAGACTTGGGTGATTGCTGATTACTTTGTGTCTGTGTGGGTACAAACTGTTGAAATCTTTACTTAGTGTATACTAAGTTGATCTTCTGTATATAAAGATAATTCAAAATGAATCTTGATGAAGAATGGGATGGGAGAGGGAGTGGGAAATGGGATAGTTGCGGGTGGGAGGGAGGTTATGGGGGGAAAACACACTATAATCCAAATGCTATACTTTGGAAATTTATATTTATTAGATAGAAGTTAAAAAATAAATAGAAATAAAAAAGAAGCAAATCAAAGGGGAGTCTAGTGAAATTTGTGCAATTTTGGAACCCATGGATTAGGCAAGCTACAGCCTGAGGGAAGAGGGTCCTTTTCACATGGTGTCCCCCAGGAAAGGATTATCACAGTCAAGAACCGAGCTTCTGAGTCCTCCTAAGAGGAGAGAGCTATAAATCCCGAGCTTCGACCAGCGTCCTGATTCTAAGCAAGGGAAACTGACTGGACACCTCAGGCCCTACCGGGGGAGATGAACCGGCCCAACTGAACACCCTAGACACTATGAGGGGGAAGGAACCTGTCACGAGTGACGCCCCAGCACACTTGAGGTGACGGAAGCCTCTCTTACCAGTGCAATGGCTCAAGAATGAGATCTGATGTGTGCTGTGATGAGATCTGGCAAAGGGCTCTGGCTGTATATTCATTGGAAAATGAGAAGTGCAAGTGGGAGTGAGAACATGTTCTAGAGTGGCGTCTCTCAGTGCCACTCAGGTCATAAGGGAAAAGGAGATTGTGGGAAACAGAATGTAAGGGCTGGGCAGAGACAATAAATAAGTGAAAGGAGTTCAGAAAAGAGAAGAGTTCAGAGGAAGAAGGGGGAGGTCACAGCTCTTACCCAGAGAATGCAGGAGACGCTGGTTTGGGCAAGATGCTGATCCCTCGCTCCCTCCCCTTCTTACATGGGGCACCACAAATGTTAGAAAAAGAGGCACAGAACACAGGCAGGCAGTGTAAAAATTTACTGAATTTATTCAGAGAAAATAAATTCATAGAGTTAAATGACCAAATGCTGGCATGAATATTGATGGAACATGTGGCAGAAGGCCCCAACCCTAGGAGCTAGACCTTTTGAGGAGGGATAGGGATGGCAGTGGGGTTAAGGGATAGAATAGCAGGCACAAGTGAATTCCTAGAACTGGTCTTTCAGGTGGCCATGGTGGATGGGATATAAAGGCAATAGAGTGTGTGACCCAGTCATGATTCAAGGACAAGGAATAAATTCCAATATTTATCTATCTGTTGAGCAATGAGGGGGAACAGCTGAGGCTTATGTCTTTGTTCCATCACCAGCCCTCAACCTTGCCTTCAGTCATGTGAAAAACCCTGAAGCCACAGAAACTACAACATAAGTGTAGTACAACATAAGTGCACTAAGTTTGTGCTAACTTACTACAAAGCCAAGGATAACAAATGCAATTACTTTATTAGCAAAACCCAAGGGAAGTTCAAAGCATTTCAACCATGTTCTGTGAGTCACTCTATCCCTGTAGATCTTGAGACAATTCACTTTACTATGCTTCAAATTCTTCATTTTAAGATGGCATTTGAGTTTTCTGAATCTGGAAAATAATTTTTTAAAGATTTATTTTCTTAGTTATTAGAAAGGCAGATTGACAGAGAGGGAGAGACAGATGTTCCATCTGCTGGTTCACTTGCCAAATGTCCAGAAAGGGTAGGGCTGGACCAAGCTTGAGACAGAACAGAACTCCAATCTGATCTCCATGTGGGAGGCAGGGGCCAAGCACTTGAGCATCATCTTTGCTTTTCCAAGTGTATTAGCATCTGGTGGCTTATCCTGTTGCACCACAAAGCTGGGCCCCAAAACTAAATCTTTCAATATTATATAGTCCTTCAAAAATAAAACTTTGTATACTATGTGAAGATGAAGTCAGTGATGCCTGTTGAAATGGGTGTTTTGGAGTAGCAACCAAGTGTAGCTTTGGTAATAAACATGGCTACTCAGAAACAATAAGACATTCAGAACTGGCTTCTTTTCTCAACGTAGAATCTTAAGGAATATTTGATAGTATTTTTTCATATACACAAAGAAGAACTGGTGTTCAATAAACCACAACAATGTGATTATACATATCATCTGTGTGTTTAAAAAAAGCTAAATATTATGTTTACAACTGCTTTTTACCTCTCCCTAACTTATATTCAATGAGCTTGAAGATTTTTGAAAAGTGTTCCCTAGATTCCTCTTTCCTAATACCAACACTAACTATAATATTTCAATAGCTCATATTTCAACAAAAAACAGCATAATAATATTTTTTCATAAGAATTGAACAATAGGGGCCAGCACTGTGGTGCAGCAGGTTAACGCCCTGGCCTGAAGCGCTGGCATCCCATATGGGCGCCGGTTCAAGACCCAGCTGCTCCACTTCCGATACAGCTCTCTGCTATGGCCTGGAAAGCAGTTGAATAGGCCCAGGTCCATGAGTCCCTGCACCCACGAGGGAGACCTGGAAGAAGCTCTTGGTTCCTGGCTTTGGATTGGCTCAGCTCAGGCCGTTGTGGCTATTTGGGGAGTGAACCATCAGATGGAAGACTTTTCTTTCTCTCTCCTCTCTTTGTGTAACTCTGACTTTCAAATAAATAAATAAATCTTAAAAAAAAAGAATTGAACAATATAATTGATAGAATTCTGACAACTATTGCAGTATTGGAATGAAAAACATCTAAGCAATAAAAAGACCATTTCAGAAAACACAAACTCATTTTGAACTCATTTACTGAGACAAAATTAAAACATAGGATTGATTTATATCATTATTTAATTATGCAAAATTGTAACTACAAAAAAGGCTCAACCAAATTTGCAGTTACTTTTTTAAAGAATTTTATTTAGGGGCCGGTGCTGTGGCTCACGTGGTTAATCCTCCGCCTGTGGTGCTGGCATCCCATACGGGCGCCGGGTTCTAGTCCCAGTTGCTCCTCTTCCAGTCCAGCTCTCTGCTGTGGCCCAGGAGGGCAGTGGAGGATGGCTCAAGTCCTTGGGCTCCTGCACCTGCATGGGAGACCAGGAGGAAACACCTGGCTCCTGGCTTCAGATCAGCACAGCGCTGGCCGTAGCGGCCATTTGGGGGTGAACTAATGGAAGCAAGACCTTTCTCTCTGTCTCTCTCACTGTCTAACTCTATCTGTCAAATTAAAAAAAATGAATTTTATTTACTTATTTGAAAGGTAGAGTTACAGAGAGTGTGAGAGAGAGAAAAAGTTCTTCCACCTGCTGATTCATTCCTCAGATGGGCACAATGGCTGGAGTAGTTTGATCTGAAGCCAGGAGCGTCTTCTGGGCCTCCCAAGCTGGTACAGGGATCCAAGCACTTAGGCCATCTTCCACTGTTTTCTCAGGCCATAGGCAGAGAGCTGGATCAGGAGTAGAGCAGCTAGGACTCTAAGAGGTGCCCGTGTAGGATGCTCCCGCTGCAAGCAGAGGCTTAGCCTACCACACCACAGTGCTGGCCTTAAATTTGCAGTTACGTGATTAATACTATCAATTTATATCCTCAAGCTCAATTATTTAACTTAAAGTGATCTTTTTCATTGACAGTATTAACCAAGAAACTTCCAAATTCAGAGTTTGTGTGTGGACCTTGCAACATTGATATTCACATATATCATAAATATGAAGTTTATAAAAATTTGCCAACAGTAAATAATTTTATTGGTTAAATCCTCAGTTAAGTAAGGTCACAGAAATGAATTAAAAATCTCCCCCATAATTGTCTTTTGTATGTGGAACTATTGATTTCCCTTTTACATCAATCTGAATTATATCTTCTGTGTTAGAGACCTGTTAGGTAAGTACCCAAAATAATAAGTTAGTTTTCAAAATTATTTGGAATTCCTCAGATTAAAATATGTTTTATGTATTAATGCATCAAGTTTGTGATGAATATATATATATATATATATATATACATGTCTTCTTAATAACTACTTAGTTAAGTCATTTTATATTTTCAGGGATAAAATTAATCATAATAATACTATTGTTCTTTGTACTTATTAGTGTTCAGGAGTTTGGGGTACAATGAAAGCATTAACTTCATTCCAAACAACCAGAAAGGATGGGTCTAGGGAACTCAGATTAAAAAATACAGATGGGTTTTCCATGTATAATTTTGACTATATTATCTTGGTCACCTAGTATTTCAATTATAATAGAATACTAATATTATTGAAAAAGCACAAGTCAAGGTTAAAGTCTAGTCTTCAATCGCTTTATTTTCTTCTGCAATTTGTAAAGTGCCAAAGAAATTCGTTGGAGGTGAAAAATCATGAGACAGTAAAGGCTCTCTTAAATATGAAAATGCATGTAAATTTCACTGATATAAACTCCCTTTGGTTATAATGGGTATGTGATGTGTAGGTCCTAGGAGTCTGATCAAAATTAGAATGAAGCGAACATTTTTATTTACAAAAAAGTCACTTCCTAATGTAACTTTTGGCTAATTAAATTTGGTCAAGTTAAAAAAAAAAAGGCCAAACTGAATTAAGGACAAGTGAATCATATTGAAATATGTGAGATTCTTTCATTCCTCTCCCATTTGAATTGCTTTCAAGTAGTTTGGTGAAATATTTATTATCTATCTATCTATCTCATCATGATCCTGATCATGATCATCATGATGTATGATCACTGTAAAAGAGAGACCTAGATATGAAAATGTGCTAGAATTTAATAAATAAGAAGGTATCAGATTTCTTATGTGATAATCTCCTAAATACCATAACTTTCAGGCTACACAAAGATAGGGATTATTAGAAAAGAGGTAAGTATTAAAATAATTTCATTGAGTAGCCAAAAGTTGTTTCCTTTGATTTGAACTGAGGAGGTATGTTAGAACTTGCAATAATGTTCTCATCTTTGTTTGATTTAGTGTATGAATTGAAAGCTGCCAGAGATTTGTTCAATTGACTTTGATGGATGTTTCTAATCATTGCTTTTTTCTGGCTGTTTCAAGGCCAAGGTCCACCAGATGTCAGTACAATATAAATAATCCAAATTCTTTTATTTGAAAGACTAATACAGCAGATAAAAATGAAATTGCCATGTAACAAAGCCATTACATTGAATTTTAAAAGATTTACCAACACCAAATAGGAGTGAAAGTTGTAAAAGTAGTCAATATAAACCATAATATTTTAAAAATGGTTTATTTCTTATAGCACTCTGTTATCATTAATATAATCTGATAAAACATCTTGTATTCCTCCTTCTTATTTCATTATCATTCAATTGCAGTGCTTGCCAGATGACTTCTTTATTCCGTGATGGTTTTATATATTAACATTTCCATATCACATTTTACTCTGGATTATTATTTCTCCTCTAGGAATAAAGATAAATCATAAGAGCATTACATTCCTTGACATGTTTCTTTGTTTGATCATAGTTAAACTCAAGGTTAATATGTGTGATGCCTGCTGAAAATGAGTTGAATTCTTGATGTAAAGATACGCCAATACATTTTTTCAAGTATTTTTGAGACTATATTTGTTGCTGATGGAAGAGTTGTTAATTTACATCACCATGCATACACATATACATACATTTTCTCATACACACAGATATTCAATGATTAATAGGAGTGGGAGACAAGTATAGTTAAGCCTATTTTTGTCTCTGTGTATTGGAGGGTATGGAGCACTTATCACAAATGTCTACTTATTTTTCCCAGTTTCAAAGCTTATTATATCTAGTGTGACTAGTGCATGGAGACATATAAAAATGAAATTTAGGTCAGAGTAATATGAGAAATGGATGGACAAGGTATTTCTATCTTTCAATCAACTCCTAATGATATTCTTTTGTTGATCTGAGAATTACACCATAGGTAATATATTCACTCTTATATCCTTGAATGTTTAAAAAAAACTGCCATTAAGGACATGAACAAACTATAGCGTTCTAAATAGACCTACATAATTCTTCACTCAGACCATTGAGTATTCTTGAGCTCACCTTTCTGAATTTCATTAATTTATAATCAGGGGAAAATGAACAACCATATGACCAAAGAAGTAAAACAACATATTGGAGTTATTGGGATATAACTCATTAGGAAGACAGTGAACTTGCTGTTTATTATAATTCAGATCTATGGGAGGGCCAGTCAAGTTGGGCTAAGTCCAACAAAGGCAAGAAAACCGAGGGCTCAGGCACCGTTAAGGAAAGTCAGCCAAATTAGGGCTGGAAAAACCTGAAGGAAATAGAGAATGAAATTTGATGCCAATTTGTAAAGAAAATATCAGTAAAAAAGAAAATATGCTGCTACTCAAATATATCATTTTTTCAAAAGGAGAAAAAATTTATGACTAAACAGATTTTAAAATGCATTTACTGTGATTAATATTTATTTACAATTTTAAAAACCATAACAAATTAAAAAAGATAGAAATTCCACAGGACTGGAAGTGTGACATAGCAGTTAATGCTGCCTGGGTGCTGGTCTGTTTGAGTGATGCTCCACTTTTAATCCAGCCCCTTGCTGGTTGTCTGAGAAAAGGCATGGAAGATGGCCCAAGTGTTTGGGCCCCTGTTGCTCACCTAGGAAATCTGGACAGAGCTCCTGGTTCCTGGCTTAAGCTTGGCCCAGTCCTAGCTGTTGTGGCCATCTGGGGAGTGAACCAGAAGATTAATGATCTTTCTCTCTCTCTCTCTCTTTCTCTCTCTCTTTCTCTCTCTCTCAGTAACTCTAAATTTCAATTAAATAATTTTTAAAAAGTTAATTAAAAGAAAAAAGTAATTTTTTTAACCTAAGGAAGGGTTAATCCAAAAGTGTCAGGCATGGTTCAAGTGCTCGGAACAAATCATAAAAAATATTAAAATATTTCTTGAATCACCATTATTTCTTTATTAAAATTATATTAGGGAGAAGAACTAGACATGATATGTACAGGAATCATTTAGTCTCATATTGTTTCCAACCATACCTCTTATCACTTCCATATCCCTGTATCTCAATTTTTATGCCAAGTTCTTGACCACAGAAGTAAGAATAGAGTAAAGGCATAAATACAGTACACAAGGGAGAGAAGGATTTCTTTAAAAGAGAATGAACATAAGCCGGCGCCGTGGCTCAATAGGCTAATCCTCCACCTTGCGGCGCCGGCACACCGGGTTCTAGTCCCGGTCGGGGCGCCGGATTCTGTCCCGGTTGCCCCTCTTCCAGGCCAGCTCTCTGCTATGGCCAGGGAGTGCAGTGGAGGATGGCCCAGGTGCTTGGGCCCTGCACCCCATGGGAGACCAGGAAAAGCACCTGGCTCCTGGCTCCTGCCAGGATCAGCGCGGTGCGCC